>NC_081410.1:131094341-131776341 GCF_030272615.1 Cryptomeria japonica | reverse complement strand
GGTTAGGAGGCCTTTGATAGGTTATTTATTCAAAGCACTTAAATTCATAATTTCATTTAGAGGCCTCCAATTAGGTTCCAAGCATCTAATAAAATGAAGTTTATTCATTGGGTTTAAGGTACCCATCCACTCTTGACATCTTATGATTTTATGTTAAAAATATGCCTAATGAGACTCATTCATTTAGGGTTAAATGGCGACTAATAAAACGAGGATTCCTTCACTTGATTTTAAAATATTCACCTACATTTGATATCTCTTTTTAAATATTAAAAAGTATGGTTAATAAGAAAAGAATTCGTTCCTTAAGGATTAAACTTCCACTAGTAGAGTTTGGTTTCCTCATTAAGGTTTGGGCATAACCAGGCTAAAGATTTACAGTTGCTTTGTGGAGGATAAAATGTGAGAAGCCATCGAATTCTTTGAAGTTTTAATAATACTACTAGATGGCTAAAATCATTACGTTTAAAATGTATTAGAGCCACATGAGTTCATCCTTTAACTTTAAGATATAGTTAGCAAGATGATATTCATCATTTCAGGATTGGAATAATAAGACCATAGTGATGTTCTTCCATTAGGATTGAAATACAATTATCTTGTTGCATATCACTTTTTTTTTGTTAAATGAAGATAATATGAGAGAGATTCTTTTACTAGATTTAATGTATCAACAACTAATTGAATCCCTTCCTTTTCAGTTCATCTTTAGCAATCATAGAGAAATTCATTTGTTGGAGTTACAATTATGGAAGACTAGTTGAGATAACCCATTTTTTTTAAATAAATCTGGTGAGGATTATTGATTATAATTACAACATAAATTATTAAGTATATTCATCCAATATACAACATGGATGCCTAGTTGAGCCCACACGATTATCAAGTTAATCTGGTGAGGATTATTGTTAAGATTAAAACGTGAAATAACTTAACAAATTCATTCAATGTAATGAAACATAATTGGCATGGCGTGATTCATTTACTAAGGTAAAAAGATAGATATTTATATGATGTTCGTCCTTTAGATTTCAATCTAGGAATTGTGACATAAATTTTAACTTTGTTTCCTTTTTACATTCATTCCATTTATATACTTAATAACAAGTTAATCCAATAATGTAATCTAGCGAGGTTCTTTCCATTATTACTACGTTTAATTAACCTTATCAAAATACTCCTTTCCACAACTTTAATTACAATATCTTAAATACTTTGCCATCATCATAATTCACAATGTTTTATGAACTTAAATAACTACGTTATCCAGATGAATAATGTTATGCACTTAAATTTGAATTCATTAAATTTCCACCATACACTTATGCCAGATTACAACCATTCATGATAAATTAAAACATAAAACAAAGGAACTAAAAGGACATCGCATAACACAGATATGATCTCGGAGTTCAACCCTAAAAGGGCTACATCTCCGGGTCTGCTCAACTGCAAGACCCCTCTGGCATTTAATATAGTTAAGGTTACATATTTACATGTCTTTACAACTCTGCCTTTAAGGCGAACGCATACACTATTCACATCTATCTCGATTGATTATTACATAGTGATCCCTTTTAAAAGCGGGTCAAATTGAATTATAACCAAAAGAAAACAACAAACCTAGATTCTATTGCTTGACGGTAGCCTAACTAGCCCGGCTTGACCTACTTATAACCAACCACTATCATAACAAGTCTTGCCATTTCGTAACCAAATTCTATTATAGAAATTTAAACCTACATAGGCATAATCCGGTAGAGATGTTCGTTTACCATAACTGTATAACCATTAATGTCGAACAAGTTTACGGATTTGATAATTTAGCTTTTATTTAAAATTTCGTATTAGTCCACCATGACTATTTAGTCCATGTAAAAAAATAAGTGTTAACTTGAGTATGATGAAACCAATATGAAATTTTTTTTAAAAAAAACTTGTATTCAAGTATGGATTTACTAATGTTGATTCCCTAAAGTCCAAATATATTAATTAATAATCCAAGATTTATAATATACGAAACTGAATTTAAAATTGAATAATATCAAAGAACTGAATGTAAAACCCTTATACTAATTTTGAATTCACTTGTTAATTTGGTTCTTCTCTATTTTTATTTTTTTATATCTTATATGCATATATTCATTTATTTATTTTTAAAACCATTATATAAAATAAATAAATAAATAATTAAAAATAAAATATGATAAACTTTTTTTAAAATTTAAAAAAAACAAAATAAAGAGTGGGAAGGTACCCACGTGGACACCCACGTGGGCCCTCCCCCCTGGCAGCCCAGCTACCATTGGTAGCGCTGCTACCAAATGGTAGCAGGCCGCTACCTTTGGTAGCGCTGCTACCATTTGGTAGCAGTCCGCTACCTCTGGTAGCGCTGCTACTAACAGTAGCAGTTGCTACCAGCAGGGATGGGGGGGGTTTAAAAAAAGCATTTTTTTTTTTAATTTTTTTTTAAATAACAAAACAAAAACAGGCATCAAAACAGATTTTCCTGGGCTGAACAAATTTCCAGGGTTATACAGATTTAAAAAAAAAACAAATACAATCCCCCTAAAATCCCCAAATATTTATTCCTTCTGTGTTTTTTTTTTTTGAGGAAAATCACAGAATGAAACAACCAAAATAACACAAATCTTCCATTATCTTTTTTTTTAACAAATTCATTCATTTTCTGGATTTTACCAAAAACTACATTATGGGAAAAATAATTCCTCATCAAGTTTTAAAATCACAAAATCCATTAAGAACAAGGATTTGATTCAAGAAACAACCAAGTCTGAAAGTAAACTGAAAACTAAACCCCAAATCATTCATGGGTAAGACTAAATTTTTTTTTGTATTCAACAAATAAATAAGGTAGTAGATTCGAATCCTACCTTATAACGCACTCCGGGCATGAATCTGATGAAGAGCTCCACCTGCAACTCCAAGCAAG
This sequence comes from Cryptomeria japonica, assembly GCF_030272615.1. Taxonomy (NCBI): domain Eukaryota; kingdom Viridiplantae; phylum Streptophyta; class Pinopsida; order Cupressales; family Cupressaceae; genus Cryptomeria; species Cryptomeria japonica. Next base: position 131,773,388 of record NC_081410.1, on the reverse strand, counting down.
AGAACACCATTTTTCCCCACCATTTTTCCCAAAAGAGAGAACCCCCCCAAAATGTTTACAAAACTAGGTTTAAAAGAGAGACCCTAATTTTGCCCTAATTTTAAATTTCGAAATTAGGCATTTATTTTTAAAATAAAATGGATGAAAAATGGAAACCTCTTATTCAATCCCTCTTATTCATTTTTCCTTTAAAATTAAAAAGCTTCCATTTCTTATTGCGTTTTTAAATTTTAATTTCTCACTATAAATTTTAGGCCTACTTTTATAATTCAGAACTATTGACCGGGTAAGGCGTTTGATTAATTTAATTTTCTAAAAATCAAACTTTTATACTATATCGACTTTACAAGTAAAAGGGAAATAATTTCGTTTAAATAATAATAATTTACCCCTTTTTTCTTCCAAAATGCGGAAATGAGTAATTTATTTCTATCTCCCAAATGACTTTAAAATTTTTCCTTTCTAAAACGCATAACTCAATAAATTCGTTATTTTAAAATTAGCTATTAAATTAACTCGCTATAACATAATAAAGCGACATTTTTAAATAAATGACTAATCTAATGCAAGAGTCTTATTTATTCTAATTTCTCAACTACAAATGCGTAAATGTTGCAAATGTGTAAATGAGCACACTAACCCCAGTTAAATACCTTAAGCTTGCTACAATAATAATTTAAAGCAAATCTCTTAAATTAATGATTAATCATATAAAAGAAACTACCTATTTAAATTTCTATATCTCTAATGTGTACGTTTACTCATAAATTTGAATTTAATACTTAGAACAGCAAACTCCACTTACCTCGTGCAAGGCACGCAAATTGAGGAAGTCCTCCAAATCTCTCGACATGCATCCCAATGAAAAGCAAGCCCCATGAATCCACACACGATGCTCACCTAACCATGGCTAAGGCAAGACGAGAGTTATATGACCACTAAATCCGAATTCTAAAGATGAAGGAGCATACTCAACCTTGCAAATTCCAAAGGAGATGAACCTTGCCCTAAGCGGTGTTGTACCTGCAATCTCCTGCACTCATGAATTCATACAAGCATGCATATACAAATACATATTCAATGAAGGCATTAGCTCAAGATTTATCTCAAGGGTTAGGAAACAATTACATTTACACGAGAATCGATGCAAAAGCACAATAATAAGTATGCACAGTTATTTATATTATCTAAACTACACATTGCATCACGGTTAACCTACCATTCAAGGATGCCACATAGGAAGTCAATCATAGTCAAACGGGTTTTACAAGTCTAACTAGGGTATGGGCATTACATGACATTCCTTGCAAATTGTATTCTGAGGTTTCACAATTTTAGGTAGATCTCTAACTGCCTTAGAAGTACTGATTTTTACCATGCAATCAAAATTTACATGACATAGTCTTTTATGCCATAGCCAACTTTCATCTATATGTGCAATTAAGCTTGCCTTTTCACTGTTATTCAAATGAAAGATATTACCTCTAGTCTGATTACCGGTTGCAATTTCCAAACTAGTTCTATTCATGATTTTGCATTTTCCATTTTTAAATTGTAACTGAAAACCTTTCTCAACTAATTGACCAACACTTAAAAGATTATGTTTTAATCATTCAACATAGTAAACATTATTAGTGTTATGTTTACCATCAAGAGATATTGAACCCATACCTTTAATTGAACAAGCTTTGTCATCTCTGAATCTTACTAAACCTCCATTGTATTCTTGAAAGCTCAAGAATTTGCCTCTGTCTCCAGTCATGTGATGTGAGCATCCTGAGTCAATAATCCATTCATCCTTTGATTCAACTTTAGCTGCTAGGGCTTGTTCTACTAGTGGAGCAATAGGTACCGGTCGATCTTCTGTTATAGCAACAAAGACCCATCCGTTGTCTGTTGGATCCTCATCAGAATCATCAGTCACACCTTCATCAACAATGTAACAAGATTTATCCTTGTTTTTCTTAAATATGTATCTTTGATATTCAGGATTAGGTTTGTGTGTCCTTCTAGCTTCTTCTCTTAGTCTAGCATGTCTATCAAGGCATCTTGAAGCCATATGACCAATCTTATTGCAGTTGAAACATTTAAAGGGTGCTTTACCTTCATACTTACTTCCAATTGGACCTTTTGGCATTTTTCTTGCAAATAGTGCTTCAAGCTCTTCAAGCTCTTCATTCTCCTTCCTGGTTTTTTCAAGTTCTCTTCCATAGAAGGCTCTCCAATCTGATTTGTCAAAAGATGGAGCAGATGATGTCGAATCTTTGAAGGCCAAATCAGTTTTTATAGTAGCAACAGAACCAAATTCCTCAATTTCAAAAGCTGAAAGTTTTCCAATTAATGTATCCCTAGTTACTGATGTATTAGGCATTGTTCTCAACTCATTAATAGTAGTAACCTTCATTTTATATGCTGGTGGCAAGCCTCTTAAGATTTTTGAAACAATCTCATCTTCACTCAAGGTTCCTCCACAACATTTGATACCTTAAACAATTTCATTTACTCTTTCCATAAAAGCAGAAATTCTTTCATCTTCTTCCATTTTCAGATGTTCATACTTGACTCAGAAGCTTTCAAGTTTTGTAATTTTGACTGTGGAATCCCCTTCATTCAGTGTTTCCAAATGATCCCAAATAGCTTTTGCAGTAGATCTATCTGATAATCCCATGATTTGTTGATCTGATAATGCGCTCAAAAGTGCTTCTCTTGCTTTGCAATCATTTTCTTCATCTTTAGCTAAAGTAACAGGAGCAGGATGACCAGCTATAGCAGCAGTATAACCATTCTTAGTAACTTCCCAAATGTCTTTACCAATGCAATTCAGATGTGTCTCCATTCTGATTTTCCATATTCCATAGTTGGTTCCATCAAGTTTAGGACTATCCTTTTTGAAATAATTAGTAGACATTGGATCTCCTCAAGTTGCTAAACTTCTGCAGAAAAAAGAGGACTAGGCTCTAATACCAATTGTAGGTCCCGGGGACAACTGAGAGTGGGGGGGGGGGGGGGGGGGGGGTGAATCAGTTGTCTAATAAATTCAAACCAAAATCTTATTAACCAACTTAATGCTTAGTACCAGTAAGACAGTTATGTATGCCGATAAACAGTGTTAACAGAAAATTGCTATACCGGTAAGAATTAATGCATGAAACATAAACATAAAGTCATCCACAACACATGACACAAGTATTTGTACGTGGAAACCCTGTAAGGGAAAAAACCATGGTGGGAAACCTTACCCACAATCAGATGATACTACTGTAGATAGTAAGTGTACAAGAGGGGTCTACACATATAGAAAGGCCAACAGCCTAGAGCTCACTACTCAAACACAAATGGGAGTCACACTGACTACAGTTGGATGGTTAAATCCAATGAAAATGTACTACACAAAATAGCATCTTCATATGCTGGATTTAGTACCGGTGTAATGCTGATATGCTTCTACAAAAACCTAACTTCACCTTCAAATGATGTCTTCGTGTATATCTCTGCTTGATCTCGCATATACCCTTTCTTAAAACTTTTTTCGCATTCCACACTTGATCTTACAAATAAGATCTTACATTTATACAATACCCTAAGACCAATTTTAGTAGGTCGGCTCTACAATATATTACAATAAAACATTTTACAAATAATACAATATCCGATGCAATAACTGATTGAACATGTCGGCTTAATGCATTTACAACAATAATGAATCATCTCCATAGCGTGTCATGCTGATCTGGAAAAGATAAACCTACCGGTGTAACCCTAGATAACCTAGACCTAATTGTCGGTAAAAGCAAATATGAAAATAAGAATATACCAATGATATTACTTCAAGGAAAAGTGTCCACATGATGTCTTTGACATTACCAAGTGTCTTCCATGTCATTGCAGGTACCGGTGAACATTATATCCTGCCAATTAACCATATACCAGTGATTGTTTGAACAGTTTACTGATTGTTGGTGAACGTTGTTGGATCTCCAAAGTAGGTGTATTTAGCAGGTGTTGACATCAATGAAAAAACCATACCAAAATACCAATAGGCACAAGCATCAAAGTCAGAGGTTATGACAACTAGTAAAAAACATCAAGTACAAAAAGTTTAGTCTCAATCACTAGAACACAATTTGCAACATGCATTAGGAGTTGTCCTCCTTACAAATAGTGCAACATTAAAAAGGTATTATCAAAGCTACAACCACAATTCAAAGAGGAAGCTTACAAAGATAGGACAAAGCTAGGTACAGTCATAAGTCAAGGCAAATACATAGTTGAAACTCGGTCCAAAATAGTGAAGAAGTGCAACAAATGACATGAGAAGTCTAAAGAAGTATTATAGCAATCATGAGTTAAGGATTAATGAAGAGATTTTTTGCATCCATGATACAATCCTTAAAAGCATCCATGATACAATCTCAAACACACTTTTTACCGTTCTCTTGGTGATGGTGCCCAATTGTGTATGTCTTGCTTATGTATGAAAATGGCATTTTGCAGCTTTCCACCGACCATGTACTTGAGATGTCTTTGATTTAGATATGGCATGAGCTTAGTCATAGAGTGAGACTAGGGAGTTGGACCATCTCAACCATGGTGTGCCTGCATGTGTATATAGTTTTGTGTATTCATTAAAGATTTTCATATAATTTTAATCAACTAAAGAGAAATATTCATGACTTACAAGTAATAAAAAAACTTACAAGGATGAGGCATATTCATTACTTACAAGTAATAAAAGAACTTACAAGGATGAGGCATATTCATAACTTTTGTAGTCCCACCTTGGATATCAACACTAGAAGCAACTCATATTGTTTGTGTACAGACAAGACAATATGGGAGTTTATTATACCCAGCAACTTGTGGTGTTGTTGTTCGTGTTGGCTCTGTCAGACCCTGCAATTAAGATTCAATATACATTATTCAATAAGATTAACTGTGCAACATAATGAAATATTGAAAAGTGTGTTACCTTGTTGAGCTTCGCTTGGTTTCAAGAATAGTTTAATATTCTCTACTTAACAGGGCCAACCACGTGAAGGTGGAAGCTCATTTGGCCCTTCCCCCCCCCCCCCTAACATCACTCTAAATTTCCTGTTGACATCTTATAACATTCATTCATTCTTTCTTTCTACCATTAATAAAATATAGCATTCATTCATTAATATCACGCAATGTTCATTAACACATAACATTGATTAACATTAATTAACACGCAACATTCATCAATATTAATTAACACATATCATCCATAGCCATTAATTAGCACATAATTACATTCACTAACAAATAAAAATCAGTCATTATCAAATAAGTTAGATTACAATCATTTCTTTCTTTGTTTTTTCTTTGAAGCTATGAAAGACTAAGTGGAACATCGGTATCTTCATCATTTCCCCCCTCTGTAGATGTTCCACCAACTGCTCGTGATCTCAATGTATGCCTAGTCCTATATTGAGGAAGAGGACGCTGAAGCGAAGGGGGGTCCTTTGCAATAACAAAGAAAAGGGTTAAATTCAAAAAAAAAAAATTATTATTGTTACAAGTATTTCATTAATTTAGAGAACATAATTCTTGTGCTCTTTACCTAATGGGCCCACATCATTTTGTGTAGCCTCAACCTCAACATGTTGAACACCCTCTAGATCATCTGGAGTTGAAATAGTAAAGGTTACATTAATTTTGAACACCGATTGCAATTATATTTGTTTAAAGCAATAACAGTGGTCCTCTTTACCTGAGTGGGGAACATCACGTTCTTGATGTTGTGTACCTAGATCATGCTCCACTTGCTCACCACCGACTACATGCTCTAAAATATTAACAAAAAAGGTTACATTAATTACTACTCTAATTACAAATTAAGATGTTTAATTTTATTAATAGCTAAATAAATAAATTTGAATAGCAAATGAATACCTCCACTACTAGGATGCACATCCGGACCTTCATGTGCAGGTGGTGTTTCACAATTAGCAGGCTGCGTTCCAATGACATGCACATTGTTATCATTGCTTTCTTATTTAAAACAAATATAGTCACTTTATGTTGGAACTCAACATCAATTAGATTATTGGTAAAGTATTCAATTTGAAACAACTTCCATTTAGCATATTTACCTGTGTGATGGATGCACTCGAATGTTGTGTATGCCCACTCAATTCTCGTAGCCAATCAGCCATGGCTGAATAGCCTTGCTGGTAGGCAATTCTCTTGTCATCTTCTATGGGTGCTCTATTGAATTCAAAGCCCTGCATTTTTGCTTGGCACCATGAATTTTGCTTGCATTGTTTGATTAAAAAAAAACGTTTGCAATTTATTAATATTTTGATGCAATATTTCGTTTACATGAGATACTTACAATTCATGCAGCAAGTTTCATGTAACCACCAAAGCCAAGTTTGTGTTGCCCGTGCTTTTCTTGCCTTGCCTTGGTTGCCTTTGACGTGTCACTCAATCTATAAAAAATTTTAAATATGTTAGATTATATAAATATAAAGAGTAATTAATTAGTACATAATTACATTCTTAATAGTATCTCATACCTTCTTCTAGCGTCTACTGGTGTATTTCCTTTTTTCCTTTCAATTCTCTCCTTGGCATTCAAAATTAGGTCCTTCCACTCCCTCTCTAGAATCATGGGGGGATGCTCATACTTTAGGTTCCTCTCCAAATGGGTCTTGTATTGGTCCCTCACATACTTTAGATATGTGCCAACTTTTTCAAGGAGCTTGGTTTTGTCAAAGGTGTCATTTCCAAACCACTCAACGATTTGGTTTGTCAATTCATCTTTTAACCATTTTTCTTGGTCATTACACCTTTTAAAGCAAAAACAAACCTATTAGATTCAGAAATGAACTGAAGCAACATTTAATACACTTCAAGAAATGGATCAAAGGAAAAGTATTCTAGCAGTGATATGAAATCAAAAGTGGATTAGGGTTAGTTCACATATGATGTACCACCTTTTACGTATGGTGGGCCCAAATATCTACAATGTAGTGTCACTAAGATGTTTATAGAAAATATCATTGTCTGCAAAAAATTCATGGGATCATTAGTCCAAAACAAGTGATCATAAAGTAAATTACAATTAGAGTATATATAATAATAATTTTAAAGTACCTGGAACCTTTTGTATCTTTAAGGGAAGCATTTCTTCATCGCTCACCACCAATGTGGCCTGCAACATTCCCGTACTAGCAATACGAGAAGATCCAGGAAATGATGGTATGTTATCAGCAGTAGTCGCCTCTGGCACATCCTCATGTACATCTCCTCCTGCAAAAAATGAATCCACTATGAAATGGCATAAGAATTCAAGAAAGAACGCTTGAAGGGAAATAAACACATGACAGAAGATAGAGCAAAAGAGGGATCTACCAACGGTGGGCGGGCCAATATGACGTGCACTAGAGGATGTTTGCATGCTATGTGTTGCTGACATTGCAGTCGGCAATACAGGTGAGGGTAACCTCTGATGAGGCGGCATCGACATTTGCACAGTAACATTGACAACACCTAAAGAATAATACATTAAATATATCAAACATTAAATATATGAAAAGTGTAAGAATTGTAAACAAGGATGAACCTTTATTTTGAAAATTGACAGTATCAAGTATGATGTGTTTTGGGTACTCAGAGTGATAAGCCAAGAAAGTGATAATACAAGAAAATCGTCATCACCTGAAGATCCTACAACACCCTGATCATGGGAACGACTTTCATGAGGGCGGATAAATTTCTATAAAAACAATACGTACATATTTTAGTTATTGATATAAAAGAGAATAAAATATAAACCATCATTGAACTTTTGTTATAATTAAAGCTTTCATTACTACTTACTTGCAAGTTTTCTACTGTGTGAAACAATAATTCCACCCTTTGTTGTATCTCATCAGTGGTAGGATGCACGACTGCCAAAGCAACAATCTCTTTTCTAATTTTTATAAGAGGCTTTTTAAAGAATTTCACAAGGTCTGTGGGATCCTCAGGGTCATCATTGCTTAACCCTAATGATTCCACATCCCTAGAAAGGTGCTTAGGTACTACAACTCCCTTTCCCTTTCCCCAAACATCCATCTGTGTCAAGAATATCATTAACAATTACAAAATTAGTATAAATTGCTAAAAAAAAAGAACATAATAATGTAACAGTTTGCTTCTACCTAATTTGTACAATTACAATGAGGTTTACCTGCTTGGTAGAAGTGTTACAAGGTATATCTCTGTCTGTGATATGTGATGGATCCATGTCAGCCTGTGACAAAGAAAAAATATAAAAAATGTTAGTGAAATTACATCTTACACAAAATGAACAACATGAACTTAGTAGACAAAAAGAGTATTAAATAATAAAAAGATGTTGTCATCAAAATCATTGTAAATTTTTTAATTCCTTACCTTTACTTCATGTAGACTATGCAGGATCCTCAACTAAATGGTCACATAAATAGTCACATAGCTAATAAACAATCCAATTTCCATAAATAAACATAGTTTAAAAATTGTCACATAAATAGTCACACTCCCTATCTCCATCTCCATATTAAAAGGTGCATCATGAATTAATTATGTAATGGCATTATAATTCAAAATAGAATGAATTAATTATGTAAAAAAAAATATATCAAGAAGTCAATATTAAATAGATAATATACTAATCGCATACCTCATACATTTCATTCTTCATCATCATGAACATCAAGGTCATCATTGCCAACATCATCATCATCATCATCATCGTCGTCGTCGTCATCATCGTCATCATCATCATCATCAACGTCTTCGCCATCATCATCACCATCATCACCATCACTGTCAACATCATCATCATCATCATCATCATCTTCTTCTTCTTCTTCTTCTTCTTCTTCTTCTTCTTCTTCTTCTTCTCACCATCACCATTGTGAAACTGTCGATTGTGATCATCATCCACTTCATCTTCTACTTCTTCAGTATCTTCTTCTTCCATCACATTATACTTTATCAGCCTTCCTCTTGGATCATGTCTAACAACAAATGACCAACCCGGTTTATGTGGAACCTCTGAGTAAAATACATGCTCACATTGGCTTGGAAGAACATAGGGCTCATCCCCAACTGGTTCAAATGACCTTGTATTTAGCATTATAAAACCATTATCATGTTCAATAATAGTTCTATTAGGATCATTTTTATTCAATCGTAGCCTGTATCATTTGACAACGAATAAAACTAATTTGAAGGAATTAAAGTCACACTCAAGTATATCATCCAAAATTCCATAGTATCGATTTTGAGATTGTTGAGGATGAATGTCATTTCTCGATGAAATATTTGTCACCTCAAAGACTGCAGTGATGCCAGAATCACAAGTTTTCTTCGTGTCATCCAACATTTTTATGTGAAATTTATGACCATTGCAGCACATAGCGTTGTGGTGTTTGACCTGCGATATGTCAAACATGTAAAATTTATTGCATTGTGAGTTGATAAACATATGGGTGATTAATAAATTTATACGTACTTGTTTATCTCTTAAACCATATGCTAAATCAATTTCCCTTTGCATAACATTGGAATCTCCATTACGATGTGCTTCTTTAACCAATGAAGCCACACCTTCCCATGTTAACGTGCGTCCAGAATGTTGACAACATTCAATCCATACCATCATCTAATCAAGATTGTTTGCAATATACAAATGTAGTGCATCCCACTCTCGACCAACTGTACAAAAAATAAATAGACGTCTTCCAATTGATTTATTTTGAAGATTAAGAATTAATTAACTACAATAACATCTTATAATTACCTCTCACTTTCCTCAATCTACCTTTCCCCATCAAGTACTCCCCTTCGAATTTGTTAATGGTGTTGGGATCCCAAATGCGATCCACATGGATCTTTGTTGCAAACTTAGGAAGATATTCAGAAATATACACCATAGTCTAGTATACCATATATCCCTCCACCATAGAACCCTCAGGATGTGCTCTTTATCGAACGAAAGCCTTCAAAAATTTCAAGTGCCTCTCAACCATCCACATTGACCTAGTGTGTATAGGTCCACACAATTCAATCTCCTCAACTTGGTGTATGAGGTTTTGTTCTTGTGCATTGAAAAAAGTTGGAGGTAGACACTTTTGCATTTCACACATTAAATGAGGAATTTTTCTCTTCCAATATTTTATATCATCTTTATGGATTTCTTTACATGACAACCACCTACAAGGTATTCAAGATGCAAAAAAATATATTACATAAGAAGTAAAACAAATTGCAAATATAATATCTATACAAAAAACTAAACAAATATCACTACTAACCTCATATATTTTCCAAGATCATATATGACTTTCTTGAGATTATTGTCGAAGTTGTCTGGGAGAGATAGAGGTAGAATGTACTGCAAAAATTATAAAATTATCTTTTCATTTTTTTGTAACATAATGAAAATTACACGTATGCGCAGTACTTAAATACATACTAAAAACACAAGAACATGAATTACCTTAATGAAGGTATGCCAATCATGCGTTTTCATCCCTGGCCCAAATTCACTTTTCTTTGATACGAGATTGTTTATGTTCACAGCAAATCTTGTGGGAAATCAAATTTTACTTCTTTTATAGCATTGCTTTGCTGGTCCGTTAATAACAAAGGAAGCTCACTTATATTAATCTGGTCTCCATGGCTATTTGATTGAATGACATTTATCATTGTATGATTGGAATCCTGAATGTCACTACATATTTTGACAATTTTTTCTTTGTCACGCCTTCCATTCAATATTTTCCATAATGTTCTGTTATATTCTTTCTGTATATGGTGAAAATGGATAACAATAATAACAATATTGAAAGACTAAATGAATTCAACCACAAAACCCTAGCCTAACAATCAACAAAGATCCACCATAACATATGAAGATAACCTAAGACAATGCAAAATAACTCAAAATCACAAAGATTATACCATCACATGTCCAATAGGGTTTTGATCTCCATTCTTCCTATCTCCATTGATCTTGCTTGATATATTTGCTCTCAGATTTTTATATGCACAAGAGCTCAACAAAGAACGGAATGTGGTTGCAAGTAGGATCATAGTGTAGCCAAGTACTCCAAAATCAGTCATTAGTCATTAGGGTTTTGACAATGAAGGAGGCATCTTCTTAAATAGAAGACACGATATGAAATGGAGGGTTAAGATTGAGAGGTGTAAAAAGAGAGGTCAGCTAGGATTAGAGGGTAGGTAAAAGAAATACCAAAATAATGAAAGAGGTAGGTAGTGTATGAATTAAGAGATGAATGACATGTGTCATGTGTAGAAAAAGATAATGAATTAATTAAATAAATAAAGATTTATTTAATTAATAGAAGAAATAGGACAATTAAATAAATAAAATATTTATTTAATTTAGGAAAGGGATAATTTAAATAAATAAAATGTATTTATTTAAATGAGAAATAAGGCTAGAAGAGGATAAATGAATTAATTAAATAAATAAAAATTTATTTAATTAATAGAAGAATTAGGCTTAGATAATTAAATAAATAAAATATTTATTTAATTAGACATGACAATTTTAGGTGTCTACACTTTCCAATATGCATAATATCAAACAAATGAACAATTTGTAACTGCTCGTAGTAGGGCAACCTACCAAATTGTCGGGGATAACATTTTATTCCCTTAGGAAGGTGGTCATTTATGCCTTCACAACCTTCATGATCATCAATCACATCATTAGTAAACAAAACAAAATAGAAAAGATGTTTTATGACAAACCAATAGATGGAATGGCATTACCTTGACGATTAATTCTATTATATTCCAACTTCCACAGGTGAGGTGTCATTCTTCGTGGCTTTGATGTATTCTCTTCTTTCCCATTGAAAATATGTTTTTTATTATTTCGATACTTATGATTTTTGTGGAGAAAGTGCCTATACTCATCAAACACCTTCTTTCCTAAACTTTTTGAATTACGAGATTTCATCTTTGGACCATGAACAGGACATGCAAATTTTCCCTTTGTTTGAAGACCTACAAGATAATGTATAATTGGATTAAATATGATAATTTTTTGAATTATAATGTGCATGCACAACTTAAACACTATAACATACCACAAAAATGTGTTAGCCTCGGGGCATCATGTATTGTCCATAGAAGCATCACATGGAATTGAAATTGTCTTTGTCCTATTGGTCTAGAGACATCATACATAGTGACACCATTCCATAACTCCAACAACTTGTCGATAAGAGGCTCGATATATACATTCATATCTTTAACTTGGTACTTACCTAATCGAATGAACAAAAACATTACATAATTATTATGACCATTTTACTGCAATATTTATAATTAAATTTAGACAACTGTATTTAAATGATAAAATGCCTGGAACAATCATTGCCAACATTATGTGCTCCCTCTTTATTGACATCCATGGAGGAATGTTATTATTGATAACAAAAATAGGCCACACTGAGTAAACAGATCTCATCTCTCCAAATGGATTAACACCGTCCGCTGCCAATGAAAGCCTAAGATTACAAGGTTCTTCTTTAAAGTGTGGCCACTTTTCCTCTATGTCCATAAATGCTGAACCATTCATAGGAATTTGAATAATGTCATCTCAACTTCTATTGCGTGCATGGTAATCCATAAATTATGCCAAGCTAGTGCAATTGATTAATCGTTGCATACATGGAAGAATGGGAATATAGCAAAGAACCTTGCGAGGAACCCTTTTTGTTATTTGATATGTTTGATATCGACTGATATGACATTCAAGGCATTCAGTTCAAAATTCATGTTGTTTGTGATATATAATATGATCATTGGGACAAGCATCTATTGCTTGATACTCCATTCCAATATCTTTCATAATGACATATAATTCTCGGTATGAGTGAGGTAGAATATTTGATGGTGGTAACAAAAACTCACCTGTCAATCTACAACAATAAAATATAATTTGATATAATAAAGAATATTAATGGTACAACATGATTCATAGTTTATTATGACATATATGACATGCCTTAACATACGTGACATTGTTATGTTGGATAAACCATTCATAACCTTCAAGTTCACCAACAACAATACAACGGAGAGAAGAGTTGCCTGTGAGCCTTTGTAAAGGGCCTCAGATGCCTTCTCAAGTAGAGGGACATCATGAACAACATCAAGGTCATCTTCATCATCATGATCAGTTGCGCAAGTACTAAATGAGTCATGGATCAATGTATTTCTACCATCATCTTCAATTGTGTTTTCTGGCTCATGATCCTCATCTTCCATGGGATCATTATCTTTAGCTTCGATATTCACACCTCCATGTTCATCCATTTTGAAAACCATATTCTCAGGGTTGTGTTGATCCATACCATGTGCTCCGAGGTGCTCAACCTATATAAAATTGATATACATAAATAAACCGTGATCATGATCTCATTGTCACGTGATTTATTATGTATATAAATTGTCAAAATGATATAATGAAAAACTTACCAATGGATGACAATCATGTCCACCTTCAATGTGACCATGCAACCTACAATTTTTCTTTGTTGTTTTGATTAGAAGTCTTCTAGTCTTTAACCCCTTACAAATTTTGCATGGACAATAACATTTTCCATCACCTTTTCTTTTCAAGTTAGACCACAATCTAGCAATTGTCTCCTTATTTTGTTGTTCGTTGATATTGTCTGACATGGTCTTTCTTCACATGCAAGAAAATAGAAATTATCATCATTGAACAAAGCATCTTATTGAATTTAGATTTCTAGTTTTCTTATGGTACATCACACAACGTGGAAAACAAGAAATACTCAATAAATAACAGGATTCATTGATCTAGTATTATCACAATCTGCTCTTGTCTTCCAGATCTTTCATCATTTGAGCCAGCTTAAATGGGGGAATGTAAACACCCCCACTTCTTCCAACACCCTTCTTAGCTCCTCTTACAACACCTTCGCCATTCCCATTCTGAGATGGAGTAGACACAACACCGGAAGTTTTCACTTCCACTGCCTCTCTATCCCTCTTGTTTCCAGAAGCCCCTTTACCACTTAATTCCATACTTTAATTCTGTTTTCTCAAAGGATAATCCTAAAAATCCATGCATTGCAAACAAATTTTTACACCTTTATTGTTTGTGGTGGTGTCATAGAGAGTTTACATCAATAAATGAAGAACATGCCAATGCTTTTAATGCAGTAGTAGAAGTCTATCTCTTATTCAATATCTCTAGTGAAACCCCCATGATCTTTTGTTGGAGTAGAATTTGTTATATTCTAGAAAGGGTTTTGTCCTTTGTTGATGGGATATTCATCTACCTCAAGAAATAATTGTTCTTTTCTCCAACAAGAAGTGGAACTAAATGAAGATCTAGCACCATGAAATGAATCCTCAAAAGGATTACTATAGTTAGTTTTGGTAGATAATGATCTGGGTAAAATACTAATGTGGCTTTACGAAACATTATGTACTAGCTTAGCATACTCTATCAACTTTGGTGTGACATGCTACATCCAATTAAGTCTCCATCGATATCTATATTATGTTTATGGATTGGGATTCAATGTACTCTTTTTATACACAGATTTTACTTTCAACTAAGGAGGTTTGTATGTACTTACTTGTCTTTCGATTGTATCCCTATTTCAAGAATTTCTTCTATCAACAAATCATTTGTTGTAAGTTGTACAAGTGGAAGCTTGAACATGCCTTCCATGCTAGCCTTGTTGATACGTTCAACACCATCTTGTACAATAAATCTTTAGAACTCCATTTTTCCAAATTGAAGAGTGAGTAGTAGGGACAATCTAGGACACTTACAAAGGTTTTGCAAGAGAGATAAATAGACATAAATATTATGGCTTAATAATGATCAATAGGTAAATAGATAAGAAACTCTCAATATCAAAATGACTTTCTCAATTGTCTTTACTAGAAATGGATAGATCTGCTAATAATGGCTTTATGACTGTATGTCAACTTTAGACTCAATCCAAGAAGAGCTAGAACTAATATGCGATATCTAGATTTACGATCTCTATAATATAACAATCCCATAATTATGTTTCCACACATCTATACCACAACACAAACATCATGCTAGTGTTCAGCCATAGCAATTGATATCCTAATTATAGAATGTGAAATATGCACATAACTATGAATAAAGATTAAGAAAAACAAAGAAAGATGCTTATTGCAAACATAAATGACTAATGGACAAGAATTGAATTCATTGTAGATAGTTTTGAATATCAAATTCACTTATTTGTGTGCATTTAGTAACTCATGTACTTGTGGCCAACCATTTATCTCTTTCATAAATTAAACACTTATTAATAACATTAAATGGCTTAGTAATTATGTTTTAGTTGAAATTGAAAATAAAATATTTTATTTCAAAACAACTCACACTATTTCCTATCATATTTTAGACTCTCATTTTTGTTAGTAGTGGTTTGATGTCTTTGGAGATGATCATTGCATTTCTTTGGTTACATTTGCCAGCCTACTCCCAGCCTGTGCCAAAATGGGAGCTTTGGAACAGGGTATGGACATCCATCAAAACATAAAAGATAGAGGAATTTTGTCAGATGTAGTTGCAACTACACAAAATGGATTTGTTGAGAAGGCTTTAGAAACTTTCAAGCAAATGCAATCGATAGGTGTAAAGGCAAATTCCACAACCATTGCTACTATCCTCCCTACCTATGCCAAAATGGGAGATTTGGAACAAGGTATGGACATTCATCGAAGCATAAAGGATAGAGAAATTTTGTCAGATGTTGTAGTTATAACTACCTTGGTAGATATGTATGCAAAATGTGGAAGCATAGACAAGGCACATGAACTGTTTGATAGAATGCCTAAAATAAATGTTGTCTCGTGGACTGCAACGATTGATGGATATGCACAAAATGGATTTGTCAAAAAGGCTTTAGACACTTTCAAGCAAATGAAATTGGAAGGCATAAAGCCAAATTCCACAACCTTTGCCAACATCCTCCCTGCCTATGCAAAAATGGGAGCTTTGGAACAGGGTATGGACATCCATCAAAGCATAACGAATAGAGGAATTTTGTTAGGTGTTGTACTTGCAAATGCCCTGCTTGACATGAATGCAAAATATGGAAACATGGACAAGGCTCATGAATTGTTTGATACGATGCCGCAAAGAGATGTGATCTCATGTGAACAATCAACACGCGCGTATATGGGAGGAAGGGATTGCTGATACAAAATTGAACGCTCACTCCTGAATCACAGTTCTATGGTTTTACGAGATTAAACTAGGAGATTTAACCACCACATGTATATTTTTTGTAGCATGAAATTAAAAACTAGGGCAATTTGAATCTACCTCCTGCGTGGGATTGCCTTCGACGCGGGTTTGATGTTCTTGGGGGTTGAAGTCACCATGGACACCTACACGAGATTGCAATTCACAAATGAATTCCCCACCTTTTTTTATTTTGTAATGGTCGTTGTCATCGGAATTATGATGAACTCGAGCACTTTTTTGAAAAAAAGAAAATTCTCATTGCTAATGCCTTCTTCGTCGAAACCAAATGGGTAATTTCTGTCGGAATTATGATGAATGCGGGCATTTTTCCAAAAAAAAATTAAATTTGGCCACAGTATACCTTCTCCATTAGAAACCTCAGTCGAAAATCTAGTCCAAATGTATTAGTGGATGATCCTATTAGATTGTTAGCAATATTGTTAATCTTATCTTGTGCTTTGTTGATTTCCTTGTCAAGGTCTTCTATTAAGACATTTGTTTTACAAGTGTCCTTGTACAGTTTTTTGAAGTCAAAAATTATTTCTCCAAGTTCCAATAATAGGGTATCCATTTTCTCCTTGTTCTTCTTCACAATTTCCTCAAAGAATTTCTCTTTTTCTTTAATCATTCCTTCCTTAAATGTATCCTCATTTATTTGATCAACAGTCAATATGTTGTCGGTGATGAACTTAGACAATGTGTCTAGTTGACCTAAAGAATCCTTATTATCAACAATGCACTTTGGTGCTATCAATTTAAGAATTGGAATTGTATCATCAATAGCCTTACAGGCTTGTGCATTACATTTTGTGATCTTCTCTATTGAATCCAACAAGACCTCTGTTACATTTGTAGGTCTGAATTCTGCCATAGATGTACCAGATGTTTGTCCAATAGTTCTCACAATAACCATGCTACTAGTTGTGGTAATTAACTTGCTTGATTCGACCTCTGTTAGGTCAATCTGTGTTTGCATTTCAATAAGTAGGGGTTTGGGATTTTCAGTTTGGGTCGGTGGCACTGTCTTTGTCTGAACCTGTACCGGTTTTGTTTTCTCTATCTATATCTCAAAAGGTTTCTCTGAGCTTTCAACTACCAGTTTCTCAGATGTAGTCTCAATTTGTACCTCTCAACTCTCTTTTGCTAGTTCTTTAGATGGTTTTTCAGTTGTTTCTACCAGTTTCACGGTGGTATCCTCAGCCGGTTGTTGTGCCTATGTAGGTTTTTCTATGCTTATCTTAACCTCTGCGGTCGGTGACTCAGTAGTCACATCTTTCTCCTTGTCTTCAGTGGTTTCTCTGTCAACCACAACATTTACTTCATGTGTGTCTACATTTACAGTATACAAAATTTCAGACTCAAGATTTGTATCCTCTAGTGGAGTCTCCATACTCTCTGTGGCCGGTTGACTGTTGGTAGTATCTACTGGTGGAGTATCTAAAAGAGGTGGAGGCATAGTGTCAGTTATTTTAAGGCTTGGAGGACCACCTACCTTACCTTTCCCCTTATCTCTGCCCTTTTGATATACTTTAATAGTCTCTGGTCTAAGTAATTCTTCCTGTTTTTCTTTTTCCACAAAGAATATATCCCATGCATCTACTATTTCCTTGGAGACTTCCTTTACTCTACCTGCCATCAGTGCTACATGTCAGTGAGTAGTGGAGAATATTGTCTGGTTTGCTTCACTAATTAGTTTATCTATTTCATCAGTTGAGTTGACTGGATGTACTGCAAGTAATTTTTCAATCTTAATTTTCTTGTCCAGCTCAATGATGGCTAACCTTCTAGCTTCAAGTCTCCTATACAGATCATTTGGAATTTCATCAACAACTTCCATCAAAAATTTCTTGTATATATCTAAGTGTAAGATTACACTGTTCTCTATGCTTTCCTTGTCATCAGCTGATAGTGTATTGTATATTTTGTTGATGTTCTTCAGCTTACCATCCTCTGTGATTTCACTCAAGATTTTTATTACTACTTATCAAGTTGCCATTAGTTTTATATTCAAAGTCATACTATACATTCTAGTCGGTTAAGCACTACCGAATCATGCAGTCGGTATGCACAGTCTAGTCAGTTACAGAACATAGTATACACCGAGTTGTCTACCGAGTATCTTTTTATGACTACCAAGCAGTAAAGATGACACATCGAGTTGATATTCACTGAGTGAAACGTGTTACCAGATACATTGAACCTGGACATGCATATGAAAATGTGTTACAAGATCAAGGCACATCTAACCGTTATCACATTGGAAATTGCACGAGAAGATTGTGTATGATTTTGAGGTCATATAACCAATGAAATTATTTGCATGGTTATTCATTCAATAAATCATGTTTGTAAGATCGAAGGAAGGAATTGGATCACTATTTTAAGAGATCTATTTATACTGCATGAGTTATGTGTGCATGTATGAGTATGAGAAGACTGTTACAGAGACACAGAGGTCACCAAGAAGGTTTTCAGATAACAATCAAAGAATAGAGTAAATAGAAGGGTTTACCAAGTTACTATATGGGTTACCGAGGTATGCTATAAGCAAGGTAATCTTATTCTGAGCACATAGAATCTACTATAACATTTTAGATGTAAAGTTGCAGATATTTGTAATGACTTTATTGTAATAATGTGAAGTTGAAAGAGAAAACTTTAACAGGGTAAAAGACTCTAACCAAGTCTATAAATTGTAAAGCCTCTAACCAGGTGCAACATTCAGAATAAATGTTGTAAAATCCTTTAGCAAGGTAGATCTAACAGATCTTGA
The DNA here is from genome assembly GCF_030272615.1 of Cryptomeria japonica. Lineage (NCBI taxonomy): Eukaryota > Viridiplantae > Streptophyta > Pinopsida > Cupressales > Cupressaceae > Cryptomeria > Cryptomeria japonica. The sequence continues at coordinate 131,754,306 of NC_081410.1, read as the reverse complement.
TACTCCTAACAGGGTAAGCTATCAAAAATAGCTAAATGTAGCTCTAACCGAGCATTCTTTATTATTGTAGTAGTGAAGTTGTGGGTGCCATCCCCACCGTAGTTTTTCTCTCTAACCAAGAGTTTCTGCGTAACCAAAACATATGTGTTATGGAGTGAATCATGTATGATTTTTATCTATTTGTTTTAACTTTATGTTATGTTATTGCACTATTTGGTTTATGCATAATAGTAAAGTTATTATTCAAGAAAAGTTTTGAAGTACTGATTCACCCCTCCCCTCTTAGTACATTAGCTTTCCATATTGGTCCTAGCAATTGGTATCAGAGCTTGAATCTTGGAAAAGGGTTTAACTACCTAAAGAGAAAGATCTTATCAATGGAAGGCTATAAACAATCTCGGAGGATTGTATATATGCAAGAAGAGCTAGATCATGCAAATCAAGTGATTGCAGGCATGCAAAGGCAAATGCAAAAAACTCTGAAAGTAAGAAGAAGATTATCTGATGACTTGTAGGATTCTCAAGAGTTAGTGGAACAAATTGAGACATCATCTGAGAACAGTATATCTAAAGAAACTAAAGAAATGATTGGAGTATTGAAATAAAATAACAAAGCATTGGCTGATCAACTAAAAGCAATGAAAAGAGAACATGAACATTTCAGCACATGGATGATTGAAAAATCTAGATGCATTAAGGATAGTTGAGGATAAAGCAAGAGATCTACAGATAGAGAAACAACAACTTGAAGTCTTAGTATCTGATAAAAATGATGAAATCACAAGGTTGATTGGGATTCAACAAAATATGACAGATCAACTAGGCTATGCACATCATGAAGCAATTCTAAAGAATGATGAGAATCAAGCATTAAACCTTGAAGTATCAAGGTTGACTGATGAACTTGAAATGGAGAAGAAATCCAAAGAAACATTGAAGAAGAGTTATGAAGCATCAAAGATGTTGGATGAGCAACTGAATACAAGAAGACCCAACAAAGATGCAAGACTCAGTTGCAAAGGAAAAGACTCTATAGAGAAAGGGATATGTACTACCGAGAGAGGAGAATCATCAAAGCAAGCTGGAAACAGGAATAAAATCAAAAGGAAGAAGCCTATTTGCTACTACTATGGAAATCAAGGTCATACTGCCAACATATGCCAGATCAGAAAAGGTAAGCAACTGAATATCACTAAATAATATGAGTATTGTTACAATTGCAATAAATATGGTCACACATCTAATCAATGTAGGACAAAGTCTGTTAACAACCATTAGAAGGAAAAATTCAATGGGTTTTGTAAAAATTGCAATAGATATGGACAAAGTACCGAGAAGTGCTGGTTTAAGCAAAAGAACCACAAATGGTATGCACACTGAGCAAACACTAGAGGTTACTGAACTCACACAGATCCTTACCAACAATATGTAGCAGTACCATGGGATTACAATACAAGGATATGGTGTGAATGTTGTGGAAGGTATGGACACATTAGTGCTAACTATTTTATAAGGTTTGGAATGAACAACTGAAGATCATGGAGAAATCCTAGTATGGCATGTTTTCATTGTCACAAAGTTGGACATTTAGCTAGAGATTACAGAGATCAACCTAGAGGAGACACTGAAGAGATAAAAGAAAAATTCAAGATGATTTGGAAAAAGAAGGAAATCATGTCAGATGAAGAAAGCACCTTACCTACCGAGTTAGGTGCACCTATTCCAAATTAATCAGAAAAGGTATGAAGGGACTGCATTCTCTGAAGGTTAAAATCATAACAGTTCCTATTCTATTATGTACTAATTCAAAATTTGCATAGTTAAGATGCATTAGTAAGTTTGAAATTCTATCAAAAGTACTTTACAGAAAACCTGTCAAGTCGGTAAACAAGGAAATTTGGTTACTCGGTTAAAACGAAAGAAAAGAGAGTAAATCAGTTAAAGGTAAACTGAGTGCATTTAATGTTTTGACCTAATCCGCACAGAGCCTGATAAGGTATTTTGTGTACTTAAAGGTATTTTTGCGGTCATTTTCATTCACCAAGTTTTCAAGAGAGCAGAGCAGAGCAAATCAAGGTGATCAAACTTCATTCAAAGCGAATCCAAGGTATTTACATCAAATCTCATCGCATTGTCAAGCTAGTTTTTTGATCTTGTCAAATTACTATTATCTACCGAGTGTGAATCATCCACCGTTTGTAAACCATCAAACCCTAAGGATAGTTTGCTAAGTTTTATCTAAAATTTACAAATGGCACCCAAGATCCAAGATCCTGTAGTTGTCAAGAATCTAGAGAAGCCCTCACTGAAATACACTTTGACTCCTAAAGTCACCTCTGAACCAGATGACAAAACTGCCTTTTCACTCATCCTGAATCGAGTCTTGTTAGTCGAAGATGTTAGATTCTTCACCAAATGTCGTGTTGAAGAACTTGGTCATGTTAAGATTAGTGACACATATGATGAGTTATGCATCGATGGAAAAATGGATAGCAAGTACAAGCATATCAAAATCAAGGGATTAATTGAAGCCCTAGCCTATCCGCGTGTGTTCAAACCCTAGTGGGTTAAGTTTGTTTTAAGCAGAGTTCATGATGATTTTATGTGGCTAGAGGAGCAACCATTCAAAATCACTAAGTAAATCATTCATGTGATCATCGGATATCCTATCTATGATCATGCACGAGCACAGAAAATGATATCATAGAAGGAGTTAATCAATTTAACTGGAGTAGAATCTGATTACCGAGGACTGAAACTGAATAATGTCACTGATGCAGAACTTAAATTTGCAATTAGAGTAATTGGTTACTATTTATTCCAATCAGCAAGAGAAAACAATGTACCCTGTGCAGCAGATGACTTAGCCTATAAAATAGTGAAAAAGGGAATGAAAGTAGATTTATGTGAAGTGTTATTGAAAAACTTGTTTGAGAACCTGAACACAATAAGGAAGCCGAAAAAGAACAACTCGGCAAATACACTGAAGTTTGGTTCACTTCTTGTATGCATGTTTTTCTACTTTGAGAAGTTATTTCCCTCAGTCGGTAAAGTAGTTTGGGAGCTACATCGACCTATCACTCATCAAATTAATGACTTTATCAAGAAATTGGGAGATCATTTTAGAAAATTTCAAGAAAAGATGCACAACAGGTACCGAATTCCACCACAGCTGGTAGAGAAATATAAGGATGATATATGTTTTGAGGTAGACACCAATTACTGCTATGTGAATGTTGTAGAACCTAGGACTCAATCTTTGCCACCAATGGGTTACAAGATTGCCTATGATATCACATAACAGCAAATTGATGCATATCTTACATTGCCAAGGCATGCTACTGAACTAAGATATGGAACTTATGAAGAAGTTACGGAAAAGGTGAAAATGAGCATTACAGTACCTAAAGCTACAAGAAAGGCTACTAAACTGATTAAGGCATTGACAGAGAAATTCAGAGAAGAATCTACCTCTACACCTATCAAAGGCACTCTTGCCATCACCGCAAAGGAATCAAAAGCTCAAGAGGCAGCATTCACACTAAGTACTGAATTGCCAAAGGGTAAAGTGTTAAAAAGAAAGAAACAGGACACTTCAAAGGCCCTACTGACTCCTCCAACAAAGAGACCTAACACTAGAGCATCAGTTGCATCACCGAGTAAGAAGCAAAAGAGTGTTACTGCTCCCAAGGTAACCAAGACCTATAAGAAGTCTACTCGGAGACTCATTTTGGAAAAAGAGTCTAGTGATACAGAGTCTGAGGATGCAAACAAATTCCAAATTGTAAAAAGCCAGAAGGTAAATATACATAGTGTAGAAAAATTTTGTGCCAATATTAAAGAATATGGTGGATTTGTAGGATTTAGATTTGTTAAGTATGAAACCAAAAACAATGATGAGAAGAGACAAATTGAAGAAGTTGTCATCTGCACGCTTCTAAAGTTCCGGTTAACTCCATTAGAACTAGCAAAGTCACTTCTAGATGAACTTTATTTGCATATTGATAATAGGTGGAAATATGCAATGGACTCAAAGAAACAAATCAAAGAAAGAAGTCTAGTCCATCTCTTTCCTAATATGTCAGTAGCTGAAATAAAGGAAAATCTGACAACCTACAATTCAAGGTTTCTTGTCAAATAGAGAGCCTTAAAATTGATGAATGGGCTATACATTGATGTAGAAAAGGAGACAAAAGCAAAGTGGCAGGAAACCTTCAAACTAAAAGATGTCGGTGAAAAATCTCAAGTTGAAATTGTTGATGTCACCGAGCAAGATCCTGATGTCACCGAGCAAGGTCTTGATGCTACCAAGCAAGACCCAACTAACACTATTCAAATTGATGAAGATGTCATGGATACAAAAGAACCAGAGCAGGAAATGATAGAAGGCACTACCTATGCAAAACTTGTATCTAGTGAATCTGTGATAGTACAAGTTCAACCTTATCTGTCGGTCAAGCCACCTGTCTCTATCGAAGATCCTAAAGATATAGCACAAGGCATCGAAGGTCACAAGTTTGAAGTAGTAGAAGGTACAACTAAAGATTAGACCTCTCAAGCACTGTCAAGCACTGAAAATGTTACAGCTGAGACCCCCAGTACCGAGACACCCAAGGACACTACAATGGCTACAGGAACTGACCAAAGTGTTGCCTCTACCGAGCAACCTACCGAGGGTCAGCAAGCCTCACAAGAAATTGTCTTGGTACAACCAACCAAAGGTAAAGAGAAGAAAGTGAAAAAGCATAGTTTTAAAGTTGATTTAACTAAACCAATAGTGTTTCCCAATGTGGATATCTCAAAATTAAAGGGGCAAGAACTTATTGATTTTGGTGAACTATGCAAAGCAAAGGCCGAACAAGAAAAACAAATGGCCATTCAAAAGAAGAATAAAGTACTACAAAAGGTGAAAACATTGCTAACAGAAATGCTACCATCAACTACAGTGTCAACTGATGCAACCATCCACATTCATCTGGATGAACTCCTTAATGAAATAGAAACATCTGGAGTTGATGCATCTGAGTACTTGAGCAAGCTGAAAGATAAAGAGCTTACTGTAAAAATGATAGAAGAGGTACAAAAAGCTCTAGCTATAGGAAAAGTCAAGCTTGTCAAATTCATTGCTGAGTTGTCCCCTCAACTCAAGCATATTCTTTATTTATTTTAGAAACTTTGTATATTTTCCTTATTCATTAAAGATATCAAGAATAAAACTGATGCAATTGAGAAAGAGATCACCGATCTCTCAACTAAGTTGACCACAGAGCCAAATTCTGTTTAGAATTTTTATACCAAGCTTCAACAGCTCATGGCTCAATAGTTAGGACTCAGAAATGAAGAGCATAAGATTAGGATGGATATAATGACCCTCCAGACATTATTCCTTCCTCATCTTTCATCAGTTCAAGAACAGATTCACCGAGCTACACGCCTATCTACTACACAAGAGGGAAGCACTCTTGATGGCTTAATATCACTATTGGCTGATATTCAAGCAAAAAATTCTTTAATGGAAAGTGTAAAGGATGCACTCTCAGTCACACTCACCAATGCCCAGAAGAAGTATAAATCTATTTTTGATCAGTTACCACCCCCGGATGGAAATTAGGTTTTTAATGTTTGACAAAAAAGGGGAGTAATACTACATAAGGGGAGTAATATACTATATTTAGGGAGTGATACAGTTTTGAGTATTGTATACAAGGGGAGTATACCGAGCAGAGTATACAGAGTATGTAGAGAAAGTAGAGAGCACACAAGCATAGAACCGAGCATACAAAATCAGAGTTATGTACAAGTATAATGATAAGGCAAGTATATCTAATTATACTATTTCATTGACTATTGTATGTATTGTCATTTATAGTCATTTTGCAAAATATATAGATTTTTGAGTTATGACTTTGAAAGTAGTTTTTGTCAAACATCTCAACTAATGTCAAAAGGGGAGATTGTTACTACTTATCAAGTTGCCATTAGTTTTATATTCAAATTCATACTATACATTCTAGTCGGTTAAGCACTACTGAATCATGCAGTTGATATGCATAGTCTAGTCAGTTACAGAACACAGTATACACCGAGTTGTCTACCGAGTATCTTTTTATGACTACCAAGCAATAAAGATGACACACCGAGTTGATATTCACCGAGTGAAACATGTTACCAGATACATTGAACCTCGACATGCATATGAAAACGTGTTACAAGATCGAGGCACATCTAACTGTTATCACATTGGAAATTGCACCAGAAGATTGTGTATGATTTTGAGGTCATCTAACCAATGAAATTATTTGCATGGTTATTCATTCAATAAATCATGTTTGTAAGATCGAAGCAAGGAATTGGATCACTGTTTTAAGAGATCTATTTATACAGCATGAGTTATGTGTGCATGTATGAGTATGAGAAGATTGTTATAGAGACACAAAGGTCACCGAGAAGGTTTTTCAGAGAATAGTCGAATAACAAAGTAAACAGAAGGGTTTACCGAGTTACTATATGGGTTACCGAGGTATGCTATAAGCAAGGTAATCTTATTCTGAGCACATAGAATCTACTATAACATTTCAGATGTAAAGTTGCAGATATTTGTAATGACTTTATTGTAATATTGTGAAGTTGAAAGAGAAACCTTTAACAGGGTAAAAGACTCTAACCAAGTCTATAAATTGTAAAGCCTCTATCGAGGTGCAGCATTCAGAATAAATGTTGTAAAATCCTTTAGCAAGGTAGATCTAACATATCTTGATACTCCTAACAGAGTAAGCTATCAAAAATAGCTAAATGTAGCTCTAACCGAGCATTCTTTATTATTGTAGTAGTGAAGTTGTGGGTGCCATCCCCACCGCAGTTTTTCTCTCTAACCAAGAGTTTCTGCATAACCAAAACATATGTGTTACGGAGTGAATCATGTATGATTTTTATCTATTTGTTTTAACTTTATGTTATGTTATTGCACTATTCAGTTTATGCATAATAGTAAAGTTATTATTCAAGAAAAGTTTTGAAGTACTGATTCACCCCTCCCCTCTCAATACATTAGCTTTCCATATTGGGCCTAACAATTTTATCCAAAGGAGCAATACTCTATTTTACCTTCTTTTTCTTAGGAGTCATTTTCTTTACTAGAGGCCTAACTGCCTATTGTTTTTGTCTGGTTCTTTTTGGTGTAGGGGAGGGTATCGGTGTGGGTTTTCTTTTCCTTTCTACCCTTTTAAATACTACTAGTAAATCACTCTCAGAAGAAATTCCAACCGGTGAAAGATGAGTTTCCGGTTGAGGTCCTTCTAACTCACTCTCACTTATACCAGTTTGTCTCAAAACATCTTCCTTGATTGCTTTAGCCTGTTGGGTTCCTTTTCTTACGGTTGCTTCAACTTTCTTAACCCTTTTCCTTGATTGAATTCCACTTTCTATTGTTTCAGCATTTCCAAAAACTTCCTCAATAGGTTCCTTGGGTGCTTCAAGGAGGGCTTTTGCATAAGTTTCAATGATATTGTCATCTGTTTCATAGCCCATTTCAGTTACCCAGATAGTTCTAGGGACAACTGCCTCCATCCAGATTTCATCTTTCTTGATTACAAAACAAATTTCCTTCTGATATTTATCCACAATAGCTTGTGACAACCTTACTCTAGTTTTCCTTCAAGCCTTTAATGCTTGAAAATGTTCATTTAGGTTTTTCTCTCAGTTTTCTCCCATATTGTTCAATAGATCCAACAGTTTTTTTCCTACCGGAATGTCAAAACCAAAATCTCTTGCATCAATATCGGGTACCTATTTTGTTATGTACAGCATCAAACAAACAAGAAAATTTCCAAATCTGAATGTTCCTTTCTTATCTCCTTTAATCTTTCCTAGATTGTCTATCAACTCATCTTTGAGCCATTCACATATATCTATCCTTGCATTATCATTAACCATATCATAGTTACTTTTGATACATAGGCTAGAAATTGAGTTCAACCTATTTCCATGTGTAGCCTTATATCCTAAGATCATACTGATAAATCTAACATTTATGTCTTTTACATCATTTACCCTTAGAGACCTTTTATCAAATGTTGCACTGGTTAGGTTTATCACTATGTCATTTGAGACCTTCTTTGTTTTGTCAAGTCTATTACCGGTGGAGGGTAACCTTGTTACAACTTTTACCACTTCTTTTGTGATTTTATGAATTGAATCTAACCAGAAAAATTCACCATGTACTCTGCTTAACACAATCCTTATGATATCCTTGGGAAAATCTGGGACACAAAGGATTTTAGTAAAACCTAGGGTTTCCACTATTTTATGTTCCGGCTTGACATTTCCAGACTCATCACAAATCACAGTCCTATACATATTCTTAATCTCATCATCACCTATTTCCTCAATATGACAATGTATATACATCTTAGGGTCTTCAGCATATACTACTTCCTTAGGAATTTGATAAAATGCACCTATGCTATCATCTTTCTTTGCAATTTTAGGAACCAGTTGGAATACGGGTCTAGGGTGCTTAACAACCTCAACAACACTAGGGTTTGCAATAAATTCAGGAGTGGATGAAGATTCCATAGCTATAAATACCTCAATCTACCTTAAGGATGAATGCTTTGATGGATTGCTTCACTTCTTCGCTTAGAATGCCTTCGCTCGGGAATTTTCATACTCTCGAAGATTTGAATGCTTGGTGAATGAAAAAGGAGCCAAAACACTTGCTTTATAATTTTATTTTCTCAAACTACAACATTTAATGCTCACCGGTTAAGTCACAACTTAACTCATCTGCCAGTATAGAAGTAATTTCAACTTCTCACCATCAACCGAGGGAATAATAGCATGTTTTTCATTTTGTTGCTAAACCCCCAAAAGATTTTCCCCTAGTTAGATGAAGAGTCTCCTGTCGGTGGAGTGTTACTTTGTTCTATCGGTGGAGGGGTATTCCCTTCAATAATCTGATCTGACTTCCTAATCCATTGTTTTGAGAATTCTTGCTTTACCTCTTCAACCTTTTCTTTACCTTTCAAACTAGGACCTTTTTTATTTACTGGTGATGCCTTACTTCTACAAAATTTAGCAATATGTCCAATCTTGTTACAGGCATAACAAGTCACATTGATCTTCTAAATAGCTTTCCCATACCCTATGTCGGTATGTGTTCTGCATTGATTAGATAAGTGTCCAAATCTTCCACAAACATAACATCTTACATTCATTTTACAATTTTCTGAATTATGACCAGCTTTTTTGCATTTAGAATATTCACCGGTGGGTGTATTAGTGTTATGATAATTTCTAGATCTACACTGATTTTCTCTATGACCATACTTGTTACAGTTAAAGAATTTCCCATTAAATTTGTAAGTAGTAGGTTGTCTTACCAGTTTGCTATGATCATGATTATTTGCAGTACCGGAGCTTTCACCAACTTCAAATCCAAGGCCATTTGTATCACCATTAGGTTTTTGATTCTTCAGCATGTCACCATGTTAATCTGAGCTTTTCTTGAATTTCTCCTTGTGTTTATTTGTAGTAGTCAGTTCATTCTCCAAAATTCCTTTATGTCTCATGACTTCAATTCTGTCATTTTGTGTATGCATCAGATATGTCTTCAACATATCATTTTCATGATTAAGTCTTGTGTTTTCATTTCCAACATCATTTAGTCTTCTAACCAAGTCTTCTTAATTCTTCTTTCTGTCTTCAATTTCTTTACAAAATCTCATAGTCATATCCTACATCTCATTCTTTGTTGTACTGATTTCTTGTCTTAGCTTGTTTACCAAATCATTAAGAGTTTCCTTTTCATCTTCATCATTCTGCATCTTTTCACAAAGTTCTCTCCTCTTGTTCCTTGCAATAGTAAAATTTTCTTGAAGTTCTTGAATAATATCCTGAGCAGCCTTTAGATCATCTTCAAGTTTGATATTCTTCACCTTTTCTACATCATAGTCTGAAAGAGTTGTTTCCAATTGCTTTCTCAAGTTTTCCATCTCTACCGGTGATAAGATCTTCCTCAAGCTGTTAGGCTTTTGAAAATAGAGGACCAAGCTCTAATACCAATTGTTAGGATTCCCAAATATACTAAGAGGGGGGGTGAATCAGTATCTAACCGGTATATCAAATTACTTGATTTAAAACATGAAAAACATATTAAAACTGTGTACCAGTAAACCAAAAATAATGCAGTAAATAAGAACAACAACAACATGAGAAGGACACTATAACATAGTATTTTAATGAGGAAACTCGGTGTGGGAAAAACCTCAGTGGGATTTGTGACCCTCAATATTCGCTTACTAGCCAATAAGGGAATATTACTCTTACAATAGGGGTCTGCACATGCAGGAAGGCCAAGTGCCTAGAACTCACTGCTCAATTACAAAAGAAGTCACACTGACTTACAAAAATGGATTATACTAATCCAATGTCTTGTATTGCTTCATATTAGCATCTGCTATACCAGATTCAATACCGGTTTAAGCTCTACTACAACATAAACCCTTAACCAATAATTCACATATTGGGTCTGCTATTACTTTTCCATACTTTGCATCCTATCTCTTCTATAAAAATGATCTACAATGATCTCATACATATATGAGTCATATTAGAATCTGCCATGTCAGCTTACAAAAGATTTTATAATTAATTTACAAAATAGATTAATACAAAATTGTTGTCGGCCAGGATGCTGGTATTCTTCCTTTTCGTTGTCGATGTTCTATGTGCTGGTGTAGAGTCTATCAATGTAGAGTCTGCTGGTATCATATGATCACAAGGTTGTCATCAATGACAATACCTTCAATCACCTACAATTTCTCATTGGAGTGTGCATTTGCCAACATATTATACATGGAAAACCTTGTAAAGGAAAAAACCACGGTGGAGCTAGTACCTACAATATCTTTATACTTGATCAAGGTATACAAATAATACATAGAGGGGTATGCACATGCATACAGGCTTATCGCCTAGAGTTCACTACTCAAATACACTTAAATGGAAGTCTCATTGACTTACAGATCATTACATAATTATTTATAACAATATTGAACTTAAATGAAGAATCTGACCATGCTGGATAAGTTTTGGTTATAGCTCTAAGTTCTTCAACTAAACCGGTGATACTCATACTTTGTTCTGCTATCGGTTAGGATTTTGCATGTGCAACTCTGCACATATGCTATCATTCACTCATCAATTCACATACTATCAATCTCTAACTTTTTTCGCATCTCAAATTATATCATATGAATATATATAATCCATCGCTGAGTGATCTCTCTTATATACCCTTGTAACTTGTTGATCATGTTGGCCTTCACAATGAAAATAAACTTATCGGCTTCCTCCTGGATCATAAAGTATATTATAAATTATCATGATGATCTTATTTGATGTCGGCCTAGCAGGCTACCTTCAATTCCTCAAATGGCTTTGCTAGGTCCCATAATATGAATTACCAGTACCAAGAATAACCGATTAACAAGTATAAACCATAGGGTGTCTACTAGTTTACCTTACCTAGATAAAATGATAAAGTGATGAGTCTGGATGAATAAATACCATCTCTTGAAGATGAGTTTCCATCAATGACAACCCAAAAATGCAATTCATCTCAAAAAGTGACTATTGGATGAGTGTCAATTACCAACAGAAACAAGGTCCCAAATTTCTAGGAAGTGATAAGAATCGATGGAAGAGACACCATTGAGATGACCCCAATCAAATCTAACACAACCAAGAAATATTATGCAACCAATTCTCAATCCAACAATAGGTTTGGTCACAAACCCGCAACCTCAATTTGATATGACTCAATTAGGGTTAGGACCTGATTCTGAATTAGTAAAACAACAAGGAAATATTTCACTGACAACATAGACCAATATGTCACCAATTATTGACCTCAAGAGTGGAAACAAATTATTGCCTTGACTTTAGATATATTCAAACTAAGACACTTGTGAACTTAAACATGCAATTAGACACATCATCTGACTTAGATTCATCACAGAAGAGTCATTTCTCCTTAACCAGTGTGTCTTAGAAATAAATTTACAAAGCCATAAATTATCCAAGAATCCCTAAAACTCTAGACTAGTTAATCTTCAAAGATCCAATGCAATATTTTAATCATCTTAAAGAAAAATTGACATCGGCTACTGAATGCCAAGTCACATTCGGTGAACCTAAGTTTCATCTCAGTATGTAATAACAGACACACCTTATCCAGCAAATAGTTCAAACAAACCTACCAAAACAACAACAAACAAATCAAATCCAAGGACCTATGATGACATAGTAATCTACCAAAGCAGACTTAGGAAAAAGAGCTCAAAAGAAATCAACCTTACAAATTCCCTCAAAGTTGTCATTCAAAAAATTCAACTTGTTGTTTAGTACCAGATTGTTAATGCATCAAATGGATCCATACAAGGTATTGGTATCACAAGTGACGACAAGAACCTTAGCAAACATTATCCAACCCAAAACATCAAATATCCCTCAAGCAAGTCAACATCAAAAAATGGCCCAAGAATTATTTACATATACAATGGGAATGACACATATCTCATGCATCTATTTCCCCAAAGTATATCAGAATAGGTTATGGATTGGTATGCCCAACTACCTAGTAAAATCAAGTCATGGAATGAATTAGCTGAAAAATTCATTTGTCACTTTTAATTCAATATTGATAATGAAGTCACTAAGACTGATCTCTGTACTACTAAATAGAAAATAGGGGAATACTTTGTAACATTTTTATAAATATGGAAAAGCCTAGTTAGTTGATGTCCATTTGACATCCCTAGGGAACAAGTCAACATGTTCATCAAGATTCTACTTCCAGAGTAAATGTATGAGTTGAAGATCAAAAGTCCTAGCACCATCGACAAACTTGTCAAGAAAGGGATGAACATCGAGAAATATCTTATACAGAAAGGGATTATCAAGATATCTAAAGATAAAACTAACAACCCTAGTATTTCCAATGATAAGAGAAAAATTTGGTCTAGAAATAAGAATGTTACTAACGATGGAGTTGTGGACGCAAGGGCAGTGAACAATCCATAGACAAAGCTCACCCTTAAAGGGACCACACCACCAAGTATTGGTACAAACAACCAACCTCAACAACAAACTCAACACGATGTCCCTTTTTAACAACCAACTCAACAACAACTCAAGCAGCCAACACCACACAACAAAACTAGCAACAGAAACCTCTTAGAGCCAGAGACACACTTGCCTGACAATTCACACCATTAAGGGAGTATCAAATATGTGTTAAAATAGCTACTTCAATCAAACCTTGTACAACTGCCCAGAATCGAAAATGAACCTAGAGTAAAACCAGGATGGTGGAATGACAACCAATATTGTGAATATCACCAAACAAAGGGACACAAAACCCCTTCCTATTTCTAATTGAAGCATCTTATACAAGATTTGATTGACCAAGGCTTGGTCAAAATAGAGTCACCAATAGCATTCTTAAATATAGATCACACCATATTCAAGAATCCCTTACTTGATCATGGTAAGGGAAAGGCCTCTACATCTAATTTTGACCCAAAGGAAATGTGAATTATACTAATACTTCCCATACATATACTATAAATTGTCTCCAAGTGTCAAATAGACATGTATCTACCATACCTATCAACGATCCAAATTCCCAATACACAGTAACTACCCAACGATCTAAGGTCATTTTACAAGGAGATCCTCCTACATCACAAGTCACTAGATAGTATCTTATCCTTGATCATTTTGGAAAAACACAAGCACAAATATCTATCCTTGATTTGTTGTGTGTATCCCCTACCCATAGAGCAGTCCTAGACAAGGCCTTACAAGAATCAACAGTTCCTACCAACATCAATTTTGACAAGTTTCTGGCCATGATAGGACATATTACTCCCTCTTGTCCTGTACTTTTACTAAAAATTATTCCCATCACAAAAATCTCAATCATAATGATCCATTGCATTTAGAATTATTCATCTATAATTGTAAAATAAGACGAGTCTTGATACATGGTGGAGCAGGATTAAACATTTGTAAATTAAGGGTTATCATAGCTCTCAGATATTTAGAAAATGACATTAACCCTTCAAAAAAAATAATGATCAAGGCATATGATGATACAAAGCACATTTCAAAAGAAGTTATTTTGTTACCTATCTGAGTTGGACCCGCCACAAAAATCATAACATTGTAGGTTTAGACCTGGATCTTCCATATCACATGATTTTGGGTTGTCCATGGATATATGCTATGAAAGCAGTTCCATATACTTACCATTAGTGCCTAAAATTCCCTTATAATGGAATATAAATCACTATCCCTAGAGATTCAAATCCCTTCCAATTTTGTGACAACCTAAAAGGGACACCTGAGCAGCAAGTGCCAAATAGAGAAGCTCCATCACTCACCAACACTTCTGTGGATCATATTTTTTCTTTTTAGATACAGATGCTCTAAATGTTGTCTCAGACTTTCAATGTGATTCACCAAATTTTCTCAATTCAAATGCATCAATCTTTCCAACCAACATATCTCTTGTCATAGTAGTCACACTTTGGATCCCATCAATAGAAGCTACCTTATGTTTGTAAGAAGGAGGCAATGATCTCAACACCTTAGCAACAATTTCATCTTCTTCAAGGGTTCCACCGGCACATCTGATACCTAGGACAAGATCATTCACTTTAGCCATAAAGGTGTTTATGTTCTCATCTTCTCCCATCTTCAGCATCTCATATTTCCCTTTCAAACTCTGCAACTTAGCAACTTTTACTTGTTTATCTCCTTCATACAAGGTCTCAAGCTTCTCCCAAATCTCATGTGAAGTTTGAAGTCCCATCACATTAGTCATCTCTAAATCAATCATGGCACTCAGTAATGCTTCCTTAGCTCTAATGTTATGTTCAGCTTCCTTTATCTCATCAGCAATAACCGGTCCATTCTAAGGAACAGAATAGGCATTCTTTGTGATATTCTAGTAATCTTCTCCATGACATCTCAAGTGCACCTCCATCTAGTTCTTCAATATAACATAATTACTTTGATCAAATCTTGAACTCTCCTTCTTAAAGATAACACCTCTAGTTGTCATCCTGAATATTCTCAAGTGGTTAAGCTTCTTCCATAGGATCTATCTCTGATACCAATTGTTGGCAAACACAATGAAGGAAAACTAAGAGGGGGGAGGTGAATCATTTTTCACCAAATCTACAAACTTAACCACAAATACATATCTAATAAACTGCAACAATAACAAAGATAATAAAATTGATAGCACAACACAGAACACCAATATTTTGACGTGGAAAACCCGGTTAAGGGAAAAATCACGGTGGGAACCTACCTACAATAAGATGATACTTTGGAGTAGTATGTGAAAATAAGTACAATGGAGAATGTACCAGCATTTAGGCACATTGTCTAGATCTTACAGCTCAAGATACAATAACTCGAAAGGCTACAACCCTCAAGGAAGTCTCACTGACTTACAACAAGATTCGGACTACAATATGGAAGGAATGAACTGCAATAATAGCATCTGCTAATGCCTGATGATAGTTCCGGTTAAGCATAATTGTCTACTCTGCAACACCAATCTTTTCTCAATACACCACACCAAAATATGAATCCTTGTTCGCACATATACCACTCTTTGATAATGCAAACACAACCTCAACACCTAGATTATATGACAATATCACCTATTTATACAATTCATCAACCTTGACAACAAGGTCAACCAAACCCTCAACTCTCAATTACAAAATTACATCACATGATACAAAGATCGACCATCGGACCAATATAATGATATACATGATATAACATGGACCTAAATCAAATTTTAAAATGATCATCACCACCGGTAATCATGCCAAGATCAACCGCAACACGCTACACCACTAGGAAAACTGCATAACACAGAGAACGTCATTAGATCACTAAAATCACCAAAAACTTGCACAATGATCAATAAAGATCATCAAGAAAAATAGGACAATTAGGAAACACCAGCAAGCACATTAGAATCATCACTAATAGTTGCACCAACACCACGTATCAAATCTTCATCGATCCACTTCTGAAACTGAAGAATACTCAAACAACAACAACTATCATGAAGAAAGATAACTTATGGAGAACCAAATTACAAACCATCTAAATGAAATATACACAAGACCATCCCAAAAAATCTCCCAAAGTCTTAGCACAAGATTTGATCACATCGAAATATACCAGAGGAAATATTGAACTCTACAAAGCACTAATCAGAAAAACAAACTGCAAACCGGATCATATGATATGATCAATTAGGATTTTTGGATCACATAAACCAATACATAAAGATATAATGATACTATAAATACTCCATACACAAAACCATGATCCCAATAAACCAATTTGCAAACACCAGAGCAGGAATATGTTGATATCAATGACAACAACATATCCTAGTAGTAGCAATGTCCAACAAGTTGGTCCCAAAATCCATCCCATCTATGTCATTTCACCCCCATCTCAATTTTGTAACATCAATTTGTCCCTAAATAGTGCAGGAGAACCTTATCAACAAGCTATTCATGACCCTGAGGATGAATACTAGGACCATTAGGATGTGTTAGAGTGTCTTGTGTTTCATGTATGCAAATAATCCCCACCATGTAAGCCCATGTCACCAATTAGGTAATTTGAGAAGCCAATTGGGACAATGTGGTAAAGAGGGGTATTAGATGGTTTAGATTTGTGTTTGATAGGTTTTAGAAATTTTTTGTGTGTGTTTGGCTGATCCATGTGTCTGGATCCCAGCCTTAGGAAGTATGACAACTTTGTGAGCAAAATTGCATAAATGCAATTCAGTTTT
The DNA here is from genome assembly GCF_030272615.1 of Cryptomeria japonica. Classification (NCBI taxonomy): domain Eukaryota; kingdom Viridiplantae; phylum Streptophyta; class Pinopsida; order Cupressales; family Cupressaceae; genus Cryptomeria; species Cryptomeria japonica. The sequence continues at coordinate 131,737,406 of NC_081410.1, read as the reverse complement.
TCCCATAAATTTTGAGTTTGCAGGCATTGTACGTGACTGTACAGACTTATTGGAACCCCACAATCCATGGATTAGATAGGGAGATGTATTATATTTATTTTGGTGGTGGTATAAGGTCTTAATTATTTGGGAGTAGAGAGAACCCTTCATTTTACTGACTGTGACCCGTAAATTGAGGGTTTGGAGAGGGTTTTGAATCAAAATGGCTTTATCTTGCACTCTAGTCCATTAGAAGACTCTTCCTTTGGAGGGATGCAGGATAAGACTTTGTATTTTAGTGTTTTTTTTTTTTTGCAGGGGATACCTTGTTGTGTGGAGAAAAGAATAGATTTAGGTAGGCATCTCTATGTGACTACCTAGTACAAGTTTTAGGATAGTCATCATAATTTGTCTTAGCGATGGATTCCAGGTATGAAACCCTGGAACTAGAAGTTTCTCACTACCCCCCACATTTCCATTAAGGTGATTCTTCATTTGGTCTACCGGTAGAGGTAGTTTCTTTGGAAAATAGGGCTAATTGCCCCTATTAAGTCTCTTAGCCTAAAAAGGGAGAAGACCTTATATTTGCAAATTGGATCAAACCATTTTGGAGATCAGTATATCTTTCAGAAGGGTGTCCAAAATACTAAGTTTTTTGTATGTGTTTGTGGAACATTTTTTAGTTAAGATCCTTTCTATCATCAAATAGGGCTACAAGCCTAAGGGGTAGGTTTACAAAGAAGGTATAAGGATTTGATGCTTAAGGTCAAAACCAATACTTGGAAGAGGTTTTATATGACAAATGTTGGCCAACTTCAAAATCCAAAGGAGTAGGGATCACCGGTAAAGCATGTTTAAATAATTTAAGCCTTTTACTCATCTTGGGTAGGCCTAAGACTAAGGAAAGTGTGTATAGTTTCATCCAAGGTGTAGAGTCCTTCCTTGCAGGACCCTTGTGAGTAGTTGAAGGGTCACTAGCCTAACCTAGTTTGGGCTTGTTATTAGGAGTTTGGATAGGCCTCTATATCAAGTGATATCAGAGAAAAGGAGTGTCCTTTGGAAGAGAAGGAGAAGACAATATGTTAGAAGAAGAAGGATCCCATGAGGCACCTTCCAGAATAACCAATGCAGAGTTGAATGTCCTAGTGAAGAAGAAGATGGAAGAGAGAAGAGCAATAAGGGCTGAGAATCAGGCCTTGAGGAATGAGATGGACCGGTTGAAGGACAGAGTGGAGAGGGGAGAGAAAGACTTTGGAGAAGAAGGGGATGAAGAGGAGATCCCTATGCAGGAAGAGCTAGAGGTACCTACAGACCAGAGACCCCTAATGAGTGTCCTCAAGTCCATGAAGAGAAGAACAATGGATGTAAAGATGGATCTTCCAGTATTTGCGGGTAAGTTGGAGCCTGACACCGTGATGGAGTAGATAGACTCCTTGGACAATTTCTTTGAGAGTGAAGACATACTAGACCACCAGAGAGTGAAGATGGCCCAATACAAAATGAAAGGGGTTCCACTAACTTGGTGGACTTTCATCCAAGATGAGAGAGTGAAAGAGGGAAAGAGAAAAGAAGCTACATGGAAGAAGATGATTACTTTGGTGAAAGAAGCATATGTCCCAATGGATTACAATATCCAATTGCATAGGAGGAGGCAAAATTTGAAACAAAAGGAAATGGACATGAGTTCCTATACCAAGGAGTTCATGAAGTTATGTGTGAGGAATAAGGTGAAAGAGAGTGAAGATGAGAAGTTGGCAAGGTATCTCAATGGGTTGAGATTTACAATCCAAGAAGACTTGAATCTCCACAGCCCGAAGATAGTCCAAAAGTGTTTTCAATTGGCTCTCAAGGTGGAGGAGAAGTTGAAGAGAAGGTAGGAGCAAAATGGAAAAGGTAAAGGGAGATAGAAAAGAGGAGGAAGAGGCCCTTTCAGAGGTAGAGGAAATGGTTTTGGATACCAGGGAGACTCTAACCAAGAAGGCAATAGAGGAGAGTGCAATTACAACCAAGGAGGGGGCTACAATCCAAGAGGGAGCTTTAGGGGTAGAAGACCATCCTCTAGGGGGAGATCCCAAGGCAGAGGACCTCCTACATGCTAAAACTATAATCAAAAAGGGCATATGGCCAATAGGTGTCCGGAGAAGGCTTCTATCTCCATGGGAGAAAGGAGAAGTAATTTGGTGCAGGAATATGATTGTCAAAGTGTGGCAAGTGCAATAACTTATCAAAGTGTAAATGCTCCTAATAGTTATGGATATCCTGAAAGAGGAGAGGCTTTGATGATGAGGAGAGTGGTAGCCACCATGAAGGTACCTGACAAGGAACCTACACAAAGGAAATCTCTTTTCAAAACCACTTGCAAGGAAGGAGGAAAGGTATGCAAGGTTCTGATAGACTCTGAATCCACTGAAAATTTTGTATCACTTGAAATGGTAGAAAAGCTTAAACTTAGGAAGCTACCTCACCTATATCCCTATAAGGTTTCATGGCTCACCTAAGGCCAGCAAGCAGTGGTGGAAGAGCAGGCTTGGGTGGAGTTCTAGATTAGGTCTTACAAGGATAGATTTCTATTTGACATAGCCAAAATGGATGCATGCCATCTCTTATTTCGGAGACCATGGTAGTATGACTTGAAAGCTCATCATGATGGGTTGAGAAACACCTATTCAATCACCAAGGATGGTAAAGTGATATAAATCTTGCCTCTGATAGAGGAAGAGATGGAATCAAAAGGGAAGGATACAAGAGTGTTGATGATAGAAAGTAAATAGTTCATGAACGAGATTGCAAGGAAAGGTGCAGTTTTTTATGCCCTCATGCCTAGACCAAAGGTGACAAGGAAAGAGCAGTATGCAGAAGAGAAAGAAGGAGGACCAAAACACATAGAACTGGCAGTCAGACATTTACTTGATAAGAATCAAGGCATCATCTCAAATGGAATGCCAAGATCCCTTCCACCGGTAAGGGACATCAGTCATTGTATAGACCTTATCCTTGGATCTACATTGCCAAACAAAGTAGCCTACAAGCTCACCCTAGGCTAGAATGAAGAAATGGCAAGGTAGATTGAATAGTTGCTTGAATCAAGACTGATTGGCAAGATTCTAAACCCAGGTGCAGTACCGGCAGTCCTTGCACCCAAGAAAGAAGTTGGAGGCTTTGTATAGACTCAAGAGCCATCAACAAGATAACCATAAGGTATAGGTTCCCAATCCTTAGAATAGAGGATTTGCTTGATTGCTTAGGGAGTGCTACATATTTTACAAAAATGGATCTAAAAAGTGGGTACCACCATATTAGAATAAGGCCAGGGGATGAATGGAAAATAGCCTTTAAAACTAATGAGGGGTTATATGAACGGAAAGTCATGCCTTTTGGGTTATCCAATGCCCCAAGTACCTTTATGAGGTTAATGAATGAAGTCTTGGTGGAATTCATAGGAAAATTTGTCATATTATACCTAGATGTCATCTTGATCTTCAGTCACACAAGGGAAGAGCACCTCAATCACATAGATATGATTCTCAAGAGGTTGCATGAAGAGAAACTAATGACCAATTTGGAGAAGTGTTTGTTCATGCAGGAAGAAATCATCTACTTGTTGGCATATGCACACTCTAATGAGACATTGTAGGTGATTGAAGGTTTTGTCATTGATGGCAACCTTACAATCCTATGACACCGGCAAGATATTCCACTAGCACTAGCAAGATCAGAATCTACACCAACACTCAGACTACCGACACCTACAGTGAAAGGAAGCATACCGACACAGAGGCCGACAGGATTTTTGTTGTAATATATTTTGTTTATTATTGTAAAATCTTTATAAGCCGACTTGGCAACATTATAAAATGACTCATATATATAAGAGATCATTGTAGAATATTTAGAAGAAGGATGAGAGAATGTAATTAGGTGAAATAAGGCAGACCTATTATGCAAATTTTAGGTTAAGGTTTTATGTAAGAAGCAGAGTAGAAACCGATACTAGATCTAGTATTATAGATGCTATTCTGAAGCAGTACAAGACACTAGATTTATATCATCCATTTTGTAAATCAATGAGACTTCCCATTTTGTTATTGAGCAGTGAGATCTAGGCACTTAGCCTTCCTGCATGTGCAGGCCCCTCTTGTAGTAGTAATATTCTCTTATTGGCCAATAAGTGAATATTGTGGGTCACCAATCCCACCTAGGTTTTTCCCACACCGGGTTTCCTCATTAAATCTTTGTGTTATGGTGTGTTTTTCATGTGGTTTCTTTTATCTCTATTTATTGCATTACTTCTTTCTTACCAGTACACTGTTCTAATATGTTCTACATGTTTTAAGTCAAGAAATTTAATATACCGGTTAGATACTGATTCACCCCCCCCCCTCTCAATATCTGTGGGAATCCTAAAAATTGGTATCAGAGCTTGGTCCTCTATTTTCAGAAGCCTAATAGCTTGAGGAAGATCTTGACACCGGTAGAGATGGAAAATCTAATGAAGCAATTGGAAGCAACTCTCTTAGATTTTGATACAGAAAAGTTGAAGAATATCAAACTTGAAGATGATCTGAAGGCAGCTCAGGAAATTATTCAAGCACTTCAAGAAAATCTTACCATTGCAAGAAACAAGAGAAGAGAACTCTGTGAAAAGATGCAAATTGAGGATGATGAAAAAGAAACTCTTAATGATATGATAAACAAGCTAAAGCTAGAGAACATAACATCAAGGAATGAGATGCGGGATATGACTATGAGATTTTGTAAGGAAATTGAAGATAGAAAGAAGAATGAAGAAGATTTGACTAAAAGACTAAGTGATGCAGCAAATGAGAACACAAGACTTGGCTATGAAAATGATTTGTTGAAGACAGATCTAATGCATACACAGAATGACTCTGATGAACTAATGAGATAGAAAGAGATCTTAGAAAGAGAACTAGATATTGCAAATCAACACAAAGAAAAATTCAAGAAAAGCTCAGAAGAACTTGGTGACTTATTGAAGATTCAAAAACCTAATGGCGACACTTGTGGAATTGGCTTTGAGGCAGGAGAAAGCTCTGGTACTACAAACACACAGGATCATAGAAAACCGGTAAGACAACCTACTACTTACAAATTGAATGGAAAATGTTTTAACTGTAATAAGTATGGTCATAGAGAAAATCAATGTAGATCTAGAAATTATCAAAATATCAACACACCCACCAGTCAATGTTCAAAATGCAACAAAATTGGTCATAACTCTGAAAATTGTAGAATGAATGTGAAATGTTATGTTTGTGGAAGATTTGGACACCTATCTAATCAATGTAGAACACAAACCGGCATAGGTTATGGGAAAGCTATTCAGAAGAATAATGTGACTTGCTATGCATGTAACAAGATTGGGCATATTGCAAAATTCTGCAGAAGTAAAGGATCACCAGCAGACAACAAAAGTTCTAGTTTGAAAGGAAAAGAAAAAGTTGAAGAAGTTAAGCATGAATTCTCAAAACAATGGATCAAGAAATCAGAACTGAATGTGGATAGGAATACTCCTCCACCAGAAGGACAGAGTAGCACTCCACCGCCAGGATAGAGTAACACTCCACCGGCAGGAGTCTCTTCATCCAATTGAAGAAATTTCTTTGAGGGTTTGGCAATCAATGTGAAATATGCTATTATTCCCTCGGTTGATGGTGAAAAGTAGAAATTACTTCTATACCAGCAGACAAAGTTAAGTGATTACTTAACCAGCATGCATTAAATGTGGTAGATGGCAAATTAACATTATAAATTAGTGTTTTTGGCTCCATTTTACTTAATCGAGTATTCAAACATTCGAAGAGTGCGAAATTTCCAAAGCTAACGCATTTCGATAAAAGAGGCAAAGCACTTCAGCAATCAATCCTTCCTGAGGTAGAAAAAGGTATTTATAATCATGGCATCCTCCTCTACACCTGAATTCATAGCAAATCCTACTGTAGTCAAGGTAATCAAATGCCCTAGGCCCGTATTTCAGCTAGTTCCCGAGATAGCTAAAAAGGATGACAATGTTGGTGCATTCTCCCAAATTCCCAAAGGAGTTGTTTATGCAGAAGACCCTAGAATTTATATCCATTGCCATATAGAAGAATTAGGAGATGAAGAAATCAAAAACATGTACAAATCTGTTATCTGTGATGATTCTGGTAAAGTAAAACCTGAACACCAAATTATTGAAACCCTAGGATTCACTGAGATCCTTAGCATTCCAGATTTCCCCAAGGAAGTTATAAGGATAGTGTTAAGTAGAGTACATGGTACGTTCTTTTGGCTTGAATCCATCCATAAAATTACAAAGGAAGCTATGAAAGTTGTAATAGGGTTACCCTCCACCGGTAGCAGACCAAACAAGACAAAGAAGGTCTCAAATGACCTGGTAATGAACTTAACTGGTGCAACATCCAACAGAAGGTCTCCAAGGGTTAATGATGTGACTGACATAAATGTGAGATTTGTTAGCATCATTTTAGGATACAAAACAACTCATGCAAATAGAATGAACTCAGTTTCCATCTTATGCATAAAGAGTGCACATGATATGGTTAAAGATAATGTGAAAATTGATGTATGTGAATGGTTAAAAGATGAATTGATTGATAATTTAAGAAAAATCAAGAAGGATAAGAAAGGGACTTTTAGATTTGGTAATTTACTTGTATGCTTAATGCTACACATAACCAAACAAGTGCCCGGTATAGGCAGCAAGAACCTTGGGTTTGACATACCGGTAGGGAAACATTTATCAAACCTATTCAACAACATGGGTGAAAACAAGGAAAAGAATATCAATGAGTATTTTCAAGCACTAAAGGCCAAAATCAACAAAAGAATCAGATTGTCATAGACAATTATTAACAAATATAAGGATGATATATGCTTTATAATCAAAAAGGATGAGATCTGGATGGAAGCAATTATCCCAAGAAAAATTTGGGTTACTGAGATGGGTTATGAGACCGATGATCACATCATTGAAACTTATGCAAAATCCCTTCTGGAAGCACCCAAGGAACCCAAGGAAGAAATATTCAATAGTACTGAGACCATTGAAAGCCAAATTCAATCAAAGAAGAGAGTAAAGAAATTTGAAGCAACTATGAGAAGAGGCTCAAGGCTAAGGCTATCAAAGAAGATTCACTGAAACAAATCGGTATCACTGAGGATGAGTTAGCAACATTATAGCCTGAAACTCACCTATCACCGGTAGCAAATTCTTCAAAGAATGACATGTCAGCAACATTTAAAAGAGTTGTAAGGAAAAGGGATCCTTCACTGGCATCCACACCCTCTCCTAGAAGAACTAGACAAAAACAACAGGCAGTGAGGTCTCCGGTCAAGAAGACAACCCCAAAGAAAAATATAACACCTAAGAAGAAAAGAACTCAACAAAACATTACCCCAATTGATGAATTGCTGAATGAAATCACAGAGGAAGGAAAACTCAAGAACATAGAAAAATTATATGATACACTATCAACAGATAAGAAAGAGCAAGTTGAAAATAGTGTCATTTTAAACCTGGATATCTATAAGAAGTTCTTAATGCAAGTGGTAGATGAACTACGAGATGAACTATTCAAGAGACTAGAAGCAAGAAGACAAGTTGTGGTAGAGCTTGATAAGAAAATTAAAGTTGAAAAATTATTTGTTGTTTACCCAGTAAACTCACCAAAGGAGATAGATGACTTAATTATAGAAGCCAACCAATTAGTATTCTCTATTGCACACCGGCATATTACACTAATGGCAGGAAGAGTAAATGAGATTGCAGAAGAAACAGAAAATGGATGGGATATATTCCTTGTGGAGAAGGAAAAGTAGGAAGAGTACAGGAACCCCAAGCCTATCAAAGTCTATCAAAAGGAAAAAGATAAGGGTAAAGGCAAGGTTGGTGGTCCCCCAAGCTTAAATATTACTGATAATTTACCCCCACCGCCTCAAGATACTCCACCAGTACAAACAACAAAAGACCAACCGGCAGATGATAGTATGGATGTATCACAAGAGGATATTAATCCTAATTCAGAGGTACTATACACTATTGATGTTGATACTCAAACAGTTAACATTATGATAGACCGGGACATAATCGGAAAGACAGACATGGCTAGTGAGCCACCGGTAACTGACAACATTGATAACACTGAAGGAAAAGTGGAAGATGATAGCATAGGGCAACAGGTAGAGACTCAAACAGAGATTGAAACAGATCAATAGATAGAGAGACAAGCAGAGCAACAGGCTCCGGAACAGGAACAGGTTCATATGGAAACAGTGCCACCGACAATAGGAGAGAAACAAAAACCCTTTCTTAAGGAAATGGAAACACAGACTGACCTACCTAAGGTCACTACAAGCATGGTTACTTCTTCGACCGGTAGAATTCAGAATGTTGGTTCCTCCTCAACAGGTTACAAATCAACAAATGTAACTAAAGTTCTTTTGGACTCCATTAAGAGAATAACAGATTGTAGTTCACAGGCATATAGAGCTATAGATGACACAATCCCAATTTTGAAAATGATAGCTCCAAACTACAATGTAGATAATAAGGATTCTTTGAGCCAACTTGACACTTTATCTAAATACATTACTGAGAACACAGTGGCAGTTGAGCAAATAAAGGAAGAGGCATTCAAAGACAGGTTGAAAATTTAAAAACAAAAATTCTTTGAGGATCAAATAAAGAAGTGTACTAGGGAATTTGACACACTTCTATCAGAACTATGCAACTCATTAAAAGAATTTAAAACTCTATACAGAGACATTTGCAAGACAAACTTTCTAACAATTGACTTAGATAAGAAAATGAGCAAGGTACAGGATGAAATCAATAAACTTGCTGACAATTTTGTTAACTCACCTAATACATTATCAGTTTTTGAACAAAATATAATAGGTTTTGAGGAAGAATTACTTAAGTTAGAAAGAGAAAAGGAGAGAATAATAAACAAGGCTAAGAATCTGAGACTAAGACTAAGTCCAAGACTGGACTATCTAGCATCCTTGAGGAAGGAAATATGTAAGGCAATAGTACAAGGATAGAAAACACTGGCAGAGCATATGTAGCACCTCATCGGTACAGTTCAAAGAATAGAGGAAGCAATAAAAGATAGTAAGAAGTTTATGGAAAGCATAAATTTGGTTTTGGCGGATCTTTTTCAAATTGTAACCACCCAATTACAAGGTTGAGATAGAAAACTACAACTCTATTGACACCTTGACAACCTTTGTCATTGATGCTAAAGGGGGAGTAGTAGTATGAAAAAATAATCAAAAAAAGACTTATCTGCTCAGGGGGAGCTCATATATTTCTTATCTACTAAGGGGAGATCATATATTTTTTTTGGTACACATTTTTGGAAACAATTTTTGGATTACAGTTTTGGATACACTTTTGAAATTTTCTCATGAGTGTTGCCATCAATGCCAAAGGGGGAGATTGTTGGCATATGCACACTCCAATGAGATATTGTAGGTGATTGAAGGTTTTGTCATTGATGGAAACCTTACAATCCTATGACACTGGCAAGAAATTCCACCGGCACTATCAAGAGCAGACTCTACACCGGCACTCAGACCACTGGCACCGGCAGTGAAAGGAAGCATACCGGCACAGAGGCCGACATGATTTTTGTTGTAATATATTTTGTTTATTATTGTAAAATCTTTATAAGTCGACTTGGCAACATTGTAAAATGACTCATATATATAAGAGATCATTGTAGAATATTTAGAATAAGGATGAGAGAATGTAATTAGGCGAAATAAGGCAGACCTATTATGTGAATTATAGGTTAAGGGTTTATGTAAGAAGCAGAGCAGAAACCGGTACTGGATCTAGAATTATAGATGTTATTCTGAAGCAGTACAAGACACTGGATTTATATAATCCATTTTGTAAGTCAGTGAGACTTCTCATTCTGTTATTGAGCAGTGAGTTCTAGGCACTTGACCTTCCTGCATGTGCAGACCCCTCTTGTAGTAGTAATATTCTCTTATTGGCCAGTAAGTGAATATTGTGGGTCACAAATCCCACCGAGGTTTTTCCCACACCATTTTTTCTCATTAAATCTTTATTTTATGGTGTGTTTTTCATGCGGTTGCTTTTATCTCTATTTATTTCATTACTTCTTGCTTACCGGTACATTGTTCTAATATGTTCTACATGTTTTAAGTCAAGAAATTTAATATACTGGTTAGATAATGATTCACCCCCCCCCCCTCTTAGTATCTATGGGAATCCTAACACTACTTGGGTTTTGTAATCTCATAAGGTGAGTTGAAAATGGATCAAGAAAAGGTGAGTGCTATATTGTCTTGGCCGACACCTAGAACTATGAATGATGTCTGAAGTTTCCATGGTTTAGCAACTTTTTATAGGAAATTCATAAGAGGATTTAGTCATGTTTGTGCACCCATGCTTGACACCATAAAGGGAGGAAAAAAGTGCAGGTTCAGTTGGACCAAAGAGGCAGATGATTCATTTGAGACATTGAAGAAGAAGGTTGCAGAATAGCCAGTCCTTGCCTTACCAGACTTCAACAAGATATTTTAGGTGGAATGTGATGCAAGTCACATGGCAATTGGAGCAGTACTCAGTCAGGAAGGAAGGCCTATTGCTTTTTTCAGTGAAAAGCTAAATGATGCTAAGAAAGGATACTCATCTTTTGACTTGGAGATGTACGCTCTAGTATAGTCTTTGAAGAAATGGAGGCACTATTTATTGCCTAAGGAGTTCATAGTGTTTATTGATAATCAGGCACTCAGTTTCATAAATAGCCAAGAGAAGCTTAACCACTGGCATATAAAGTGGGTAGAGACCCTACAAGCTTTCACATTTACCCTCAAACACAAGAAGGGAGTCGAGAACAAAGTTGCAGATGCTTTGAGTAGAAGGGTTTTGACTATAAACCAAATCAAGATGGAGAGTTTTGATATTGATTCCTTGAAGAATATGTATGTTGTTGATGAAGATTTTAGAGAAATATAAAAGGTATGTGAAACTTTGAGTGACCGGTATCATATTGATTTTTCTAAGTTTCTGATATAAGATGGATTTTTGTTCAAGGGAGTGCAGTTGTGTATCTCTAAATGTTCCATGAGGTTGAATATTATCAGGGAGAAGCATTGTAGAGCTATGGTAGGTCATTTCGGTCTTGACAAGACCCTCGACCTTATAAAGAGACATTCTTTTTGGCCTAAATTGCAGACAAATGTAAGAAAGTTTGTGGAAACATGTGTCATATGTCAGAAAGCCAAGGGGAAGTCTACAAATGCAGGTTTATATCAGCCTTTACTCATTCCTTCTAGGCTATGGGAGAGTATAAGTATGGACTTTGTGTTGGGTTTGCCTAGAACAAGGAGAGGATTTGACAGTGTCTTTGTAGTAGTGAACAGGTTTAATAATATGGCTTATTTCTTGCCATGTAAGACTTCTTGTGATGCATCATATGTTGCAGACATATTCTTCAAAGAGATAGTCCGGATACATGGATTTCCCCTAAACATTGTTTCAGACAAAGATGTGAAATTCATAGGTCACTTTTGGAGGACTCTTTGGAAGAAGTTGGGGACTAACCTATCTTTTTCATCATCCTACCATCCTCAAATGGATGGGCAAACTGAAGTTGTGAATAGATCATTAGGAAACCTATTAAGGTGTTTAACAAGGCAACATGGAGAGAAGTGGGATAACATTTTGTCACGAGCAAAATTCTCCTACAATGACACCATAAATAGGAGTACCGGTAAATCTCCTTTCTAGATTGTTTATGGCATCCACCCAAGGGGAGTGTTGGAGTTAAGAGATTTACCCAAAGAAGAAGCCATTAGTGCAGATGGTGAAACTTTTGCATCAGCCATAAAGGAGGTGCGTGACCAAGTCAAGTCTCATCTCCAACAATTTGCAATGAAGTATAAAGCTCATGTTGATAAGAAGAAGAGAGATGTACATTTTAGTGTTGGGGATTTGGTATGGGTACATTTGAAGAAGGAGAGACTATCAAAAGGCAAAGACACAAAACTCATGTAGAGGAAGGTTGGACCATGTCCGATATTGAAAAAGTGTGGACAGAATTCCTATGAGATCCAACTTCCTCCTGATCTTGGATTATCACCCATCTTTAATGTGTGTGATCTTACACTTTTCAAGGGTACTAACAATGAAGAAGAGGAACCAATGCAGGTTGTAGTAGACAATGACATTCCAAGGTAGGAATCACCTAAGTTGATAAAAGTGATTGACACTACAGTCACAAAGAAGACAAGGAACAAGGAGTGCATTGAGTACTTAGTGGATTGGCAGGATAAACCAGATTCTGAGGCGGTTTGAATGACAAGTGAGAAAATATCCAATCATGATGCAAATTTACAAACTCTGATCTCAATTGGGCTTGAGATCTCTTCTCCCGAGGAGTATGGTGCAGGAGCACCTCATCAACAAGCTATTCATGACCCTGAGGATGAAGACTAGGACCATTAAGATGTGTTAGAGTGTCTTGTGTTTCATGTATGCAAATAATCCCCACCATGTAAGCCCATGTCACCAATTAGGCAATTTGAGAAGCCAATTGGGAGAATGTGGTAAAGAGGAGTAGTAGATGGTTTAGATTTGTGTTTGATAGGTTTTAGACATTTTTTGTGTGTGTTTGGTTGGTCCATGTGTGTGGATCCCAACCTTAGGAAGTATGACAACTTTGTGGTCAATTTTCTCTTATTTTGATTTTGTGGCTTCCTTTTTCCCATTTCCTATCCAGATGACATCATTTTCTCCCAATTTCAATTTATAACATCATTTTGACCTTATTTCCTATCCCATGGTGTCACATTGGTCCCATTTCAGTCCTTTGACTAGCTTTGACTTAGTTTACCCACTTTTATCCTGTTTGACCTAATTTTCCCATTTCAACTCAATTCTTCCCATTTTCTATCTGAACCTTACCAATTCTTCCTATTTTCACCCAATTTGACCAAATTAAGGTTTCTAGATGTTAGTTTGACTTAGTTACCCTTTTAGGTTTAACTTACCCCCTATCTTACTAACAATTCTTATAAAGTTGAATAAATAAATTTAATAGTTTATTTATTTATCCCCTTTGTCCATTAATTAAATAAATTCATTTTATTTAATTATTTAAGTCATAAATATGAATAATAAATTAATAAATTGTATTTATTAATTTATTGTATTTATATTCTTCTAAAATAAAGATAATTAATAAATTTTATTTATTAATTATATCTATTTATCCTCTCATATGAGGATATTTTATGCTTTTATTCAATTTTTTAATTATTTTTCTATTTATTCTTATATGGAGATTTTTAAATAATTTTTAATTATAAAATCTTCATAATATCCTCCTAATTTTTGAATTTGAAAACTAATATCTTTTCTTGTTTTAATTGATTTTCAAAAATCAATCTTGTTGGATGTTTCGAGATATGGCTACAAATATGTGCTTTAGACTTATCTGAGAGATGAGTTGTCATTGATGTCAACATATTTTTCTATCTGTGATAGTGTTGCAGTGGAGGTCACTTAGTTGGTTTATTCGGCATATTGATGATCGGAGTTTGTGGATTAAAGGGTTTGTAAAGGATTGTGTATAGATGAGTTAGTGTAATTTTCAAAGGGTTGCATGAAGATTTGAGTGAGTTATGGATATCTGTTTTGTGGTTGGTTTTTCTATTGTTCAGTGATGCTAGAGTGTCAGTAATTTAATCTGCATTGCAATATCTTGATCTGCGGATTTGGAGGATGTTTGGGATGTTGATGTTTGTCTTCAATTCAAGTGGTTTGTGGTTTGGAGCTCTGCAACTAATTTTTCTAGGTTGACAGTCATTGCAGTTAGTGTTCTTGAAGTTCGGTATAATGATGATATGATTCTAGTAATTTGAGTTGTTGTGGATGTTGTGGTGGTAATTCATGATGTTTGTGGATGTTTCTAGATCGTGTCCCTTTTGTGTTGGTGGTCTGCATTGATTGTTGTATGCGTAATTGATGATTTTCTCTGATGTGTTAGTGTTCTTTATTATTTTGGTCGACCAAATGATTGTAGCGTGTTGTGGACATTCAATGCATAATTCTTGGAGGTGTTTTGCATTCGAGGCATTTGATATAGGTTTGTGCTATGTCTTAGCCTACATTGCTTGGTCCGCATGATATTTTACAGTGTTTGTGATTATATTTTTGTAATTGGGTGGAGAGTGTTGAGATGACCTTGGTGAGGTTGATGTCATGTATAAATAAGTGTAATATCTTTGTAATTATGTAGGTGTATGGATGAGAATCAAAATTGTATGAGTGAATAATGTATACATCTTTTGGAAGTAGAGAAGAAGAGTGAGAAGAAGTTGTTTATGTGCTTAACCAAAACTGTAACCAGGCATTAGGAGATACTATTCTATTAGTTCATGGTCTTTCAGATATGATCCAAATCTATTTGTAAGACAGTATGTCATCCTTGGGTTGTAGCCTTTGTTGTTCTTTCTTTTTAACAATGAGCTCTAGGCAGTGTGTCTGAATGCATGTGCATTCCCCATTGTAATATTTCATATACTTCTAATAGAGTATCGTCATATAGTGGGTAGGTTCCCACCATGGTTTTTTCTCTTGACCATGTTTTCCATATTAAAAATCTTTGTTTTATGTGTGTTCTTGATGTGTTGTTGATTCATGCTTTCATGATTAATAATTAGATCAGAGTTTAAGATTAATTTGTGCAAGTTTGTGAGATAACTGATTCATCCCCCCCTCTCAATTGTCTACCCAAAATCAAATGTATTTCATTAATTGGTATCAAAGCACGTTCCTCTAGAGAATCTTGACCGCTTGAGGTGATCGGGGATAGCATCTTACAAGAAGGATAATTCAAGATTTGATGGTACTAACTACGCTCTTTGGAAGAGTTGCATAAAATTTCATATGATACATTGGTGAATCTTACTAGACTATTACAAAGAATAAGTATATTGTTCCTGAAAATGGACCTACAACTGCGGATGAGATAAAGGAAGTTGAATATAATATTAGACCCAAGGAAGCATTGTTGAGCGCCTTGACTGATTCTAAAATGACAAATGTTATGGAATTACAGATTGCTCATGAGATCTAGAAGAATTTGGAGACCCTATATGAAGGTGACAATTATGTGAAGATTGCTAAGTTTTAGAGCCTGAAAGGAAAGTATGAGATGTTGAGGATTGATGAAGATGAGAACATTACTACTTTTATGCAGAAGGTGAATGAACTAGTGTATAAAATGTGTCAGTGGAAAGTTGGAAGAATCAAATATTGTTGCTAAAGTGCTCAGATCCTTACCTACACCTTACAAACATAAAGTTGTTGCTGTTAAGGAGATTCAAACCATGACAGATGTGACCAGAGACATGTTGATTGGTAAGTTATGAGTCTTTTAATTGAGTGAATTTGGTGACTCCCTTCCTAAGGTAGAATCTGCATTCAAAGCCATTATTTCTAGAAAGGATAAGCAAATATATATGATCCGAGTGAAAGTTATTCAAAGAGGATGTCAAGATATGAGAAAGAGATGAAGGAAATGGAAGAAGAAGAGTGAGAGATTGAAGATCTTGAAGCATTGATTGCTAGTAAGTATGAAGGAAATTTGCCTCTTAAATAAGATAGGGCATTTTGCCTAAAGATGTCTTGAAAGAGTTCCTAAGAAAATTTACAAGCCTAAATTTCATAAAAGATGTTATTATGTTGTTGATGAAGGTATTTCAGATGATCAACCGAATAAAGGAAATAAAAGTGATAATGAATGGGTGTTTATTGCTAGTAAGGAAGATGATCCAATGCCTATTGATTCTACTTGTTGTATGAATGTGGAAAGAGCCTTGGCTAAACAGGTTGAAGAGAAAGATGAATGGGTGATAGACAGTGGATGCTCTCATCATATGATAGGTGATAAGAGTAAGTTTGTGAGCTTGGAGAAGTATGAAGGTGGACTTGTGAAGTGTGGAGATGATAAAGTTGGTATAATCCATGGTAGAGGTTCTATTTCTCTTGATGGTAAGCACAATATTAATGATGTCTTGTATGTAGAAGGCCTAAAGCATAATATTTTGAGCATTGGATAGATGGTTGACAAGGGTTATGATCTTCAGTTCAAGAATGGAAAATGTAGAATCTTGGGTAGCTCTGGAATAGAGATTGCATCAGGTACAAAGACTAAAGGTAATATCTTTCACTTGAATAGCTTCAGTTAAAGATATTTGATTAGTCAAGTTTATGAAAGTTGGTTGTGGCATACAAGGATGTGTCATGTGAATTTTGATAACATCGTTAAGATAAGTTCTACTTAGGTTGTGAGAGATCTTCCTAAGTTGATGAAACCTGCTAACCCTATGTGAAAAAGAAAGTCAATTAAGGAAACAAACTAGAATATCTTTCAAGAGTAAGAAGCAATTTTTTAATGGATTATTAGATCTTGTGCATATTGATTTGTGTGAATCTTCTAGAGTTAGAAGCTCGCAAGGAGATGGATATTTCATATTGTTGATTGATGATTATTCAAGGATGATGTGGGTTACTTTCTTAAGGGAGAAGTCTGAAGCATTGGAGAAGTTCAAGATTTTCAAAGCTATGGTTGAGACTAAGACAAGTTTGAAGCTGAAGTGTCTAAGATCTGACAGAGGTGGAGAATTCATTTCTAGTGAGTTTAATGCATTATGTGAAGAGCA
This sequence comes from Cryptomeria japonica, assembly GCF_030272615.1. Classification (NCBI taxonomy): domain Eukaryota; kingdom Viridiplantae; phylum Streptophyta; class Pinopsida; order Cupressales; family Cupressaceae; genus Cryptomeria; species Cryptomeria japonica. The sequence continues at coordinate 131,720,699 of NC_081410.1, read as the reverse complement.
TGGAATAAGAAGACAGTTGTTCACTCTGAGAAACCCCTCAGCAAAATGGAGTAGTGGAAAGGAAGAATGGAACTATTCAGAAAGTTGCTAGGACAATGATGTTGCAAGGAAATATTCTACATGTTTATTAGAGAGAAGTTGTGAATATTGTAATGTACACTCTTAACCAAGTGCATACCAAAGGTGATACCGGTAAAACTCCTTATGAATTATGGTTTGGTCATGCTCCTACTGTTAAATATTTTAGAATTTTTTGAAGTAAATGCTATATCAGAAGAGATGAAGATTTAGGGAAGTTTGATGCTAGATGTGATGAAGGAATATTTCTTGGTTATTCTAACAAAAGCAAGGCCTATCGGTGTTAATTGTTGGCAATATGTTGGATTTGGTTAATTTTTGTCATTGATGTCAACACTATATCCCAGTTGGAGACTATCTCGATTGGATGTATCCCGGTCACTTTTGGTGATATTCTTGGTTTTGGTTGTGATTCTGATCCGGTATAATCAGATCTTTGGAGTCGGTTTTGGATGCTTATTGTAGTTGGTTACATGTTTTCTATATTCTATTGGTTCATGATTTGGTGCTTTGGTTGTTATCACTTTTGGTATTTACCAATATCGGCTTGCTTCTGGCTTTACCGACTTGCCTCTACTATCTCGGTTAGCTTTATCAATATGCATTATTTGGTGACTTGGTCAGTGGATTTCGGGTCCAGCTTATAGAATCAGTCTCTATCATGTCAAAGGTTCTTCTTGATCATATTCTAAGTATTTGGTGACTTTGCATTGGATGGCATGTTGTTATGATGGTCCTATTTGGATTTGGTTAAACTTTTTGTTATTTTACTATGGGTTTCTATCGGTTGGTGAAGCATGTCAGATTTTGGTCTTAGCGGAATCTCCGGTGGATATAATTTTTTGAATACTTGATTTAGGTCCAATCTATGTAATCTAAATCATAATATTGGTCTAGTGGTATTGTGTGCTATAAGTTTTGTATTTATGGGTTTAGGGTTTAGACGACCTTGTCAATAAAGTTAATGATTTGTATTTATAGGTGATTTATTCATGTAACTTGGATATCGATGGGATGGATGGTTATGTATGCATTATCAGAGGAAGGATTATACGCGAATAAAGTCATATCATTAAAGTGAAGGTTGGAAAGGTTTTGTACTGCAGAGCAGACATCAGTTCTTAACCGGAATTGTATCAAGCATTAGTAGATGCTACTTTCATAGTTCATTTATTTCTGGATTGTAGTACGATGTTTATGTAAGTCAGTGATACTTCCCTTTGTGATGAGCAGTGCGCTCTACACTGTTGGTTGTTCTGCAAGTGCAGACCCCATTATAATTATTCATAATACTATTGCAGAGTATTCATCTGATTGTGGGTAGGGTTTCCCACTGTGGTTTTTCCCTTTTTGAGTTTTCCACGTCAAAATATTAGTGTTATGTGTGTTGTGCTTTCATAATATATCTTTCATTGTGTTGTGCTCCAGTATAAGGTTTATAACTGAATTAATTGTTGTACTTGTGAGTAAACTAATTCACTCCCCCTCTCAGTTTACTGTCGATATCATATCATTCCAACAATTGGTATCAGAGAAAGGTCCTCTCTGCAGAAGCTTAACCGCTTTAGGAGATCCGATGGCAACTGCATCAAGTTTCACAGTCAATCCTTATGGCAAGGAGAGTCCCATATTTGATGGTACTAATTGTACTCAGGCGGTAAATAGGCATAAATTGCATAAATCAGATTATCAAAGAGTGAATCACAGCTCTAAATCCAATTATTAATCCTAAATAACAATGAAATAAAGCTAATTATCAATTGAATTGAAATGATCTATCTAAGACTCCCTCAATTGACATAGCAAGGCTTCCATTGCTCTTCTCCATTGTTGTTGATGTAGGTGGCTCTCAGGTATTGCACTTGATTTTCTGCATAAGATAGACAACAATTTTGAAGACTATGATTCCAGACTAAATTGAGAAGAGAGGTTGAATTTATTAATTTTCAACACAAAGGGGGTCAGAAATAGAACTCAAGTGTTGATTGATAGATAATTGAAATTGATTGATCAGTGAACTCAATTGATTGATTTGTTAACTCATTTGATTGAATAGTCAACTAGATTGATTGAAGAGTGAACTGAATAGATGGATTAATCAACTCACTTGATTGATTAGTGAATTGAATAGACTAGGGAGATGACTGAATTGATTGATTAGAAGACTAAATTGATTTTGAGTTAAAAATGATGATTGATGAGTTAACTGAGTTAACTTATTTGATCAATCAGTTCTGATTTTAGCATGTGTTGTAGGAACTTAAAAATTGAATTTGATTTTCATTTTCAATTTGGATTTGAATTTGGTCATTCGAATGCTGAAATGCACATGAAATTAACTGAAATTTAGATTTGGGGAAAATGTGAATTTGATAATTTGAAATTAGATGAAATGAAGTGAAATTTGAATTTGGGAGAAATGAGATGAAATTAGATGGAATTAATTGGAATTATAATTTGGGGAATTGGAGGAATAAGTTAATTAATTTAAATTATTTAAATAAAATTATTTAAACTTAGGAAATAGAATTAATTAAATAATAAAAATTATTTAACTAAGGAATAATTCATAATTAATTAAATAATTAATAATTGAGATAAGGTTAGATGATTAAAATGATTTGAGAATAGAAATAGAATAATTAGAAGTGTCGAAGGGCGATGATCAGAAGAAATAATTAATTTATTCAAATAATTAAAGAATTACTTAATTAAATAGATGAATAATTAGTATAGAATTAATGAGACATTTTTAGGTGTCTACACTAATTACAAAATATGGAAGGAGCGAATGAAGATTCATCTCAAATGTCTTGGAGTTGAAGTTTGGGAGATAGTGGAGAAAGGGTATATACCTCATGATCTTGATTCTGGAACATTGGCACCTGCTGGTGAACAGAAGAGAGCTAAAAATAATGTGAGAGCAAAAGAAGCAATGTTAAGCGGCTTATCTGATGAAAAGTTATTGAATGTCATAGAGTTGGAGAATGCTAAGTTGATCTAGACAAAGCTTGAAACTCTTTATGAAGGTGACCAAGCTGTGAAAATTGCAAAACTTGAAGGTTTTCGAGTAAGATATGAAACTTTGAAGATGGAAGAAGATGACAAGATAAGTTCTTTCATGGATAGAGTCAATGAGATTGTCATGGGTATCAAATGTTACGGTGGATCAGTTAGTGAGGATGAGATAGTGTCAAAAGTTCTGAGAGTTCTACCTCTGGCTTATAAGATGGAGACTACTGCTATCAATGAACTCCGAACAATGTCAAGTACCCCTTTGACCAGAGATACATTACTTGGGAAATTGATTGCTTTTGAACTTGAATAACTTGGAGATCAAAGTGTTGCTAAAACAAAGACTGCATTTAAAGCATCTTCCTTTGGTAAGAAGAAGATATATTGGAAGGAGATGTATGCTAAGGATATGGAGGAAATTGAGAGAGAGGAAAGAGAACTTGAAAAGTTGGAAGCCCTAATTTCTAGAAGAATTCCTAAAGGACCAAGTGGAAGTAAGTGTAAAGGAAAAGTCCCTTATAAATGTTTTCCATGCAATAAGATTGGTCATTTTGCTTCTAGATGCCCTCAAAGAGCTACTAGGAATCATGAAAGATTTGTGAGGAATTATAAGCCTAATCCTAAATATCAGAGAAGGCCTAGATTCATAAGGAATAAGGATAAATCATGTTATTATGTTGGTGATGATGATTTTGGTATTTTTGATGATGATGATGATGAACCTGTGAGTGGATCCGGTAATGGTACCTCATCTAGCAAAGATTGGGTCTTTATTGATATTAAGGATGATTCTCTGGAATCTATCATTGAAACAACTCATACTGAAGAAAAGGCTTTAGCTACAAAAATTGAAGAGAAGGATGAATGGGTCATAGACAGTGGATGCTCGCATCACATAACTAGTGACAAGAGAAAAAAATTTATCATTGCAAGAATTTGATGGTGGATTGGTCAAATTTGGAGACAATAAGGTGTGTAGAATCAAAGGCAAAGGAACAATATCATTGGATGGTAATACTAATACTGATAATGTTTATTATGTTGAAGGCTTAAAGCATAATATTTTAAGTGTAGGTCATATGGTGGATAGAGGATTTCATTTGCAATTCAAGGATGGAAAATTTAAGATCATCAATAGATCTGGATTGGAGATTGCTTCCGTAACTCAGACCAATGGAAATATCTTTCATTTGAACTCCTATGAGAAGGATTGCTTGATTACTCGGATTGAAAAAAGCTAGTTATGACATAAGAGGATGCTTCATGTAAATTTTGATTGCATAGTGAAGATCAGTTCAATACTGGTTGTCAAAGATTTGCCCAAGATTGTTAAACCTCATAATCTGGTATGTAGAGAATATCAAATGGGTAAGAAAGTTACAACTTCCTTTAGAAACATGATAAATCTAATGAAGTTCTTGATCTTATTCATACTGATTTGTGTGGATTGGAAAGGACTAAAATATCTCAAGGTGGTAGATATTTTATGTTACTTATTGATGACTATTCTAGAATGATGTGGGTAGCATTTTTGAAAGAGATATCTGAAGCTTTTGAGAAATTCAAAAACTTTAAAGCTATGGTTGAGGCTGAGACAGGACTGACGATAAAATGCTTAAGATTAGATCATAGTGATGAGTTTACATCTGGTGAGTTCAACCTTTTTTAAAGGAATGGTATTAGGAGACAACGTTTTCCCCCAAGGACTCCACAGCAGAACCAATTAGTGGAAAGAAAGAACAAAAAAAATTTGGATGCAGCAAGGACAATGATGATAGAAGCTAGATTACCTGATATCTATTGGAGGGAAGTTATCAATACAATGGTATACACTTTCAATAGAGTACACATAAAAGGTGATATCGGTAAGACTCCTTATGAATTATGGTTTGGTCATACTCCTACTGTCACATATTTCATAATTTTTGGAAGCAAATGTTACATTAGAAGAGATGATGCATTAGAAAATTTTGATCCTAGAAGTGATGAAGGAATATTTTTGGGTTATTCTACTAAGAGAAAAGCATATAGATGTTATAACAAAACATTGAATAGGATAATGGAGAGCCTAAATGTCAAGATGGATGAGCATGGCAGTAATCATATCAGATCATTTGATTATGAACCGGAAGATGAATTTATCATACCTGAACCGGTAATGCAAGAATCAGTTCAGAACATTGAACCAGTAACACTGGTAGCATCAAAAAATTCAATAGTGATAGATGAACAACAAAATGAGTCAGCAAATCAAGAAAATTCAAAGACTCTTAGGTATGTAAAACTAAATTGTTCTGAAGATTGGATCTTTAGGGATTATTGCAAGGTGTGTGCCCTTGGTTTTCTTGTGTTGTACACTACAGTTCTTGGATTTGTGTCATGGCTTAACTGGATCCTATGGATTATGTTGGTTTCATGTCTTAGTAAGAAACAATCATGTACTTCATTATTTACAGTTGAAGCAGAATATGTTGCAGTTGCTACCAATTGTACTCAGATTTTATGGATGAAATAAATGTTAAAAGATATAAGGGTAAGTTATGATGAGCCTAGTGTTATTCACTATGATAATACTACTGCTATTGATATGTCAAAGAATTTGGTATTTCATTCCAAATCAAAACACATTTCTATAAGGTATAATTTCTTGAAGGAAAAGGTTGAAGAAACGGAAGTCAGATTGGTTTGTGTGCCTACTAAGGAATAGATTGCAAATATTCTAACAAAACTATTACCTAAAGACACTTTTGAATATCTCAGAGATCAGTTGGGGGTTACCAACCCTTTGGAAGAGACTTAGAGATGCAAGAATGCATCAATCCGGTAAGCTTATCAGATATTTTATTTGATTTGGATTGATGAGATGGTGCTACTACTCAAGGGCAGTAGTCAGCTATTTGGTTAAGTATACTTGGTCTGGTATCCATCCTTTGTCATTGATGTCAAAGGGAGAGAGGTGGTATTCATGTGAAAATTAGTCATATCTTTGAAGGATATTGTTGGCATTCCTTGCCACATGGATGTTTTTCACATGCAGTGTTACCATCAATGCCAAAGGGGGAGATTAATGGAAATATTTTGGATTTGGTTAAGTATTGTCATTGATGTCAACACTATATCCCAGTTGGAGACTATCCCGATTGGATCTATCCCAGTCAATCTTGGTGATCTTAGTTTTGGTTGTGATTCTGATCCAGTATGATTAGATCTCTGGATTCAGTTTTGGATGCTTATTCTAGTTGGTTACATGCTTGCTATATTATGTTGGTTCATGATTTGGTGCTTTGTTTGTTATCGCTTTTGGTATTTACTGGTACCGGCTAGTTTCTGGCTTTACCAGCTTGCCTCTGCTATCCCGGTTAGCTTTATCGATATGCATTATTTGGGGACTTGGTCAATGGATTTTGATTTCATCTTATGGAATCAGTCTCTATCATGTTGAAGGTGCGTCTCGATCATATTCTGAGTTAAACTTTATGTTATTTCACTGAGGATTTCTACCAGTTGGTGAAGCGTGTTGTATTTTGGTCTTAGCGGAATCTCTGGTGGATATAATTGTTTGAATACTTGATTTAGGTCCATGATATGTAATGTAAATCATAATATTGGTCTGGTGCTATCGTGTGATGTAATTTTTGTATTTATGGGTTTAGGGTTTAGCCGACCTTGTCAACAAGGTTGATGATTTGTATTTATAGGTGATTTATTCATGCAACTTGGATATTGATGGGATGGATGCCTATGTCTGCATTATTAGAGAAAGGATTATGTGTAAATAAATTCAAATAAATTCATATCATTCAAGTGAAGGTTGGAAAGGTTTTGTATTGCACAACAGACATCAGTGCTTAATTGGAATTGTATTAAGCATTGGTAGATGCTACTTTCACAGTTCATTTCTTTCCGGATTGTAGTATGATGTTTATGTAAGTCAGTGAAACTTTCCTTTGTGATAAGCAATGCGCTCTAGGCTATTTGCCTTTGTATAAGCGTAGAACCCATTGTAATTATTCATAATACTACTCCAGAGTATTCATCTAATTGTGGGTAGGGTTTCCCACTGTGGTTTTTCCCTTTTTGGGTTTTCCACATCAAAATATTGGTGTTATGTGTGTTGTGCTTTCATGATATATCTTTCATTATGTTGTGATTTGGCATAAGGTTTATAATTGAATTAATTGTTGTACTTATGATTAAACTGATTCACCCCCCCTGCTCTCAGTTTACTGTCTGTATCAAATCATTCCAACAATAACAAGAGACTAAGAAATATAGTTGAGAGTGCTAATCTCAGAGTTGATGAGAGAAATGAGAAACTGATCAAATCTTGTGGATATGATTTTGATAATCAAAGTGACAATGCAAATAAAGGAAAGCAACCACATACCCGGATTCAAGTTCAAATTGTTTCGATGAATCCAGTGAATCAAGGTGAAGGAACTAGTGCAAACACAAAAGAAAGACCTCAAGAGTCTAAAAATCAAGAAAATTCTAAGACTCCCAAGTATGTGAGATTGAATCAGTTAGAAAATCAGATCATAGGAGATAGAAATAAAGGTGTTCAAACTAGAAGAATAATTGCAGAAGATCAGGTTGAATATTGTTTGATTTCTAAGATTTAACCTAAAGATGTGAATGAAGCATGTAAATATGAACATTGGATAAAATCAATGGAAGAAGAATTGAATCAGATTGAAAAGAACAATACATGGATTCTTGTTCCCAAACCTAAGAACAAAAATGTAACTAGAACTGAATGGATCTTCTGTAATAAATTGAATGAGCAAGGTGAAGTAGTTAGAAACAAAGCTAGACTTGTTTGTAAAGGATATTCTCAAATGGAAGGAATTGATTTTGAGGAGACTTTTGCTCTGGTGGCAAGGATTGAAGCTGTGAGATTATTTCTTGCCTATGCTACTTACAAAGATTTCAAATTTTATCAGATGGATGTCAAGTCAGCATTCCTAAATGGTGAACTAGAAGAAGAAGTGTACATAGAGTAACCGAATGAATTTATATTGACTTATCAAAGCTAAACTTGTTTGTAAAGGATATTCTCAAATGGAAGGAATTAATTTTGAGGAGAATTTTTCTCTGGTGGCAAGGATTGAAGATGTGAGATTATTTCTTTCCTATGGTACTTACAAAGATTTCAAAGTCTATCGGATGGATGTCCAATCAGTATTCCTAAAAGGTGAACTGGAAGAAGAAGTGTACTTAGAGCAACCAAATGAATTTATATTGATTGATCAAAGGGATATGGTGTGTCATTGAGGAAACCATTGTATGGATTGAAGAAAGCACCAAGAGAATGGTATGCCAGATTGGATAAGTATCTGTTGAAGCTTGGATTTAACAAAGGTACTTCTAATAGTAATTTGTACTTGAGATTAATCATGATAACATTCTGATTGTTGAAGTTTGTGTTGATGATATTATTTTTGGAGGAAATGATAGTTTGTGCAAAGATTTTTCTAATGAGATGCAAAATGAGTTTGAGATGTCTATGATTAGAGAGATGGAATTCTTTCTAAGATTGCAAATTACATAGTCAGAAAAGGGGATCTTTATATCACAGTCAAAGTATGTGAAGGAATTGTTGAAGAAGTTTGGTTTAGAGGATACAAAGCTTGTTGGGACTTCCATGGTGACTGGATGCAATTTGACTAAATATGATGATTACCCTAAAGAAAATCAAACCAGATATAGATCTATGATTGGTGGATTGTTATCTCAGACTAGACCGAATATCATGAATGTTGTTTGTCTTGTTGCTAGATTTCAAGTTGATCCTAAAGAATCTCATTGCATTTTTATTAAAAGATTTTTCAAATATTTGAAAGAAACTGTTGATTTTGTTTTATGGTACCCTAAAGATGATAATTTTACTTTGAGTGTTTTTACTGATGCTGATTTGGAAGGAGATGTTTGTTGGCATTGGGTTGTCATTTGATGTCAACTGGTATGGGATGACTACCGGTATGAGAGATGTATGTGCAACAATATCAAAGAGGAGTACAGGTTGAGATATCTTTGATACCACCTTGTGTTGTAGGACACTGGTAAGGAAAGAATGAATGACCATTAGAGTCACCAGTACACAAGTTAGTGTCTGACTTGTGTGGATAAGATGGTAAGGTGATTGGTACTAGTAGAGTATATCCCTAGTAAGGAGAGTATATCAACTGATAAGTGAAGTGTTGATAATGGGCAAGATCCTTGGATGTTGTTTGTGATGAAGAGGCGTAATATTACCTAAATCACATCAACATCAGAAGAGAAGATTGAATAGATCACAAGTATACTGAGAAGTTGCAAAACAGAAGGACTCCCACCAGATGAAGATGCAGTCACTATGGGAAGAGATGACTGATAGTGAATGTGTCAAATCACATGTGTGTATTTGAAGATATGTTGCACAAACAGAGAAGTCACATGAGTACATTGTTGGATGTAGAGGATAAGGTGTCACTCCACTGGTGAGTGGAACTTATCTCCTATTATGCATTGTGTGCATCATAGTTTTGTGAGATAAGGAAGAAGAGGTATGCATCAAAGTGCATGAAATCAAGGATGTGCACTCGACTGATAGAAAAGACATTTTGAATTGTCAAAATAGATGAAGAGTGATGGGTTTGTCGCTTTGACAAACCGACTAAGAGATGGTCCGAGTTGATCAAGGAGAAGGAAAGGCTAAGAAGATGCAAATAGAGGAATGTGGCCTGACTGAAGATGGAGTCTAGTGAAGGTTGATGACATAGTGTCATCAAGAGTGTTTACCGGCATGTAAGCCCACTAGTACTATGAGCAAGGTGAAAATGTAGATGTCTTACCACCTTGTGGGAATGTGCATTCTTTGGATTGACCTGTCTAGATACCGGTTTTTGGTTTTCCACTGGTAGTTCAGCAAAGTGCAGACATGATGAGTTAACCAGTAGAATGTGAGATATCGATAGGGTTAGCAAATCGGCAGAAAAGAGGAACTGATAGAGAGTTTGGTCGGTGATCCTATCTGGCCTAACATGGAGAGCCAAGCTGGAAGTTTATCGACATGGATGCCACAAGGAGTCAAGGTAGTGGACTTGAATTTGGATGAAGAAGGAATGTACACTAACGAGGTAGTTCCAGAGTTGGTCGACATTAATGGAAGATCCCATAAATCAAGGGACGTGTTGCAAAGTTGTTGTAGAGGTTTGTGGCTTGAGGTTTGGAGGACAAATTAGAGCCAGATAAGACTAATTGAGAAGATCAAGGTGGATGAAGGAAATAGCAAGACCGATCTTGGTGGTTGACCAATAAATTATTTGATAAGGGAAAAACCAAATCACCAGAGATAGAAGGCATGATCAAGAAGGCACGTTAATGGTGGAGGTGTACAGTTGATTGTCAAGGAGATCCGATCAGGCAAGATCTGATTGGATTTGGTTTTCCTCTAGGATGATGAGGAAATCCTAACCTGCTATAATTTGAATAGGCCTTTGGCAGGAAAACCAGGCTATAAATATGTAGACCAAAGACATAGTGAAGTGCTACTATATAGAAGAATATTGTGCTGCCATGAAGTGTATTACTTCTACATGTGAGAGAAAATCAGCCAAGTGCTCAATAAGTATTTGAGAAGAAAGTGAGAGTGAGGGAGAACCTAGTTGAAGTGTTCAATCAGTAGAAGAGGAGAACTGGTAATGTTCATATCGACAAAGAAAAGGTAAAGGAAGTTGCAGAGTAGGCAGACATAGAACTGGTAGAGTGTAGTACCGGTGAAGAGTAGAGCAGTGAGGAGGAGATTCAGTAAGAGAATAATAGAAGAGAGGTTAACCGATAGAGTTTATCAGCAAGCAAAGCATCAAATGAGAGTAGTAGAAGAATGAGTCAATGTAGTAGAGAAGGTATCCAACCTACAGAGTAACGTATAAGAAATGGCTGCAAGATTCACTTGTAACAAGATAACTACTTTTGCAATTGATGTTTTCATTGTGATCATTGAGTTGTAGCTCAGTGCAGGGTTTGTAGCCCATAAACATGTTAGGGGTTGGTTCTCCTTGGGTTGGTGTCCTAAATCAGGGGTTGGTGCTCCTTGGGTTGGTGCCCTAAATCAGGGGTTGGTGCTCCTTGGGTTGGTGCCCTAAATCAGGGGTTGTAGCTCCTTGGGTTGGTTCCCTAAACATTATAATAGAGTTTTTATTGTGAAGCTAGATTGGAGCAGTACACTCTAGCAGCATTGCTCACCAAGGTTTTTCCCATCTTGGCTTTTCCTCGTACATGCTAATGTTATGTGATGCCCCTTGTGTGTGTTTGCATTTGAGTTGGTCTCCTCACTAACTGGTAAGTTTGTTCCTTGTTAGATCTAATAATCAGTATGTACACATAGGATAGTAAAAGGGAAAAGTTAGAGAACCACTTATTCACCCCCCTCTCAGTGGTACATTGTGTCTAACAATTGGTATTAGAGCATAGGTTCCCAGTTAGATGAGCTTTCTCCAACTTGGGTAGATTCTAGCTTAAGGACACAATGGTTTCTTTAGTGTCAATCCCTGCTCCTATGTTTGATGGTTCAAACTATTCTATTTAGAGTTGTAGAATGGAAGTCTTCCTATCCTCTCTAGGGTTTGATGTATGGATGTCGGTTATTAATGGTCTCCCTAAGAATGTCAATCCTCCCACCAGATCTGAAGATGAAATAAAATGCATGTACAATAAAGAAGCCATGAAGGCTATATTCAGTGGGCTCACCAGTGATGTCTCCTCACAGATGGATAAGTGCAAATCGGTAGAGTCTATGGGATAGACTAAGGAAACTCTATGGAAATGAACTCTGTACCACTGGATCATCTTGTGAGAGTGAGAAGAACAATGTAGCAGATACATGTGTAGGTGATGAAGGTAGATCTGCTAGCAGTTAAAGCTATGATAATGAAGGAACCCACCTCTTCATGGCTCAAGAATTACAAGATGAAAGGCACACTTCTGAAAATGATCATGCAGAACACTCCTACTAACAAGAAGTGTTTGGGAGTGATAGTGAAGGTGAAGAAGAAGAGGAAGTAGAAGTTGATCTTGAAGGCGAGCTTGTAAATGCACTTGAAGAACTCAATAGAGTTAGAAGGGAGTACAAGCTATTCAAGAATGCTGCTATAGTAAAGCAGAACCGGCTGACAAAATTCCTTGAAGAATCTAAGAAATTTATCTCAGAATTGAAGACTCAAGAGGAAGACACCAAGGAGTGTCGTTGTAGTTATCTAGCCTCTTAGCTAGAAGTAAAAGATAAAGAATATCAATAGCTTCTTGGAGAAATGGAGATTCTCCAAAGTGACCTTGAGAAATGTCAGGATAAGCTCAAGGTGAGAATCTAGTTTAATGGCAGCAGTGATGCCTTGGACAAAATGCAGACAAAGCAAAAGCATGTGAAGGACACTAAAGGTTTAGGTAGTGGTGTCGATGAATGCTCCACCAGCAAAAATATCCCCCACAATGGCATTTTGTTTATCTCCTCAAATGGAGAAAACAAAGGCCAAACCTTCACATTAAGAAATTCTCCCCGGAAGAAGGCTAACCTAAGAACAACCGGTGAAGACTTACAAATAAGAAAGAAGACTGGTGCTACAAGAAGAAGGAACACTGAAGATCCCAAAGGAAAAGGGAAGATGGGAGAAGATTGCTTCTCTGGAAGCAAGAAAATGAGGAAGTAGAAAAGAAGACCTCCTACCAACAGAGGACAAAGAAATGCTACCACCCACAGGGCAAAGAAAGTGTGGGAGAAGAAGAGACCATATGGAAGAGCTGCATAGAATGGACAACCTAGAGTCCATCCTTGAAAAAACCATAAATAGAGATGCTAAACCGATAAGATTTCTCCATGCATGGTAGAAAAAATTTGTAAGTCATATGCCATCCTTTACCAGTTACTGCTTTGCATGTAATGCTTATGGCCATAGGACAGAGGAATGTAGAAAGAGATCTAGAAGGAATAATCTAGGATCTCATAGACATCATACAAATAAGAAAAATGTATCTAGAAGTAGATACATGCATGTCCCCTCTCCTGGTTATGCAAATATTGTTTGTCATGACTACAATGGTTTTGGGCATAAAGGGTTTGAATGTAGGAAGAGGAACCTACAGTCACATGGAGGCCGGTATAACAACTATGCTCTGTAGAAAAGTGGATACAGAGCATATGGAAGCCAAAGACCTGCATAGAACCAAAGGATAAATCTTCCTGTGAGAACAAGAGGTCCATCGGTTTCAGCTACCAGTCATAGCAACATGACTAGGAGAAGATTGTCAAACTAGTATGTAAGGAGATTCCCCAAACATGAAGTTGGGATGGATGTTGTGTGCTACTATAGCACTACTTTTGGCTGTGATGGAGGATCAGGAAATGGAAGGTCCCATCAGCAAAAGAAGGAAAGACATGCTCCCAAATTTGAAAATGGGAAGAAGAATGAGACCAAGTAGGTATGGAGGAAGAAGACCATGGACCGGCATTGTGCACCCATTGCACTGGTGATATCTCCTAAGGCCTAAAAGGAGATGTAGGATCTTACAGGGAGTAATCTATTGAATTTATCATTCATCCTGTCAGTGATGAATGCAACATGGAAGAACATGTTGTTGTTGATATGAAGGATGGAAATGAGAATATAAGTGTGTGTAGAGGTTGCCTTAACTACACACCTATAGATCAGTGTTGGATCACTACTGCATGTGTTAATAACAAAAGGTTGACAATTGGTATTAGATGTTAACTGGTATGTGCAGGATGTTACTAGCATGTGTGCTAACAGGTATTTTCAGGTTATGTAAGACAATAAACTTTGAGATCATTGCAATAGCCCTGGTAGCATGGAGTGTGGAGTTCTTGTATCAAGCGGTATTGGAAAAACCTGAATGACATATGTTGGCCTAGTGGTTGGCCATGCAGGCATGCATGATTGTAGGATAACCGGTTAGATTTATGACTTGATGATGACATTGTATGGCATTGTGTTCATCCAGGATCATGTCATAAGTTGTGGTGAAATAATGAAGTTGAAAGATCATCAGATGATCTCACCTACATAGCTCAACTAATACATGGAGATGATTGGAGGCCATGGTATTAGATCCCACCAGAGATGAGGACCTAATATTTATGACTCAGGGGGAGTTCAGGTGGCTATGATGCAAAGTCAGGATGCTTGAACCTAGAAGAGTAAGTGCACTGACTGACCAAAACTACAGATGATGAAAAGTTACAATAGGAATACCCAGGAAAATTTCATTGTAAGGGGTATCTACTTATTAGTTGGTTGGTTGTATTAGGAGTACAATCACATTTGATTCCTAAAAGAAATTTGGGATCAAACAGGAGGTGATGCAAGTTGACCGGCAAGTGAGTAGTGTTCACTGGTGCATACCTCTGAAATTGAGTAGTTTAACAAATGGTATAAAATTTGCATGCTCAATTTGTGTCAGTTGATGGTTGAGTCCTCCATCTCAAGTGTTGTGACTTGAGAAAATACAAAAAAATGTAACAATTGAGGAGAGACATCTGGTAAAGACAAAGGGGGAGAAATAATTTTTTCAAGTGCTTGATAAATACAAGGAGGAATGATACCCTAAAATTTCCCTTTGTCATTGTTATCAAAGGGGGAGAAAGATTTTGTAGTATACTGCATACTACATGTGCTAAGAATCCATAGATCAGTGAAAGCGAGAGAAGGATTATGTAGTATGTCGGATACTACATGAGTTGACATCAATGCCAAAGGGGGAGATTTTTGGCATTGGGTTGTCATTTGATGTCAACCGATATGGGATGACTTCCAATATGAGAGATGTATGTGCAACACTATCAAACAGGAGTATAGGTTGAGATATCTTTGATATCACCTTGTGTTGCAAGACACCGATAAGGAAAGGATGAATGACCACTGGAGTCACTGGTACACAAGTCAGTGCCTGACTTATGTGGATGAGATGGTAAGGTGATCAGTACAGGTACAGTATATCCCCAATAAGGAGAGTATGTCAACTGATAAGTGAAGTGTTGACAATGGGAAAGATGCTTGGATGTTTGGTGCAGGGCACCTCTTGGTTTTGGATTTTTTTTGTTGTTTGTGTGTTGATAGATGGTCCTACACCCTAGAATGGTGTTTTGAATCTATGAATGTAATAAAGAACCTCTTGTAAGGTCAATTGGCTCTAGGTCACTTATAAACCTAGTGACCAACTTTGACCATGGGTTCATCTAGGGTAGGAGGTATGTTGTTAAGTTGTTCCCTAAGTTTTTTTAGGCTTAGGATTGGTCTACAAGTCCATTAGGGACTTTGCAATGTCAAAATTGAAAAGTTGTCAATAGATGTAAAAAGTTGCAAAAGTTGCTAAGAGACATTTCCCCATCGATTGGCCAAGAAGTTCCAATGGTCTTAAAAAATTGAAAATAAGTTGTAGCCATTGGAGAAGGCCTATTTGTGCCTTAGAAATCATCAGTGAATTGGTTGGATGATGAATGTGAGAAGTTGGTGGTTTGAATAAACAAAAAACTTAGATTTTGCCTCTTTCACTGATTTCCATACTGTACGATCTGATAAAGAATTGGTTGGATTGTGGTGTGAGTGCAGGTTTGAATGCAAGTGGCCTGACTCAAATTGGTGGAGTCTGGAGCAAGTTGTAGGCAGTTTATCAAAAACTATCACTCCAGGAACCAGTACATAGGTTTCACCAAAAATATGACCCTAACCTACAAATCCTATTGAGGAACTCATCGGTCCTTTGGGAAATGCAGGTTGAGGGTGTGTACATTGTGATTCCAAAAGGGTCGATTCTGGGGGTGAGTTTTGGTGTGGTTTCCACCATACCCTGGGTTAAACAAAACCATGTGTTTAGCCTAGCCTTGAGGAGGAATGAGAGAACAGTCACCTAAGGAGAGTTTGGGAACTAGTTTAAGGGTGACTTTGGTTCATTAGAAACTTGAGGAGCATGCCCAAGGGGTGATTTAGATTCTTCAACCCCATTCTTAAGTAGTTGCTTTAGAAAATAGACTTAATTAGGCCTATTAGGTCTCCCAACCTAGTAGGTACTTAGGGGTGTTGGAGAAATTTTATAACTCTATCTCTTGTAATTGTATGTAAGTCCCAAAAGGGTACTCCAAAATGTAATTTTTCCCTAGGTTTCTTTGAAATAAATTTGAATTATTTGACAAATGTCGGTCAGACAGGGCTACAAGGAATAGGCCTAATTGGAGGTTCCTTCACCTGGGTGCAGTAGGAAGTCTCCAAACTTGGGTGAAAGGAATGGGATGAGTGTTATAGGTTTTCAAATAGCCCTAATCCTCTTTAGAAAGTGTTGTGGTTGATTTAGTACATTGTGTGTGGGTAAAACCCAGTTGTGAGTTGAGACAAGCCTTGTCTAGGCTTAAAAGGGGTGATTTGGGTCTTCTTACCTTCTTGTTGCCCACTCTGCATCAGGTGGTATCAAAGCCTTAAAGGTTCTTGATGGTGGAATAAGAAGGTAGTTAGGATGTCAAAAGGAGAAGACACTAGTGATGGAAGAAGGATGACCAACGTTGAATTGGCCAAGTTGGTAATAGAGCAGGCAGCAGCCAACAAAGAGATGAGGAAATAATTGGATACGTTGAAGGTGAAGATGGATAAGAAGAAAGGAGACTCTGAAGAAGAAGAGGAAGAAGGGAATAAGGATTATGCCCTTTTATAGGAAAGAGAAAGGATACATACATATCAAAGAAGTTTCCTTGAAGCCCTTGAGAAAGTAGGTAGCGGAGATGACAAAGCAAGCCTACCTATGTTTACTGGGAAGATGAACCCAGAGAAGGTGATGGATTGGTTGGGGGCCTTGGAGAATCACTTTGAGTGTGAAGATGTGCCTAAGAACCAAAAGATGAACACTGCTAAGTCCAAGATGAAAGGATCTTCCCTTAGTTGGTGGAACTTCTTGCAAAATGAGAGAGTATAAGAGGGAAAGAACCCCATCTCATCATGGAAGAGGATGGTTGCAAAGATGAAAAGACAATTTGTACCTAAGGATTATGAAGTGACAATGCACAAGAAGTTTCATAGCCTGAGAAAAAAGGATTTGGATGTCAGCGGATACACAGAGGAGTTCCACAAACTGTCCTTGAGAGCAAGGGTGCTAGAGAATGAAAAGAAAAAGTTGGAAAGATACATGAATGGCCTCAAGTATGCCATTCAAGATAAATTAAGTCTCTTCAATCCAGAGACAGATCACATATGCTATCAGATGGCACTAAGGTTCGAAGAAAAGTTTAGAAGAAAGGGAGACCAGCAAGGTAGAGGAAGAGGGGGTAACTTTAGAGGAAAAGGTAGATTTGGTGGAAGGGGAACATCTCCTAAACCACAAGGAGAGTCAAGTAATCAGGAATCAAAAGGAGAACCAAGTAATAGGGTTAGTTTCAGAGGAAGGAGACCAAATGCCTGAGGTAGATTTGGAGGTAGAGGATCCAATGTGTTCACCAAAAGGTGTTTCACATGTAATGAAGTTGGTCATCAGTCATTTAGATGCCTGGAAAAACAAGGCTCTAACAGTCAAGGTGGATAAAGGAGAGTTCATTCAACACAGGAGGAGGATACCCAAATTTTGAACTCACCTTCAAGACATGTAGACCCACAACAAGGGGAGTGTTTGATGTTCCAAAGGACCCTCTTGAAGGTACCAACCATTAAGGAGCCACCATAGAGGAAGACATTATTTAGAACTACTTGCAAGGTAAGTGGAAAGGTATGTAGAGTCATTGTGGACTCAGGGTCAATGGATAATCTTGCTTCAATTAATATGGTCAGCAAGCTTGGATTGAATAAATTTCCTCATCCCTACCCCTACAAAGTCTCCCAGTTGAGCAAAGAGCAGCAAGCCTTGGTAAGTGAACAAGTTTGGGTTGAATTTCAAATAGGTGAATATAGAGACAAGATCTTGTGTGATGTTGTAGAGATGGATCATTTCCATTTACTCCTTGGAAGACCATGGAAATATGATGTAGAATCAAGACATTATGGAAGGAAAAATGTGTACAAGTTAACTAAAAATGGCATGCAATACACTATGACTCCACTACCAGATGATGGTAAGGACAATGACATTGTGACTAGTGTCATGTTAGTAGGTAAAGAGGAGTTTATGCAGACACTCAGAGAGAAGGGTACCCCATGCTTTTCCATAGTGGTGAATCCAAGAGAAAAAGTGAGAAGAAAATGGAATACAAAGTGCAAGAAAGGACTGCAGGTCCTAGGGAAGTGAAGGAATTGTCGGAAAGATACAAGGGTATAGTTTGAGGAAGCAAACCAAAGACCCTGCCACCTTTTAGAGATGTGAGTCACTATATTGACCTAATACCAAGCTCAACATTTCCCAACAAAGAAACTTATAAACTGACCCATAATTAAAATGAAGAACTTGCAAGGCAAGTACATGAGTTGTTAGAAAAGGGATTCATAAGGAAGAGCATTAGCCCTTGTGTTGTCCCTGCAGTATTGGCCCCTAAGAAATAAGGTACATGGGGATTATGTACAGACTCTAGAACCATAAATAAGATCACTATCACGTATAGGTTCCCTATTCCTTGGATAAAGGACTTGATGGACTGTCTAGCAGGAGCTAAGTCCTACTCTAAGGTGGATTTGAAGAGCAGTTACCATCAAATCAGGATAAGAGAGGGAGATGAGTGGAAGAAAGCCTTGAAAACAAATGAAGGACTTTATGAATGGCTAGTTATGCCCTTTGGCCTCTCAAATGCCCCCAGTATATTCATGAGACTCATGAATGAAGTCTTGAAACCTTTTATAAATCATTTTGTTATTGTGTACTTAGATGATATTATGATTTTTAGTAAGGATAAGGATGAGCATCTAACACACTTGGATTTGGTATTGAAAAGGTTGAATGAAGAATAGTTGAAGATCAATTTGGAGAAGTGTGTCTTCTTGCAAGAAGAGTTGGTGTTTCTTGGTTTTGTAATCTCCAAGAGAAATCTCAAGATGGACCCATCCAAGGTGGAAGCAATCCTCAATTGGCCTACCCCTAGAAATGCAAGTGAGGTAAAGAATTTTCATGGTCTTGCAAGCTTTTATAGGAAGTTTATTAAGAATTTTAGTGGTGTATGTGCACCTATGATTGATACTATTAAGGGGGGTAGAAAATGTCAATTTGTATGGACTAGTGAAATAGACAAGTCCTTTGAGTATTTGAAAAGGAGGGTAGCAGATCAGCCTATATTGGTTTTACTTGATTTTCATAAGGTTTTCACCATAGAATGTGATGTAAGTAACAAGGCAGTCAGGGAAGTCTTGAGCCAAGAAGGTAGACCAGTGGCCTTCTTTAGTGAAAAATTGAATGAGGCTAAACAGAAGTACTCAACCTATGACTTAGAGATGTATGCAATGGTCCAATCCTTGAGGAAGTGGAGACATTATTTGTTTCCAAAGGAATTTGTAGTCTACATTGATAACTATGCTCTAATTTTCTTGAATAGGAAGGACAAGTTGAATCATCGCCATATGAAGTGGATGGAATACCTTCAAGCATTCACTTTCACCATCAAGCACAAGAAAGGAGTAGCAAATAAGGTAGTTGATGCCCTTAGAAAGAGGAACCTGACAGTAAAAGAGATTCAGTTAGAGAGCATAGGTATTAATTCCATGAAGGATATGTACCAAGGAGATGAGGATTTCCAAGAAGCATACCAAGTATGTCAGGAAAAGGGTGAAAAGTACCACAATGAGTTCTCAGATTTTATGCTGCGGGAAGGTCTACTTTTCAAGGGAAGTCAACTTTGCATTCCTAGAGGTTCCATGACGGAAAACATTGTGAAAGAAAAGCATTATGGGGGATTGGCAGGTCATTTTGGAATTGACAAGACCCTTGAGTTGGTTAAGAGATTCTATTTCTAGCGTAAGATGCAAACTGAGATCAGAAAGTATGTGGAAGGTTGTGTGATCTATCAGAGGGCCAAGGGTAGCAGTTCAAATGAAGGATTGTATACTCCTTTACCCATACCAAGCAAGCCATGGGATTTAGTTAGCATGGACTTTATGTTAGGACTTCCAAAGACTAAATAGGGTAATGATAGCATCTATGTAGTTGTTGACAGATTTTGCAAAATGGCTCACTTTCTACCTTGTAAAACTACACATGATGCATCCCATATAGCAGGAATATTCTTCAAGGAGGTTGTAAGATTACATTATTTGCCACTGTCAATAATCTCAGATAGGGATTCTAAGTTTCTTGGACATTTTTGGCAAACTCTTTGGAGAAAGTTGGGTACCAATTTCTCATTCTCATCAGCCTATCATCCCCAATCTGATGGATAGACTGAGGTTATCAATAGGTCACTTGGAAACTTATTAAGGTGTCTAACTAAGGATCAAGGAACTACATGGGATTCAATACTTCCTCAAGCAGAATTTGCTTATAATGACTTAGTGAATAGAAGCACTGGTCACAACCCCTTTAAGATAGTGTATGGATCACACCCTAGAGGTGTATTGGAGCTGAGAGATGTCAAAGACTAGGACAAAAGAAGTTCACAAGCAGAGGACTTTGTAGAAGTAATGAGGGATATCCATCAACAAGTCAAGGTAGGTTAGAACAAACCTCAAATAAGTACAAACATGCAGTAGATAAGAAAAGGAGATATTTGCAGTTTAAAGTTGGAGATATGGTGATGATTCATCTCAAGAAGGACAAACTCCCTAAGGAGAAATAAACCAAGTTGATGATGAAGAAGATAGGCCCTTTTAAGATCATTCAAAAGTGTGGCAGCAATGCCTACAAGATTGATCTCCCACCATACATTGGTCTCTCTAACACTTTCAATGTTTTAGATATCTATGCATATAAAGGTCATGTTATTGATGTGTGTGATGCAGGTCTAGATGATTCTAGCATGAAAGAGATGTTACAAGACCTACCTAAGCAACCTAAGTTTGTAGTTGAGCATGTACTTGATAGGAGGGTGAGTAAGAAAACAAGGAGGCATACTTATTATGAGTATCTGGTCCAGTGGAAGGACAAACCCTTATGAGATGCAACCTCGATGACAGAGCGAGATTTGGAGAAGATTGGATACAAGGTTCCAGATTTACCAACTCAAGAGAATTGCATTTTTCTAACCCCAGGAGTATGGTGTAGGGCACCTCTTGGTTTTTGATTTTTTTTGTTTTTTGTGTGTTGAAAGATGGTCCTACACCCTAGAATGGTGTTTTGAATCTATGAATGTAATAAAGAACGTCTTGTAAGGTCAGTTGGCTCTAGGTCACTTATAAACCTAGTGACCAACTCTGATCATGGGTTTATCTAGGGTAGGATTTATGTTGTTAAGTTGTTCCCTAAGTTATTTTAGGCTTAGGATTGGTCTAAAAGTTTATTAGGGACTTTGGAATGTCAAAATTGAAAAGTTGTCAAAAGATGTAAAAAGTTGCAAAAGTTGCTAAGCAACATTTCCACACCAATTGGCCAAGAAGTTCCAACGGTCTTAACAAATTGAAAATAATTTGTAGCCATTGGGGAAGGCCTATATGTTCCTTATAAATCATCGGTGAATAGGTTGGATGATGAATGTGAGAAGTTGGTGGTTTGAATAAACAAAAAAACTCAGATTTTGTCAATCTTTCACTAATTTCTGTACTATATGATCTGATAGAGCATTGGTTGGGATGAAATTTTGAATTTCTTGGATTGTGGTGTGAGTGAAAGTTTGAATGCAAGTGGTCTGACTCGAATTGGTGGAGTCTGGAGCAAGTTGTAGGCAGTTTATCATAAATTGTCACTCCAAGAACTGATACATAGGGTTTCACAAAAAATATGACCCTAACCTACAAATCCTATTGAGTAACTATTCATCCCTTTGTTAAATTCAGTTTGAGGGTGTGTACATTGTGGTTCCAAAAGGGTGAAATCGGGGGGTGAGTTTTGGTGTGGTTTCCACCATACCCTAGGTTAAACAAAACCATGTGTTTAGCCTAGCCTTGAGGAGGAATGAGAGAATAGTCACCTAAAGATAGGGTGATTTTGGTTCATTAGACACCTAAGAATAATTCCAAAGGGGTGAGTTAGATTTTTCAACCCATTCTTAAGTAGTTGCTTTGGAAAACAAACCTAATTAGGCCTATTAGGTTTTCCAACCTAGTAGGTACTTAGGGGTGTTGAAGCAAGTTCATAACTCTATCTCTTGGAATTGGATGTAAGTCCCAAAAGGGTACTCCGAAATGTAATTTTTCCCTGAGGTTCTTTGAAATAAATTTGAATTATTTAAGAAATATTGGTCAGACAGGGCTACAACGAATAGGCCTAATTGGGGGTTCCTTTACCCGAGTGCAGTAGGAAGTCTCCAAACTTGGGTGAAAGGAATGGAATGAGTGTCCTAGGTTTTCAAATATCCCTAATCCTCCTTAGAAAGTGTTGTGGTTTATTTATTACATTGTGTGTGGGTAAAGCTTAGTTGTGAGTTGAGACAAGCCTTATCTAGGCTTAAAAGGGGTGATTTGGGTCTTCTTACCTTCTTTTTGCCCACTCTGCATCAATGTTGTTTGTGATGAAGAGGCAAAATATTACCTAAATCACATCAACATCAAAAGAGAAGATTGAACAAATCACAGGTATGTTGAGATATTGCAGAACAGTAGGACTCCCACAGGATGAAGATCCAATCACTATGGGAAGAGATGACTGACAATGAATGTGCCAGATCACATGTACCTATTTGAAGATATGCTACACAAATAGGGAAGTCACATGGGTACATTGTCAGATGCAAAGGAAAATGTGTCACTCCACTAGTAAGTGGAACTTATCTTCTATTATGCATTGTGTGCATCATAGTTTTGTGAGATAAGGAAGAAGAGGTATGCATCAAAGTGCATGAAATTAGGGATATGCACTGGACTGACAGAGAAGACATGTGGATTTTCTGGAATAGATGAAGAGTGATGGGTTTGACACTTTGATAAACCGACAGAGAAATGGTTCAAGCAGATCAAGGAGAAGGCAAGGCTGAGCAGATGCAAACATAGGAATGTGGCCTGATTGAAGATGGAGTCTATTGAAGGTTGATGACATAGTGTCATCAAGAGTGTTTACCGATATGTAAGTCCACCAATACTATGAGCAAGGTGCAAATGCAGATGTCTTCCCACCTTGTGGGAATTTGCATGCTTTGGATAGACATGTCTGGAGACCGGTTTTTGGTGTTCCACCGGCAGTTCAACAAAGGGCAAACATGATGAGTTAACCAGTAGAATGTGAGATACCAACAGGGTTAGCAAACCGGTAGAGAGTTTGTTTGGTGATCTTATCCGGACCAACATGGAGAGCCAAGTTGGCAGTTGGTCGACATGGATTCCACATGGAGTCAAGGTGGTGGACTTGCATTTGGATGAAGAAGGGATGTACATCGATGGGGTAGTTGCAGAGTTGGTCGACATTAATGGGAGATCCCACAAATCATGAGACATGTTGTAGAGTTGTTGCAGACGTTTGTGAATCAAGTTTTGGAGGAAAAATTAGAACTAGCTAAGAGTGATTGAGGAGATCAAGGTGGATGAAGGAAACGGCGAGATCGATCTTGGTGGTTGACCAAGAAATCAACTGATAAGGGTAAAACCAGATCATCAAAGATAAAAGGCATGATCAATAAGGCACGTTAATGGCGGAGGTGTATAGTTGACTATCAGGGAGAACAGATTGGGCAATATCTGATTGGATTTAGTTTTCCTCAAGGATGATGAGGAAACCCTAACCGGCTAGAATTTGAATAGACCTTTGGTGGGAAAACTGGGCTATAAATATGTAGGCCAAAGACATAGTGAAGTTATATTATATAGAAGAATATTGTATTTCCGTGAAGTGTATTACTTCTGCATGTGAGAGAAAATCAGCTAAGTGCTCAACAAGTATCTAAGGAGAAAGTGAGAGTGAGGGAGAACCGAGTTGATTTAACTAGTAGAAGAGAAAAACTGGTAGTGTCCATACTAGCAAAGCAAAGGTGAAGGAAAATATAGAGTAGGTAGACATAGAACTGGTAGAGTGTAGTGTCGGTGAAGAGCAGAGCAGTGAGGAGGAGATTCAATAAGAGCATAATAGAAGAGAGGTAAATCAGCAGATTTTATCGGCAAGCAAAGCAGTAGATAAGAGTAGCAGAAGAATGAGTCGGTGTAGCAAAGAAGGTATCCAACCAGCGTAGTAAGGTATAAGAAATGGTTGCAAGATTCACTTGTAACAAGATAACTACTTTTGTAATTGATTTTTTTATTTTTATCACTGAGTTGTAGCTCGGTGCAGGGGTTGTAGCTCCTTTGGGTTGTAGCCCATTAACAAGTTAGGGGTTGGTGCTCCTTGGGTTGGTGCCCTGAATCAGGGGTTGGTTCCCTAAAATAGGGGTTGTAGCTCCTTGGGTTGATGCCCTAAAAATTGTAACAGAGTTTTTATTATGAGGCTAGATTGGAGTAGTAGACTCCAACAGCATTGCTCACTGAGTTTTGTCCCATCTTTGTTTTTCCTTGTACATGCTAGTGTTATGTGATGCCCCTTGTGTGTGTTTGTATTTGAGTTGGTCTCCTCACTAACCGGTAAGTTTGTTCCTAGTTATATCTAATAACCGATATGCACACATAGGATAGTAAAAGGGAAAAGTTGGAGAACCATTGATTTACCCCCCTCTCAGTGGTACATTGTGTCTAACAAAGTTGATGATCGGAAGAGTACTAGTGGTGGTGCATTTTTCTTAGGAAAAAAAAAATTCTTGGTTGGGTAAAAAATAGAATTCAATCTCTTTATCTATTATAGAGGCGGAATATGTTGCTATTGCTAACAATTGTACTCGGGTTATATGGATGAAATGGATGTTGAAAGATATCAGAGTTGTGTATGATGAGCCTATTGCTATTTACTGTGACAATTCAAATGCAATTAACATTTCTAAGAATCTGGTGTTGCATTCAAATACTAAGCATATACCAATCAAGTTTCACTTTTTGAGAGACAAGGTAAATGAGAAGTCAAATTGGAGTATGTGCCTACAAAGGAACATATTGCAGACAATTTTATGAAGCCTTTACCTAAAGATACTTTTTAGGATCTTAGAGGAAAGCTAGGGGTAATTTCCCTTCCTGATCATAACTAAGATGCATTGGTATGCATCAGTTCAGTGCATTTCACAATATATCTTGTGATCCGGATTTATGAGTGGAGGTTTCTACTCAGGGGGAGTAGTCAGTGAGTTAGTTTTGAGGTTTTGTGGTGCAAATATGTGTCTTTGTAATTGATCTCAAAGGAGAGATTCATGTGAAAAACTATGTAATAATCTAAGGGGGAGAGAATATTTATAAGAGGGAATTGTTGGTTTTTTGGTATGTTTTTGTCATTGATGTCAACACCTACTAAAACTCTAGCACTTTGGAGATCCAGCAACATTCACCAGCAAGCAAGTGACTTTTGCACAGTCACCGATATATGGTACACCGGCAGGAAATAATGATCACCAGCACTTGGAATGAATTGGAAAACACTTGGTAATGTCGAAGACATTGTTTGGACATCTTATCTTGGAGAATTGTTTATTGGCATATTCGTATTTGCATATTTGTTGTTACCAGCAAATAGGTCCAGGGTTACACTGGCAGGTTTATCTTGTCCAGATCAGCACGGCATTCTATGGAGATGATTAATTATTGTTGTAAATGCATTAAGCTGACATGTTGAATCAGTTATTGCATCGGATATTGTATTATTTGTAAAATGATTTTATTGTAATATCTTGTAGAGCTGACCTACTAAAATTGGTCTTAGGTTATGGTATAAATGTAAGGTCTTAATTGTAAGATCAATGGAGGAGTGTGAAAAAGGATTTGTGTGAAGGTATATGCGAGATTTAGCAGAGCTATACATGCAGACATCATTTGAAGGTAAAGATAGGTTATTGTGAAATCATATCAGAACTACACTGGTACTGAATCCAGCATAAGAAGATGCTATTTTGTGCAGTACATTCTTATTGGATTTAACCATCCAACTGTAGTCAATGTGACTCCCATTTGTGATTGAGTAGTGAGCTCTAGGTGCTTGGCCTTTCTGCATGTGTAGACCCCATTTATGTACACTTACTATCTGCAATAGTATCATCTGATTGTGGGTAAGGTTTCCCACCATAGTTTTTCCCCTTACAGGGTTTCCACGTACAAACATTGGTGTTATGTGTTGTGGATGATTTTGTCTTTTAGTTTCATGCATTAATCTTTACCGGTATTGCATTTATCTATTAAATCTGTCCATCAGTATAGCAGAATGTTTTACCAGTATTAAGCAGTAATTTGATTAAGTTTTTTTTGGTTTAATATTTTTGGACAACTGATTCACCCCCCCTCTCAGTTGTCTCTAGGACCTAACAAAGAGTAATATGAGAGAGTTATCAATTTCCTTGTCATTGATTATTTTTCACATCATATGTTTCCATCAATGTCAAAGGGGGAGATTGTTGGATGTTTGGAGATATTGTTGCAAATATGTTCTTTAGATTTATCTAAGAGATGTGTTGTCATTGATGTCAACATATTTTTATGGCTATGACAGTGTTGCAGTGGATATCAATTAGTTGTTTTGTTCGGCATATTGATGATCAGAGTTTGCATATTGAAGAGTTTGTAGAGGATTGTGTATAGATGATTCAATGCAATTTTTAGAGGTCCACATGAAGATTTGAGTGAGTTATGGATATCTATGTTGTGGCTGTTTTTTTTGTTGTTCAGTGATGTGAGAGTGTCAGTAATTTGATCTACATTCCAATATCTTGATCTGTGGATTTGGAGGAATGTTTGGGACATTGATGTGTGTCTTTAATTCAAGTGGTTCATGGTTTGGAGCTCCACGAGTAATTTTTCCAGGTTGACAGTCGTTGCAATTAGTGTTCTTGAAGATCAGAATAATGATGATATGATTCTAGTAATTTGAGTTGTTGCGGATGTTACAGTGGTAATTCATGATGCTTGTGGATATTTCTGGATCATGTGCCTTTTGTGTTGGTGGTATGCATTGATCATTGTGTGCGTAATTGATGGTTTTCTCTGATGTGTTAGTGTTCATTGTTTTGGCCAACCAGATGATTGTAGCGTGTTGTGGATGTTCAATGCATAATTCTTGGAGGTGTTTCATATTCGAGGCATGTGATATGGGTCTTTTCTATGTCTTAGCCAACATTCCTTGGTCCATGTGAGATTTTGTAGCATGTGCTTATATTTTTGTAATTAGGTGGAGAGTGTTGAGCCAACCTTGGTGAGGTTGATGTCATGCATAAATAAGTGTAATATATTTGTAATTGTGTAGGTGTATGGATGAGAATGAAAGTGTATGAGTGAATAATGTATACACATTTTGGAAGCAGAGAAGAAAAGTGAGAATAAGTTGTTTATGTGCTTAATTAGAACTATAACCAGGCATTAGAAGATTCTATTCTATCATTTTATGATCTTCAGGATGTGATTTAAATGTGTTTGTAAGACAATGAGTCTTCCCTGGGTTGTAGCCCTTGTTCTTGTATTTAAGTAGTGAGATCTAGGTAATGTGCCTGAATGCATGTGCACTACCCATTGTAATATTGCATATACTTCTAACAAAGTATAATCATATTTTGGGTAGGTTCCCACCTTTGCTTTTCCCTTGACCGGGTTTTCCATGTCAAAAATATTAGTGTTGTGTGTTCTTGATGTGTTGTTGATTCATGCTTTCATGTTTAATAATCAGATCAGCATTAAAGTTTAATTTGTTCAAGTTTGTGAGACAACTGATTCACCCCCCTCTCAGTTGTCTGCACAGAATTTTTGAATTTGAAAATTAATATCTTTCCTTCTTTTAATTGATTTTCAAAAATCAATCTTTCTAGGAAATATCTCATTTATCTTAAATTTAAATTTAAAAATGAGATATACACATTTGAAAATCATCTTTCTTCCATCTCTTGCGCTTTATCTCCATCATCTTCATCCTATCTAACGCAATCTCAGTCGTCCTTTCCTCAAAAATATTTTCAATCCCGATCATCTATCAAGTCTCAAGTTTTCTATAAATTGAGACCTCATTCTTCATAAAAATCATCTAGTTTTTAGCATTGTTACTCTATCGGATCCATTTAGCCATCAATTTTTATGTATTTTTACTTTGTCAAAATCATTTAAGCTTAGAATCACATTTTCTAGTATCCTTGATATCATCCTTTCTTTCATTCATAATTGCACTTGCATATTAAAAGATACATCAAATTAGAGGAGAAAGGAAGAACAATGAAGCCAAGTTGAAGGAATGCTATGGTGATAACATTTCATTTTATGTTTTACATTTCATTTCAATGTCTTTGTTGGTCAGATTAGGAGGTTTTAGCATAATTGTTTAAGGTTTGTGATTCACTTTGATTGTGTTAATGATTTATTACCCGATTTTCCTGGTCTATAGTTCTATTTCATTAGAGTCATGGATGTGGAAAAGTTGTACAAGTTGTATAGTCAATAAGGAGAACCAAAGATGTCATGAAGTGTGCAAACTATGATGCATATCCTATACACATTGTGAGAGTTTTCTAATGTAGATCAGATTAGATAGATGATGAAGGTTAAGTTATGAAGATCCACATGATATATCTTTTGTATTTCCTAAAACTTGTTTTGTAATTGAGATTGGTACACATAATATGAGTTAGTGTTTATTTCTTTCGAGTAGGGGATTAGAGTCTCCATTTTAGGTTAAAATTGTTATGGGTTCGTACTTGAAAAATAGTTTAAGTTCTTTATTATTTTTGAGGTTACATTTGGATAGAAAATCCAAGAATTTATTCTCACCTATGGTTTTTCCTTCGAGGTTTTCACATTTATCTAGTCTTCTTATGTGTTGATGTTGTGTAGGGGAAAAAGTGAGACTAAGTACGAAAACCCTAAACCCACTCTCATACACACTCATGGAATATGAAAGATCCTAGGGTGGTGACACACTTTGGGCTACTTCTTGTGTGGAAGAGAGAGCCAAGGATAACCTCTTAGGTTTTCTATTCCCTTGTTGTAAATGAGAGAGAGAAATGATTCAAAATGCAATCCAACCTAGGATGCAAGTAAGCAAGAAAATCCTAATCTGGAAATGCAGATCAAAGGACAACTGATACACTAATAAAAAGTACAGATTAGGAAGAAAAATTTGAGGTGTGATTGTGTCTGAAATCTTAGCAAAAATATTTGGGACCAAGGTTCCATGCCACTATCCTAATTCTGCAAGTCTGGAGCTGCAACTAACAGGATGAGTTTTGAGGCCTACAAAACACTGTTCTGCGAAAGCCTGCTAAAAGAGGGCAGGACCAAGGTGCCATGCCCCTGTCCTAGGCAGGACCAGGGTGTCAAGCCCCTATCCTTGGGGTTTCTGGTGAAATCTGCACTCAAGAACTATTTATGTGCACTCCAAAACTCCTAAAACTTCCAACGATGCTCAGATCTGAACCTATATTTGAATCTGTAAAATAGGGTTTTGGGTGGCTATATGGGGTTTTGCCTTAGTCAAACCCCTATTTTGGTGATTTTCACCTCCACAAATAGTTGATAATGTACTGAAAATGTGTGTGCAAGATCCTAAAATGAAACCAAACAATCTAGAGCAACCCTAAAGAGTAAACCCTAATTGCTTATAATTGACAAAGTAAATGTTCCAAATCCATGATGCAAATTGATCTAAAGCATGAATATGAATCAAAATGAAGCTTATGCAAAGACATGAAAACAACATGAAACCATACTCAACCCCAAGGGAGAGGTACAAGCCAATCTTCAGTTGGTGATCTCCTATTGTTCTCCTACATCTTCAAAAGCCCCCAATTGATGAAATGATGGTTGATGAATGAATGTTGAATTTTGTTGATGACTTCAAATATCTACTCTTTCACTGCAAAGAAGGCTCTTTCTGCTCCAAAAACTTGCCCTTAGATTCTTAGAAGAAGACCCCTTCAAATGAAAAAAGAGAGCTCTTAAGTATGAAACCCTAGATCTTAATTTCATCTTTAGGCTGACCTAGGATTTTAATTCTCTGCTAATATTTTGGGGTTAAGCATTATTATATCATAGGATTATGCTCCCAAAATTTCAAGAAAAAAGTTGAGGACCATGTGCATTCCTGCCACGGTCCGACCAACTTTTCACCAAATTTTTGGGGCCATTAGATATGATGATATTAGAGCACATCCCAAAGTTACAATATGATTTCGAGATGTTTTGATATGCGAAATCAAGCCTTAAAGGTCAAAATAAGACATAATAAGGGTTTATGATTAAATGGATCATTGGAGGAGTAAAATGAAAAGGGGCATGCTTAGGATAAAGGGCCCATCTTTATAACATGTAAAGTGATGAAACATGACTTTAGATTTAATTAAATTAATTATTTAAATGCTTAAAAGAGATTAGAAATGCAAGATGCAAAACACACTAAGGAAAGTGCTAACCTAAGTGTGAAATTATACCACCCTAGCAAGGGCATACAATTTATGACACTACATTTAGCCCCCACTTTAGCAGTCATATGACACTACATGCATATGCAAGCTAAAATACAGAAAAGGTAAACATCGTTTCAAAAAAAGATATGTCCATAAGTTGTCGGATGAAGCCCCCAGCGGTATCTGCAGTACACAATTAGGAATCGCACCCTACAAAACCATATATTATATCACAAAATCACCTAGTTCTTACTAAAGGAAGGTGATGAAATTCATGAGTAGCTATATGCCCCCCTTGTTTTGGCTTGCTAATCAGTGAGATGAAACAGGGTATCATGTTTACCACAATGAATTGTGATAAAGATTTTAATGAAGTAATTTCACAACAAGGATTGAATGTTCATCGAAGTACATTATGGAACAAGAGGGCAAACTCATGATTCCAACACCACTAACGGTGCAAGAATCGGAACTCCCTAGCTCAAGATATGCGAGATTGAAGGAAAAGTGCAGAAAGGGTTTTTAACTTAAAATCATAAAACGAAAAAAGTGCATAACTCATAAATATGAAAGTGACACCTTCATTTGTCACTTTTTGACTTTTCAGCACTATTCACTATAGAGGAGCCCATCTATTAGCCACCATGCCTCAACCTCGACCTGAGCGACCTATGCAGATGAAGATCTTGCAACAGTCCGTACTCATTGGCCAACCACTTGACAAGGTGAGTTGACCTTCCATTGACTCCCTTTGAATTTTTTCATGCTTTTTTTCATTTAAAGATTATGATTTCATCATCGATACCGAGTCCATGCCCCCTATTCGGGCACCTAAGGGTCCTAGGGTGCCCTAGTCCCAATGGGGTGCCCTAGTCCTCCTAGGGTGCCTTGGTCCTAGTAGGGTGCCTTGGTCCACTCAAGGCACCATAGTCCCTATCTGAGGTGACCAGTGGTGACACGACGTTGAGCGATTAAATGTCAAAATAGATACAATGAATGCTTTGATTAGATGATGATGATGATGATCGATTACTGATGATAGAATATTTCACTTTTTTAGATACTACCATACATCTGTGAGCATACTATTAGGCTCACCTTTTAAATCCTTCAAGAATAGATCTTGAAGCTGACATCGGGGGAGAGAGAGTTGTTGCGCATGATGGGCTTATGGTATGCAATGACTATGTCAGCCATCAAATCCTATTTTGTGATGCTTATAGCATTGATGGAGAGGTGGAATACAGACACCTCAAAGTTCATGTTGCCTATTGGGGAGATGATAGTCACCCTCAAGGATGTATACTGCATCTTGTTCCTTCCCATCAGGGGGAGACCGTGAGATATAAATCTGACTGCACTAAGGAGGATTATAGGATAGAGTAGGTATATGCTATGGGGAGAGTGATACTCAATGAGATGAGAGACCATATCATGGTCAGCTGAATCCTACACCCAACCGCTAAGATTCCATTATTGAGGCAACTGATGATAGCTATTATCGCATTGGTCGTGTGCCCTAATGGGTACGGCACACACATGCATGGAGGCCTCATGTATGATATCTTAGTGATGGAGAGACACAGGAGAGTATACTCTTTGGGTTGGAGCATGCTTGCACATCTCTATCACGACCTCATGGAGTATCTATTTGGACATGGATGCAGCCTGATGACATGCACACTACTACAGGTGTGGATTTTTTAGCACATTACCTATACTAGGCCTGCTAGAGTCCCTATAGACCTAGTCCCAGAGTGGCCTAGGGTATTTTCTTATCCACTTACTCGTGAGTGGAAATTTGGTGATCTCTTGTATTCAAGATTGAGCTTAGATAGATTGACAGCAAGCAAAGTCATATGGAAACCCTACCTTAGGATGTACATGTGGGCAGGGATACACAGGCAGATGTTTTGTATGTAGAGGAATCTTCTACTAGATTGATGGTACAACCACATAGTCATTCTCTTCTACTTCAACCAAGTCCGGCAAAAATTTGGGTTCAAGTAGTGTGTTCCTACTGATGTGCCTATGTACATTCATCATTCTCATGTGATGTCGAGGCCTAGAGCCATTCCTAGGCCCACTAGTGATGGGATCGATATCACAAATTTAGATGGGTTAGATCGAGATGTTGCAACAGATGATAGAGACAATGTGGGCGCACATCGACGGTTCATCACATGGTGGGGGAGGACATATCCTAGAGCCATCTTCCTAGCAGATTTCCCTAGAGGGAACCCTGGACCGTGGAGATAGATGAGAAATGAACGAGGACCTGATACATCTAAGGAGGGCTCAGATGATCAGGCAAATGATGCAAGAGAGGAGGAGGCAAGTGGAGACAAAGATCATCCTGATGTTGTAGAGGGAGATCATGATGGAGATAATGAGGAGGATGACAAGGAGAATGAGGAGGAGGATGAAGAGGAGGAGGATGACAATGATGACGAGGAGGACGAGGATGAATCAGATGCAGTTCCTCATCAATCCAAGGATAACACCATAGCACTAGATCCACCAAGCATCCCATCGCAGGCAGAGAAGGACCCTACAAGAGGTCCTAATTCTAGTCCCCAATGGCCCATTCCTACTATATAGAGACAGTATGAGCGTGGAGAGCATAGCGGGTTGTAGTCTCAGGTGGTCTCTGTCCATGATCCCTATTGGAAAGAGGGAGATCCAGGTAAATTTTTTAATTTATGTATCTTATTAGTTTATATTTGATTATATAAAATGTTATTGATGAAAAATCTCCTCCCTTTTCCCTGTAACTACTATCTAGGAGTGGCGCTCTCTTATTTAGAACGTAGTAACAGACCTCGTCATGACCACACACATTCCCAGTGCCTCATAGATAGCACATAGATCACAAAGGAGTATAAGACACCATGAGGATCTATTCACACCTCTTAAGATGGAGATGAAGGTCCTGCGAGAGAGATTACAATAGACAGCATTGCAGATAGAGGCAGACACATATCATGGGATTATGATAGAGAGGGATCACAAGAGCTCCTCGTAGAGTTACTCATAGTTTGTATCGCAATACACACCCATGGGCCCACCTCCATGGCTAGATCAAGAGGGGACATCTAGTCACCATCCTCCAGCTACTAGTCCCAGGGATAGGAGATAATCTTACTATTTCATGAGACATTTTATGTTGATGTATATGTTATAACACTAATGTATAAGTATTGATTTATGTTCATCAAACATTTTATTTTAATACTTAAGCAATGTATGCATTTCTTAAGATCAAAAGTAACACATTTGGTGGTGAACATGTATGTCTAATTTAATTTCCATGTGATTGATTTCCCAATGCTTCATGATTAGATTGATACATGTGTGATTTAACTAAATAACTAAGTATTTAATTAAATGCTACTTAGTTGATGTAGAAGAGAAATGTGTTAAGCCTATGAACTATATGACTAATGTGATTTAATTAACTCTAATTAAACACAACATTGTATAATCCAACTTAACACACGGGAAATTGTATAATATGCTATCACATAAAAAATGTAAATCTTTTATAATTTACATAAATGAATCCAAGACAAACAATAAAGTAAAGACACATGCTTGTCAAGAATGAAGTAATGTAGACTAAATAATATCATTCAATGCCACATACTTTAATGAAGATATGCTAACACATTATCCAATTTAGAAGAAAGAAAAGGTACAAAGAGGGAGAAGATAAACTAGAAAGAGAGAAAGAGGGAGAGAAAGAAAGAGAAAGAGGCTAGGTATGGTATCTACGAAGGTGCATAGCATTTATAGGTTCCTTGAGAGGTGTACCTTCCACATCTTCTTTCCTGTAAGCACTTGATCCATAGAATTCAACAACGATGTATGGTCCAAGCCAATTATGGTTGAATTTTCCTTTCTCCTCAGGTAAAGCATTCACGTTACACTGATTCTCATAAAGCACTAGATCACCTACCGAGAAGCAATGTTGAATAATTTTATCATTATAGCTCCTTTGAAAAGTTTTATGATATACTTCAATATTCTTGAGAGTGTTTATATGTCATTCATCAATCATTTCAAGATGTTGAAGTCTTTGTTCTCTATAAGAATCATCATCCATTATACCCCTAAGAGAAACTCTCAAAGAAGGAATTTCTAACTCCAAAGGCATAATGGCATCATCACCATAAACAAGATTATAAGGAATACAACCTGTAGCAACATGTACACTTGTCTGACAGGCCCAAAGAGTGTAGGCTAATTGAGTATGCCAATCCTTACCATGCTTGTTCACTGTTTTTCAAAAAATCTGTTCAATTATCCTATTTGAAGACTCAACTTGACCATTTGATTGAGGGTAATAAGTGTAGACACCTAAAAATGTCTTGTCAATTCTACACTAATTATTCATCTATTTAATTAAGTAATTCTTAATTATTTGATTAAACTAACTATAACTTCTAATCATCGCCCTTCAACACTTCTAATTATTCTATTTCTATTCTCAAATCATGTTAATCAGTTAACCATATCTCAATTATTAATTAAATATCAATTATTTAATTAATTGTGACAGTTTCCTTAATTAAATAATCTTTATTATTTAATTAATTCAATCTCCTAAGTTTAAATAATTTTATTTAAATTATTTAAATTAATTAATTAAATTCCTCCAATTCCCCAAATTATAATTCCAATTAATTTCATCTAATTTCATTTCTTATTTCCCCAAATTCAAATTTCAACTAATTTCATCTAATTTCACATTTTCAAATTCATATTTTCCCCAAATCTGAATTTTAGTTAATTTCGTGTGCATTTCAACATTCGAATGACCAAATTCAAATTCAATTTCAAATTCCTGCAACACATGTTGAAATCATAACTGATTGATCAAACCAGTTGTCTAATCAGTTAACTCATCAATCACCCCTTTCCACTCCAAATCAATTCAGTCTACTAATCCATCTATTCAGTCATCTCCCTAGTCTATTCAGTCTACTGATCAATCAAATGTGTTTACTAGCCAATCTATTCAATTCACTCTCCAATCAATCCTATTAACAGATCAATCTATTGAGCTAACAAATCAATCATGACTAGTTCACTGATCAATCAATTTTAGTTATCTATCAATCAACATTTGAGTTCTATTTCTCACCCCCTTTGTGCTAAAAATCTATAAATTCAACATCATTTTCATCAATTCAATCTAGCTTTTTAGAATCACAGAATCAGATCTTCAAAGTATTTGTATGCAGGAAATTGGTGCAATACCTGAGAGCCACCAACCACTCAAATTGGAGAAGCACAATGGAAGCAAAGATGCAGAATGAGGGAGTTCTTATTTGAATTTATTCCTTATTTTGTATTGATTTCATTGATTATGTTTATTTGTTTGTTAATTAGTTGAGAATTGGTGATTCATTCTTACTTGCTAATTAGCTTAATAACATATGACATTCAAGCGTAGAAATGATGGTCAACCCGACGTGAAGCATGCTAACCTTAATTTTTTGTTTTGAATGATTTTGTAGATTCGTACCTGAAACAAGATTCTAATTTCGCAATTGCCTAATCAGAAATTTGTAATTCCTTATATTGCATCACAATTGCTCAGTAGTTGCACTACAATTGTAAAAACATATCACAATTGCTTTAGGGGGTTGCAAATTCAAAAAATCTTTTGTCGTTTGTTTATTATCTAATCTTGTGCACCAAACCCAGAAATTTCATCAAATTCTAGAAAATTCAATTTCTACATATAAGATGTATTTAACCCAATGGCAGGAAAGGTGACTTTTAGAATTTGAGGTGAAAGGAAGGCAAAACAGCATAGGACACAACAAAGGACATATCAAAGACTCTTAAAGGTAGAAAGGGAGCTCCGTGAAATCGAAGAAAAAGAGGAGACTGCTCAATATCATAGAAACATCCAACGTTTCTTAATTAAGTAAAAAAAAATTGATGAGATTGATGTGATCGCTCGTGTGGTGTGGGACAATATCATTGCAGAATAACCCTTCTATCTTCTATCGTTTTCTTTTGTTTTTTAAAATTTAAAAAATTTACTGAGTAATTGATTTTATATCAATTCGCAATTGAGTAGTCATCACATTGCAATTGCTTAAAGAGTAATTCGCAATTGATGATACATCAATTCACAATTGATCTGATATCAATTCACATTTGTTGTGTAGGTAATTCGCAATTTTTAGATTAAATTTTTCATTTTCTGTTATGTTTCAGTTCTAGTTTTTATCAGAATATCTTTCTGTCTGTAAAAAGATAGAACTTTGTAATTGGAAAATTAGGCTGGATAGCCCACCGTGTGCTTACTAACATCATTTTCTATAGGGGTAGCTTAGAAACACTTCAATTTGGTGCAAGTAAAATAAACCACAAACAAACTTGTCTTTTACTTCAAAATTGTGATGAATGTTAAAATTGAACCCCATGCTTTTTTGAAGCAACATCTCCAAATAGAATAGAAAATCATTGTAATGAAAAGATAAAAAGAACCCTTGTTTTTTGTGTCTTCGAAGGGATAGGTATTATGCTCTCCCCTTCAATGGGTGATTAGAAAACCAGACTCTCTTATTTCATGCTTTTATTTATTTCTTGCAATTAAATCCTTTAGAAGGCCTGCCCTCCCGAGTTGCCCTTAGGGTTCCATTAATGTCGGTGAGAGGGAATGACCTAAGTGGCAATGGCTAAATCCAAGTAATCCAAGCCACTATAAATAAATGTGTATGTGATGAAAATCATATGCGACGAGTGTTACATGTTGTCACAATGGCGTTATGCCTCCCTGAGTGCCTATACATTATGTTAAAATCTATAGAGCGTAACCTCTACAGACTAGGAGACCTCCCTCAACGGAGTGTAAAACGCTACTGATTGTGACCACTTGAATAGAACTCTGTCTAAACACCATAGAAATTAGAAGCCAAACAAATTCAATAACTAGACACTTGTTTTATCACAGTACAAGGGTGCGGAAGAATCCACCCCCAAGACACTCACCATATATCTCCCAGGATAACGGACCAATTGAGGAGCAATCTTCTTTTGTCTAATTTCTGGAAAAAGGCAAAAAAATGGGTGCACCTTACGGTGTGATAGGTTGTTTGAGCTGACGGAGTATCAAGATGTGGGTTGTGGTAATACTTGTGACCTTTTGACCTTAGGAGAGTCTATCTGATGTGATATCAAATGGCCCCAATATATCAAGAAAAAAGTGAGATCTTGAGAAAGATCCCAAAATTCATGTAAATTTGAAAAAAATCCTTAAACAAATGTTATTTTCATAGTTTTATTCTTTTACTATGATTGTTGTGTCCTTTTCTACACTTTGACAAATTTAAAACATTACAGAAAACAAATCGCAACCTCAACAAAGTCAAAGTTTCAGTGTTCAACAAGATCAAACAACACCTCAACAAAGTTAAGTGTCAACATTAACACCAATGTCAGATCCAAACCTTTTGCACAAATTCAAGGATGATGTACATGTTACTTTTAAGTGATCATAGGTCCTAGGCATTCAATTCATGTAGAAGTACCATTAGAATCATCACATAAAGTCCTCGCACAAGTCATTTCACCAAATTATCTTTCACTCACTTAAGATTTAGTGTTGCATTAGAGTGTAGGAATCATACCTAAGTCCATGGGTATCAGAGGAGATAGAGAATTTCCATTCAAACAACCTAATCATGGGTCGAACAATGACCAATTAATAATAATTGATGGTTTAGATAACCTCACTTGGGAAGTAAGTCAATTGTGCCCAATATGATACAATTAAGGTTGTTATAGATGATGAAATCTGGAAGTCTGTTCATCTTGATGAGAAACTAAGGAAAAAGATACAAAGAGTAGCTCAAAAAGAAACCATTAGACAATTGGTAGAAACTACCATAACAACATTTCTCAAACCATGTTACAAGAGCAAGGTGTCAATCATTCTAGGTGTCAATCATTTCTAGGGTTTGCATTGTCTGCATAGTGGTCTTCAATGTATGGGTCTAAAAGGAAATGATAAATTCCCATTTGAACAACCCAATCTTGGGCCAAACAACATTCAATTAGAAATAATTGATGGTTTGAATATCCTTGTTGATGAATTAATAATTGATCAAGACCAATACGACATAGTCCAAGTTGTCATAGATGAAGAAGTTTGGAAATCAGTAAAACTAGACATAGAGCTCGAAAATTGAATCAAAGAAGAGGCAAAATTTGAAGCTTTCAGCAATACACTGCAAATCTTGTGTTCGAATTTCGGAATCCTTGATAGCAAGTCATTAATCATAGATTACATCATCTGCACTTTAGTTTTTAGGAAGTCATAGAAACATATTTAGTTGCATTTAATCAAGTCTTGCATACACATTTAGAGAACCAAGATCACTTTGAAACAATATTAATGCCATTAACTCATGTTCAAAAGGAAAAACACCAAATGGATCCTAACAATGATCCCTTGGTTAACCCAACATGGAATATGGATCTATCCACACAACAACAAACATAGAGTTGCACACTTGCAACACTGTCAACAAACATAAACAGGATGCCTTCCATTGATGAAATACAACATAATTTGACAAAAGAAGAGTTGGAAGTAGCCCAACAAGATCCCGCAACATTAATGATTCTCAACACTCTCATTAATAATGATAGAGACAGATATCTCTCTCTCTTAGTCCAGAATGGGGCCAAGTTACCTCCAGGGGTAGACATTTCAATGATATTGCCACAAGGTGTGACATTAAATCAAAATATACCTCAAATGTCTATTGCAACACCGACACAAGAAATAGTTGCTACATCAATGCAAGGTATATCTCAAAGTGCCAATATGGCTACAACCTCAGCACAGTCAATAGTAGCATCAGCAAGTACCAATCTTACACTGCTGACAACACCCAATATGATGATGCAAGCTCCAATGGTTCACAATGCTACCTTGGCAAATATAATTCAACCCACTGTTTCAGTTGGTTCCACCCATAGTAGTCAGAATGGGAATCAAGGGACAACTAGCTTGGCTCGGCCAAATGTTAGTTCACAATTTACATACTTCACACCACCTACTGGAACTTATGGTGTACAGTTACCTGGTGTGTCTACATTTCAACAAGCTCAAATATACTCAAATACTATCCCTTTTGTGGTAAACACTCATCAAGTCAATACACTATTGACCCAAACAGAGATTCTGACCCAACAAATGGAGAACCATCAAAAGAAAATGGCCAGTATGCAAGCAGTTAATGATAAAAAGAGCTACACAATGGAGGACCTCTGTTCATATCCTTTTGATAGAAAATTATGCATGCCACCATTTCCCCCACATTTTGAAACTCCAAAGTTTGACAACTATAGAGGGAAAGGGGATCCTCGAGATCATATCAAAGAATTCTTCATGGCATGTATTGAAGTAGCTCACAATGATACATACTTAATGAGGCTATTTTCCAAGAGTCTTGGAGGGACAATGTTGGAATGGTTTTCACACCTTCCACTCAAAATTACTTCATGGGGAGAATTGGTTGAGTTATTTATATCCAACTTTACCTTTAACATAGATAATCCAATTACCTTAATGGATTTATGTGCAACAAAGCAAAAAGAAGGTGAAACTTCTGCCACATTCTTGCAAAGATGGAGAGGCCTATATCACAGATGTCTTAGTCGCATCCCTGAAGTGGAGCAAGTAGATATCTTCAATGAAAAACTTGTGCCTCCAATTAAATACCCATTACAAATGCGATGCCTAAATAATTTTAAAGACATAACAAAAAAAGGCGTCGAATGTGAGAGAGGCCTATTAGAACAAGGGATGTTGAAAAACCACAAGGATAAATGACCAGCCACCAATACAAATAATGAAAGGCCAAAATTTTGGTCTAGAAACAAAAATGTCACAAACGATGGATTTGTTGATGCGTGTGTTGTAAATAGAGCTCAACCAGCAGTATCTCTACAAGGACCAGCCGATTTTGCCAATAAGAACCCATCTCAGACAAACAACACCAATGCACTATAGTCAAACAATCCAAGGCCACCAAGGATAGGCGCACCTAGAAGAAACTTTACACCCCTCAGAGAACCTATTGAATCAACACTGAAAAAGTTGATGCAGATAAATGTCATAACTTTACCAAAAGCTAGGCCATATGAACCTGGTCCATTTAAGCCCACTTGGTGGAATGACAATGATTTATGTGAGTATCATTGCAATAAGGGTCACAAAATAGCAAGTTGTTACAAATTGAAAAACCTCATCCAAGATCGCATTGATCAAGGTGACATTACTATGAATACCAATAAGGCACCAAACACAGATCATACCATTTTTAAGGATCCTTTCGTCAAACATGAAAAAGGAAAGGCTTCTAGTTCTATTGCACAAAATAATACTACCAATTATACCAATGTCGCATTTGACTATGCCATTAACACACTAAGTGCAGGAGATGAAATGGTAGCTGCAATCATAGTGAATCCTAAAAGCAGAGATTGTGTTGTCATCACTAGAAGATCAAAGGTCACATTACAAGGGGTTCCTTCAAACCCCACTTCAATAACTAGCAACTACAATATGGTGGATTATTTAAAACAAACTCCAAGCCAAATTTCACTATTTGAGTTATTTCGCATATCGTCATCTCATAAGGTAGTCCTGGATAAAGTCTTACAAGATTCGGTTGTTGCTAGAGATATTGATGAGAACACATTCCAATCTATGGTTGGAAACTTGGAAGCTTCATAGGTTGCATTCACTAAACGGGATGTACCTACAAACTGACCCATGCATAATGATCCCTTGCACTTGGAAGTTTTGGTTGACCGAAAAAAGGTTTGAAGAGTACTTATAGATGGTGAAGTTGGCCTTAACATATGCACACTATATTTGATCAAAGATTTAGGATATTCTTAACATTATATTGATTCTACCAAGAGAATCAATATCAAAGCCTATGATGATGAGGAACGCCCCTCTAAGGGTGTTGTGACTTTACCAGTACAAGTGGGACCAGCTACAACAAGCATCACCTTCTAAGTCCTAGACAGATAATTGGGGTACAATATGTCATTAGATAGCCCATGGATACATACAATGCAAGCAGTACCATGAAATTTTCACCAATGTGTAAAGTTCCCATACAATGGTATAGAAATAACTATCCATGGTGACCCAAACCCTTTTCAACACTGTAATTACTTAAGGGCAAGCACAGACAATCAAGTACCCAAAAAATAGGAAGCCCCTCTTCAATTACAAATGGAATCATTATCAATTAGAGAACCAAAGAAAAATACACCAAACCACATCTTCTTTGCATATTAAGGAAGTTCGTTGTAGAGAATATTCCATTTTGAGTACCTTAGATGGCAAACAATCATCTTTTTCTCCTAGGTCTTTTGGGAAGCCTCGGAACACAACAACGAAGCAAGATAATGGAAAAGAGAGTAAAATATTTAGATTATTTCTCTTTCATTAGATGGGGAGACCTACAAGAAGAATCTCTAAATGAATATATCAATCACTGGATATACAGAGAAGAAGATGACATGGCAGTACCCAGTTTACCTCTACGTCAATATGGAAATGGCTCCAAGATGTTACAAAAATGTAGGTATGATGGCACCACAAGATTAGGACTACAAAAGAAAGGAATATTAGAACCCGTTTTGCCACATGAAAACCCAAATAATCAAGGCTTGGGATATAAACATGTGGCACAAATAACATAATCCAGACAATGTACATTGGATATACTGAACAAGCATAGGTTACCCTCATAATACATACCTCAGAATCAGTCATCAACAAAGATGTATTTCTCTCCACCTCAGAAAAGAAAGAGAGCACCAACATCTCTTATCATGGAATCGGATGGTGAAGACATGAGACAACTTCTACAAGAACCTATCATAGAGAGATCTAGTAGTACAGTGCCTGAAACATCTGCACAAGCAAACATGTTAATAGATATAGGCTTAACACCAACAGATGAGGCAAATCCTTGGTTACTGTCAATACTTTTCCAAGGGAAACAACTTCATCTCCTCCATTTGATTCAGATGAAGAAATATTTCAAAGACTAATACCAGGCTTAAGAAGGGTATCCATAACATAAAGAATATCCACTGATTTAAAAACAAACTCAGTTACAAGAATAAGAGTAGATGACTGACATAAAATCAGATAATGAAACATACATAGAAAATGTCACAGATTCTCATGACTATGAATTTCCATCTGATAATGAAGACAACCCACCACAAATTTATGATAAAGAAACATCAGGTCATAACCAAGTATGCATGATATCAGGATCTTCTAAGACAACAGGAGACAAAGACTTACCCCCTATGCATCCATGTTTAATTGATTGGGGGCAAGAAGGAAAGCCACAATTAGATTGTGTGTGTGCGAAATGAGGTGACATAAACGTGAAAGTAGGTTTCAAAGTGTCCACACACCAATGAGACTCCTGGTGCAAGTTATAGGAACTATATTGAATAGCTCAACTTCCCAAGGGGTGTCCCATTGTTCTCTATCTCATAGGATCCCTAAAGTCAATGCCTTTGTTCTCAGATCACTGAGCAAAGTGACTTAGGAATGACAACTCCAAGAATGAGTGATGTTTGATTATTATGTATGAATGCATTCCTAGATATGTATGCTATTGAATCTAAGATGATTAATCTAGCATAAATATGATGATAAGATTAGCTAACTATCCTAGCAATGATATACTAGTCTAACATGGATATGTTATGATATTAGAATGTTTCTAAATGCTATTAAGATGATTTTTCAAAGAGAGGCTAAAATGCTTAGTAATTAGACTATATGCATGAAAGATTGTTGATTAGCAAAATGACTATAAGTTTGATACACAAATATTTCTATATCAAAATGAGAGAATGAGAGCTCTATTTATAGGAAAAATAGGGCAATGGATGGTCAAGATTGAATAAGTTAACAAGGGCTAGGATTGAAAGTTAATCAATCCATGTTCACAATTCTCACCAATGAAATGGTGACAATTATCAAAAAGAGGTTTCTTGAGAGGAGATGAAAGAAGCATTAAATGCTTGAGAAGATATGGAGGTTACCTTCGGAGGCAAGGGTTAATGTTAGACTAGGGTTATCCATTGAATAAGCTTTTACCCAAGGGGTAAACTCTTTTGCAAGGGTTAAAGGGATAACCAAGGTTAAAGCCATGAATGCTTGATGAGACCCTTGGGCTAGATGAGGGTTGAGTTTGAGAGAAAGTCTCTAATCATGCAAGAAAGTTGAGCTAACAATTAATGGTTATGTAAGATCCTTAAATGGTTTAGAAGACTTTGAGGATTAACTTGTTGAAGACATAAAGCCTTTAATGGTTTTCAAAGACTTTAGAGGCTTTGAGAAGTGACTTCTCTTTGCTTAGGATTGTGACAATATTTAGGAGATGGATTAGGCTAAATTGGAAGTGATTAGAAGTATCTAGAAGGGGGTTAAAGAGGTAAGTGGGAGATGTAGGAAAATGCAAGTGAAGGAAAAAGGAATTTAATTAAAATTACTTTATTTGAATCAAATAGTGTTGGCAATATGGATGAATTGATTATGAGTTGCATTGATGTTTTATCATTGATGTCAACAGTAGTTGTTATGGTTTTGGTTACCAACAGACAGGTTTTGGTTACCGATAGAAGATCTAGTGTTCCTGATAGAAGGGACTATCTGTTGGACACTTCTGGCATGTTTGGATCAAAGGAGTATGTTTGGTTTTATGTGTTACATGCTTCTGGAGAATGTTTTGATTAGTTGGTATTGACTTGGTGATTGGATGATATCATACACTCCTGTAAACCCTTACCGACATGGGTTTAAGGTTTAACTGGCAAATTTTTCACTGAGAATCTTTGACAAAATGCATATGTGGTGTTGGTGTAGCTTCTAGATGGAATTCAAGATGTAGAAGGTGATCCCTGATTGTGCCTCAACTATTTGAAGACATTTCTTTGGC
This sequence comes from Cryptomeria japonica, assembly GCF_030272615.1. NCBI lineage: Eukaryota > Viridiplantae > Streptophyta > Pinopsida > Cupressales > Cupressaceae > Cryptomeria > Cryptomeria japonica. The sequence goes on along the minus strand of NC_081410.1, from coordinate 131,676,119 downwards.
GTGGTGGACCCAGATTAGGTTTGGTGCCTATCTAGGTTATGGACCGGTATCATGTTAATGTGTTCTCTACACGTTACCGAGATGATTTATGGATTGGTTATTGTTGTTTTGGTCTTTATCTGACATGGCATATCATTGTAATATGGATGTATGTAATGATCTTATTGTAATATCTTTAGGTAGCTAACCTAATTGGTTTAGGCCTTAGGGTTTGTATAAAATGATGTAAGATCTCATTGTAGATCATGAAAGGGTATGGAATGGGATTAATAAGTGTCTTGGTCGTGAAATGCAATATCATATGTGAAGGATATTTGGTCGATCATAGGTGATTGAATTGGGTTTAAGGAAAAGGTCAAAGGCCTCTGGTATTGAGCTTAATCGGGACTGTAATTGGGAATGGTAGATGCTATCTCTGGCGATTCATTATTTTGGATTGTTGTCCAGTTATCTTGAGGTGGTTATAACCTCTCTCTAGTCAATGAGACTCTTTTGTAATGAGTAGTATGCTCTAGGCAGTGTGCCTTCCTGCATGTGTAGGCCCCTTATTGTATCACATACTTTCTGTAGAAGTATCATTTGACTATGGGTAGCCTTCCCACAATGGTTTTTCACTTTCTGGGTTTCGCACGTACAAATCATGGTGTTATGTGGTATAGTTGCATTGTGTTAATTCTCTATTTCATTCTTAAGTTTTATTGCTTACTGGTATCTATTTTTGCTATTTCGATATTCAATGTTTATGTGCTCCAGTTAAAGGTTATTAAGTGGTTTGATTGATGTAATATGTTAACAATTGATTCACCCTCCTCTCAATTGTTCACCGGTTATCCTAACAATTGGTATCAAAGCTTTGGTCTTCTTTTGTAGAAGCTTAACCGCTTAAGGTGGATCCTATGGTAGCTAATACTTCAAATCCACCGGCAACTATTTTCAAAAGAGAAATCCCTAAGCTTGATGGAACAAATTATGGGATATGGAAAATCCAAATGGATACTCGTCTTAGATGTCTTGGCAGGGATATTTGGGAGATCACTGAGAAAGGCTACACACCTTATGATCTGGCATCTGGCAATCCTGCTCCTGTAGACCTAGACAAGAGTATTGAAAATGATTGAAGAGCTAGAGAAGCCCTCTTATTTGCACTTACTGATCAGCAATTCATGGGATTGACTAATAAATCACTGGCAAAGGTTATGTGGGATAAACTGCAAACTTTGAATGAAGGTGATCCTACTATCAAAATTGCTAAACTTGATGGTTACCGGGTAAGGTATGAGAACTTGAAGATGGAAGATAATGAAAGAATTGCTATATTTATGGAAAGAGTAAATGAGATTGTTATGGGAATTCAATGTTGTGGAGGCTCTCTGAGTGAAGATGAAATAGTTTCCAAAGTCTTGATAGCCCTTCCATCGGCTTACAAGATTAAGGCAACTGCAATTAATGAACTGCGAACAATGGCAAACACTTCAGTTAACAGAGACATTCTGATTGGGAAATTATCTGCTTTTGAGCTTGAAGAATTTGGATCTTCTAGAGCTATAAAGTCAAAATCTTCTTTTCATGCATCATCTACCAAAAAAAGTGATTGGAAAGCCTTATATGCAAAAGAATTGGAAGCTATGAGGAAAGAAGATGAAGAATTTGAGCAACTTGAAGCCCTGTTTGCTAGAAGAGTACCTAAAGGACCGAAAGGAAGTAAGTATGAAGGAAAAGAACCTTTTAAATGTTTTGCATGTAATAAAATTGGTCATTTTATATCTAGATGTCCTAAAAGGAATGCAAGATTTGAAGAGAGAGTTAAGAAATCATTTAAGCCTAATCAAAATATATACAGATTCAATAAAAGTAAACAATGCTACATAGCAGATGAGGAAGGAGTAAGTGATGACTCTGAGGATGAATCGGCAGCAAACACTACTAGTGAATCTAGCAATGGAAAGGAATGGGTGTTCTATGCTTTAAAGGAAGATGAACCAGAACCGTCTATCATGAATGAAGAAAAGGCCTTGGCAGCAAAAGTTAAAGACAAGGGTGAATGGGTAATTGATAGTGGATGCTCACATCATATGATTGGAGATAAAAGAAAAAATTTGTCCCTACAAGAATACAATGGCAGTCAAGTCAGATTTGGGGATGACAAAGGATGTATGAACAAAGGTAGAGGTATTATTTCTCTGGATGGCAAGCATAATACTGATAATGTATATTATGTAGAAGGTTTAAAGCATAATCTTTTAACTATTGGTCACTTGGTGGACAAGGGTTTCCAACTTTAGTTTAAAGATAGAAAATGCAAAATTATTAACAAAACTGGTTTGGAGATTGCAACTGGTACTCAGACTGGAGGTAATATCTTTCACTTGAACACTGATAATAAGACATGTTTGATTTCTTATATTTATGAGAGTTGGTTATGGCATAAGAGGTTGTGTCGTGTTAATTTTGATTGTATTATTAAGATCAGTTCAACAAAGGCAGTTAGAGATATACCTAAGATTATGAAGCCTCATAATCCGATATGTAAGGAATGTCAATTGGAAAAGCAAGTTAGAACTTCTTGTAAGAGCATACATGATAAATCTAATGATGTACTTGATTTGATTCACACTGACTTGTGTGGTCCAGCAAGAACTAGAAGCTTTCAAGGTGATAGGTATTTCATGTTGATTATTGATGACTATTCTAAGATGATGTGGGTGACATTTCTAATGGAGAAGTCTAAAGCCTTTGACAAGTTCAAGATCTTTAAAGCTAAGGTAGAAATAGAAACTGGATTTAAAATCAAATGTCTACGATCAAATCAAGGCAGTGATTTCACTTCTCATGAATTTAACTATTATTGTAAGACAAATGGAATTAGGAGACAGTTATCTACACCTCGGACTCCTCAGTAGAATGGAGTAGTGGAAAGGAATAACAGAACCATTTTGGATGTAGCAAGATCTATGATGATGGAAGCCAAATTGCCTCACATCTAATGGAGAGAAGCAGTGAGCATAGCACTCTACACATTCAATAGAGTTCACATCAAAGGTGAAAATGGTAAGACCCCTTATGAATTATGGTTTGGACATACACCTACTGTTAAATATTTCTGAATTTTTGGAAGTAAATGTTATATCAAAAGGGATGATTCAATTGGGAAGTTTGGTATGGATAATTCCAAACCTATAAGTACTCCTATGGTGACTAGTGAGAAATTATCTATCAAAGATACATCTACACCAATAAATCTGACAAGGTATAAGTCTATGATTGGTGGCTTATTATATCTAACTCAGACTAGACCAGATATTATGAATGCGGTAAGTATTGTTTCAAGATATCAAAGTAATCCTAAATTAAATCATGAATGTGCAGTAAAGAGGATATTTCGTTATTTGCAAGGAACAACAGAATATGGGTTGTGGTATTCTAGAGATGATAACTTCACTTTATGTGCATATACAAATTTAGATTGGGCAGGAGATACTAATGACAGGAAGAGCACTTCCGGTGGAGCTTTCTTTCTTTGAAATAAATTGATTTCATGGATCAGAAAAAAAATATTCATGCATTTCTTTATCTACTGCAGAAGCTGAATATGTTGTAGTAGCAACTAATTGCACTCAAGTCTTGTGGATGAAGCAAATGTTGAAGGATATCAAGGTAAATAGTAGTGAACTAGTAGTTATCTATTGCGATAACACTACAGCTATTGACATGTCTAAGAATCCGGTATTTCACTCTAAGACTAAGCACATATCAATAAAATATAACTTTTTGAAGAACAAGGTTGAAGGAAAAGGAAGTCAAATCGGTTTATGTGAACACTAAAAAAAAGATTACAGATATATTCATTAAACCATTGTCTAAGGAATCATTTGAGTATTTGAGAGACAAGTTAGGGGTTTCTACCCCTCTGGCAGAGACTTGATTGATGTGGTTTGGCATCAATGCGGTATGCATTATCAGATATGCTATTCATTACGGCACAGATGAGTGGTGCTACTACTCAGGGGGAGTAGTCAGCTTTGAGATTTAGAGGTTTATTTTCTTGCTTTGATATTTTTGTCAGATTTTTGGCATTGATGTCAAAGGGGGAGAGATAGTGATGTGAAAAATAAATTCAGAGATATTATTCACAAGGGGAGAGTTATTGATATTCAGAGCTATATATAGGAGATTTTTGGTTGTCTTGCATGGGGGGAGACTTGTTTGTCATTTCTTGGTACTTATATGTTTTTCACATCTAGTGTCACCATCAATGCCAAAGGGAGAGATTGTTAGAAATATGGATGAATTTATTATGTGTTGCATTGATATGTTTTCATTGATGTCAATACTAGTTGTTATGGTTTTGGTTACCAGCAAATAGGTTTTGGTTACCAGTAGAAGATCTAGTGTTAGCGGCAGAAGGGACTATCTGTTGGACACTTTTGGCATGTTTGGATCAATGGAGTATGTTTGGTTTTATGCGTTACATGCTTCTAGAGCATGTTTTGGTCAGTTGGTATTGACTTGGTAATCGGATGCTATCATACACTTCTGTAAACCCTTACCGGCATGGGTTTAAGATTTAACTAGCAAAGCTTTCACTGAGAATCTTTGACAGAATGCATAAGTGGTGTTGGTGCGGCTTCTAGATAGAATTTAGGATGCAGAACATGATCCCTAATCGTGCATCAATTTTTTGAAGACATTTCTTTGGCATGGTGGACCCAGATTAGGTCTGGTGCCTATCTAGGTTATGGGTAGGTATCATGTTAACGTGTTCCCTACACGTTACCGAGATAATTTATGGATTGGTTATTGTTTTTTTGGTCTTAAGAAGACATGGCATATCATTGTAATATGGATGTATGTAATGACCTTATTATAATATCTTTAGGTGGCCGATCTAATTGGTTTAGGCCTTAGGGTTTGTATAAAATCATGTAAGATCTCATTGTAAATCATGAAAGGTTATATGAATGGGAATAAAATAAGTGTCATGGTCGTGAAATGCAATATCATATGCGAAGGAGATTTGGTCGATCATAGGTGATCAAATTGGATTTAAGGAAGAGGTAAAAGGCCTTCGGTATTGAGCTTAACTGGGACTGTAATCAGGCATGGTAGATTTTATCTCTGGCAGTTCATTAGTCTGGATTGTTGTCCAATTATCTTGAGTTGGTTATAGCCTCTTTATAGTCAGTGAGACTCTTTTGTAATGAGAAGTACGCTCTAGGAAGTGTGCCTTCCTGCATGTGCAGGCCCCTTATTGTATCACATACTTTCTGCAGAAGTATCATCTGACTGTGGGTAGGCTTCCCACCATGGTTTTTCCCTTTTTGGGTTTTCCACATATAAATCATGGTGTTATGTGGTATAGTTGCATTGTGTTAATTCTCTTTTTCATTCTTAAGCTTTATTGCTTACCGGTATCTATTTCTGCTATTCTGGTATTCAATGTTTATGTGCTCCAATTAAAGCTTATTAAGTGGTTTGATTTGTTGGTGTTGGAAATAAGCCACACCTGGACCAATGATGGACTGGTCCAAGAGGGGCCAGTAGCTTAGTGGTAGAGCACACTAGCAGTGTATGGAAGGTCCTAGGTTCGAGTCCTAGCTGGTCCATGTCTCTATTGGTCTCAAAAAGAGACACCCAAGTTCACCTACAAACTATCTATGAAATATCCAATCTCAATCAATGAAATGCTTCAGGGCTTGGACAACAAAACATAGGATCCTAATGATCCTCCTACACTTTAGGTTCTACAAAACCTAGGGGGAGACCCTTTGATGCATAGAATACAACCAGTTAGAGACATATGGCATCAACAAAAGCAAATAGATCTCGCATGGCTCAACAACAAGGAGGTTCCTGCAGATGGGCTAAATCTACATTCACATCTCAAGAAGATTAGAGCATGAGATAGGTGGAACATCTAAAACTACAAACATAAATGCAAATGGATACTTGATATTTTAAAATCTCTGAGAATCCCTAGAATCTACAAGACCAGTGCCTTATCCAAGGGCATGGAGTCATACATGAAACTGAAAATGAAAACCTCTATTGCAAATCCAATCTATTTAAGAAAGATAACCTTGTATTAATGCTTGACATTAACATATTATAGACTCAAACAAAGGATCATACATATCTAGATATTATCCTAAATCCAAAATGATTTCTCATAGAATTTAAACTCTTCCTTGAAAAGTACCTAAGAACAGCCATTACACACCCACTTTGAGAGGACAAATCCAAACTCCCTTGAAGACTAGATTCATTGAAAATAAGAAAAGGCCTAGAGACAATCCAATAAACTGTATATATGCCTTACATATATATGACCTGCAACAGAAAACATTTACAGCAAGAAGATACTCTATTACTTGAAAAGGGACATTGTATTACAAATTTGCCAAAAAGATCAGAATTGGAAATCGAGATTATGGAGCCTTGCTCACAAAAATCTGGAACCTTTACAAAATGAGAAGACTCTAGAATAAGAAGGTAGGGAGGACCAAATCAGATTTCATTCTCTGACAAAGGCAACCACCCTATCTTTTAGCATTAACTGATTTGCACAACTTGGCCTGTAGAACATCCAATCTTTTTGACTGAAAAATCCAATCTAAGATCCTGAGGTAACTACCCCAAAAATACTTGTTTTGGATTACACTTGACTGCAAAATTTGATTCCCCTAATTTAGAGCTTTCCAATGATATATAACACTTATATAACAGGCAAAAAAATATCCCTTAGATGCATTAATCCCTCTGTAGGTCAGCCATTTAATTTTCTACCTATTCACCACAGTCAGAAATTATATTTTTAAATCTTTGAATTTCCCGCGCAAACATCTACCATGCATCTCCACCACATGGCACCATTTGGTTCATTCCCAAGCCCTTATCCTGCCACCTCAGCATCGCCTAGGTTCACCGTCGGAATGAAGCCCTTTGTTTCTTCATTGGCTTGCTTGTTCTTTATTTCCTCTGGACTGTTCTCCTTCTTTATCAGCCCCCAGCGCTTAGTCACCAAGTCATGGTGAATAAACATCACACATCTTTCGATCACAGTATAGTGACCACCATCTGATCAACTCAGCCGACCGTTGGATCTTTCTTGAACTGCTCGACCCTTAGTCCCTCTGAGTAGCTACATCATATGCCACATTGTCACCATGTGTCTACCACTTGTCTACCACCTCATCACGGCCTTGACTCATCCTCAGAATGCAGCTCTTCTTTGTCATGAGGTCATGAGGGATATGCCAACTAGCAGTTTCTCACTGCGACCTAGCGACCACCATTAGATCATCTGCAGATTTGCTCACTCGCGAGGTCTCTAATATTTTGGGTGTTAGCATTTTATTCTAGCGAATTGGAGAGTGGGTTTAAGTCGCGAGGTCTCAAATTGGTCTTTGCTGCTCACCCCTTTTTTCGGTCTCGCCACATGTCAGCCTCTAGTTCACCTTTGGATCTAATTGGGTGCCACCTTAACCGCCACGTAACTTTAGGCCAGACCCTCCACTGGACCTGGCCCCGCCTTGTCACCTAGTCATGATGGATACTCTAACGAGCAGCTTCCCATCGTGACCTAGCAACCATTGTTGGATCATCTGCGATCACCATTAATCTGCCTGACTTGCTCGCTAGTTATTTTGCCTTTTTGCTTCAAAATTAGGCTGCTCTAAGACGCATGCGCACGCGGAGGGCCCACCAATTCCTTGATCGGCCACTTTCCAAAATCCCATAAGCTTTGACACTTAATATGTATAGGGCTTTGCCTTTAAATACTAAAATGCTCCTCCCCGTAGACAATGTGGGATAAATGGCCTACGCCTGGCCCTTTTCTTGAAAACCCTCTGGGTCCTTTCCTCTATCACACGACTCCTGCCATTTGCTTTTGCCTGAATTTTTTTGAGCCTCTTCAAGAACCACGCAAGGGCACTGGCAATACACCAACCAATTGCATTTACTTGTAATTTTCACATGAGGGGAGGATGCAAACTGGGTTTTGTTTTGTCCTTCCTTAAAATGAATCCTTATCGATCTGACCCATTAGGTAGTCCTTTGATAGCAGATGCAAAAATTAGAAATGGGACTCCCAAATTCATCAAAATTTTATAGTTCCCAATAGTCTCAACATGGTATCAGAGCCACAGTGAAAGAAGATTGTGATCAGATTCTCTATAACTTCTAAGCATTCTCTCCTCTCCCTCCATCGAGCAGTACTTCTAAGCCTTGAAAATGGTAAATGGTCTTAAAGTCAAAGATAGGCTTGAAGGCGCATCTAAATTCACCTCATGTAAGTTTAGAGTGCTTATTGCACTTGAAGAAAATGATCTTATTCAATTTATAGAGGAGAAGGACTTATCTGGACCTGAAGATCGTGAGGAGAAACTACAATTTAAGAAGAATGAAATCAAGTCAAGGAAGATATTAATTGACTCCTTGAGGGATCACTCGGTGCCTCTCATCTCCAAGATGACAACTGCAACAGATGTGTTCAAGCCCTTGGAAGGTTTATATGAGATTAACAATGTAATTAGGACTCTTTCCTTGAGACAACAACTCCACCAAATGAAGATGGGAAAAGGATATTTAGTCATCACCTAGTTCATGAAAATATCAGAATTGGGAGATTGACTATGTGCAATTAGGGATCAAGTGATAGATAAAGATCTTGTTATGCTAGCTTTGAATGGTTTGCCTCATTCATGGGAGCCATTTATCTAAAGCATAAGTGGAAGGTCAAAATTACCTAAGTTTTATCGACTCCGTGCATATTGTATTCAAGAAGAATCAAGATTGACTGCCAGAGGAATTGTCAAGAGTTCTCAAAATGAAGATACACATGTTCTTGCCACTCAATATACCAACAAACAAAAGTATTGGAAGAAGGGAAACTTCAAAAGGAATAGAGGTTTCAAAACAAATTCTACACTTGATTCTAGGAAGAGGAAGAAAGATCTCTCTCGCATCCAGTGCTTTAGGTGTAACAAGTTTGGTCACTTTGCAAAGGATTGTTTGACAAGACCTAAATATCAAGGAGAAAATCTCAATGAAGTCTCATCTCAGAGGACAATAAAGATAACTAAAATGGCTTTATTTTCATATCGGCATTATCAAGTAATGTTCCTATAGATAGTGGTACATGGTTAATTGATAGTGGATCCTCTCGACATATCATCGGTCATCAGGAGTACCTTTCTGATCTAATGGAACTCTAGCATCAAGACTGCTCGTGTAATCGGAAATCGACATGAGAGTTTATACAAACTCTCCACTCTCCTAGTTCAAGCACTTATTCATGATTCTGCAAGTTCCAGTGAACTCTGGCACAAAAGACTTGGACATCTTTACTTCAAGGCTCTTCCATCTTTGGAGAAGATGGTAAAAGGTATTCCTAAACTCATTCATGTAAATGATTGTACTTGTAAAGGTTATTCTATGGGTAAAAATATTAAAAGGCATTCCCATAGCAGTGAAAGTAGGTCTAAAGAAATACTAGATCTTGCACATTCAGATTTATGTGGTCCAATGTCAATTCCATCCCTAAGTGGATGTTTGTATTAAGTAACTTTTATAGATGATTACTCTAGGAAGACTTCGATTTATTTCTTAATGTCTAAAGAGTCTAATGAAATCCTAGGTAGGTTTAAAGAGTTTAAAGCTCTTGTAGAAAATATCACTGGAAAGAAAATTAAAATTCTAAGGTCTGATAATGGAGGTGAATACACCTCAGGTAGCTTTCGTGATTTCTGTATTGACGTAGGGATCAAGAGGTATTTTTGTGTTCCTTACAACCCTCAACAAAATGGGGTTTCTGAAAGGAAGAACAAATCTATAATTGAAGCTGCAAAAGCTATGATTCATGATCAAGACCTTCATATTTTTCTATGGACAGAAGCCTCTAGAATAGCAATGTATGTTCAAAATAGATGTCCTCATCAGATATTACAAAATATGACTCCTGAAGAAGCCTTCTCAGGTATCAAGCCTGATATCAATCACTTGAGAATATTTGGTTGTCTTTTGTATGTTCATGTTCCCAAGGACAAGAGAACTAAGTTGGGGCCTTCTGGAAAGAGAGGAATATTTGTAGGCTACAGTGAAACCTTCAAAGCCTATCATGTTTGCATTCCTGGTCAAAAGAAAATAGAGGTTAGCAAGGATCCGACATTTGAGGAAGATGTTGCATTCAGAAAATCAAAAGGCTCATGCATGGAGAAAGATGATGAGACTCCTCAAGACATGGATGTTGACCACACTCTTGAGGTTCAAAGGGAGTCTAAAAAACCTGATATAAGCAATGATCCAATTGAACCCTTAGATCCCACTGATGGGCCTAGGGATATTGTTGTGTCTTGAAAAAGACCTCTTTGGGAACGAAACACTAAGCAGGAAGCAAAATAGTTTGCTGATCTTAGAGGCATATTCAGGTAAAGCAAAAGACCACAAAGATTCTCTGGTTATGTTGCATTAATGTGTAATCTTATTGAATCTGAGAAGTCTAATGTAGAAGAAGCCTCAAATCAACAAGTTTGGAAATATGCAATGGATGGAGAGTATCAATCCATTCTCAAGAACAATGTGTGGGATATTGTGCCTAGACTAGAAGGGAAGTCTGTTGTATCTTCCAAGTGTTTGTTCAAGATAAAAACATGCAGCTGATGGCAGCATTGAAAAGTACAAAGCTATATTTGTCGCTTGTGATTTCTCTCGACAAGAAGTAATAGACTAGGAAGAAACATTTTCCCCTGTTGCTTGCTATACTTCCATTAGAACCACCATTGCTATTGTAGCATCTAAAGGGTGGAAGTTGCATCAGATGGATGTAAAGACTGTTGTTCTCAATGGCGTGATTGAAGAAGAAGTCTACATTGAGCAACCTGAGGGGTTCATGATTCATGGGAAAGAGTCTCATGTGTGTAAATTGAAGAAAGCTTTATATGGTCTTAAACATGCTACTTGAGCTTGGTATGAAAGAATCGATAGATACTTAGTGGGTTTGGGTTTTTGCAAAAATGATGTTGATCCAAACATTTACTTCAATGTATTCAATGGTGATATGTTGATCTTGGTACTTTATGTTGATGATCTATTTATTACCGGAGAAGATCATCTCATTAACAGATGTAAGAAGGAGTTGACTTCATAATTTGAGATGGACTTAGGACTTATGGACTTCTTTTTAGGGTTGGAGGTGTGGGAGAGGCCCAATGGGATTATCCTAAGTCAAGGTAAATACACCATCGACATATTGAAGAGATTTGGAATGATTGATTGTAAATCCATGTCCACACCCATGGAAACTAACTTGAAGAAATTAAGGGAAACTGCAACTAGTTCAGATCTTGTGGACCCTACTATGTACAGGTAATTGATTGGGTCCCTGATGTATCTAGTTAACACTAGACTAGATATTTTTTATGCAATGAGTGCACTTAGTCAATTCATGAGTGAACCTAGATAGATACATCTAGGTGCAGTCAAGCATATCTTGAGATACTTGCGTGGCATGGTTGGATATGGCTTGAAATACTCTTCCAGTATGGAACTGATTCTTGAAGGATATTCTGATTTTGATTGGGTAGGGAGTGTTACTGATTGGAAGAGCAATTATGGTTGTTGCTTCAACTTGGGATCTGTTATGATTTCCTAGTGTAGCAGGAAGCAATCTTCAATAGCTCTGAGCACTGCAGGCAGAATACATTGTAGCATGTGTAGCAACTCGTGAAGCAGTGTGGCTTTGTAAGCTCCTTGCAGGAATGTTTGGTCAATCATTGGAGCCTACCATCATACATTGTGATAATCAAAGTTGTGTAAAGGTTTCAGTCAATCCGTTATTTCATGATAGAATGAAGCATGTAGAGATTCAGTAGCACTATATCAGAGATATGGTACAGGGTGAATTCACAAAGCTGGTTCCCACTTTTGCCAATGAAAGAATTTGGCGAAAGTGGGAAGTTTGATTTTCTAGGTGTTCAAGTGAAATAGGGGTGTTCGCTCGAACTACCCCTGGGAGTTCGAGCGAACCACGTTGCGGACCTGGGTTCACTCGAACTGAGGGTATGAAAAGTACGGGCCAAAATCAAGAAAATCAAGCCCATTGGTTTGAGAGAATGGGGGTTCACTCGAACCATAAGGGGTTCGAGCGAACCCCATTCGCTCGAAGTACTGTTCATTCGAACCCTCCAATTAGAGGTTTCTCCCAAAAAAAATTAGAGTTATGAAGAATTAATGACTTCAGAGCTTTGGTTCAAAGCATGAATGAAATAATCTTGATAACCCAAAAATATTAGATGGTAGTACTCAGAGAAAGCTTTCCAACGAGTATAATTTTGTTATATTTTGAATTTATTATGTTCTTGTTTTTTTAATTTTATAGAAAATTGGTTTTTCACCAAACATGAACTTCTCTGTTCAACGCATTGGGAAAAATAAGAAACTAATTCAAAAAAAATTTGAAAAATATCTATGCCCCTGGTATTGATGTCTTCTTTCTAACAAAAAAAATAAAATTGAATTTCAATTTATATAGAACAAGTTATGTGTTCAAATGTAAACCTATGTCTGAATTATGACTAGTCGGACTTCAAAACTTTATAAAATGAAAAATATTGAACATATCACTATAAAACCAAATGCAAGCCCTGTATATTGATGTTACAAACCAAAATTTGAAAGAATTGAGTTTTTATCATTTGTAGAAAAAAATTTATGCGTTTCGAGAGGCACATCACTCTTAAAAAATGTAGTTTGTTGTAAAAAACTACTTTTTGAGGGAGATGGAAAAAAAAATTTAAAATCCTTCAAAATAATTTTAAAAAAATGTATATAGAATCTACAAACAAAATGGTAGAAATCATTAATTTACATCATCTTCAAATTTTTAATATTTTAAAATTTATAGTTCTCGGAAGTTGAAGATTATTTTAAAAATGTACATCTCAGTGTCAAAAGTGGCAAAAAAGTGGGAACCATTATTGTGAGTTCACCCTACAAAGGAATGTTGTTCACTTGAGATACATTTGTACTGAGGAACAAACGGTCGACATTTTCACCAAGCCTCTTGCGAAAGTCAAATTTGTGCATTTTTTAGACAAGCTTGGAATTGTGGAAAATGAAGCTCTTGATGAGAGGGAGTCTTAGCATCAGTAATTACTTGATATGTATTATAATGCATTCTTCTCTATGAGAGAAGTTTGAGGTGCAAGCCCTTGTCATGCATTCTTCTCTATCAGAGAAGTTTGAGGCATTAACCCTTGTTGAGCATTCTTCTATGTGAGAGAAGTTTGAGGTATCAGCCCTTGTTGAGCATTCTTCTCTATGAGAGAATTTTGAGGTATCAGCCCTTGTTGTGCATTCTTCTCTATGAAAAAATTTTGAGGTATCAACCCTTGTTGTGCATTCTTCTTTGTGAGAGAATTTTGAGGTATCATCCCTTGTCATAAATTCTTCTCTATGAGAGAAGTTTGAGGTATCAACCCTTGTTGTGCATTCTTCTCTGTGAGATAAGTTTGAGGTTCCAGCCCTTGTTCCACCCTCTGCGAGTAGACGTGGTGGATCCACCCTTTGCGAGTAGGTATGGTGGATGTCATGATCTTTCACTTGTGCATATTTACTCTCTGAGAGTAGCCATGGTGAATGTCACTATGTGACTCGGTTATCAAGAAGCATTTCTCCCTAGCTAAGAGGGAGTGTTGATGAAATAGCTTCGGTCGATATCCTTCAAGACCAACGGCATAACTGATTTGCCTAATTGGCATATCGGCCTTAGACAAATTAAATTATTGAATATAAAATGATTAAAAGAGAAAGCATGATTTGCATAAATCTAAATGTAATCATTAATATGACGAGTTATATAAATCTCGTCAATCTCCAGGAGTCATGATTAAGGAACCAGTGTGCAAATAACTTATCCAATGCAAAATTATAATGTAAGAATTGAAGCCGACTTTTGGAGGAGTCACAATGGTTGAATGCGCATTCGATCGAGGTACATATGAAGGTTTGCATCCTTCTCCAAACCACACACAGCAGATAGTCGATGGAGATCACTCAGCTCGTGGATATCATTTAACACACAATCTATGAATATCACACAATCTATGCATATCGAATAGCAAACATTACATGGATATTGCATAGTAGATCGAAGACTCATATAATAGTTTGTTGATAGTGTATGACAGATAGAAGACTATCTACAACAGGTTGAGCGTCAACAAAGGAATTTCTATTGCTTAATGCAAATCAAATATTGTCCATATTGAACTATTATTATATATATAGCTTCAAGAGTGAAGCAAATTTATTTGTAAAAATATCTTGACACATTTGAGATAATAAAGTCATATTTAATTGTTGGGTTTTTCACCTTCAAGAGGAAGGTTTTCCCAGGGTAATAGTTGTGCATTTGTGTGAATTATTAAATCACCTAATCTGATCATAAAATTTAACATGGTATTAGAGCCAGGTTCAGGCTAGGATCCCCAAGCACATGAGAGGTGTGACTTAAGGGGGGTGTTGGTGTTGGAAATAAGCCACACCAAGACCAACGATGGACAGGTCCAAGAGGGCCTAGTAGCTCAATGGTAGAGCACTCCAACAATGTATGGAAGGTCCTAGGTTTGAGTCCTAGTTGGTCCATGTAACAACATGATTGATATAATCTATTAACAATTGATTCACCACACCCCCCCTCTCAGTTGTTCACCGGTTATCCTAACAAATAGATGCAACTTGCATAAATACACGTGAGAGATTTTAAATAAATAAATTAGATTTATTTATTTGCAAGGATCAATTTAATTAAATGTAAATTTAATTAAAAAGGGGGAAAGGGGAATTAATTAAATAAAGTAATTTTATTTAATTAAAGGCTAGAAAAGGTTTAGGTGAACTTAATTAAATAAATTGAGTAATTCATTTAATTAAATAGATGAATGTGAAGAATTTAATTAAATAGAGGAATGGGGTTAAAATCAATATTAAATATTCATTTAGCAAAGTGGTCAAATTTATACGTCTACATTTTGCCCCTCTTTGAAGTGACGTGTGTGCACATGTTGATTCAAAGAAAATTTGTCGGATATGATATCTACGTCTAATTGTTGATATGATGCCCCAGATTTGATTAACGATATTGATGATGCCCCCCCCGGGAGATGAATCAAGGATTTTTGAAAATTTGTCGATGAACATTTTCGAGATTGATTGCAATATGAGAATATTGACTATGTTGAATGCATTTTATTGATTCATCTCCCGATAATGATGTTGATAAGGTTAACAATGAAAAAGTGAGGAAAATTCATGCCTCACTTATTAACCTTGTTGAATTTTACCCTATTAAAAGGTAAAAAGTGATTTGATTCTTATCATTTGCACATTTGTCTCCTTGTGATTGTGACATTTGAAATCTGACAAAAATGTCAGTTCCATATGCCTCGCACTGATTTGAGTGCATCTGTCGATACCAAAGGCCCGCCGCGTATGGTCCACCTGTAAGTGGTCCAAATCTTTCCATGTTTTTGATTGATTTTGCCTGTTTTGATCATGTTTTTAATTTTTTGGTTTAAAATTTGCCAGTTTAGCGCGTAGAGTGATTTCCATAGCGCATACGATAGACAAGTTAGCGTGTAGGGTAAACCTAGGTAGGTTAGCATTTAAGTAGCTTTTGGTAGCACATCAATAGGTTAGGTTAGTGTTTCGCGTGTTTTATTGCATAGGGTCTACAAGAGGGCACATGGGGTAGATAGAGTAGCGCGTCGAGGAATTAGCGCATATGGTTAGTAGGGTAGCGCAATGGAGTTGCCAATTAGCACGTAGAGAATTTTAGCACGTAGAGTAAAGTTTCTAGCACATTAGAGGAAAAGGATAGTGCATAAGTAGCAGCTTAGCATGTAGGAGCCCTGTTTTAGCACGTAGGGTCCAAAATAGGTGAAAAGGCTTGGAAGAAGGCATCGCGAGTCGAGATAGATGAGATAGATGGCTTAGAGGTTGATACGCACCTACTGATTGTTCTGAGATGGGTCTTGAGCTAATGTTTTGCCTATTGTGATGATGTTTGATTTTGATATGATGATTTGGAGTCTTTTGAAATTAGTTTCGATATGGAGTGCCAAGCTGATTGATTTCTTTGATGAGGATCCTGATTTTGAGTTTGATGTGGATCTTCAATTTTTGCCTTGCAATATGAATTTGATGTCCAATATGAGTCCTCATTTCTTGATTTCCGATATGATTCCTGATTTGATTCTTGCGATATGGTCTTTGATTTTTTATATGGATTTTTGATATGGATTTTTGATGTTGCTTTCAATATGTGTCTTTGTTTTTCGATATGGGTCATATTTTTGATATGGGTCTTGATTTGATGCTTTTGATATGGATCTTTGATGCTGCTTTCAATATGTTGCTTGTGATATGGTTCTTTGATTGATGTTGTGCTCTTGAGATGCTTTGTTGTTTCAAGTTGATTTTTCTCTGATTGGATATATTAGATAGATGTGGGAACTGAAGATAAACATTTTTTATTTTATAGGCAAAGCTTGGTGTGCTTCAGTCGCGAGAGCGATTTCTAAGACCATGGTTATTTATTCCACATTTGTCACAGGCTGATAGAGATGTGATTGAGAGATGTGGTTTATCATCCTTACTAAACATGCCTTGGTATATCATTAACTCGAGGTTGCTGACAACTTTAGCAGAGAGGTGGCACAACGATACAAACACCTTCCACTTGGCTACAAGTGAGATAACAGTCACACCAGAGGACTATTATCGAATTCTGAGGATTCCTATAATTGGAGCCTTGTTGCTAGACGAGCAGACTGAGGAGGGTGGGACAGAGCCTCTCTGTCGCATCTTCCAAGATGATCAAACTAGTGGATATGAGATCCCTTGGTAAGAGTTTATAGATTTGATTATACTCCACTACCATCGGTACTAGCAAGTTTCATTGGTGGATTTTTGTGTCCCAACCCTAGGTCGAAGGGACTAGCTATGGAATGGGGATTGGTGTTGGAGGATATGGTCATGCAAGGACGCAGGTTCGCATGGGCATCCTGTATGTTAGCCCACCTTTACAGAGAGCTTCGTCAGGTGGTGTATCTAGGATACAGTAGTTTATCAGCTGGGGTGACATTGTTATAGGTGTGGGCTTGGGAGCACATTCTTGTAGAGAGGCCACTTGCAGATAGGGATAGGCCAGTTGGGTGAGCATATGCTTATGGATATACAGGTATATTTGTCCAGTGGAAGCTGGGAAAACTAGAGCATTGGTGGAGGGTATTGGATGACATTGATACAGTCATTTGGAGACCATTGTCATGCCCAGAATTTAGGGCAAGAACGGAATAAAAAAAATTATTTTTATTTTTTAAATAACTTAAAACATTAAATTTATGAATATGAAATGCTCTAACATGTTTTGTCTTAACTATGTTTTGAGTTAACGCTAACCACTAACTCAAGTAAGCAAAATAATATTTAAATAAAATGTTGAATACTAAAATAATTATTTAATGTCTCCTCAATTTTTTTAACCAATAGATTAAATTAAATCCAAAAATCTAAATTGAATGACAAGGATAATATTAATCTCCAATAATAAACAATAGCTTTTAGGGACTAATTAAATTAAGCCTAGCACTTAGACTATTATTGCCGCTATATTTTAATTTAACATTTAATTAAAATGTAGTTAAACTAATTCGACTAGAAGGTAAATTAATCCTAAAGATTAAACTCCATAACAATATAAATTTAAAAACCACATTTTTAAATATGTCCATATGTTTATTAAAAACATATACAAAAATTCAACACCTAATAACACAATTAATGCTAAAATTTTATCCTTTACATTTATATTCTTAACCATACATATATATATATATATATATATATATATATATATATATATATATATATATATATATATATATATATATATATATATATATATATATATATAAGTTACCCATGAACCCTAACAAGAAAACAATATTATAAGATCGTGATAACCTAATTTTGTGATAATCTTAGCCCCTTATATTTTTTTTTGTTCTATTTCAAATATACCCTAACCCGAACCGGGTTAGGGTTTAACATTTCCATGTAGGGCCGAAGAGAAGCGGCGGCCATGGCAATGGCAGAAGGTTCGAAGAGGGAGGGGCGGTGCTATGGAGGGCGAGCGGAGGCTTTTAGAGCGGCAGCGGGTGGCATTTCCATTGGCGCCGCTCACTGTGGAATTCACAATGGCAGCGACCACTGTGGTCGCCCACAGTGGCAGCCCACGGGCCGTCCACTGTGGACACCACAGTGGCGCCGGCCAAGGCCGAGCCACTATGCATTCCACAGTGTTTGGCCCTACCAATCACTGTGCATTGCACAATGGTTCGGCCCACGCCGAATAACATCTTTTTTTTTTTTTATTAATATTTTTTTTTTTTTAAATAATGTTTTTCTTTTTTTATTTATAAGGTGTAAATATATATATATAATTATGTATATATATTTTGGAGTAAATATATATATATATATAATTATATATATATATATATATATATATACATATATAATTTTCAGACACATAAGTTTATTTTTGTTTATTCTTGAGAACAGATTTCTTTTAAACATTCAATATAGGCATGCAAATTTGTTTATATATAATTTTATATATATAAATATATATATATATATATAATTATATATATATATATAATTATATATATATATATATATAATTATATATATATATATATATAATTATATATATATATATATAATTATATATATATATATATATAATTATATATATTTAAAAATAAATATATGATATAACTAGGGTATAAATTTTCTATGCAATAAATGTATAGGTTTTTTTTTTCTGAAACTCATTTAACAGATTTCATGTTTTCTTCAAATATAAATTATTGTATTTATTCTCCCTTATCAAAATCCTAGTTGCTAGAAGAAATAAACCGATTATTCAAATCTTGATTTACTTTCAGCAAAAATAAAGTAATTTTATTATTTCATTTAATCTGTTTAATTGTAGATTCTATTTTCTATACAAAAACAAATGACAGTATTTAATAATTCTATCATCAACTAAATAAATGACCAAATTTAATAAATTTAACAACAACTGGATAATTCTAGATTTTATTAAAATAAAACTTTAGAAATGACTATAATAAATTTTCATTTTCATTTTCTGCAATAAACAAAATGAAAGATTTAAATAAAACTAAATATGCATTTCCATGTACTTTCATTTTAAACATTAATTACAAAAGCCATCAGAGATAGACTATTTAACTGAAGTTTTATTTTCTACAATATAAATCATAGAGTAAAATAAATCTAAACAGCACTACATAATTCTAGAAATTATTGAAGTAAATCCTAAAACTAGCCATGATGATTTCATTTAGACTTATTATCTGCAAATAAATAAAATGACAGATACAATAAACTTTACAGCAACTATATAAATGTTGTATGGTTTAAAATTTAACTTTAGAGATAAACAGAGGAAATAAACCGATGCTTTTATTTTTCAGAAACTAACATGCAAAATAAGCTTTTCATCTTCAAAACTTCCTATACACCACAATATTTATTTCAAAACTTTAGGAAATAAAATCATAAATAATCATTTTCTTTTCTGCAATATAACTTAAGTGACTATTACTAATCTTTAAATCTTATCTCCCAGATACTCTTGTCACTTTACAAATAGGCCTCTCATTTCTAATAAATGAGGAAAATAATAAATACATAACCAAATATTTCTCTGCAACAACTAATTCCAGCCACATCTACTTGTCCTGTTATTTTCTTCTAACAACCCGCAAATAAATCAAAGGTTGTGACCATGGAGTGCTCACCTCCCAGCCTAGGCTAACTGGTAGCCACCCCCGAGCTTGGAGAACCAAGCCCAAGATGGGTAACACACATGCAAACACAAAAGACAAGGGAAAACACAATCTCAAAACACAATCCCAACCCGGCTACACTACACCACACATTTGTGATGTCTTTTCAAGGGTGGTAGTGGACCAAGTACCCTGAAGAGACTGCAAGTATGGTAAGACTAATAGCCACCTCATGGCAAACCAAATACATCATAAGTATAACAACCCCACATTCCTTATGCCCCCCCAAGGCATTCATGCCTTATTTCCTTCCTTATGACCCCCAATGCATAAACAAGTCATGCAGCAAGGGTTACATAAAATCCCTTGTGATCACTCTCATTACGAGAGCCTCTCACTCGAGGGTTGTCACTTCTACCACCCACAAGACCATCCTCTCTCCCAAGAGTAGGTGGCCTTGATTACTCCCGAGCACATAAAATGCCAAACAAAAGTAAAACATAAAACACCAAATATTTTTCCAAGGGAAATATGCAAGGAAACAAGCCTTTTACACAAGCAATTCTTTCAATACAACATGCAATATGAAAACATTACAAGAAAGGTAGAACCAACCTTCAACTGCCCAAAGGTATGCTAGTTTTGTTGAGGATGAGCATCCCAATTCCACGAGTCTTTCCTTTCTACACTTAGCCAAATTCTTAATTCCAAATCTATCTTTTTCCTTTCAAAATTCTTTGTCTCCAAAATGGAGGGTGGGTGATTACCCCCAAAATCTCTCATTCCTGCTTAAGAAGACCCTAGTGAGAGTTCTCACAAGTTTCTAAAATTGAAAAGGAAAGTAAGGTAAAATGGGAAGGGGAACTTTCATTCAAAAACGAAGGTTAACAACTTAGTTCAAGCCTTCTAATTTCAATTTTCGCACAACTTAGAAAAGTCACTTTTTAAGGTGTCTAAAAGGTCACATGAGAGTTGGTACATGCCTAAAATTACTCCTAACCCTTAGGTATACCTTATGGGCTTTAGGAAACCCTATTAAACTACCCCTAGGTGTCCATTTAACCCTTTTAAACCCATCTGAAGTTAATTTTCGGGTCAAACTTAAGTTGACCATCCCAAAGATTCTTTACCCAAGGCATTTATGGAATCATATTAAATTAATTGAAAAAGCTTTAGTTAAACAACTCCCTCCAAGAGACAAATTTTAAAAAACTCAAACATAAATCAAAACATGTGTCAAGTGACACAAAGAAAATACTTTTACAAAATTATACATGAAATCTTGTCTCTCGTTGAATTTACACAAATAATCAAAATTCAATTTAACATTCATGCAACAATCACTTTCACGAATAAAATATGATACAAATGGGGTGTTGTCTCTCCAAATAGACAAACCCTGGTTTTACGAATGCACATAGGTCTAGGTTTGGTTCTCCATAATATTTCCATGGTCCCATGGATAATTTTCCTGTGCATCTCAATTACACATTAGTAATTTCAAATAACATCATATAATACAAAACACATGAATAAGAATACACATCAAACACTCTACAACCAATATACACTTAATCAAATCAATACACTTTATATCCAACACATCCACATAAGCAATTATCATAATTCTCATAATTTTGATCCACACATAAAACATACATCCTATTTCTATCATCATAGTAAAGTCCTGCAAATCCAGTAACGACATATATCATCGCAAATTCATCCTATTCAAAAATCATGTAGAGTTCTATATCATAAAGTATATAAATGAAGCATCAACATATAGCAATGTTATCCAAATCATGGAATCATATAAGTTCTAAATCCATAATGCATAAAAATAAAGCATCCATAATAGTCTCAACATAAAAATCACTGAAATGCTAGACTGAGTCGAGGTAGGGCCTCACAACCATACATAGATTGTGAGGTGTGGGTAGAGGATGGGCTAGAGATGCCCTATGTTTATATGTTGAGATATCTGATCGGGTGGATGCCCTTTTATTATTGAGCGATTCTTGAACAGTCGTGTTCAGTGGCAGTATGGGAGACAGCAGGGGATGCCACGGGGAGCTTGTTTATATGCTTGTCAGAGATAGAATGTGCCATAGTGGGGACCCACTTTATATATCATAGCAGTGGTGGAGGAGTATATGACACTGGTAGGACAGATCTGGGATTATGGAGCTAGGGTCGTGGATGCGGGGATGACAGAGGAGTTTGTAGCATACTTCATGGCACATGAAGCAGCACATATATCTAATCTGGCAGAGATGATACCTACCTTTGATGATGATGAGGATGAGAAACCACAGAGGTGAGGGGGAGATAGATAGAGAGATGAGGAGGTAGAGGAGGTAGGAGATGGAGGTGGAGATGATCGAGGAGGTGGTGGAAGAGGTGCTCGAGGTGGATTAGATAGAAACAGACGAGGAGATGGAGGAAGAGAAGGAGATGGAGGAGGTGGTGGATTAGATAGAGGATGAGGGTTGGTTCTTGGTGCTAGTGGGGTTGATAGGGTAGCTACAGTGCTAGCAGAGGTGGGCGAGATAGAGGATGTTAGGTGACCTTCCAAGAGGAGGAGATCTGATGTTCTACCTCCACCGGCACCTTAGACAGGGATAGGTATGGGTGTGACCATGACATAGGTACTCGTTCAAATTAGGGTACCCACCCATCAATAGGATTCATAGATTAGATCCCTACAGGTCATAGTGCAGGAGCTGTAGGCACAGGTGCTAGCACAGCAGTGCCAGATTACGCAGAATATGAGCGAGCAGGATACAGAGAGAGCATTGGAGTCGGGCAGAGGATCTTGTTGAGAGATTGGAGAGAGCAATGTTGGTGCCCCGATGTGGGATATGCTAAGGGAGATATAGTATACGACCAAGGAGGCCGAGTATTACAAGCTTTTATACGAGGAGGTGGTCCCTAGAGATCACAGAGCTCCTAGCTATGCGGCCAGTCGATCCGCTCGCAGTCATATGAGGATAGAGAGAAGAGGTGTTAGGGGGCCTCCTCGACATGATCCACCTGGTGGAGATCCAAGGGCTGGGACATCTACTGTGAGATCGTCAGCCTCAGGAGATATTCATACTTGAGAGCCTTGTCTCTTTTGTAGTTTGATCATTTTGTTGTATTTTGACAGACATGATATCCCTTGTACATTTCAACCATTTTTGAGATATATATATATGGCACTAATTTTCCCGGATCCACATGTGTTATTGATGATGATTGATGATATGCATTGATTACTTTGATGTTATAATGATGATGTGATGTTTAGAGAATAATGCTCTTTATTTTGATGATGATGAGATGAGAATGTGATGATGTATTGATTACTTTTATTTATGAGATGTATCTTGAAAATGAGATGCATGATAATGATAATGATGTGAGATGTAAAATCATATGTAGCTAATGCAAGCTTAAGAATGATATGCAATAAAATGCAAGATTAAAATGATATGCAACTAAATACAAGATTAAAATGATATGCAACTAAATACAAGATTAAAATGATATGCAACTAAATGAAAGATTAAAATGATATGCAGCTAAATGATCACTTTAATTCTGTCGTTGTCATTCTTGTTTACTCACTTGTTTGTGCTCTGTTTTTGTTTCATCATTGAGATTTTGATATGTTGGAATTTTATACAAGCATAATGGTATAATTGAACCATAATGACTTGAGTAAAACGTACATAGATGTTTGATATTGCAAGATGGCACAGCATTGAGGTATAATTGAACCAAGATTACATGAGTGTTGCTTGCATAAAATAGACAAGAGTTAACCATTTGTATGTGCAAAGTGGAAAATGTCTTCAATGATATGTTTCCAATCGTGTCTTGAGACAAATTTGCACCATACGAATGATCACCTCACGGATAGAAAAACAAAAAATATCAAATTCCTTTGTTGCTTTCTCTAGCTCAATGCATCCTTGAGAAACTCAAGAGATCTAATGATTCAAAATTTAAGATACAAAATAGTCAAAACTTCATGCCAGATGAAAACAAATTATAATTCAGAAAACTATTCATCATGTGTATGTTAAAGTTGTAGTTGGATAATGGTCTTGTTTTCTAGCCTAATGAGCAATTGTTGACATTGTTTCCTTAGCATGCGGTGATCTTTGTTGTCGGAATGGTTAAAGTGAGAGGAATTTTGCCCCTAGTTATAGATATCTATCGATGTGGATATATACGTTAATCACCAAGCCATGGTGGGATGATATGGATAAGCGTATTTGGATAATCAAGAACGATGACTACGCTAAGTATGTCCGGGATAATGTTGCGTAAATGAGTGTTGTGTGATGGTCATTAGCTAAGACTTGGATCAAAGAGATAAGTACTGATAGATAGAGGATTCAATCTCTTGCTAATAGCGCCTATGCCAGGTTTTCACTAAGTGGCTTTATTGCACTTTTTTGTTCTGTATTTTTTTTTTTTGTGTGTATTTTTCTAAAAAAAAATTCACTTTTTCCATGCATTAGATGACTCAAGTGTAGAATTTCTTCATATGGATGTTGTTGGTTGGTTCATCGGGCAAGTCCCCTTTTGAATTTGTTAACCGATAGGCACCTGATCCGTAGGCTGATATGATGACAAAAGGACCCAACCAATTAGATTCAAACTTCCCCTTCTTTTCTCAATCCTGTTGATTTCTGGGATTTTCCTTTAGTACAAGATCACCAACTTTGAAAACCCTAGGGATGACTATGTGATTGTAGCTTCTGCACATTCATTGCTGGTATGCTTTGAGATGATCATAGGCATGTTGTTATTTTTCATCCAGAAGCTCTAGTTCATGCAACCTGTTGACTCAATACTCCTCATCTGGTATGAGGCCCTTCAAAGATACTCTGAGAGATAGAATTTCTACCTCAAGAGGTAGAATTTATTTTGATCCATACACCAATGAAGATGGTGTAGCTCTTGTAGGTGTCTGGATACTATTCTTGTATGCCCAAAGTGGCAGATTGAGTTGCACATGCCAATCCTTACCCGTATTATTTACTATTTTCTTGAGGATTTTTCATAATTGTTTTATTTGAGGCTTCTTCTTGACCATTCCCCTATGGGTAGTAAGGTGTGGAGAAGTGATGTTGGATTTTAAATCATTCACATAGCTCTCTCACATCTTGATTTTGAAAAGATGCCTATTGTTGGTGATGATGGAACTGGGAATGCCATATCTGCAAATGAGATAATTGAGAATAAATGAGATGATCTGTTTTCCAGTTACAGTGGTAATTGGGACTGCTTCAATCCACTTTGTGAAATACTTTGTTGCAGTGATAATGAATTTTTGTCCATTTGAAGAAGGATGAATTTTCCCTACTAAATCAAGTCCCCATTGACAGAAAGACCAAGATGTGGTAAACGGTTGTATCTCTTGTGTCGGTACATGAATAAGATTGCTATGAATTTGGCAATTTGGACATTTCTTTGCAAATTGATAAGACTCTTTCTCCATTGTCAACCAGTAATATCCCATTCTCAGAAGTTTCTTGGTGAGAGTAGGACCACTTGAATGTGTACCATAGATACCCTTGTGAAACTCATGTAAGGTAGAGTCAGATTCATTATGATCGAGACAACGAAGAAGAGTACCATCTAGACCTCGACGGTAAAGTGTGTCAGCAGTTAAGGTATAGTGGGTGAATTTCTGGATGAAGTTGTGTTTTTTGTTACAAGACAGGTCGAGTGGAAGGGTATTGTTCTTAAGATATTCATAGATTATCTCGTATAAAGGGGAGTCCGAACCAGTTAGGGAATAGATGACTTGGGATGAGGAATTATCATATGCTGGGAAAAACAATTTCTCTACCAGGAACTCGTAATGACTTTGTTTCTCTGGAATTTATAGTAGTGAAGTGATAGTGGCCATTGCATCGGCCACTACCTTGGTATTTTTTCAAAGGTGATATGTACAAAGTACTATTTCAAATCATCCACATTCTCTTGTATAGAGGCAGATTATCATCCTTTGTCTGATATTCATTGTTGATCTGATTGATAACCAGTTGAGAATCTCCATAGACTCTCAATTATGTGATTCTCTATTCCACAGCCATTTTGATTCTTGTCACCAGGGCTTCATACTCAGCAATGTTTTTGGTGCATGCGAATGCATTGAATGCATCTTGTGCATGAGGAGCGAATGCATTGAATGTCCACCTCAAGAATGTACATTTCTCTTAGTAGTATGAGAAAAGTGTGTGATGAGTTACTGATTTTCAGGTGCGGTGAAGATTGGACGATGCAGAATAACTTGAGATCTTTCTCATATTGTTTTATTCTATACAATGCATTTTAACGGTCAGGATCAGACAGCTTGTAACTGAAAACCTAAATGTGTAGGGTTTAGGGTTTTTGCTACCAACTTAATTGTTGTCTATAAGGTCGATGATATTTTTTATTGTTTGGTGTTGGCAAAAGTTGTTTTTATGTCTATGTGTTGAAGACTTCATACTTGCCAAACCAGAGTAAGGAGTCTGCAGAGTGTGATTGTAGAAGAGAGGAACTGAAAAAGGATCTACCTTAGCAAGAAGTGTTGTTATCATATCGGAGTCTTACCTATTGTTTTCTAACCATTTCAATAGAAGGTAAATCCCTTGACCAGGGAGCTTTACCAGGCTTTGTTATAATTCCTCTAACTAGGTGGCTCAAGTTTATTGAGTTATCTAAATCCTCTAGCGAGGTAACCTTTAACAGGGTTTATAGCCATCCCTTAACCGAGTGATCCCTAACAGGATCAATTCCTAACAGAACTTTATTGTAAAGTCTTTAACTGGACTAGGCTTCTAATAGAGCGGACTTCAAAAGAGTTCAAAAACAAGCTTGTGGGTATTCATCCCCACCGTGGTTTTTCCCATTTGGGTTTGCACGTGAAAATTTTGTGTGTCATGGGCAATGTATTTTTCATGTGATGATTGAGTAGTTTTTGTTCAAGTTGAATATGCATGCAGAGCTAATGGTTGTGATATTACTAATGCAACTCATGCATGATCAAACTGGTAAAATAGCTATCTAGATTTGAGAATTGTTGAATGTTGTTTGAAGTACTTTTGTTTTAATGGTTTAGTTGTCTAAAGTATCTCTCTTAACTGGTATTACTTTGTTTAAAGTACAGTGGTATAGGCAACTGGTTATCTGTGATCAGAGAGTGTCAAAATACTGAAGCAACTTTTTGTGTGTACTAATTCACCCCCCCTCTCAGTACCAGTTAGGGTATTCATTGTTCATCATTATTCATCAATTGGTATCAAAGCCCCTCCAGGTCCTCGGTGATATAAGCTTAACCACTTGAGGCAAAAGATCTTGCTTTAATGATGAAGAGGGAAGGTCCTAAGTTCAATAGAGACAAATTCAAAATATGGAAGGACATAATGAAGATTTATATCAAGAGTTTGGATGCTCAACACTGGAGCTATGTTGAGAATGCCTATGTAATCCCTACTGGCTCTCTGACCCATGATCAGAAAAGAGAGATTCAAGAAAATGGGCAAGTCATGGAAGCCCTTATTAGCAACTTGTTTGATACTGAGTTCATTCATGTACAAGATAAGGAAAGACCTAAGGATGTTTGGGACACACTGGAAACCATTTATGGTAGTGATGAGCATGTCAAGCAGGCTAAGGAAGAAAGCCTCAAAGGAAAATTTGAAGACATGAGGATGGTTGAAGGTGATACCATTCAGCAATATGGCATAAGGATAAAGACTATGGTTGGAGATATCAAAAGCATAGGTGGAACAAGTGACGATGCCACAGTTGTCAGTAAAATTCTGAGATCATTGTTACCGGTCCATGCAATCAGGGTTGCCGCTATCCAAGAGCTAAGGTCTATCAAAAAAACAAAGGTATCCTTGGACTTTATTATTGCTAAATTAACTGTATATGAATTGAATGGCTATGATGGTAGCATTCATAAGATTGAGGTAGCCTTCAGAGCGTCTACTTCCTTCACACCTACCAAGAGAGGAAAATAGGTTAGCACTACTTATGAATCTAGACCAAGCAGAGATATGGATGATGAGGAGATTCTGATGGATTTTGAAGCTCTTCTCGCCAAGAGACTTCCAAAAGGCACCGGAAAATATAGAGGTAAGCTTCCTTTGAAGTGTTTCTCCTGTAATAAGATAGGACATATAGTTGTTAATTGTCCTAACAATGACAATAAGGATAAACCAGAAAGGTTTAGAAAGCATAAAGGATGAGGTAGGAGAAATTGTCTTGTTGCAGTGGATGAGGATGTTACCGATGAATTATCTGAGGATGAAGAGAGTGAGGACATAGTGTTCGTAGCTATCAAGGAAGAGGTGTCTGACGAGAAAGCCTTTGTCTCTCGCATTGACAACTCTAATGAGTGGATCATTGATAGCAGGTGTTCTCACCACATGACCGGTGACCAGAGAAATTTTTTGACTCTGAGACAATATGATGGAGATGTTGTCCGGTTTGGCAATGATGCACTCTACATGGTAAAAGGAAAAGAATCCATCTCACTAAATGGAAAGAGTAGTGTGGATGATGTCTACTGGGTGGAAGGCCTTAAGCACAACCTTTTGAGTGTTGCTCAGCTGAATGACAAAGGACTTATTCTGGAGTTCAAAGGTGGAGTCTGTAGAATAATTGGAAAGAATGGTGAAATTATTGCCACTGGTAAACAGACCAAAGGAAACCTGTCACAGCAGAATGCCCAGATCAGTCAGTGTCTGGTCATGAATTTTGATGACAGTTGGATATGGCATAGGATACTCTATCACATAAACTTTGATAATATAGTAAAGGCCAGTAAGATCAAGGCAGTAAGAGGATTGCCTTTGTTTAACAAACTGAAGAATGCTTTGTGCGGAGAATGTCAACTTGGGAAGATGTCTTCTTCAACATTCAAACGTAAGTCTTTTTTAGTAGAGAACTTACTTGATCTAGTGCACACCGATCTATGTGGTCCGATGAAAACAAGAAGTATTTAGGGAGATCGGTATTTCATGATTCTTACCGATGACTGCTCAAGAATGGTGTGGATCACATTCTTGACAGACAATTCTGAGGCATGTGGGAAGTTCAAAGCCTTTAGAGAATTAGTTGAGAAGGAGAGCGGTGGAATAATAAAATGGCTTAGAACCGATCAGGGAGGTGAAATCACTTCTGATGAATTCAATAAGTAATGTGAAGAGAACAACATCAATAGGCAATTATCTACCCCAAGGACACCACAGCAAAACGGCATAGCAGAGAGGAATAACGGGACTGTAACGGAAGTGATCATAACTATGTTGATCCAAGGAAAGGTAGCTCACACATTTTGGAGAGAAACGGTAAGCACTACAGTCTATACTATGAACTAGGTACTCATCAAGAAAGGTAAAGACAAAACCTCTTGTGAGTACTGGAATGGGAGAACTCCTAATGTAAGTTATTTTAAAGTATTTGGTAGCAAGTGCTATATCAGGAGAGGTGGCATCTGAGCAATTTTGATGCTAAGTGTGATGAAGGAATATTTCTAGGATATTCCACTAAAAGAAAAGCTCTCAAGTGCTACAACAATAGGACTCAGAAAATTGTTGAGAATATCAATGTCAGGGTTGATGAATCCCTTGAGAAGCCTGAGGAAACTGGAAACAATCAAACAAAAGATGAACCGGGTTTAGCCTTCTGGGAACCAGTTAAGAAAGAAACAAATGACAAACACTGCAAAGACCTCAGTGTTTCTATATCGGTAGAAGCTACAGTAGGAGATGAAGAAGATGAAGTGGAAGTGGAAGAAGAAGAGGAAAAGCAAGTGGAACCAGCTAGGGTCATTCCTAGGTATGTAAAACTACATCATGATCCAAAGCATATCATTGGAGACAAAGATGTATGGATACTCACAAGGAGAAAGGTGAAAGAAAACTCCTACATGATTTTAGAGTTTGATCCTAAGACCACTAGAGAGGCACTTACCGATGAAGACTAGACAAAGGTAATGGAAGAGGAGCTGGACTAGATAGAGAAGAATGCAACATGGTCTTTGGTACCCAAACCAAAACACAAGAATGTCATAGGTACCAAATGGGTCTTCAAGAATAAGCTGAATGAAGAAGGCAGAGTGGTAAGAAACAAAGCAAGACTTGTATGCAAAGGATATGCTTAGGAAGAACGAGAAGACTATGGAGAAACCTTTGCCCGAGTGGCTATACTGGAAGGTGTATGAATGCTACTTGCATTTGCATAATTCAAAGGATTCAAGGTATACCAGATGGATGTGAAGTTTGCATTCTTGAATGGAATCCTAGAAGAAGAAGAAGTGTATATTGAGCAACCATATGGTTTTTCTTTGTCAGAGGATAGTATCATGGTGTGTAGATTACACAAGGCCCCATATGGATTGAAACAAGCACCAAGGGAATGGTATGAACAGTTACACTCACATCTTGTGAAGAAAGGATTTTAGAGAACAAGTGAGGACAGCAACATCTACTTGAAATTTGAAGGTGATCAAATCCTGATCAATGAAGTATTTGTAGATGACATAATCTTTGGAGGAGATGATGAAATGAGTCATGCATTTGTAGATGTGATGAAAAAGGAGTTTGAAATGTCTATGATTGGAGAGATAAAGTTTTTCATTGGTCTACAGATTCAGCAGATGAAAGAAGGTATCTTCATTACCCAGTCCAAGTACATCAAAGAGGTATTGAAGACCTTTGGCATGGACAACAGCAAACCGGTTGGAACACCGATGGTGACCGGTTGCAAACTAACTAAGGAGGATGATTCAGCATTGGTGAATGAGAAGGAGTACCGGTCAATGATCGGTAAGTTGCACTATGTGGTGCACAGTAGACCAGAAATTGCTCATGCAATAGGCATAGTTGCTCATTTTTAGAAGAATCCAAGAGAATCCCACTTGGTAGCGGTAAAGAAGATTCTTGGATATTTAAAGGGAACAGTTGATTATGGATTGCGGTATCCATATAATGGTAATTTTGATCTCAAAGTGTTTACCGATGTAGATTGGGTAGGTAATGTGGACGACCAGAAGAGCACAACCGATGGAGCTTTCTTCCTTGGTGGAAGACTAGTCTCATGGATGAGCAAGAAGCAAAGTTGTATTCCCAATCTACAGCTGAAGTGGAGTATGTGGCAGCATTTATGAACTGCACTCAGGAAATTTGGATGAAGCATGTACTGAATGGCTTCAAAGTGACTATATCTGTACTGGTGAGTATTTTTTATGATAATACTAGTGCAATTAATATTTCCAAAAATCCGGTATTGCATGCTAGGACCAAGTATATTGAGCTCAAGTATCATTTCTTGAGAGAAAAATTTCAGAATAAAGAGGTTGTGTTAGAACATGTTTCCAGTAAGGAGTAGCTAGCAAACATATTCACTAAGCCCTTACCAAAGACTACATTTACCTATTTGAGAGGTGAATTAGGGGTTTTTCCCCTTCATAAAGTAAACTAAAGTTGTGTGCTCCACATCATTCAATTACTACCATGTCAGATCTTAGAGGATTGATGTGTTGAAGGATGCTACTCCACAGGGGGAGCAGCATAGTGGAGCTTGGAAGCTTGTGCCCCCAATTTTGGCATTGTTTTCAAAGGGGGAGAAGATATATGATGATATATGGGGGAGAAGATATATGGAAAAGTGCACACTGACCAGTTTAGGTGGTGATGGTGATCTTTCAAGTTGAATCAGTATATGTTATTGAGCATGGTGCAGATACTAAGAAATGATACGCTGAGTATTGCCATCAATTCCAAATGGGGAGATTGTTGGAATATGATGAAGCAGTGATAATATATGTTGTCATTGATGTCAATAAGTGAACCGGTATGAAGACTGGAAGCGACTATAGTCAATTGGGATAGAGTGAACCAGTGTCAGGGTTCACAGTTTGACTAACGGTTTGTAGTCTCTATTCAGTTTGAGGGTTTCCGATTTGGTGATCTAACTTGTGCAGTGCAACCGATGACATTTTATGATGAGTTAGTTAAGAGATAAGGATGAGATCGAGATGCCACATCAGCTATGTGCATGTGAAGAATCTCTTTGAGGATCTTGCGCATGAGGAGTGAATGCATTGAATGTCCACCTTGGGAATGTGTGTTTCTCTTAGCGGTATGAGAAAAGCACGTGATGGGTTACTGATTTCCTAGTGCAGTGAAGATTGGACGATGTAGAATAACTTGAGATATTTCTCAGATTGTTTTATTCTATGCAATGCATTGTAACTGAAAACCTAAATGTGTAGGGCTTAGGGTTTTTTCTACCAACCTAATTGTTGTCTATAAGATCGATGATGTTTGTTATTGTTTGGTGTTGGCAGAAGTTGTTTTTATGTCTGTGTGTTGAAGAATTGATACTTGCCAAACCAGAGTAAGGAGTCTGTAGAGTGTGATTGCAGAAGAGAGGAACTAAAAAAGATCTACCTTAGCAAGAAGTATTGTTATCAGCTCAGAGTCTTACCTGCTGTCTTCTAACCATTTCAATAGAAGGTAAATCCCTTGACTGGGTAGCTTTAATAGGCTTTGTTATAATTCCTCTAACCAGGTGGCTCAAGTTCATTTAGTTATTTAAATCCTCTAGTGAGGTAACCTTTAACAGGGTTTTAACCTTTAACGAGGTTTATAGCCATCCCTTAACCGGGTGATCCCTAACAGGATCGGTTCCTAACATAACCTTATTGTAAATTCTTTAACTAGACTAGGCTCCTAACAGAGCAAACTTCAAAAGAGTTCAAAAACAAGCTTGTGGTTATTCATCCCCACCGTTGTTTTTCCCATTTGGGTTTCCACGTGAAAATTTTATGTCATGGTCTGTGTATTTTTCATGTGATTATTGAGTAGTTTTTGTTCAAGTTGATTATGCATGCAGAGCTAATGGTTGTGGTATTACTAATGCAAATCATGCATGATCAAACTGGTAAAATAGCTATCTAGATTTGAGATTTGTTGAATGATGTTTGAAGTAATTTTGTTTTAACGGTTTAGCTATCTGAAGTATCTCTATTAACCGGTATTACTTTGGTTAAGTACAATGGTATAGACAAATGGTTATCTGTGATCAGAGAGTGTCAAAATACCGAAGCAAGTTTTTGTGTGTACTGATTCACCGCCCCTCTTAGTACCAGTTAGGGTATTTGTTGTTCATCATTATTCATCAGTAAATGCTATA
Source organism: Cryptomeria japonica (assembly GCF_030272615.1). Taxonomy (NCBI): domain Eukaryota; kingdom Viridiplantae; phylum Streptophyta; class Pinopsida; order Cupressales; family Cupressaceae; genus Cryptomeria; species Cryptomeria japonica. Next base: position 131,643,039 of record NC_081410.1, on the reverse strand, counting down.
TCAAAAGGGATGATTCAATTGGGAAGTTTGATCCTATATGTGATGAAGGGATATTTCTTGGTTATTCAATTCAAAGCAAAGCATATAGATGTTATAACAAAAGATTGGAAAAAATTGTGGAGAGCGCTAATCTGAAAGTGGATGAGCAATACAGAAATCAATCTATATCATATGACAAGGAACCAGTAGTGCAAATAATAATAATTGAACCATCAATGCCTCAACCAGTACTGAAAACTGAGACAGTTACACCAATACAATCAAAAAATTCAATTGTGATTGATAATCAGAGCAATGAACTTGAAATTCAGAAGACACCAAGGTATGTAAGTTTAAATCATTCTGAAGATCAAATCATTGGAGATAGGAACAAGGGAGTTATGACAAGAAGAAGACTAGCAAATGAAGAGGTATGTCTTATTTCTCAAATTGAACCGGCATTTGTTATTGAAGCTTGTAAAGATTGTCATGCCCAAACTTTTGGGCAAAAATGGAACAACGAAATTTTTTTTTTTAAAACAACCTAATAAAGCTATTTGAGCTAAAATAATAATGCGATAATAAGTCTTGTTTTAACTATGTTTGAACTCTGGGAAAATTTAAAAGGGGTTTTCTACTAAAGTTAATCTAACTAACTAAATCAAGTATGCGAAATTGAATTAAATTAAATGCAGAATATTATCTCTCAAAAGAATCATTATTTAAACACTAATTAATAAATTTAATCAAACAATAATCTACAACTTATGGTCATGGGATAAGACTAACCACATTTAATCTTTTCATTGCTCTAAAAGTTATTTAAATTAATCCTAGTGCTTAGAATATTAAATTTTAATAACCAATTGAGCGATAATGCATCTAAATTCATCAAAACGGGTTAAATTAATCCTTAACAAAATTTATCCCTATACTTCAATTAATGTTGGCCAAATAAATAGACCCCTAAGTTCTAAATATTAACAAGCATTTATTCATACTTATTAATAAAATATCCAAGGAAGAATTTAACTTTAAGCATATAGGTATATGTGTATGCAAAATAGACTAATCCCACTAAGGCTACACATACACTAATTTATACATATATTTATACATATACTTTTAACAATATACATAAGTAATAAATATCAAGATTAATTGATTTAAATTTACCATAGTCAAAAGATGAACAAATAACATGGGATACCCTATTCAAATTTGAATAGGGTTTCCCTCCCTTTTATTCTCTTACCTTATTAAAAAAAAACATAAAATAAAACCTAACTAAAAGTTATAAAAACAACTTCCATATCCCTTTTTTTTCTAAACTAACTCATGAATACCCTAACCTGAAATTTGGGTTAGGGTTTCGCATTATGCAACAGGGTATGCCTGAGGGTTTCCATTTTAATGGTCGCGGGTTATGTGCAGGCGGCGATTTTATTTTGGCATGGTGGTTATGATGAGCAGGGGCTACATTTGGAGGGGGGGCCGCAGAAGAGGGTGACGCCACCCGCAGCGGCGCCGTGGGCGCCACTACGTGTCACGGCCCATAGTGATGCCGCGGCGTCCCTACGAGACACAACCCGCGGCCACGCCGCACTGCCTCTGTGGACCACGGCCCACAGTGGTGCCCCGGCGCCTCTGTGGGTCACGGCCCACAGAGGGCCTGCACCACCCAGGGGTCCCATGAGAGCTTCGGCTCCGAGGTTTACCCTTGAGTAGGGTCTAGCGCCTCTATGGGTCACGGCCCACAGAGGGCCTGCACCACCCAGGGGTCCCGTGAGAGCTTCGGCTTTGAGGTTTACCCTCGAGTAGGGTTTAGCAGCTTCGTTTTTTTTTGTCTTCTTTTTTTTTTTCCTTCAAAAAAAATATAAATGCCTATGTATATATATATCTCAAAAGATATTTTAGGGTTAGATTATATATATATTTTTTTTAATTTTTTTTTTCTTTTTAAAACAAACTTGTAGGAATTAAATAAATAATGACAGTATATAAAAGAACAGCATGTTAAATATTTCATAAGGATCATTTCTTTAATAAAAATTAGACATAAATCTATTTAGCATCTATTAGATTTTATCTTTGTTTTATTCTTATTATGAGACATTTAATCTTCTTTCCATCTAAACTTAGCATTATGATGATACTTTTTCCTTAAATGCCTAAAAGGAGTTTATACCAAATTTAAAATGCATGTATTTCTTGCTCTTAATATTATAAAGTAACTTTAGAGTTAAATTAATTTTTCCTAGATTCATTTTCTGCAATATTTTTAAGAAATAAAATGACAGATTTAAATAATTTACAGCAGCATTTAAATATTCTAGAAATAACTTAAAAACATTTAAAATGCAAACTATTATTCTTACAATCCAAATAACTAGGACTAAATGTTATTTCTAGCTTACAACATTTATGTTTTCTTTGAAATAAATTTACTTATCTATCTAAATTATCTACATTATTTAAGAGGAAAGAATGATAGATTCAAATAAATGACAGTAGCATTAACATAGTTTCATTTAGAACTATTTTTCCTAGTTAATTACAGCACAAAGAGATAGAATGTCTTTCTTTAACTTTCAAAAAGTAAAAGTAATAGATTTTAACTTACTATAGAGAGCTCAACCCATAAATAAATATTTTATATTTGCAATAACAACTTAAACAAAATGGGCATTTCTTAAAGTAATATCTGAATACAATATGTCTACTTTTACAAATGGGTGAAATACCCAACTAGTCTCTCATTCCTAATAAATGAGGACTTGAGTAAAATAAATACATTTCTTTTTTTAGAGAAAATAAATACAACATGAAGTTCCTCATTTACATTTCTGCAACTAAAATATAATATCATTTTTCCTATTCTTTTTTTTTCTGCAACTCAAGTAAAATCAGCAACTCCTACCTTTCCCTTTTTTTTCTTTTCCAAGCAACCTACATACAAATCTTAAGGCTATGACCATGGAGAGCTCACCTCCTAGCCTGGGCTTACTAGAAGCCACCCCCGAGCTTGGAGAACCAAGCCCTAGACGGGTTACACTCAAGCAATCACAACAAGCAACGGAAACAAAACTCAACAAACACTTTCCCATCCAAGGCTAAACTTCATCACATAATGTGATGTTTACAAGGGTGGAAGTGGACCAAATACCTTGAGGAGAACTACAATATAGTAGATCACAAGCCATCTCATGGCAACCAAAAAAAAAATACAACATAAGTCCATTTTAATCCAACATCCTTATGACCCCCAAGGCATACATGCCATACTTTCTCCCCTTATGACCCCCGAATGCATAAACAAGGCTATGCAGTAAGGGTCACATAAACAAACCCTTGAGATCACTCTCATAATAAGAGCCTCTCACTCTAAGGTTGTCAAACTCCTTCCACCTCCAAGACCATTCTACCCTCCCAAGAGTAGAAGGCCTTGGATACTCCCAATACCCAAGAAAATGCATAAAAAAAAATAAGAGGAAGATCACATAATATTTTTACAAAGGAAATACAAAGAAACCACATTTACATTCAAGCAATCTTTTAAAAATAAATTTTCAACATGCAAGGAAAGAAATGGACCAACCTTCAATCTGCCCAAAGGTTTACTAGAACTAGCTTGGGGAAGAGCAGCCCAATTCCACAATTCTTTTCTCCAACACTTAGCCAAAATTTCTATCTAAAACTGGTTTTCAAAATTGCAAGGTTTCATCTCCAAAGATGGAGAGTGGGTGATTACTCTCTAAGTCCCTAATCCTTGCCTAAGAAGGCTTCTCTCACTCTTCCCAACCTCTTGGATAGAGTGAGAGTTCCCATTAGTTGGTCTTCCCAACCTCTTACAGGTTACTAAAACTGGAAAGAGAAAAGGTAAGAGAAGGTGGGGAAGAGAAACTGACACAAGAAAGGAAGGTTATCTAACCTAGAAGGAACCTTCCAAGTTGTATTTTCGCTCATCTTGGGAAAACCAATTTTTGAGGTGACTAAACAGTCACATGCTTAAAAATACCCCTAACCCATAGGTATACCCTATGGACCTTTGGAAAAGCCCTTAAACTAACTCTAGGAGTCCATTTGACCTCTTAGAAACCCATCTGAAGTTAACCTACGGGTCAAACCTGAGTTGACCACTCCCAAGACTCTCTACCCAAGGCAAATTTGGGACCACATCCAAATATTTGAAAAAGGCTTTGGTTGAAAATATCTCCCTCCAAGAGAAAAGTCAAAATCAAAACACTATTCAGCACGTGTCAAGTGACACAATAAAATACATTACATAATTACACATGGAAATTGTCTCTTGTTGGATTTAAACAAATTAATAAATAAAATTTAACGCACATGCATCATTTACTATTATGAATAAAATACGATACATACGGGGTGTTGTCTCTCCAAATAGACAACCCCTGGTTTTACAAACATACTTAGGTCTAGGTTTGGTTCTCCATAATGTTTCCATAGTCACATGGATAATTTTCCTGCGCATCTCAATTACACATTAGTAATTCCAAATAACCTCATATAATATTAAACATATAAACAAGAATACAAATCAGTCACTTTGCATACATTTTCCATCATACAAATCAATTTTCTATAAATCTAAATCAATCCATATACGCAATTATCATAATCATAAATTTCATTCATTCATAAGATATGCATCATATTTCTAACATCATAATAAAGTCCTGCAAATCAAATAAATGACATACACCATCTCAATGTTATCTCATACTACAATCATATAAAAATCCATATCCATAATGCATAGAAATGAAGCATCAATATATCATTGTTATCCAATCATGGGATCATATAAAGTTCTAAATCCATAATGCACAAAAATAAAGCATCCATAATAGTTCCAACAAGAAAATCACTGAAATGCTAGGATGGGTCGGGGTAGGGCCTCACACCCTCCCCCTCTAGGCTTGAACTTCCTCCTGGCGTTCATCAAAAAGATGGGGGTATTTTGATCGCATGCGTGATGCATCCTCCCATGAAGCTGTAACCTCATCATAGCAATCCCACTGGACCCTAACCTAGTCCATTTCTCAACCTCGAAGGGCCAGTGTCCAGTGAACCAAAATGTGAGTGGGCTCCAAAGCTAGTTGTCCGTCCGACTCCACCTGCAAGGTATCCCAATCTAAAATATGGGACTCATCATAGATATACTTCCTCAAAATTGATACATGAAACACATCATGGATGCGTGACAGGCTAGGTGGCAATGCTAAATGATAGGCAACTGGTCCTATCCTCTCAAGGATCTCAAATGGTCCTACAAAGCGAGGTGCGAGCTTAGAACCCTTTCCGTAACGGATTGGACTCTTATGCGGTCTCACTCTCAAGAAGACTCTATCTCCAACCAAGTACCTACGATCTATCCTCTTTGCATCTGCATACTTCTTTTGTCTATCTTGTGCCTCTCTAAGATGTTGCCTAATCAAATCCACCTGCTACTCCATATCCTGAACTATCTCAAGATCAATAATAACTCTATCCTCTATGCGGTCCCAACTCAACGGTGTCCTACGAGGCTTGTCATATAATGTTTGATAGGATGGCATTCCCAAAGAAGTGTGATGCCCATTGTTATAGGAAAACTCTACTAAGGGAAGGTACTCTTCCCATCTAGTCTGGTGATCCATGACATACACGGGAAGCATATCCTCTAACACCTAGTTAACCCTCTCTGTCTGTCCATCTATTTCTGAATGATAGGTTGTACTAAAATTGAGCTTGGTACCCATAGTTGCCTACAATACCTTCCAAAAGGAAGAAGTGAAGAGGGAATCACTTTTAGATATAATCTTGTGTGGAACGCCATGAAGTCTAAAAATGTCTCGCAAGAAAACCTAAGCTATTGCTGGTGTTGTGAAGGTAGTCTGAACTGGTGAAAAGTGGGCCACTTTGGTCAACTTGTCAACTGTCACCAAGATGGTATCATGGCGACGGGATGACATGGGAAGACCAATGATGAAATCTATGGATATAGTATCCCACTTCCACTCTGGTATAGCATGAGACTGGAGCAAACCACCTGGATGGCGATGCTCCACCTTGACTCTTTGACACTCAAGGCATCGGGCTACTAACTCAGCAATAAGTTGCCGCATTCCTGGCCAATGATATAATTGTTTCAAGTCTATGTGCATCTTCTTAACTTCAGGATGTGTTGCATAAGGAGCTCTATGAGCCTCCATGACAATGAACTCTTGCAACCCCCTGGAAGAAGGTACATAGATGTGCCCTTTTATGGCGTAATAGTCCGTCAGACTCTAAGGAATAATCAACATACTTCCCCTTTGGGGTCTCCTAAGATTGTATCACCTGACAAACCTCTAAATACCATCCATCCTCTGGCAACTACTATAATATACAATCTCTCAAATCCATGCCCATAGATATGGTGTATACCTCGTGACATCTCCTACTCAAAGCATCTGCAACTACGTTTTCTTTCTCTTTGATGTAGTGAATGTCAAAATCATACTCGCATAAGAACTCCATCCATCTCCTTTGATGTGCATTAAGATTCGGCTAAGTGAATATGTACTAAAGGCTCTGATGGTCTGAATGAAGCTCAAAGTGATGACCCAAAAGGAAGTGTCTCCACCTCACAAGTGCATGCACTACTGCTGCAAGCTCAAGTTCATGAGTAGGGTAGTTAAGCTCATGAGTCTTAAGTTTCCTAGACTCAAAAGCTATAGCCCTACCATCCTGCATGAGGACTACTCCTAAACCCTCTAGGGAAGCATCTATGCAAACCATGAAGTCAGTAGAGGGATTTGGCACTACAAGGATAGGTGCGCTAGTAAGTGCCTTTTTGAGTTCCTGAAAGGCCCTCTCGCACTTCTCTGTCCACTCAAATTTCTTCCCTTTACACTGAAGAGAAGTAATAGGGTGTGCGACTCTAGAGAATCCCTGAACAAAGCATCGGTAATAACCTGCTAAGCACGTGCCCAAGGTACTTGACCTCTGATCTAAATAAGGCACACTTTGACAAACTACCATACAACTGATTGTCCCTCAAACACTGCAAAACCTGTCTTAGGTGCTCCTCATGCTCCTCCTCATTCCAAGAATATATCAATATGTCATTGAGGAACACAATCACAAAATGATCAAGGAATGTGCAGAATACCCCATTCATGAGGCTCATGAAAACCGTTGGAACATTTGTAAGACCAAATGGAACCACGGTGAACTCATAGTGGCCATATCTAGTGCGAAATATGGTCTTGTGCATATCACTTTCCACTATTCTCAATTGATGGTACCATAACTTTAGATCTATTTTGGAAAAAACTTTGGCACCCTGAAGTTGGTCGAATAAATCATCGATCCTAGGAAAAGGATATTTGTTCTTGATGGTTACTTTGTTCAACTGACAGTAATCCATGCACAAGCGAAGAGATCCATCCTTCTTCTTCACGAAGATGATTGGTGCACCCCAAGGGGATATGCTAGGATGAATGTGGCCCTTCTCTAGGAGTTCCTCAAGCTGCATATTGAGCTCATTAAGCTCATTGGTGATCATCCTATAAGGTTCTCTCGAAACTAGCTCAGCTCCTAGTACAAGGTCTATATGAAAGTCAATCTCTCTACAGGGTGGCATACCAAGTAGCTCTGAAGGAAACACATTTGAATATCCCTTAAGGATAGGATGGCCATCAATAGATGATTCCTTTTCATCCTCTTCCTCTCTATCACTGATGGTGATGGCAAATAACTGGCATCCCTTTTGCATAACTGGGGAGAGATAGTGATGTGAAAAATGAATTCAGATTTTTATAGAGATATTATTCACAAGACGAGAGTTATTGATATTCAGGAGATTGTTGGTTGTCTTCCACAGGGGGAGACTTGTTTGGCATTTCTTGGTACTTAGATGTTTTTCACATCTAGTGTTGCCATCAATGCCAAAGGGGTAGATTGTTGGCAATATGGATGAATTGAGTGTTGCATTGATCTTTTGTCATTGATGTCAACACTAGTTGTTATGGTCGGTTAACGGCATACAAGTTTTGGTTACCGGTAGAAGATCTAGTGTTGCCAGCAGAAAGGACTATCTGTTGCATACTTCTGGCATATTTGGATCAATGGAGTATGTTTGATTTTATGTTTTACATGTTCCTGGAGCATTTTTTGGTTAGTTGGTATTGACTTGGTGATCGGATGCTATCATACACTCTTGTAAACCCTTACCGGCATGGGTTTAAGGTTTAACCGGCAGAGCTTTCATTGAGAAATCCTGGCAGAATGAATAAGTGGTGATGGTGCGGCTTCTAGATGGAATTCAAGATGCAGAAGGTGATATTTGATCATGCTTCAACTGTTTGAAGACATTGCTTTGGCATGGTAGACCCAGATTAGGTCTAATACCTATCTAGGTTATGGACTGGTATCATGTTAACGTGTTCTCTACATGTTACCGGGATGATTGATGGATTGGTTATTGTTGTTTTGGTCTTAAGACAACATGGCATATCTTTATAATATGGATGTATGTAATAATCTTATTGTAATATCTTTTAGGTGGCCGACCTAATTGGTTTAGGCCTTAGGGTTGGTATAAATTAATGTAAGATCTCATTGTAGATCATGGCATGGTATGTGAATGGAAATGTAATATCATATGCAAAGGAGATTTGTTCAATCATAGGTGATCGAATTGGGATTAAGGAAGAGGTCAAAGGCCTTCGGTATTGAGCTTAACCAGGACTATAATCAAGCATGGTAGATTCTATCTCTGTCAGTTCATTATTATGGATTGTTGTCCATTTATCTTGAGGTGGTTATAACCTCTTTGTAGTCAGTGAGACTTTTTTGTAATGAGTAGTACACTCTAGGTAGTGTGTCTTCCTACATGTGTAGGCCCCTCATTGTATCACATACTTTCTGCAAAAGTATCACCTGACTGTGGGTAGGCTTCCTGTAAAGCAAAAAATCGAACCCTAGGTGTTCCCCCCACTCCAAGGAGAAAGGAGGTCACTAGGATTGATGGTTTTCACTTAGGAGAGACTTTACATTCAAAAGAGGGGTTGAAACTCACAAGATCCAATCCCACACAATGCAAGATTGGATTCTAAATGAGTTTCAAGGGTTGAGACAGCAAGGCTACCCTCTTTTGTAAAGAATGTAGATAGAAGGATTGAATTAGGAGTGTAGGTGAAAGTAAGAAAGATTCCTTTGCAGATAGAAATAGAAACATGGGACGAAGCTGCAGACCTGGAATTAGTAGTAAAATATTGAGACGATGCTGTCCTGCAAATTTGAGTGAAAGTTGATGGGACGATGGCGCCCGGCGTGCACATGGTCCTCTGAAAAATCTGCGAAATGAAGGGGGATCTATTCATCTCTGCACAAGGGTTCCAGATCTTCAATTACAGCCACGTACCTGCAACCTACACACAAAAAAGAGAGGATGATTGGGGGGTTAGGGATTAGGGGTTTGCCTTTAGGTCAAACCCCAGTTTTGGAATTAACCAAGAAATGAGAATGTTGTAAATGTAAATGTCTGAAATGTAATAAAGTATTGATACCTTGTTGTAAGAATGTTTGTATTCTTACATGCGAAGGTGTAATGTTGTTGTATGTTGTCTGTTGTATGTTGTAAGTGATCTCCTCTTCAATGGTTGAATCCTTGTCTTGAATGCAACACTTAGCCTTGAATGGAGACTTTGAATGCTCAATTGCTTGACGGAATGCTTGAATGCTTGAATGTTTGAATATCGCTTCCGCTATGTCTGCCTTTTTTTCTCATCATCTACCTTTTCTAAGAGGGGAAATGTAGTTTATATACTTGTCAATTAGGGTTAACAGACTGATTTTTTCGACCTTGGGCCGACCTAGAAAGATTATTTTCCGAATTGCAAACTTGAAGGCCCGATGCCTAAAAGAGACCGGGCCCAAAATAGGGCCAGGGACCAGGGCGCTGGGTGCCATGGTCCTGGGGGACCAGGGCGCTAAGCGCCATGGTCCTGAAGGACCAGGCCATTGGGCGCCATGGTCCCATCTCTCGGGACAGCAGGGTGCAAGGAAGGATCAGGCCAAGGTGCAGAAATATGCAGTTTTTGATGTAGTAAACAAGTTTCGGGGTCTCCATTCAGGTTTAGTGTTGCGTCACCATCGTGAAGACCAAAATGCAATCAAAATTGCAAGTGTCACAATTTTAGGATGCTACATTTAGCCCCCACTTTAGTGGGAGTATAAGCGTACGCCCATACTTCCGGTAAAGTACAAGGAAACAACATTGAAAGACTTTCACCATGTCAAGGAGGCAAGATACACCAAGCCCCCAGTGGACTAAGGATCATACGACTTCGATTGACAAAGTAAAAGGGAAGATCACGAGGGAGAACCATGACTGTCAGTAGTAAGGTTCCCTCACTATGAGTCATGCAAGAGAAATACCAAAAATATTAAAGGCAAAGCTAAGTTCGCCAAGAAATTTTCAAGTATCCTGAAGAGATATGGACGGGGTGTATGCCCCCCTACGTTAAAGCGATCGCACACGCCTCATCAAGGGTGATTACTTTAAGGTAGTGATACACATAAGAAATGAGAAGGGAAAGGAGCACATTATCACAAAGATTTAGCCCCCAAGTGTGAGATAAACCCAAGGATAATAGACACAAAACACAAAGCACGAGGTGACTTCGCTTTCCTCGGGGTCAGTATGTTGTATGATAATTCATGTATATCATATGTATGTATGCATAATTGTTCCTCATTCCCCAATCAAGGAAGGTCACCTAGAAGAAGGGAACACATGTGTCTTTCGAGTCAACATGAGAGAGATCGAGAGATCTCAATGCTCTGCATCGTCCTCAAGTAGACAACACTAAGGACGACAAATAGAAGAATGAGAATAACACATAGAAGAAGTAACAAAAGAGATCAAGAGAGGGGAAGAGAGTCTACTATGCTAATGAAACTAGTCTAGCACATCATCCACCCCCCGATCTTGCTGATCAATATTTCGAGAAGGTAGGAAACACGCTAGAGGAGGAACATCCAACACAGTAGATGGAGCTATCACAAGATCCAAACAAGGGCTATGTTCATGTTCCAAGCCATGTTGTTCTTGTCTAGGAGCTAGGATAAGTGCTTTAGAAAATTCGTTAGATAAATGATTATCAACATCAACATATTCATATTCACTATCAGAAGAAAGAGGAGTAGCATTTTCATCATGAATAACATTTTCATCTATATCATCATAAAGATTTATGAAAATAGGATCCTTAACTCGCACAGGATCAAAATCATCATGTATCTTATGTTTAGGAGATTTTGGCTCAATTTCTGGCTGAGGAGAAAATGGAATAATGCTAGTTGAAGGTGTTTTTGGGGATTGCAAAGTTTGAGAAGCAGCTGCCTGAGCTCTAAGATGACGCTTTCGTCGGCGTTCATGCGCAGAACAATTTCGTCTAGTCTTAGTAGGAAGTGGAGAAGATTGAGGAGGAGGAATGTTCTCATCCTTATCGCTTGGGTGTTTAGGTTGTGGTCTCTTAGGTTGGATAATAGGAGAAGAGGAAGGTCTCTTCTCTCTATAAAAGGAACGAGGAGGAACTGCTCCATATAAAAGAGGAATATTTGGTTTAGGAAGGAGACCAAGTCCATCATGACGAGGAGGTATAGGTCTACTTTTAGAAAGTTTATTAGACATAGACATAGTCACATCCATAGGAATGGGTTGGGAATCTTCTTGAGGAAAGACATTAGTTTTATCTTTCAAAGGAAGAACTTCCTTTTCAAGAACGATAGGAATATCAAGTTTGGGTGTTCTAGGTTCACTTAGAGATAGGATCATATCTTTTTTCCACTTTTGATAAGATTTGAAAAGATGAACACTTCGCAGTGGAAGAGATTGGAATTGTTTAGGCCAAAAATAATCAATAGGAACGCTAGAAGTTCTTTCAGCTAGTTTAAAGAGACTATGATTGATAGTAACAACTTCACCATTATGGGGAAATTTCAAACACTTGTGAATAGGAGAAGCAATAGCTTTCATGGAAGATAGCCAAGGATAGCCTAGCTTCACATGAAATTGTTCGGATGAAGGAATAATAGCAAAGTTCACATCACGGGATTTGTTATGAACTTCAATAGGTAATGTAATAGAACCAATTGCAGGAGAAGAAAATGCATCAAATAATTTCACAACCACATTTGTTTTGTCATAGATCACTTGATTCAATTGCAAAGTAAAAAGAAATTCTTCAGTAATGACATTAACCATGCAAGAAGGATCAATAAGCACTCCACGGCAAGGTGTATTCTTGACTTTTGCAACTATATATAAAGGACCATCAGGTGCCCTGATAGTTTCACTAGAATCAAATGTGATGGAAGGTTCTTCAGGGATTTTCTGCTGCTCTACAAAGTTAATCACATTCAGAGTCATAGACACAAGACCATCAGATGAGAAAGAGAAATCATTAGTCTCAATCACATTAGAGGTATGAGAAGGTAATGGATCAGTAAAAATCTTAAGATTTTGGTTAGGAGGAGCTACAGATGTGTTGCCTTTATCATTCACCCCAGAAACAGAGATAGTATTATTATCAATCAAATCTTGAATTTTACCCTTTAAAGAAAAACATTTTTCAGTATCATGCCCAGGTTGACGATGAAATTGACAAAAATATTTGTTATCAAAATAGGGTGAATTAATCTTTGCAGGATCTATTTGCTTTATAGGAGGGAGAGTAAGCACATTTTGTTCCAATAACTTATTCATAATACTATGCAATGATTCATTCAAAGGAGTAAACTTTCTTTCTTTCTTGAAAAACTTAGAAATAGGAGGCACACCTGATGCTGCATTCACATTGTTGTTGATGATGTTTTCATTGAACTTAACGGACTCTCTGTTTGGTTTAAACTTCCCAAATGGTTGTTGACTACTATCACCCTTATCACTCGGAGCCATAGCATTTGCTTATTCCATTTGACTCACAGTCAGTTGATAATTGTGAAGAGTTCCACACAACTGTTGGAAAGAAGTAAACTCAGAAAACAGAAGTTTTTCTCTAATATCTTTTTGTAAATTAGAAATAAAGATTCTTTGAATATCATTGTCAGGTACTGGAAAAGAAATTTGAGCACACAAATGCTTATATCTACCAATGAAATCAGTCACTTTTTCTTTAACACCTTGTTTACAATGCATTAAATCAATCAAAGTAACTTTAGGACCTATATTGTTTTGAAATTGTTGAATGAAAGCATTTGCAAGTTGTTGGAAAGAAGTAATGGAATAAGAAGGCAATGAGCAATACCATTGTAGAGCCTTATCTCTTAATGTTCTAGTAAACAGTTTTGCAAGCAACCTTTGGTCATGAGCAAAATCAGTACATATTGTTTGAAAAGTCTTGACATGTGTTAGAGGATCACCTTTACCATTATAAAGCTCCAACTGTGGGATTTCAACATGCTTAGGGGGGATAGCTCAAACAATGTTAAGAGAGAGTGGGCTCGCAACATCAAATGTGGGCACACTAAACTTAGATTGATTCATAGAGGCAATTTGTTGCTGTAGAGAAGAGACAGTTTGTGCAAGATTGTTAATGGTCGCTTCAGTCGAAGAGTTCATATTAGACATGTTAGATTGTGATGGAGGTATTATGTTATTGAAAGAAGGTATTGATTGAGTATAAGGTGGCAGGACACTATGATGGTTAGTCATAGGAGATGATTGGAAAAGAGGAGCAGTACAAGGAGGAATGGAATGATTAAATGAATTGCCCCCTTGCGCCATGTTCATTTGTGAAGATGTAATAGGGACACTTATTGAAGGAATGAATGAAGAAGTCGGATTGAATGAAGGAAGAGGGTTAATTGAAGAGGAAGGATTGCCCCCATGACTGGTGATCATAGGTGGAATGTCTTGTATTGAAGTGGTCATTATGTTTGATGTAAAGGTAGGTATGCTAGCAATAGAAGTTGTCAAAGGAATAGAATGATTGACTTGAGTGGGAGGTTGTGTATAACCTAAAATTTCAGCACAACTCTTCATAGGCATCACATTCGAATCCATGATGTGTGCAATACCACACAAAATATCAATTCCATTCTTATCACTTTGCACCATACGTTTTAGACCCTCAATTAATGAAAGAGCTTGACTATCAGGGTATTCTTGAGACATCCATTGCTGAAAATCATCAAATTGGTTATCCAATTTCGAAAGTTGTTCTACAGAAACCTCATGGAGAGCTTCTTCATCATTAGGAGGATTAGAGGAATTACCCGTGTCCTCGTTAAAAAGGCCATTCAAATTAGGTTCCATCTCCTCGGTAATTAAACCTTGGAAAGACTTAATTCTAAGGCTTCGTCTAACGGGAATAGTGTAAGTAGGGCTTATTGTTGTAAAACTCATGCACTAGAGAGAGAGAGAGAAGATTTTGAATTTAGAGGTAGCAAATTTCAATAAAATCAGCCAATCTCCTGGATTTAAGCTGTTAAATGCAATCATAACAATCTCCTGAAATTTTGGAAAAAAAATGTCAGGGACCATGGCGAACGGAGTGCACACGGTCCTCGCAACTTTTTTCAAAATTTTCAGGGATGAAAGTTATGATGATTTTAAAGCTAATCTGAAAAAATTGAGTGATTTTACGATCTGTAGATAGGCCAAATTAAAGTTGCAATCTCAAAATTGAACCCTACCAAGATTGTTGAAAAATGCAAAATTTGAATTTTGAAAAAGAGAGGGAAACTGAAATTTTGAATTTTATGATTTTAGAGGGAATACTAAAAGCAATGCAAGCTTTGAAATTTAAAAGTTGACTCAATTTCATGCAAAATTCAATTTTGGAAAGTGGAAATCAAAGTTGGTGTAATTAAACACTTAATTTCAAAAGTCACAAATTGCAAAAAATTGAATAAAGCACTGAAACTTTGAATGAATGCCGACACACTTTTCAGATTTAGGATAGTAAGAACACAATTTTGACACAAAATTTCAATTTCAACAATTTTTGAATGATTAGGAGCCTTAATCCAAGCAATCACTAGACCAACTTTGACTTTAATTTTGAAAGTGTTAGAATTGATGAAGTCAGCAAAGATTCTGGATTTTAGCAGAAAAATACAGTAAGATCTAGCTCCCGAAATTTTAGAAAAAATGTCGAGGACAATGGCGCTCGGGGTGCACACGGTCCTCGCAACTTTTTTCCAAATTTTTAGGGATGAAAGATATTATGATTTTGTTGCGGAATCCAAAGTTACAGCCGATTTAGAGGTGTTTTGATCAGTGAAATTATCAGTCAAAGGTTGAATCAAGAGGGTTTTAAAAATTAGGGTTTTGACACTTTAACCACTTAATTTTCAAAATTAAAGCACAAATATGAATTGATAATTTGCAATAGAAGGGTAGATCTGAAACAAGCATTAACCATTAAACATTTCGCAAGCTCAATTACTAAAAAGAAAATTTAGGGTTTTCATGCAATTAACCTCTAAAATTTGCAAAAGATCAAACATGGAAATGTAATCAAGGAAGCCAATTTTTCAGATCTAACCATGAATAATCAGAAAGGATGTTCATGTCGGGTTCACCAAAATGTAAAGCGAAAAATCGAACCCTAGGTGTTCCCCCCACTCCAAGGAGAAAGGAGGTCACTAGGATTGACGGTTTTCACTTAGGAGAGACTTTACATTCAAAAGAGGGGTTGAAACTCATAAGATCCAATCCCACACAATGCAAGATTGGATTCTAAATGAGTTTCAAGGGTTGAGACAGCAAGGCTACCCTCTTTTGTAAAGAATGTAGATAGAAGGATTGAATTAGGAGTGTAGGTGAAAGTAAGAAAGATTCATTTGCAGACAGAAATAGAAACATGGGACGAAGCTGCGGACCTGGAATTAGTAGTAAAATGTCGAGACGATGTTGTCCTACAAATTTGAGTGAAAGTTGACAGGACGATGGCGCCCGGCGTGCACACGGTCCTCCAAAAAATCCGCGAAATGAAGGGGGATCTGTTCGTCTCTACACGGGTTCCAGATCTTCAATTACAGCCGCGTACCTGCAACCTACACACAGAAAAGAGAGGACGATTGGGGGGTTAGGGATTAGGGGTTTGCCTTTAGGTCAAACCCCGGTTTTGGAATTAACCAAGAAATGAGAATGTTGTAAATGTAAATGTCTGAAATGTAATAAAGTACTGATACCTTGTTGTAAGAATGTTTGTATTCTTACATGCAAAGGTGTAATGTTGTTGTATGTTGTATGTTGTGTGTTGTAAGTGATCTCCTCTTCAATGGTTGAATCCTTATCTTGAATGCAACACTTAGCCTTGAATGGAGACTTAGAATGCTCAATTGCTTGAAGGAATGCTTGAATGTTTGAATATCGTTTCCGCTATGTCTGCCTTTTTTTCTCATCATCTACCTTTTCTAAGAGGGGAAATGTAGTTTATATACTTGTCAATTAGGGTTAACAGATTGATTTTTCCGACCTTGGGCCGACCTAGAAAGATTATTTTCCGAATTGCAAACTTGAAGGCCCGATGCCCAAAAGAGACCGGGCCCAAAATAGGGCCAGGGACCAGGGCGCTGGGTGCCATGGTCCTGGGGGACCAGGGCGCTAAGCGCCATGGTCCTGAAGGACCAGGGCACTGGGCGCCATGGTCCCATCTCCCGGGACAGCAGGGTGCAAGGAAGGATCAGGCCAAGGTGCAGAAATATGCAGTTTTTGATGTCATAAACAAGTTTCGGGGTCTCCATTCAGGTTTGGTGTTGCGTCGCCATCGTGAAGACCAAAATGTAGTTGAAATTGCAAGTGTCGCAATTTTAGGATGCTACACTTCCCATCATGGTTTTTCCATTTCCATGTTTTCCACATGAAAATCATGGTGTTATGTGGTATGTTGCATTGTGTTGATTATCTATTTTTTGTTAAGTTTTATTGCTTACCGGTATCTGTTTCTACTATTCCGGTACTTAATGCTTATGTGATCCAGTTAAAGGTTATTAAGTAGTTTGGTTGATATAATATGTTAACAATTGATTCACCCCCCCCTCTCAGTTGCTCACCAGTTATCCTAACAACCTCATATCTGTTTAATGTTCTGCTAATGTAATATATAGTTCTTTCCTTACCTTTTGGATCCTCTTGTGCTAGCAATGTCCCCAATGATACTTCAGTTATTGATATGTAGAGATTGAGCGGCTTACCAGCTATTGGTGGTACCAAAACTAGCGGATTCATTAGATATTGCTTGAGTTGGTAAAATGATTCCATGCACTTGTCTTTGCATTTGAAAGGTATGTTCTTATGGAGAAGATGATTGAACGGGAGACATTTATCTACTAGTCGGGATATAAATCACCCGACGAATTATAGTCATCCTTTTAGATATTTGAGGTGGCTAATGTTCTTGGGAGGTGGCATCTCTATGATGGCATGTACCTTCACTGGATCTACTTCAATGCCTTTTTTCTGACATAATGTAGCCTAATAGTTTGCCTGATGTGACCCCAAAGACACACTTCTTAGGGTTTAGTATGACCTTGAACTGTTCCAATATTTGAAAGATTTTATCTATTATGCCCAAATGTTTTTCCCGGGTAAATGATTTTGCCAGTAAATCATCCACATACTCCTCCATCAAGGTATACATCATATTGTGGAAAATTGTTGTCATGGCTCTTTGATAAGTTGCCCCACCATTCTTCAAGCCAAAAGGCATGACGTTCCAAAAATGTGTTCCCCGTAGACAGGTGAATGCAGTTTTATCTTGATCCTCTGCGGCAATCTTGATTTGATTATAGCCAGAGAAATCGTCCATTAATGATAGCATTGTGTGGCTTACTTTAGATCCACAATTATATCGATGCTTGGAAAAGGAAAGTCATCCTTTGGACAAGCTTTGTTGACATCTCTAAAATCTATGCATAATATGATGCTTTCATCAGGTTTTGAAATTGGTACAATGTTTGAAATACATTCAGCATAGTCTATAGGTCAAATGAATCTGGCATCTAATAACTTCTTTAGTTCAGCTTTGACCAACAATGCCACATGCGGATTCATCTTTCTTTATTTTTGTTTGACTGGATTAGCTTCTGGAGTGATTGATAAATGATGCATGATCAAGTTTGGATCTATTCCAGGCATATTTGCATAGGACCAAGCAAAATTGATTTGCTTTTCCTTGAAGAATTTGATAAAATCTGGTTGCTCTTCCATTGTCAGTGATTCTACTAGGTGTATGGTTTTGACTGTTGCTTCAATACCGATGTTTATTGATCGATTTGGCTCAATCAATATGGGTGACCTCTCTTGATAATGTTTAGGAAGAATTTCAAGTCTCCTATATTTAGGTACCTTAGAAAGGTTGTCACCCTCATATGTGTCTTTTATTTTTTACTTTTTTGGGATCTAACACTGTCATTGACTGGTTCTCACCATTAGATCCTTTGTTTCTTTCATTGTTGTGACTAAGAGACTTTGCACTTCCTTGATTACATATATTTTTACTTTATTTTCTGGTAGAGCATGTTTTCAAGTTGATTGTACATAGATACTGGACAATGGATTCATCATCTGGGGAAATTGGTATATCGTGGTGTTCAAGTTCTTCCCAGTCTATGAGATCAGGAAATACGAGTGGCAAGGACTCATTTGGTTGGTTGAGATCAGTTGCAATAAGTGTCATGATATAGGCATCGTTATAGTTATTTGGGATACTGGTTAGGTTTATGACATTGTCAAGGTATTTGATGGTATCATCTTTGATGTAGCCTTGTTCATATTGTTGTTGCTCATTCTCAATAGCCTCGTAGATATGTCGTGGTCTGAATTCAAGTGGTCAAGATTTTGCACCTTTTCCTTCCTGAGGAAGGGGTGTGTATGAGTGGATGGTATCCACCTCAATGTCTTCAGTGATATCCGAACAACTATCACATTCATATTCATTGGAGTCCATTTCAAAATCACTATCCCAGGTTCTCTCACTGCAATTGACAGGTATGTTGTATGAAGAGAAAAGATTACTAATGATTGATACCAGCTTGGTAGCTTGCTCTGATTCAGAATTGGATACTTCCTGTACTCTTTGTATTTTCTCATACACTGATTCTCTTTTGTGAGTGACAATTTCTGCTGGTGATGGTTCTACCTTGGTTTGATCAAGTTCTTGCACATGATGCACCTTTTTGTAAGAAGATTCTTCCCTTTGAATGGCTAGCTCTTCTTGTCAAATCTAACGATCTTGATATTCTTGCTCATTCCTTATTGTTCTTGTTGCTTGGCGTAGTGCTTCTTGCCATGAGTTTTCATCATATTTCTTCGTTTCTCTCCACTGAGGTTTTTGATAGTTATTTTGCTTTTGTCGAGGTGGTACTTGTTGTACATATCCCAATCTTGTCTTATCTTTTGCAAATTGTGAAGGAGGTTACAGGGGTTTTATAATGCCTTATTAGTGCTTTCCAATAGGTCCTTTTTCATTGTATCCCATTCGTTACATGATCTGGAATCCATTTCCATATTGTTTTGTTGGTACGGCCACGTCTATGGTAGCAGCTCTGACTATTTCTTCATCCTTGTATAGACAACTAAGGATGTCTTTCTCTTCTGATTCATTAGCTACTGTGCCCAATTGGATAAATTTCCCATCAAATTTGGTGATGGGTTGTGTTTCTTGATGTGTTGATGCAGAAGGTTTCCCGTAAGTTTTTGGTGATTTTGGAAATTTTGATAGACATAAGGGTTGTACTCCCCCATGCCTTGATCTTTTATTTTCATCTTTTGTTTGAAGTCTATGGCTAAAGACTTGAGAGTTTTTCTTGATGATGATAGAATGTTGGGGAAGCTTGGGCCTCCCTGTTGTGTGGAACTGGGTTGTCTTGAGTTGCCCCCATAGCATTACAATGTTGAAAAGGGTTATTATTTATTGTTCATTGTACGGGAATTTAATACACTGATGGTATGTCGAAGGCACTGCTTGCATTTCATGTATCCAAGGTCGACTCAATAGAATATTGTATGTTAAGTCTATGTCCAAGACTTTGCACATAGTGTCCTTTTGTATGGGTCCTACATGAATAGGTAGTATTATTGTTCCTTTAGATGACCTTTCTTCATCATCATATGTTTTTATGGTGATCTTTTTGTTTGGATCAATAGACTGATCAGAGAAGCCCAACGCACAGGTAAGCTTTAAAGTACAGATATTGAAACCAGCTCCTCCATCTATTAACACTCTTTTAACTCGATGTTTATAGACTAAGACTTCAATATGGAGTGGAGTGTTATGCGGATGATTCAAGGAGACATCATCATGTTCAGAAAAGGTAAGGTTGTAAGGCCTTGTCATATGAGCCACTATGGCTTGGAATCTATCAATGTCCAGATCTTTAGGAATGTTTGTTTCGACAAGTGCTTGCTCTAAGATGTCCTTGTGTTTTGGCGAGAGTTTGAGTAAATCGAGTATGGATATTTGAGCGGGGGTTCTCTGCATTTGATCAACCAAATTATATAGAGTCTTGGAGATAGTTTTTGATGTTGATGTATTCCCTTTCAAGACGTATTTTTGTGCTCTAGTTGTCACATTGATCAATGCATGTTCTTGTTTGTCCTTGATTTTTATGAAATTTACTTGGTTGTCATCTGTCGATGTGTGATTAATGGTGTTATTGTATAAGTGATTTATATGAGCTCCTCTGGTATCATTTGATGTTGAAGCTCCTCCCTTGTTGTAATTCGGAAGAGGATTTTTAAAGGTGTCATGGTCACCATATGTTTTGTGACTATCAACTATTAAATTGCCTCTATCGATCATGTCCTGAATGATGTTCTTAAGCCTCATGCAATTATTTGTGTCATGTCCTTTTTTTCGATGAAAATCACAGAAATGTGAGTCATTCCACCAAGGTGGTTTGACCTGAGGTTCAAATTTATTTATGGCTGGCAATGTGATGATCGTATTCGCCAAGAGAGCTCAAAATATGGATTCTAAGGTTTTCCCTAATGGTGTGTAGATGTGTATATACAGGAAAGTGTTGGTGTTACCTCTTTGGTTTGTATTATTCCCTCAGTTAGTGTTGTTGCCTTGGTTATTGTTGTTGCCTTGGTTATTGTTGTTGGTGTTTGATGTTGAACTTCCTTGATTGGTATTTTGTGGATAAGTGTTAGTGCCTTGATTAACACTTTTTTATTTTTCTTGGATGGTGGGTTACCTGATAAATCCAACATTGGTTGTTTGGAGTTCACATTATTAGCATCAACTACCCCATCATTAATAATGTTTTTGTTCCTTGTCCAGAATCTGGATTTGTCTAAGGTATTTTTGTTGTTTTGATTGTTAAAGGGGTTAGTGTTTGACAAGTTAACTCCTTCCTTAAAGAACTTCAATGTTCCTTTCTTGATGCAGGCTTCCTATACTTGGATTTTGTTTTCTATCAGTTTGGAAAAAGATGGTATGCATTGGAGTTTGAGTTGATAACTCATCTCACTATTTAGATTATTGATAAAGATCTCCATATTTTCTTTTTCAAGCACATCTCAAGGATATCTCAAAACCATGTGTCTCCACCGTTGAAGAAACACCATGAATGTTTTGTTGCTCTTTTGTTTGGTGTTAGACACATCTAACATGGTGATTGTGTGTTGAATGTTATAGGAGTATTGTGTGATAAATTCGTTTACCAACTCATCAAATGATCTGATGGGAGGTGTGAGTTTAGACAATCGCTCCATTGTTTGCCCTCCCAAAATTCTCGAGAATAGTCTCATTAAGTAAGTGTCATCATGAGACACTCTAGGCTTATGGTATAAAATTATCAAACATGATCACGGGGATCACTTTTACCATCATACTTGTCATACTTTGGTATATCTGAATTTGGGGGAAAAAATACCATGTTCAATCTCCTATCAAAAAGATAAGGACAGATCTCGTCCAAGGAGTATCGCACTGTGGTTCCTTACTGCATGTCCTACATTTGTCTTTGCAGCATTTGGATTTGTTGTGCAAGAGAAACCATGGGCGTGTTTGTACTTCGAGGAAGAGTTTTCTCTCTTTCATTGAGATTGTTCCGATTGCGGGCATGGTTTTGTTCATGAGTGTTGTCTTGCTCGTGTATGTTTTCCGGGTCATGTGTTTCTTCTTCTCTTTGTTGTTCTTGATAGGCATAATTTCGAGACCTTGTTCTCAAAATTATTTCATCCATATTCCTTAAGTTTTCGGTATCAAAATCTTCAGGAAGTTTAACTCCTTTGCTAGTTAGCATGAGTAGATAATTTTCCTTGTCTGCTTCAATAAGTCTTTCCATGAGCCTTTGGAATGATGGGTTTTCTTGACACTCTTGGAGAAGTTCCTCGGTGATCTCTTTTTCGCCCATATTGGCATAGTCATCAAAAGGATTGGATAATATTCCACTTGATTTTGGTTGTGATTCCCTTTGTTTGTTTCTCTGAGATCGAGTGACAGTGGGCATTTAGTAAATTGCTACCTTGATGAATTATTCCTCTTCTATGGCAGTTCTGGGTGGTGTTGGTGGTTCAAGTCGTTCTTTGTTATATGTGATACAGACTTGTGGGAATAAAGCGAGGTTGATCCTTCCTCCACGATTCAAGTGTTGGTCGAATGCCACTTTCTGAATATAATCCCTACTTATTAACAGTTCCTTGTCAAACTCGTTTGTTTTTCCTTGGATATACAATCGCATATGACACAAGAATGCACGATGTGATGCAAAGAGTTGGTGATTGATGTGTCGTTTCGTCAACTTAGTTCTATGAGAAGACTTGTTATTCTCAAAATATGAGGAGTGGTCATACACAAATGATCAATGCTTGTCGTTTGATGTTGGATTTGGATACTTCATTTGAAAACTCAATTTTACTTTATCAAGTAGAGGTTTAGTTTAATTCACCTCCATGACAAAGTGTGTCAATTGATATGGATAAAAGTTTCCCAATATGGAAACTTGATTTGATAACTTAATATTTAAACTCGATATGTTGTTTTGATAGAAATTTGTTGGATGGTGAAACCTTGATCAATGTTATGATACTATCTGATTTTGTTGAATGGAGTCTTATCTTGAGCTAGTTTAAGATTCAAAAAAATTCTCTAAGGACGCCTTGTTGATTTTGGAATTGTTTTCTTTGATAATTTGATTCAGATTTTAACTTTTGAGTTTGACAAAAGACCTAAAAGGGTACTCAAGACTGTTCATGAAACTTTCCTAAACGGCCTGATTTGCTCTCTATTTTTTTTGGTTTTTAATATGCGCTAAGACAGAGACAAGATGCACTAATGAATGTTCCAAATGCACAACAAAAGATTCTCTATGTGCTAATGAATGTTCGAGATGTGCCACAGAAGATTCTCTATGCTAAGATGCCTTTCCTATGTGTTGTTTTAGAATGTTTGAAACTAACTTGGTTGGAAGAGTTACGTGCTAATATGTCCTTGATACGTGCTATTGTTTGAGTTGAAAGAACTAAGATATGCCTCTAGTGTGCTAAGTTGATGTTTAAATGTGTTAGGCTAGTGCTGAAAAGCATTAATAAAAATTTTGTTAGTATGATATTGGTTATGCGCTAATATGATTGTTGAAAGTGCTATGTTTTGGTTGAAATGTCACAGAATGGTTGACACGTGCTAGGAAGTTGCTCCTACATGCTAAGCTAACCTAATTTATTTTCTTTTGTCACTTTCAGATTTTTAACACTTGTGTTTTGGATGGATGATTTTCTAGAAAATAAATTGCAAACACGGCATGAAAGAGATAACAAATTTTGCCTATGCTAGACAAGTAGTGTATGTTTTGTGAGGAAGTGTTCAAATCCTTGATGTTTTCACTAGTTTAGACAACAATTAAGACAAATCAAGAAGCCTCCTTATTCAAAAGGTCATCAAAAACATCATAGCCCACTAGTATTGATACTCTATCAGCTCAAACAGTTGTGTCACCCCCTAGAGGGCGCCCGTTTTTTTGCCTTTTGCCAGAAATTAACTCAAAGTGAATTGCTTCACAGTTGAGTAGTTATCTTGGGAGATATATGGTGAGTGATCTTGGGGGTGGATTCTTGCCCACCCTTGCACTATGATGTTGAAAATGTCTGGTAACTGACTCCGCTCAAATTTTCTAGTGCTAAGGTTTTTAATCAGGCTTTCATTCGGTCTTCAGTGATAAACTCCCTCAGGAGGCTTCCCAACCTTTAGAACAAAGGCTTTACATATCTTAAATATATTGGGGGAAGGCTAATCGCTGACCAAAACCATTGAAGAGGACTTTCGTCAACCTCCATAGTTGATTATAGTGGGTTGGAACACTTGGTGATAAAGTCATTTCCCACTTAGGTTGTTCCCCTCTCACCGGCTATTAATGGCGCTCTAAGAGTAACTCAAAATGGCAGGCCTACTAAAGGTTTTAAATACTTGAAATAAATAAATCTTTTAAGAGTGGTTTGGCTTTTTGATCACCCAGTTAAGGGGAGAGCATATACCTTCCACTTTCGAGACAAAGCACACAAGTGTTCTTTTTAATCCTTCAAAGTAATGATTTTCTAACTTCTACTTGGAGGTTTTGCTCCAAAATGCATGGTGTTCTTTTTAACTCTTCATAGCAATGATTTTCTATCTAATAAAGTGAAAAATATTGGTCAACAAAAGAAATCATGATATTGGTCAACAAAAGTAAAGTCGATAAGTGAAAATTTCCTTGCTTTTGCATAAAATAAAGATGAGGTTCTTTTTATCCTTTGCAAAATGAACATGAGCTCCTTTTTTATGCACCAAAGGAAGATGAAGTTCTTTTTACCTTTTGCAAAGTGAAAATTAAATTTGCTTGTTCTTTTTAAACCCAAATTCAAAGTATTTTGCCTAACTTGCAAGAATGAAAAGTTTGTTTTATTGTTCTTTTTATCCAACAATGAAGTTCTTTTTAAAACCCAAAGGAAGATGTGGTGAATTTTAAACCCAAAAAACAAGTGAGATTCTTTTCAATTTTAAAGAAAGTGAATTCTTTCTATCTAACTAAAAAGTTAGAAAGAATTAAAATTTCTATTTTAACTTATTCTAAACCTACAAGAAAATGGTTAGTTGCCTGCAAGAAGAAAGTTAGTAAAAACCAGAATCTAAGGTGGGCTTACACAAGCCTAAATTTTCTCCCCTCGGTTACAATTTTTGCCTTTTCTCTATCAGAGTCATGCGCTAGACTACAGCACAAATGTGCTATAGAAAGTTACTGATATACTAATGAAAGGTCCCGACGCACTACAAAGGTTACCGAATGCGCTACATTGTTGTTCCAATATGCAGAATAAAAACCAGAATATTATGTGCTAACAGAAAGTCTATATGCGCTAGGGAATGGATCTGATGCGCTAAATAGTGCACCGAAAGCACTAACGAAAGGTTCCAACGTGCTAATGAAAGGTCCCAATGTGCTAAAACAAATTTTCTGTGTGCTTGCAATCTTTCTACTACATTAAAAATGATATGATTTATGGGGTTATGCCCCATAGTGGGTGCCAAAAAAGTGTGCAGGAAATGAGGGTGACATAAATGTGAAAGTCGATTTCAAAGTATCCACACACCAATGAGACTCTTGGTGCAAGTTATAGGAACTATATTGAATATCTCAACTTCCCAAGGGGTGTCCCATTGTTCTCTATCTCACAGGATCCCTAAAGTCAATGTCTTTGCTCTCAAATCACTAAGCAAAGTGACTTAGGAATGAAAACTCCAAGAACGAGTCATGTTTGAATATTATGCATGAATGCATTCCTAGATATATATGCTATTGAATCTATGATGATTAATCTGGCATAAATATGATGATAAGATTAGCTAATTATCCTAGCAATGATATACTAGTCTAACATGGATATGCTATGATATTAGAATGTTTCTAAATGCTATTAAGATGATTTTTCAAAGAGAGGCTAAAATGCTTAGTAATTAGACTATATGCATGAAAGATTATTCATTAGCAAAATTACTATAAGTTTGATACACAAAATTTATATCTCAAAATGAGAGAATGAGAGCTCTATTTATAGGGAAAATAGGGCAATGGATGGCCAAGATTGAATAATCTTAACAAGGGCTAGGATTGAAAGTTAATCAATCCATGTTCACAATTCTCACCAATGAAATGGTGACAATTGTCAACAAGAGGTTTCTTGAGAGGAGATGAAAGAAGCATTAAATGCTTGAGAATACATGAAGGTTACCTTAGGAGGTAAGGGTTAAGGTTAGACTAGGGTTATCCATTGGATAAAGCTTTCACCCAAGGGGTAAACTCTTGTGCAAGGGTTAAAGGGATAACCAAGGTTAAAGCCATGAATGCTTGATGAGACCCTTGGGTTAGATGAGGGTTGAGTTGGAGAGAAAGCCTCTAATCATGCAAAAAGGTTGATTTAACCATTAATGGTTATGTAAGAGCCTTAAATGGTTTAGAAGACTTTGAGGGTTAACTTGTTGAAGACATAAAGCCTTTAATGGTTTTCAAAGACTTTGGAGGCTTTGAGAAGTGACTTCTCTTTTCTTAGGATTGTGACAATATTTAGGAGATGGATTAGACTAAATTGGAAGTGATTAGAAGTATCTAGAATGGGGTTAAAGAGGAAAGTGGGAGATGTAGGAAAATGTAAGTGGAGGAAAAAGGAATTTAATTGAAATTACTTTATTTCAATCAAATAGATGCAACTTGCATAAATACAAGTGAGAGATTTTAAATAAATAAATTAGATTTATTTGTTTGCGGGGATCAATTTAATTAAATGTAAATTTAATTAAAAAGGTGGAAAGGGGAATTAATTAAATAAAGTGATTTTATTTAATTAAAGGATAGAAATGGTTTAGGTGAACTTAATTAAATAAATTGAGTAATTCATTTAATTAAATAGATGAATGTGAAGAATTTAATTAAATAGAGGAATGGGGTTTAAATGAATATTAAATATTCATTTAGGAAAGCGTCAGATTTATATGTCTATAGATTGGTTTCAAAATGATGAAGCCACAGCTGAATTCTTGGGTGCATGGGACAGATTCCCTTATAATGATCACAAAGTTGGCTATGCAGTAGATTTGGACAGAACTGCATATTTTGGAGAAGCAAGCTCCTCTCCTAATCACGACAATGATAATAAAGAAGAACACATAATGGATGCTCTACCTATTGATAAAGAATAGTCAACATTATTGGTAGAAGAAACTAAGGAAATCAACATCGATGATGCTGAGAAAGTTCATAACATTCACCTAGCAAAATCCCTAGAACCAATGGAAAAAGAGAAATTTATCAAATTCTTTAAGAAAAGACCAATCAATTTTGCATGGTCTTATGCAGATATTCCTAAATTAGACCCCGAATTGGTCTTACATCACTTGTCGTTGCTTCCAAGAGTAAAACCATATAAGCAGAAGCTCAGGAAGATCCACCCTCATATAGCCTTGTTAGTCAAAATTGAGCTACAAAAATTGCCAGACGTGGGTTTCATTAGGCCCATAGACTATGTTGAATGGATTTCAAATCTAGTCCCGGTATCCAAGCATACTGGAGGTATCAGGATCTACACCGAATTCAGAGATCTCAACAAGGCTTGCCCAAAAGATGACTCTCCACTCCCTATCATAGACATCATAGTGGACTCGACAGCTGGAAATGAAATGATATCACTCATGGATGGTTTTTTTGGTTATAATCAAATAAAAATTGCACCAGAAGACCAACCTAAAACAGCATTCACTTGTCCATGGGGAACATATTGTTGGAATGTGATGTCATTCAGTCTTAAAAATGCAGGTGTCACTTATCAAAGGGAAATGACTACTTTGTTTCATGACATGATACACACAATCATGGAAGATTATTTAGATGACTTTCTACCAAATTCCAAAACAAGTGATAGTCATTTAGACATATTGGCTAAGATCTTTGATAGACTTGAGCAATACAATGTAAGACTCAATCCAAAAAAATGTGTCTTCGGGGTAACATCCAGCAAACTCTTGGGCTTCATTGTATCCAATCGCAGAATTGAGATAGATCCAGAGAAAGTGAAATCTATTTTAGACATGCCATCACCTGCTACGCTCAAACAACTCAGAAGTCTACAAGGTAGATTATAGTCCATAAGGCATTTCATTGCCCAATTGGCAGAAAAGTGCCAACCATTTCAACATCATTTAATGAAAGGCGTTACATTCAAATGGACACAACAATACTAAGAGGCATTCGACACACTTAAATAATATTTTATCCACACCAATCTTGGTTCCTCCCATACATGGCAATCCATTACTCTTGTATACAACTACAACAAACTCCTCCATAGGTTCTCTCCTAGCATAGCATGATGAATAAGGAAAAGAGAGAGTTGTCTACTACATCAGTAGAACACTCATTGGGTATGAACTCCACTATACACAAATAGAAAGAGCATGTCTTGCAGTAGTTTTTGCATCACAAAAACTAAGACATTATGTGTTGATTCATAAAGTACAACTCACTGCATAATTTAATCCACTCAAGTACCTGATGAATAGAGAAGCACTAACCGGAATACTTGCAAAGTGGTTCATGATACTCAGTGAATTTGACATCGAATATGTCAATAGAAAAGCCATAAAAGGACAAATCATAGCAGACCAATTTGCAGAAGCACCCTTATAAGATAATCATCCAATGGTGATAGATTTCCTAGATGAATTAGTATTTGCACTTTCAACACAAACACACTAGAAATTATTCTTTGATGGTTTACATACAAATCATGGAGCGGGAGCAGGAATTATGTTCATAACACCTCAAGGAGATTCAATTCCCAAATCATTCATGATTAGATTCCCTTGCACCAATAACATTGTTGAATATAAATCCATGATGGTAGGACTACACACTGCACTACAATGGAAGATCAAGGACCTACAGGTCCTTGGAAACTCACAGCTTATTATTAATCAAGTCAACAATGATAACAATACAAAAGATGATAAGCTACAACCGTACAAACAATTGGTGGAAGAATACAAGCAACACTTCACCAAAGTCACATTTGAAAAAATACCGAGGGTGCAAAACAAGGCAGCAGATGCAATGGCAACAGCAGGATCTCTCTTAGATATGCCAAACAATGGAACTCACTTTGCATTTCAAGTGGAACAACTCATTGTCCCAACTTATGAAATTCCATCCAATGAATATGTATGTATGATAATAGGACCTGAGTCCCATGGTACAAAGATATATATGCATACCTTCATGATCAATATATACCTCTTGATCTTTCACGTAATCAAAGGAAGGCACTCATCTGACAATCATCAAAACATTAAATTATTGCTAACACTTTATACAGAAAAAGTGTAGATAGCACCTTACTCAGATGCCTTGATGTTGAGGATGCACAAATCTCCTTGAAAGAAGTTCATAATGGCATATGTGGCGCACATTCTTTTGGACCTGCTCTAGCAAAAACATTGTTGCGAACAGGATATTATTGGCCTACAATGGAAAAGGACGCTTACAAGTATGTCCAAAGATGCAAGCAATGCCAAATACATGGGAACCTCATTCATGCACCTTCTCAAGGTCTTCAGCCAACAACATCACCATGGCCATTTTCATAATGGGGATTAGATCTTGTAGGTAAAATAAACCCTACCTCCTCCAATGAACATAAGTTTATCCTCGCAGCTACAAAATATTTCACAAAATGGGTTGAAGCAATCTTGATGACTTTCACAACAAGAAAGAAAATAGCTAAATTCATTTTGAATTATATTATTTGCATATATGGGGTACCCATGTGCATTATAACTAATAATGGACAACCCTTCAAAAATCAAGAAGTGAGCAAGCTTTGCGAACAATTCAACATCCAGCAACATTTTGTGACACCCTACTATCCCCAAATAAATGGTTAGGCTGAGGCAACAAACAAAACTATTTTGAAAATGTTAAAGAAAGTTGTCAATGACAATGGACGAGATTGGCATCTCCAACTAAATCCGACTCTCTGAGCTTATCGAATTAGTGTTTGCATGGCAACTGGTAATCCACCATTCTCTTTGGTTTATGGTGCAGAAGCTATTTTGCCTACCGAGGTAGAATTTCCATCCCTAAGGGTCTCTCTTAAAAACATTATCTTAGAAGAAGACTATAGAGTAGCATGTTTGCAAGAGTTAGAATTCCTAGATGAAAAACAAGAAAGCGCTCTGAATCATTTACAAGCATACAAAAATAGAATGAGAAGAAGCTACAACAAAAGAGTCAACCCATGTTGCTTCGAAATAGGAGATATTGTTCTTAAATAAAATCAAAGGAACCTCATTGAATGCGAAAAACCAGAAAAATTTGAGCCTAACTGGTTAGGTCCTTTTGTCATAACGAAAGTAATTAGAAATGGCGCTTATCATTTGCAAAATATGGAGGGAGATTCACTCCCTGATCCCATCAACAGCATGCACCTAAAAATATATTACATCTAAGGGTGGGTTCATCTCAATTTTCAGTATTGCATTTGCATATTTCTTTACCACATTGCATATCATTATTCTTTTATCATATAGTTGCATAAATAAAACATGATGATTGTCTAAGTCATTCACCTATCTGCATTGAAAGGAAGGAAGGTTATCTCGTTTCCTAGATATGTGTTCATGAAGTCTTTAGGATGCCTTTAGTCATTCATCTTCAACGTCACATTGGGATTAATCTTTATCATCAATTTTTTATATCTCACACATTAATCAAAAGCTCTAAGTCATTATAGATTCCTAGTTGGTCATGTGGCTAGTGAAAAATCTAATATTCTGCTTCAGTGTCGCTGTAGTTGTCATACCCAAGTAGGTTTCATTACTTACAAATCAAGGCAAGAAAATAAAAGAAAAAAGTGTTATGTCAATCTCAAGGTAACATAACTAAAATATCATGTGTGATAAAAGCTTGACTATGGGAACATGCAAGTAACTCCATCAGGGCTATGGACGCCTACTAGAAATGGAGCAATGTTTGAGAAATTATAGTGCATAACCTTGTTCGAGCCCTAAAAGCTTGCTACCAGCAAGGCTCTATCCAAGATTCTTTTGAAGTCAGAATAACTCAAGTAGCTAGCCACGTAGGATTCTAAGGGTCTTTGATGGTTATAGGAGTCAAAATAAACTCAATTGCACACACATGGGAAAAAGAAGATCAACGTTTCAAGAATTGATGGAGAATTTTTCCACGCCTCCATTCATAAACCTTGGTTACCTAGCATGTTAGGTTGGCTGGTCTTTCTTTTTTAAAATGGATTGAACTCCTATCTCTGAAATGTTTTGCACCTTTAATCCAATTAGTGTATGTCAAAATGAAGGAAACACACAATCATCCTTGTTTAAATAGGAACTGCATTCTTGTCATCCATCTTGTATTAGCATAACTTATATCAAAAATTCATTGTCTCCACATACATGTTGCATGTCATCATCATAGGTCTGCACTTGGGGGCATAACTAGAAAAATTCTAAAAATCAGATAAAGACCTAAAAAATTTCTAAAAATCATATAAAGACCTAAAAAAGTTCTAAAAATCAGATAAAGACCTGAAAAAATTCTAAAAATTAGATAAAGACCTGAAAAAATTCTAAAAAATCAGATAAAGACCTGAAAAATTCTAAAAATCAAATAAAGACCTAAAAAAATTCTAAAAATCAGATAAAGACCTGAAAAAATCCAAAAACATTCAGATAAAAGTCCTGAAAAACATCAAACAAAAACATCAAAAAATTCAAAATCAAACAAAAACATTCATAAAAAGTCCTTAAAAAATAAATCAAAAACAAACTAAAAATCCAAACCATTAAAAAACTTGCAATAAATTGTCTCGCAAGAATCAAACACCCTAGTAGATATCCAACAAACACTTCGCACGAAGTTAAACAAAGGATACAACTATCTTGTCAAAACATCTACAATCAAACTGATCAACTATCTAATCTATCGAATCACTATCAAACTATCAATGTGATCAACATCTTGTCTTAAACAAAATTGGTACACTCGAAACCAGACAGGTCAGTCTTAAATGGGGTCCAAAACTTCTGAAACGAGACATTATCAAAATCACATCAAACATATCAAAGCAAATCCACAGTCAGCCTAACTATTAAGTTTTGTCTATTTTGGTTGACTCTTTTTATCAAATTGGAGAAGAACATTGCTTTTAGCTACTCAAGGATGTCGAAAAAGTGACTAGAGGAGCCATGATGGGCATGATCTTTTTCTTTGTTTGTTATTTATGGTTTGAACCAATGAAATTCTGGGGTAATTGCTCTAGTGGGTGTCTATGATAGGAGCATTCAGCTTGTGAATGCCACACGTACCTCAACTCCTAATGTAATTCCCAGAATGGAGGGTTCATTCCTTGTCTGCTATGTGTTTGTTTCTTTGCAATGAGATATCTATACATCTTGGTTCCTCATACCTTGGTGTAATAAGCTCCATTGTTACATAATAAGGCTTAATGATGATAATGTATTGCCCTATGAATAAAGCAATGAAGACTTACTCAAATCATCTTTATCGTATCTAAATCTGGAATAAACAAATGTTTATTCAATTGATTGATCATTTCATATCTATTCTACGTCTAACAACTAACAATTCTTCCAAATTCACAGTTTTCAACACCTATTTTGACACACAAAAATAAACATCATCACATTACATTTTCATATATATCATTTCATAATGTTAGTCCATTGCATTATAATAAGAATTTCATCAACCATTATACATAGCAACATAAAGGTACATCAAATCACTACATGATACCACATTCACATTGCATTCATCATCACAATAGCATAAAACACAATAAAGAAACATTACACCATGAAGTTCATCATCAAATAGCTCATCAAGAATACATATCATATATCATATAGAAATGTGTCAAAATACATTGTATCTACAACATCAGCATCAATATCCAATCTCCCAACCTATGTTGCCTCTATCAGTAAGTGCATCTCGCCTAGCTCCAGTCTATCCTAACAGCGTCCTAGGTGGACCCATCACTCCTCCACTTCTAGTCTTTCAAGAGGTAGATTGACTCGATCTTCTCCCCATGAAAGAATTAAAAATAGGCTCCCTCTAACCCTCAGGAATAGCTCTCTCGTAAGCTTGTCGATAATAAATAGCCTCTTGTGTGTTGGCAAATGCACACTCCAATGAGAAATTGTAGGTGATTGAAGGTTTTGTCATTGATGGCAACCTTGCAATCATATGACATCGGCAAGACAAAGATACCGACACCAACAAGATAAAGATACCGACACCGGCACCGACAAATTGACTCTACACTGGCATACAGAACACCGGCAGTGAAAGGAAGGATACCGGCACCTTGGCCGACTTCAATTTTGTTTAAAATGTATTTTGTAATTAATTGTAAAATCATTATAAGCCGACATGGTGAGTTGTAATATGACTCATATATGTATGAAATCATTGTAGATCATTTTGTAAGAAGGTGATAGGCAAAATTATGTAGGCCTAATATGCGAATTATTGGTTAAGGGTTTATGTATGTAGCAGAGCTTAAACCAGTACTGAACCTGGCATAATAGATGCTAATCTGAAGTAGTATAAGACATTGGATTTTTATAATCCTTTTGTAAGTCAATGTGACTTATTTTGTATTTGAGCAGTGAGCTCTAGGCACTTGGCCTTCCTGCATGTGCAGGCCCCTAATGTAAGAGTAATATTCCCTTATTAGCCAGTAAGTGAATATTGTGGGTCACAAATCCCACCGAGGTTTTTCCCACACTGGGTTTCCTCATTAAAATATTGTGTTATGGTGTGCTTCTCATGTTGTTGTTATTATTCTTAGTTACTACATTATTTTTGGTTTACTGGTACATAGTTTTGATATATTTTTCATGTTTTAAGTCAAGTAAATTGATATACCGGTTAGATATTGATTCACCCCCCCTCTCAGTATCTTTGGGAATCCTAAAAATTGGTATCAGAGCTTGGTCCTCTATTTTCAAAAGCCTAACAGCTTGAGGAAGATCTTATCACCGGTAGAGATGGAAAACTTGAGAAAGCAATTGGAAATAGCTCTTACAGACTATGATGCAAAGGATATTATTCAAGCACTTCAAGAAAAATTTACTGTTGCAAGAAACAAGAGAAGAGAACTTTGTGAAAAGATGCAAAATGAGGAAAATGAAAAGGAACTCTTAATGATCTAGTAAACAAGCTAAGACAAGAAATCAGTACAACAAAGAATGAGATGCAGGATATGACTATGAGACTTTGTAAAGAGATTGAAGACTGAAAGAAAAATGAAGAAGACTTGGTTAGAAGACTAAATGATGCTGGAAATGAAAACACAAGACTCGGCCATGAAAATGATATGTTAAAGATAGATCTAATGAACACACAAAATGACAGAGCTGAACTCATGAGAAAGAAAGGAATCTTGGAGAATGAATTGACTGTTGCAAATCAACACAAGGATAAATTCAAGAAAAGTTCAAAAGAACTTGGTGACATGCTGAAGAATCAGAAACCTAATGGTGATACAAATGACCTTGTCTTTGAAATTGGTGAAAGCTCTCATACTGCAAACCATCATGATCACAGCAAACCGGTAAGGCAACCTACTACTTAGTAATTTAATGGCAAATGCTTTAACTGTAACAAGTATGGTCATAGAGCAAATCAGTGTAGATCTAGAAATTATCAGAACACTAATACACCCACCGGTCAATGTTCCAAATGCAACAAAGTTGGTCATATTATGAAAATTGGAGAATGAATGTAAGATGTTATGTTTGTGGAAGATTTGGACACTTGTCTAATCAATGCAGAACACATACCGGCATAGGATATGGGAAATTTATTCAGAAAAAAAATGTAACTTGTTATGCCTATAGCAAGATTGGACATATTGCTAAATTTTGTAGAAGCAAGTCCTCATCGGCAAATAATAAAGGTCCGAGTATGAAAGGTAAAGAAAAATTTGAAGAGGTAAAGCATGAATTCTCAAAACAATGGATCAGAAAGTCAGATCAGAATATTGATGGGAATACTCCTCCACTAGCAGAACAGAGTAACACTGCACCGGCAGGAGAATCTTCATCTAACTGAAGCAAATCTTTTGGGGGTTTAGCAAAAAAATGAAAAACATGCTATTATTCCCTTGGTTGATGTAAGAAGTTGAACTTACTTCTATACCGATAGATGAGTTAAGTTGTGACTTAACCGGCAAGCATTAAATGTGGTAGTTGGAGAAAATAACATTATAAAGCAAGTGTTTTGGCTCCTTTCTCATTCACTGAGCATTCAAATCTTTGAGAGCATGAAAAATTCCCGAGCGAAGGCATTCTAAGCGAAGAAGTGAAGCAATCCATCAAACCATTCATCCTTAAGGCAGATTGAGGTATTTATATCTATGGCATCTTCATCCATTCCTGAATTTATTGCAAACCCTAATGTTGTTGAAGTTCCTAGACCCATATTCTAGATAGTTCCTGAAATTGCAAAGAAAGATGATAGCATAGGTGCATTCTCTCAAATCCCTAAAGGAGTAGTATATGATGAAGACCCTAGGATGTATATACATTGTCATATTTAGGAATTAGGTGATGATGAGATTAAGAACATGTTTAAAACCATGATTTATGATGAATCTAGAAATGTCAAGCCTGAACATAAGATAGTAGAAACCCTAGGTTTCACTAAAATTCTTAGTATCCCAGATTTTCCCAAGGATATCATAAAAATTGTGTTAAGCAGAGTACATGGTGAATTTTTCTAGTTGGACTCAATTCATAACATCACAAAAGAAGCAGTAAAAGCTGTAACAGGGTTACCCTCCACCGGTAACAAACCGGACAAAACAAAGAAGGTCTCAAATGACACAGTGATAATCCTAACTGGTGCAACATTTGATAAGAGATCTCTAAGGGTAAACAATGTAAAGGATATAAATGTCAAATTTATCAATATGATCTTAGGTTATAAGGCTACATAAGCAAATAGGTTAAACTCATTTTCTAGCCTATGTATCAAGAGTGCCTATGATATGGTCAATGATAATGCATGGATAGATAGATGTGAATGGCTTAAAGATGAGTTGATAGATAATTTGGGTAAGATCAAAAGAGATAAGAAAGGAACATTTAGATTTGGAAACCTACTTGTTTGTTTGATGTTGTACATAACCAAACAAGTGCCCGGCATTGGTGCTAGAGATTTTGGTTTTGACATACCGGTAGGAAAACAACTGTTAGATTTCCTAAATAATATGGGAGAAAACAAGGAGAAAAACCTAAATGAGTATTTTCAAGCATTGAAGGCTCAAATGAAGACTAGAGTAAGACTGTCACAAGCTATTGTGGATAAGTATCAGAAAGAAATCTATTTTGTGATGAAGAAAGATGAAATTTGGATGGAAGCAGTTGTCCCTCAAACTATTTGGGTAATTGAAATGGGCTATGAAATAGATGACAACATCATAGAAACATATGCAAAATCCCTCCTTGAAGCTCCAAAGGAACCGGGAGAGGAAGTTTTTGGAAATGCTAAAACAATAGAAAGTGGAATTCAATCTAGAAAAAGGGTTAAGAAGGTTGAAGCAACCATAAGGAAAGGAACCCGGCAGGCAAAGGCAATCAAGGAAGATGTTCTAAGACAAATTGGTATAAGTGAAAGTGAGTTGGAAGCACCTCAACCAGAAACTCATCTTTCACCGGTTGGAACTTCTTATGAGAGTGATATACCAGCAGTATTTAAAAGGGTTGAAAGGAAAAGAAAACCCTCACTGACACCCTCTCCTACACCTAAAAGGACAAGACGGAAGCAACAAGCAATAAGGCCTCTGGTGAAGAAAATGACTCCTAAGAAGAAGAAGGTGAAACAAACTATTACTCCTCTAGACAAACTTCTTAGCGAAATAACAGAGGATGGTAAGTTGAAAAACATCAACAAAATATACAACACACTATCAGCAGATGACAAGGAAAGTATAGAGAACAATGTAAGTTTAAACTTAGATATATACAATAAATTCTTAATGGAAGTTGTCAGTGAAATTCCAAATGACTTGTATAGGAGATTAGAAGCTAGAAGATTAGCTATTGTTGAACTGGATAAAAAGATTGAGATTGAAAAATTATTGGTAGTGCATCCAGTTAACTCACCTGATGAAATAGACAAATTAATTAGTGAGGCTAACCAGATAGTATTTTCTACTGCTCACCAGCATGTAGCACTAATGGATGGCAAAGTAAATGAAGTATCTGAGGAAACAGCAGGTGGATGGTGTAGAAGTTGAGAAAGCCAACTTCACAGACCCCGAAGATCACCTGCATGCAAATAACCTGTCACAGAAAGAAGAGATGGAGACAAACAAGCAAGGGTGCTCTGAAAGCTGAAAAATGTATTCATCCAAGAGAGAGATAAATTACAATGATGAATCCTTATAAAAGGATATTGTGCAACCCTAAAAGAAACCCTAATAGGTAGACATTTAATAATTAATATAATTATTAAATGTCACAAATGCAAACTAAAGTGAAATCTTAAGAGAGGAATAAATGTAATTTAATCAACATGATTAAATTAAAACCTTTACTCTAACACCCCCCCTTAAGATGAGCAAAAGTGTAGTTACAAACATGTGCAAGAAAGCAAAGGTAACTACAATGCAAGAAAGTAAACTTGGGTCCCGGCAACAAGGCCTGATCAGGTACCCAATTACAACCAAATCTCGGTAAAGTGGAGAAATAGAGAAAACCTCATGGGAAAAACTCTACTCCAAAAAGAGATGAAAGAAATAAATGCACTAATAACAGAAGGATAGGAGGTGGATAACATGATACCCCCCATAGACAACTTCTATCATATAAGTACATATACAATGGTCTCCATAGGAGAAAAAGAAAGAGACTAGAAGCCCCCCCCACAATGAAGAAACTCATGTCACACATATGGATGCCTGAGGTAGAATCCAAAAAGAGATCCTGAAGCGGCATATAATATTCCTCCCCTTGGGAAGAAATGGATCCAAAGGATGAAGATGAAGAAACCCTGTGAAGAGAGAAGAATCAATCTGTCTCAAGATGTGTGCCATAATAGGATGCTGAAGAATCCCTCTGTCTGAACTGAAACAAAAGATGTCAAATCCAAACTGAACTGAAGACTCAAAAACTGCAACCTCTGAATGCATAGATGATGGTGGGCTAACAGCCGGAATATGGCTATCAACAAAGAGGAGCTGAAAATCCTCAAAGTAATCCTCCAAGTCTGCAATATAGGACTCTACAAACAAAGACGAAATGCCTGCAAGATAAGAATCCCAAGTAGCCATGTCTGAAAGATGTATGATGTCCTGCTTAGCTGAATCAATAGGAGCCAAAGAAGAGGCAATATCAAACTGATCAGGAACAAAAGGAGATGATGTTGATACATGTATAATCTCAGTCTGAAGAGTAGGAACTGTGAGACAATCCTCTGATTCATCGGAATATGTAAGGGTATCTAAATATTGAAGTTCCTTTAAAGTATCATGATCAAAAGGTGTGTTATCTCTCCAACCAATGGGTACAAGACAATCTGAAGCAGGATCCTTTGGGAATGGAGAAAGACTGGGGTCTCCATAGATCTCCCAAAGACATGTCCAAAGTGAGTGAGGACAATCAATGCCCGATATAGCCCATACAGTGTCAGAATCAACACTAGACAAAATAACTCTTACTATGTGATTTCTAATGATATCCCAAGCTATTTTTCCCTCTAAAGTTGCTGGTTCAGGTATGAGATCATACAAATAAGGCAAAATATTAAGCCACCTACAGTGTGTAAGTATGCCCTTTGCCCATGACTCATAATTACCCCATTCTAGAAATACAACTAAAGGGTGAGTAGAAAAACCCATGATAACTCTTCAAATTAACAAATCTGAGACTAAATGACTTTAATACTGATAAAGCAGATCAAATAAAGCCATCCCACGCAAACAAATCATTTCCAAGAGATGAAACGTCCAAGTAATTGACAGATGTGTGAAAACACAAAGTACTGAATAAAATGTACTTGGTGTAGATTCTAGAAAAATAAATGACAGATCTAGAAGGAGCACAGAAACCCCTTTCCAACACCTATTCGTTTGCAAAAAACAAAGTCCGTATGCAAAAGATATGGCTCCTGGAGTGCAAAAAACTTGTTCTGACTTTGACTGGCAAAAAACACTGCAAAATGGCAAAATCGGAGAAAAAAACCTCCATCAATTAGATCGGGCTCGGAACCAGCTTTCCAACACCTATTTCCATTCGAAAATCCGAGCTAAAAATGCCTGAGTTATGCCCGATTTTGTAAAAACAGCTCCAAAAAACCCAAATAGGCCCTTATAGCCCTCAAGGGCTAAAAAAAATAAGCCCTTGGTCCGCTGGGCGACCAGGGGCTAGCATTGGTGGAGTGGCGACGCTGGAGCGGCGGCAGTGCACGGGCTGCGCGCAGGCGGCGCTCGGGCGGCGGGCTACGCCAGGGGCGCGGCGGTGGCTGCCGGGCCGCGGTCAGTGGTTACTGCCGGCGACAGTGGCCTGGCAGTGGTCGCCGGGCGGCTCTTCAGCGGCGCTGCGGTGTAAACTGGCTGCGCCTTTTTTTGAATAAAAAACTGCATTTCTTTTTTAGTTTTTTTTTTTTTTTTTGCCTCGGTCTGCGTGCCATAGGGTCGTACGGCCTTGGGGCATAAAAAAATTTGCCTTCTGGAGCAACTGTGTCCAAATCGAATGAATTTTATATGGAAATAGGGGTTTTTGGACGCTACGAGCTCAACGGTGAGGTCCATTTGGGCTCAAAGTGCACCGAAAAAAAATACCCCCTATTCCAAAATAAAAAATAGAAGACAAACACAGATCTGATGCAACCAAAACCTGGATCTCAAAATCTTTCAAAAGTTTGAACAAGCTGCAGCAGATCCAGCTCTGATACCATGTAGTATTTGAGAAAGCCAACTTCACAGACCCCGAAGATCACCTGCATGCAAATAACCTGTCACAGAAAGAAGAGATGGAGACAAACAAGCAAGGGTGCTCTGAAAGGTGAAAAATGTATTCATCCAAGAGAGAGATAAATTACAATGATGAATCCTTATAAAAGGATATTGTGCAACCCTAAAAGAAACCCTAATAGGTAGACATTTAATAATTAATATAATTATTAAATGTCACAAATGCAAACTAAAGTGAAATCTTAAGAGAGGAATAAAGGTAATTTAATCAACATGATTAAATTAAAACCTTTACTCTAACAGATGGGATATATTTTTTGTGGAAAAAGAAAAAGAGGAAGAATTACTTAGGCCTAAAACTATCAAAGTGTATCAAAAGGACAGAGATAAGGGGAAAGGTAAGATAGGTGTACCACCAAGCCTAAAAATAACTGACAATATGCCCCCACCTCTTTCAGATACTCCACCGGTAGACACTACTGACAGACAACCGGCCATAGAGAGTATGAAGACCCTAGTAGAAGATACAAATCCTAAATCAAAAATTTTGTATACAGTAAATATAGACACTCAGGAAGTTAATGTTGTGGTTGACAGAGAAACCACTGAGGATAAGGAGAAAAATGTGACTACTAAGTCACCAGCTGTAGAGGTTGAGTTGAACATAGAAAAACCTTCACAGGCAGAGCAACCGGCAGAGGATACCACTAAGGAACCGATAGATACAACAGATAAACCATCTTAATAACTGGCAAAGAAAAGTTCAGAGGTACAAACTAAGATTACATCTGAGAAACCGGCAATTAAAAACTTAGAGAAACCTTCTAAGATACAGATAGAGAAACCAAAACCGGTACAAGTTGAAGCACAGGTTTAGACAGAGACAGTGCCACCGGCCCAAACTGAAAAGCATAAACCTTTGTTTGTAGAAATGCAAACACAAACAGACCTACCAGAGGTCAAATCAAGCAAGGTAATTACCACAACCAGTAGCATGGCTATTGTAAAGATTGTTGGACAAACATCTAGTACAGCTATGGCAGAATTCAAACCTACTAATGTAACAGAGGTCCTATTAGATACAATAAAAAAGATCACGGAATACAATGCTCAAGCCTATAAGGCTATTGATGATACAATACCAACTCTTAAATTGATTGCACCAAAGTGCACAGTTGATAATAAGGATTCTTTAGGTCAACTAGACACATTGTCTAAGTTCATCACTAGCAACCTATTGACTATTGATCAAATAAATAAGGATACATTTAAGGAAAGAATGATAAAATAAAAAGAGAAATTCTTTGAGGATATTGTGAAAAAGAACAAGGAAGAAATGGATACCCTTTTACCGGAACTTGGAGAAATAATTTATGACTTCAAGAAACTGTACAGGGACACTTGCAAAATGAATGTATTAATAGAGGATCTTGACAAGGAGATTAGCAAAGCACAAGAGAAGATAAACAATATTGTTGGCAATCTGATAGGAGCATCAGATTCATTTTTGGAGTTAGAGAAGAAAATTGCAAAGCAAGAAGAGAAAATCAAGAAACTAGAGAATGACAAACAGGGAATAAAGGATAAGGCAAAGGACTTGAAATGCAAACTTAGTCCAAGACTAGAATACCTTATTTACTTGAGAAAAGAAATATCTGAGGCTCTGGTTCCTGGACTGAAGACACCGAAAGATAAAATGCACATACTCACCGATACAGTGCAAAGACCACAAGAGGAAATAAAAAGATAGCAATATATTCAGCAATGGTATAAATTTGCTCTTGACAGATATATTTCAGATTGTAACCCACTGGTTACAAGAATTCTGGCAGGACTCCACTGACACCGAATGACAACCTTTGTCATTGATGTCAAAGGGGGAGTAGTGGGATGAGAAAAATGGTCAGAAGAAAGGACATCATCTGCTCAGGGGGAGCATACATTTTTCTTGGCACATAGTTTTGGTAAGACAATTTTGGCAGACTATTTTTGGATGTTATTTTGGACACTTTTGATTTTTCTCATGAGTGTTGCCATCAATGTCAAAGGGGGATATTGTTGGCAAATGCACACTCCAATGAGAAATTGTAGGTGATTGAAGGTTTTGGCATTGATGGCAACCTTGCAATCATATGACACCAGCAAGACAAAGATATCGGCACTGACAAACTGACTCTACACCGACATACAAAACAACGGCAGTGAAAGGAAGGATACCGGCACCTTGGCCGACTTCAATTTTGTTTAAAATGTATTTTGTAATTAATCGAAAATCATTATAAGCTGACATGGCGAGTCATAATATGACTCATATATGTATGAGATCATTGTAGATCATTTTGTAAGAAGGTGATAGGCGAAATTATGCAGACCTAATATGTGAATTATTGGTTAAGGGTTTATGTATGTAGCAGAGCTTAAACCGGTATTGAACCTGACAGAGCAAATGCTAATCTCAAGCAGTACAAGACATTGGATTTTTATAATCCTTTTGTAAGTCAGTGTGACTTCTTTTGTATTTGAGTAGTGAGATCTAGGCACTTGGCCTTCCTGCATGTCCAGGCCCCTAATGTAAGAGTAATATTCCCTTATTGGCTAGTAAGCGAATATTGTGGGTCACAAATCCCACCGAGGTTTTTCTCACACCAGGTTTCCTTGTTAAAATATTGTGTTATGGTGTGCTTCTCATGTTATTGTTATTATTCTTAGCTACTGCATTATTTTTGGTTTATCGGTACACTGTTTTGATATGCTTTTCATGTTTTAAGTCAAGTAAATTGATATACTGGTTAGATACTGATTCACTCCCCCCTCTCAATATCTTTGGGAATCCTAACACTATGCAACAGCAAAATATCTATATGTCTGGCTACGTGCCTCTATCACCGACCCAAATAACTGATCGTATGCATTCATAGTGATCTTAGCTCTTCTAATTTCCTCATCCCTTTCCCTCTATAGACGATCCTTCTCTATAGTCAACTCATCCATCGCCTGCCTATACTTATCTCTATCCTTCATCCATCATTGCCGCAAAGTAGCGACCAGGTCCTCTAAATGCCTAACTCGATCTCTCAATCCCTCCTCATCTCCTCTCTCCACACCTCCTCTCTCCATAGCCCAGGGCATCTCCACATCATGTCCATCATACCCACCCTCATCCCCAATGTTGCTCGATGATCCTGATCCTTAATCATCGCCCTCATCAGAAACTACTCATAGATGCAATCTCTCCACTAATATCCACATCCTCCTCTCCACTATCCACCTTCTTTGCAATTGTTGATATTAGATCTATACCTCCTCCACTTCTACCTCCACCTCTACCTCCTCCATCTCTCCCCCCACCTCTCCCTCTCCCCATGGGACCCCTGTTATGTCTAATCTAATGAGCACCAATAGGAACTGCCAGATCTATCAAAGGTATAGGCTTGTGTTGTCTCCACCATACACTATATTGTGTTGTGGACCTTGGATCTACTACCCCAACATGCCATGCCCACAAAATAGGAGCAAGAGCATCAAACTCAAAAATAGCAACATGAGGCTGCACGCAAGCACCCCAATCACTAACCTCTCCAGTAGTGCCAGCAAAATAAGTTGTCACATTCATAATACCCTATACCTCCTCAAACTGTCTGATTACATGGCTAGGAAGATGCATGTCAATAACCCTATGACCACCCAAGTCTCGACCAATAAGATATCTCTATTGTCAACAAAAAGGAAGATGTAGAGAATCATCAGTCCAACCGGGACAAGTAAGATAAGGTCTCCATGAGAAATACTGTAAGATATCAATATGATAATGTCAATACAAGATATTTCTGATGCCCTATGTCTCACACTAGCAGTGTACCCAAAAGCATATGATTGATCTGGCTCTAAATCAATATGTAATGCAGGAGGGAAGATAGCTATGTGCTCCCAAGCCCACGTCAGGAGCAAAGTAATGCCACATCCAACTGATTTTTGTTGCAAGTAAAAAATCCCATGCATCTGATGATACAAAGTGGCAAGAAGACAAGGACCCCAAGCAAACACACGTATATCAATAATCATATCATGTATGACTCATCCCCGTCCAACAAGAAAACTATGGGTACATCTATCAGGAATCAATAATCCAGCAATAGTGCAAGCAATAACAACAGTGAGATCATCATAATCAAAATCATCTCAACGAATCTCGTAACGACCATGAATATGTAGATCCTGCTCCTCACA
Source organism: Cryptomeria japonica (assembly GCF_030272615.1). NCBI lineage: Eukaryota > Viridiplantae > Streptophyta > Pinopsida > Cupressales > Cupressaceae > Cryptomeria > Cryptomeria japonica. The sequence goes on along the minus strand of NC_081410.1, from coordinate 131,598,833 downwards.
CTTGAACAATGTACACAAAGCAGAAACACCATCATGACAACCAAAATTAACTTGTGTACCAAATATCAGAATGTGTAAGATACACCGCACATCCTCAAGTGTGATCGACGCCTCACCTGTCGGTAGATGAAAAGAACATGTCTTTGAATGCCACCGCTCAATCAAAGCAGTAATCATGGCCCTATTGGCCATAACCTCAGGAAAATGTGTTATGTAATACAATCCAACATGTCATAACAAAGCAGTATCCTCTGGATCCAACTCATGACGTCGATCAAGACCGTCTGGCCTTGTCTGTCTAGAAAGCAGTACTGGATAATGCGTCTATGTTTGGAAAACATACAAATGAGTTAGTTACATCATAAAATTATCAAAACGCATAAGAAAAATTGTCTTTACTATCAAATGTGGCATACTTATAGCAACTGCGAAGTAAAATTATCAATTGCGTAATGATTTTATCAAATGCAAATTACTTTTAGCAAATGTGAAACAAAATTATCAATTGCGAAGCAAAACTCGCAAATGTGAATCGAGAGAAGCAAATGCAGTGTAAAACATCAAATGCGGTACATTTGAATCAATTGCGCAATACTAATATCAATTGCGGCAAAATCGACAGTCAAATGCGAAATTCATGGAAAAGTACATATCATCAAACGATTGAAAATTTTGGAAAAAACAGACATAAAACGAGCAATAAATCATGCAACTCACCATGCCACCAGTGTCAGTAGGTCTATGATAAGACCACACTCGCTCAGATAAATGCAGCCTCACTCTGTGACCTGCCATTTCGCTCCAAGGATGTCAAAAGCACTAATATCTTTAAGGACTTATTGCAAAACAAAATAGTGCAAATGAGCTCAAATCAACACCAATCTTCAATTTATAAACTCAAAATTAGGGTTTTTCTCAACATAATGCTCGTAGACCCCTCCAACTTCAATGTAGTTGTAGACATAGCAAACAAGATCGAAACCATTTCAAACTTCATATTATCGTTCCACAATTTTTCGACCACTTTTTCTAAGGAGGCATATTTATACCCTAAGTGTCACTAGGGCATATTGGGGTAGCTTTTCTTTTCATTTTCTTTGAAACAACGTCGTTTCAATATTGTCTTAAAGAGGGGCAAATGTAGACACCTAAAAATGTCTCACTAATTCTACACTAATTATTCATCTATTTAATTAAGTAATTCTTTAATTATTTGATTAAACTAACTATTTGTTCTAATCATCACCCTTCAACACTTATAATTATTCTATTTCTATTCTCAAATCATGTTAATCAGTTAACCATATCTCAATTATTTAATTAATTGCGACATTTTCCTTAATTAAATCATCTTTATTATTTAATTAATTCAATCTCTTAAGTTTAAATAATTTCATTTAAATTATTTAAATTAATTAATTAAATTCCTCCAATTCCATCTAATTTCATTTCATATTTCCCCAAATTCGAATTTCAACTAATTTCATATAATTTTACATTTTCAAATTCATATTTTCCCCAAATCTGAATTTCAATTAAATTCATGTGCATTTCAACATTTGAATGACCAAAATCAAATTCAAATTGAAAATGAAAATCAAATTCAATTTCAAATTCCTGCAGCACATGTTGAAATCATAACTGATTGATCAAATCAGTTGTCTAATCAGTTAACTCAATTAACTCATCAATCACCCATTTCCACTCCAAATCAGCTTTTTATGAGTAGTCCATCAATTCAGTCTACTAATCTATTTATTCAGTCATCTCCATAGTCTATTCAGTCTACTAATCAATCAAATGATTTTACTATCCAATCTATTCAGTTCACTCTCCAATCAATCATGTTAACAGATCAATCTATTGAGTTAACAAATCAATCATGACTAGTTCATTGATCAATCAATTTCAGTTATCTATCAATCAACACTTGAGTTCTATTTCTCACCCCCCTTGTGTTGAAAATCTATAAATTCAAAATCATTTTCATCAATTCAATCTAGCTTTTTAGAATCACAGAATCAGAGTTTTCAAAGTATTTGTATGTAGGTGTGTAGGGGAAAAAGTGAGACTAAGTATAGAAACCCTAATCCCACTCTCATACACACTCATGGAATACGAAAGAGCCTAGGAAGGTAACACACATTGGCTACTTCTTATGAGAAAGAGAGAGACGTGGATTACCTCTTAGGTTTTCTATTCCTTTGCTATAAATGAGAGAGGAATGATGCTAAATGCAATCTAACCTAGAAAGCAAGTAAGCAAGCGAACCCTAATGTGAGAATGCAGATCAAAGAACAACTGATACACTGCTGAAAAGTACGTATCATAAAGCAAAATCAAAGGTGCACTTGTGTCTGAAATCTAAGCAAAAGTGTCTAGGACCAAGGTGCCACACCATTGTCTTGATTCTACAATTCTAGAGATACAACTGACGGGAGGGACTTTGAGATATGCAAAGCACTATTCTGTCAAGTCCTACTGACAGAGGGAATGACCATGGCATCGTGCCACTATCCTGGGTAGGACCAGGTCATCATGCCCCTTTCCTTGAAATATTTTTTCACTTCTGAGAATTCTGGGTGGTGTTGATGCCTTTTCCAGATCTAAAACTGCCTCTGGATGCCTGTTTCTGCACCTGCAACTAAAAAGGGAAGGTTTGGGGTGACTATATAGGGTTTTGCCTTAGTCAAACCCCTGTGTTCGTTATTTTCACCTCCATGAATAGCGGATAATGTACTAAAAATGTGTGTGGAAGAACCTTGTATATGTGCAAGATCCTAAGAATGAAAGCAAACAACATAGAGCAACCCTAAAGAGTAAACCCTAATTGCTTATAATTGACAAAGTAAATTCTCTAAATCGACAATGCAAAGTGATCTAAAGCATAAATATGAATCAAAATGAATCTTATACAAAAATATGAAAACAACATGAAACCATACCCAACCCCAAGGGAGAGGTACAAGCCAATCGGTTGTCGGTGATCTCCTATTGCTCTTCTACATCTTCCAAAGCGCCCAATTGATAAAAATGATGCTTGATGAATGTTTGATGCGTAAATGTCGAATGTTGTTGAAGACTTCAAAGATCTTCTCTTTCATTGCAAATAAGGTTGTAAAGTATGAAACCTTAGATCTTAATTTCATGTTTAGTGCAACCTAGGATTTGAATTTCCCGCTGATATTTTGGGGTTAAGAATTATTATATCATAGGATTGTGCTCCTGGAGTTTCGGGAAAAAAGTCACGGACCATGTTATTTTGGGGTTAAGCGTTATTATATCATAGGATTGTGCTCCTGAAGAGGAACAACTTCCACCCACTTTGTAAAGTAATCGGTTGTAATTATGATGAAGGTATGTCCTTGAGATGAAGAAGGAGATATTTTACCAACAAGATCCAAACCCTATGTAGAAAAGGGCCAAGATGCTACTTGATATTGAAGTTCTTGGGTAGGGGCATGGATCAAATTGCTATGCTACTGACACTGATGACATTTCTTAACAAATGCAAAGAAATCCTTTTCCATGGTTTTCCAATAATATCCCATTCAGAGCAACCTCTGAACTAAGTATCTACCCCCAAAATGTCCCCCACAAGCACCTGAATGTGCTTCCTCAAGGGCAATAGGGATTTAGGTTTTGTTGAGACAACGGAGGAGAAGACCATTATAACCCCTCTTATAAAGAACATTAGAAAGTATAATGTATCTAGCAACTAAATTTCAAATCCTAGCCCTAGTATTCTTGTTCGAAGAGTCAGGAAAGGTACCATCATTCAAATATCTCACGATATGTGAGTACCATTCATCAGAATATATAATGCAACAATATGCCACATCACTAGGATTATTAGCAATGGCCGAGGCAGTGAGGTTGTGAATAGTGAATTCAAGATCGATCCTCTAAAGATACAAGAGAGGCTACACATGCCATTGCATCAGCATGTCGATTATCTTTTCAAGGAACAAGCTCCATGGTATAAGAATCAAATTTTTGTAACAAGGATACAGCTAGATCTCTATAATGTGATAATTTATCTTTCGAAGCTTGATAAACTCCTATCACTTGTCCTATGATTAGTTGAGAATCTCCATAGATATGTAGATGTTTTATATTTAATGCTAAGGCTGCATTAATTCCTGCTATAAGAGCCTCATATTCAACAATATCGTTGGTACACAAGAAATTGAGACCATATGATAAAGGGATAGGCTTCTTTTTAGGAGAAATTAAGACCACCCCTGCCCCCAATCTTGTACGACATCTAGAGCCATCAAAGTACAATTCCCAAGACTCATCAATCTCAATAGATAAAATATATTCATCGGGAAAGGACTCCGGATTAGGTAGGGAAAAGGGTGAAGGGGCCTCAACTAAGTGGTCAGTCAATGCTTGACCCTTTATTGCCTTTTGTGAGACAAACTTAAGGTCAAACTCGGTCAACATCATAACCCACTTAGCTAAACGTCTGGAAAGGTCAGGTTCAGAGGAAAAATGCTTGAGAGGGTTAAACTTAATCATAACATGGACTTCAACATTCAAAAGGTAATGCCTTAACTTTTGGGTGGCAAAGACCAAAGCAAGGCACTGCCTTTCTATTGCAGAATATCGGACTTCGTAATCGAGTAGAGTGTGGCTTATATAATAAACTGAACATTCTCTACCATCCTTATCACATTGTGCCAACAAGGTTCCAAGAGCATGAAGGGAAGCAGTTGTGTATAACAAAAAAGGTTTAGTAGGATCAGTAGGTCGAAGAATAGGAGGATTGATCAAATAGGATTTTAGGTCTTCAAATGCCTGACAACAATCCTCATTCCATTGGAAAATGGTATTCTTTTTAAGCAATTTAGTAAAAGGAAAGGTACGATCTGCAAGTTGAGAAATAAACCTATGAATAGCCCGGATCTTTCCCTGCAAACTCTTTAGTTGGGAGACATTCTTAGGAGGTGGAATATTAACAATAGCATCTATTTTCTTTGTAACAACCTCAATGCCACGATGTGAAACTATGAACCCTAATAGTTTTCCACTATCCACACCAAACACACACTTTCGGGGATTCAAGTACATGTTATACTTACAAATTCGCTCAAATATTTGGTGAAGGATCCTAACATGATCTACATGAAGAACGGATTTAGTTAAGATATCATCAACGTAATCTTCTAAATTCTTATGCATATAGTCATGGAAAATAAGAGGCATAGCACGCTGATAGGTTGTGCCTACATTTTTAAATCCAAAAGGCATCAGAACCCAACAAAAAGTGCCCCAAGGGCTGGTGAAAGCAGTTTTGTATTGATCGAGGATTAATGAAGATTTGATTATATCCTGAGAAACCATCTATGAAGGATAATAGGGCATGACCTACTACGGAATCCACTATCATATCGATATTCGGGAGAGGAAAGTCATCTTTTAAAGAGGATTTATTTAGGTCATGGAAGTTCGTACACATCCTAATTTTATTATCAAGCTTAGCCATAGCCACAATGTTTGAAATCCATGGAGAATAATCGATAGGACGGATGAATCCAGCATCCAACAATTTTTCAGTCTCAGCTTTAATAAGTAATGCCACTTTAGGGTGAATTTTTTTAATCTTTTTCTTCACTGGTTTAGCATCAGGAATTAGGACAATGTTATGTGTGACTATCTTAGGATCTATGCCAGGCATATCAGAGTATATCCAAGCAAAGATTTCAGGAAATTCAAGTAATAACTCAGAATATTGGTTTTGCTCTTCTTCGTCAAGGCATTTCCCTATCTTAATGATTTTATCTTCAACATAAGGATTTATCTTGATATCAATAGTGTCACTTATTAGGAGATTGCTCCTAAGAATTTGGCTAAGGAATCGACACTAGAAGAGTCATAGTCAATATACTCTGGATATTTTAGCAAAAGAGAAGTAGAAATGACATTAACACTAATGAATGATCTCTTAGAGGTTTTAGTACGCTTAAAAGGATCATAGCCAAGCCCAAATGTCATATCGTGGAAGTTGTTTTCCAAGGGAACCTTGATCCCCTATTCTTAAGCACCACATCCACTACCATTATATCTGCATCTAGCTAGGATGTGAAAACCGGTACCATAAAAATTAGTCATTTCTGTAGAAGGAGGATTTTCATAAAGTGAAGGGTTAAAGTTCTCCAGGCCAGAAATAGGAGACGAAGTCTAGGAAGCCACTACAAATTTATAACTCAATGCCCCAAACAAGGTGGATTGCACCTTAGGTTCTCTAGGGGGAATTTTGTATTGCCCTATGAAAGTAGGATTGAAATTAAGGGATCCTGAATCATCTTCTGCCAGAACCTTTTTTAGGAGAAAAGATATTTTTAGTAGTAGAATCAGGCTAAGAAGAATCTCTCTCAAGAACCTTAGGTTCACTTGAGGAAGTATTGGGAATCGATTCAGATGTAGGAGATAAGTTTGATGAGGTGGTCACATTAGTAGGAGTAGAAGATTTAGAGGAATTATCTAAGAAAATTGGGGAAGAACCAATTGAAAAAGATTTAGAACTTGATGTTTGCAGACAAGCCTAGAGACTTGTGTCACCTAGCAAGGTATACATTTTATTGTTGTACATGAATTTAATTTGCCTATGCAATGTAGAGGGGACAGCTTGCATGCTATGAATCCAAGGTTGCCCTAACAACAAGTTATGCATCAATTCTTCAAACATGACATGGATAGGTGTGGGAAAAGCAACAGGATCTACCTTAATAGGTAAGGTAATGATACCTAATGAAGATTTAGAAATATTGTCAAAGCCTCAAATGGTAAGATAATCAGACTTAATAAGAGATGTATCAACATTGATCTTATGCAACAAGTTAATGCTACAAACATTAAGGCTAGAACCATTGTCCACTAGTGTTCGCTTTATTGCACTATCATTTATGATAACCACAATCATCAAACGATCATATTGTTGTTAAATTTCACTAGAGGGTAGCTCATCTTGTGAATACAATTTGAGCCTTAGGTGTTGTGATAGAATTAATCAAGGAAGTCGTATTATTAGATGTCACGATAGGTGGGACATTTAATGTTTTCAATGAATCTTATAGCATTCCATCATGAGTTGAAGAAGTTTGAATCAAACCACAGAGGGATATCTTGGTAGGAGTAGCTTTAAGTTGTTCAACTAGGCCATAGTACTTACCAAGAGTTTGTGAAATGTGAGGCACTTGAGGCAAAATAGGTTGAGGATCAAAAAGAGAAGTTGGAATAACGAGAGGAGGATTAGGTTGTGGATTGTTTCTCATATTATAGGTATGGGAAATTGTATTATAACTCTCCTTAGTTATTGTTTAGCATAGCTATAAGGACTCTTGGTGGTATTCCTTCCTTGAACCATAATGATGGGTTTGTTTGGAGTACTAAAGGAATCGTGACTATATCCACCTTGAATCGTGAAAAGAGGTTGATTAGGAAGAGGTGAAGTTAGAGAAGGACAAGCACCACCTTGGACTACAAAAAGAGGTTTGCTATGTTCATTCACATTGATCATGTTTATTAACCTTTTAGATGTATTACTCTTGTTTGAAGGTTTAGGCAAAGACATAAAGTCATCAAGGGCATCATCCAATAAAGTATGATCATAGTGATTGAAAGGCTTATCTTTGGAATCAAAAGGAGACATAACCTCATAAAGGGAATTGTGAAGGTCAACCATGTCATTAGATTTAGTGGAGGAGTTGATAGGAATATACCCATGAGAGGAACCATTCAACTTATCTTTCTCATCACCATGAAATGGCATAATAACAAGGTTGATTAGTTTTTGGAAAAATGAGGGTTTAGAAGGCTTAGGGTTCAAAAAATCATCTAGAGCTTCATCTAATTCATCCTTACTAAACTCATAATCAACAAAATTGTAGACATCATCAAAAGAATGAACATATTGCAAATAAAAATTTGACATTTTGAAATGAGAATTAAAATTAAATCTAAACACACAATCCAAGCAAATAAAGGGAAATCACTCTTTTTGTTTTTTTCTTGAATTTTTTCACTTTTTTGGAATTTGATGTTTATAAAGAAAAATGATAAGATATGAAATCTAGATCTAAAAATGCAATGTAATGCAAATGCAATTGGATTCACGTCAGGTTCACCAAAGATGTGTAGGGGAAAAAGTGAGACTAAGTACGGAAACCCTAATCCCACTCTCATACACACTCACAAAATACGAAAGAGCCTAGGGAGGTGACACACTTAGGGATACTTCTTGTTTGGAAGAGAGAGCCAAGGATCACCTCTTAGGTTTTCTATTCCCTTGTTGTAAATGAGAGAGATGAATGATTCAAAATGCAATATAACCTAGGATGCAAGTAAGCAAGCAAACCCTAATCCGGAAATGCAGATCAAAGGACAAGTGATACACTACTGAAAAGTAAAGATTAGGAAGCAAAAGAAGAGGTACAACTATGTCTAAAATCTGAGCAAAAATGTCTGGTACCAAGGTGCCACTCCACTGTCTTGATTCTGCAAGTCTGGAGTTGCAACTGACAGGGTGAGTTTTGAGACCTGCAAGACATTATTCTACCAATTCGTGTTGACAGAGGATGGGACCAAGGCACCACACCCCTGTCCTTGGAAAGACTAGGGTGCCACACCCCTGTCCTTGGGGTTTTTTGTGAAATCTGCACTCAAGAACTATTTCTGTGCACTCCTCTGATCCTAAAACTTTTGGCGACGCTCAAATCCGAACTTGTATCTGAATCTACAAAATAGGGTTTTTGGTGGCTATATGGGGTTTTGCGTTAGTCAAACCCCTGTTTTGGTGAGTTTCACCTACACAAATAGTTGATGATGTACTAAAAATATGTGTGCAAGATCCTAAAACGAAAGCAAACAATCTAGAGCAACCCTAAAGAGTAAACCCTAATTGCTTATAATTGACAAAGTAAATGCTCTAAATCCATGATGAAAAGTGATATAAAGCATAAATATGAATCAAAATGAATCTTATATGAAAACATGAAAACAACATGAAACCATACCCAACCCCAAGAGTGAGGTACAAGCCAATCTTCAGTCAGTGATCTCCTATTGTTCTCCTACATCTTCAAAAACCCCCAATTGATGAAATGATGGTTGATGAATGAATGTTGAATGTTGTTGATGACTTCAAAGATCTACTCTTTTGATACAAAGAAGGCTCTTTTTGCTCCAAAAACCTGCCCTTAGATTCTTAGAAGAAGACCCCTTCAAATGAAGAAAGAGATCTCTTAAGTATGAAACCCTAGATCTTAATTTTGTCTTTAGGCCAACCTAGGATTTGAATTCCCCAACAATATTTTGGGGTTAAGTGTTATTATATCATAGGATTATGCTCCCAAAATTTCAGGAAAAATGTCGAGGACCATGTGCATTCCCGCCACAGTCCGACCAACTTTTCACCAAATTTTTGAGGCCATTAGATATGATGATATTAGAGCGCATCCCAAAGTTACATCTGATTTTGAGATGTTTTGATGTGTGAAATCGTGCCTTAATGTCGAAATAAGACATAATTAGGGTTTATGATTAAATGATTCATTAGAGGAATAAAATGAAAAGGGGCACGCTTAGAGTAAAGGGCTCAACTTTATAACATGTAAAGTGATGAAACATGACTTTAGATTTAATTAAATTAATTAATTAAATTCTTAAAAGAGATTAGAAATGCAAGATGCAAAACACACTAAGGCGATTGCTAGCATAAGTGTGAAATTGTACCACCTTAGCAAGGGTGTACAATTTACGACACTACAGATGTGTGGGTGTGCTTATTGATGAGTCTTAGGAATTTCTTAGTTTCATTGATTTTATGCTACTTTATTAGACTTTTACCAGTTTATTATTAGACTTATTATTAGATGTTATAATATATAAATGACATGTTGATGTGAAATATTCTATGTGATTTAATGATTGATATATTATTGAACATTATAGATGATAATTTATAGATGATAATTTGTCTGGATTATATTTGTTGTAAAGGACTAACATGTAGCTTGAAGGGAGCCCAATCCAACTACAACCTAAGAGACTTTTTATCCACCTACAACCAAAGGAGATATAATTTGTTGGTCTATGTGGAAGCAATCAAGAGATGGCAAGAAATTTGTGGTCATGTGGAGTCCTTGTTGACTCTCTCTCTTTAGTGGTCATAGAGGATTTCTAACATCATGGAGCACAAAGAGGTTATGCATCATTAATCTAGACTTAATACGGTGAACCATGTCCCTAACTCTATGCTACTAAGGAATAAAGGAGTTTGTTACAGAACAAAACTCTTGTAGGCTATTTGTTATTTATGTTTTTCCAATAATTGAATAAGTTACCTCAATATTAGGGAAGTGAAACATCTATCTCGGATTAGTTAGAAGAATTAATTATCCACTCCCTATGATAATTTTAAAAAATATAATTGTTGTGTCAATTAGGATCTTCGTTTGTTGGCATTGAGTCATTTTTCATTTTTACCAGTTAATTAATAATAAAATCATAGACAATATAGATAATGATTATTGTTAAATCTTCTGCGTAATTGTAATCATGATGTCTTGGATATGAACTTATGAATAAGTAATGACAATTATTTTATGAGTTAGTGTATTGTTACTCTCTAGAGATTACGCTCCTCAAGCAAGGGCCACTTGAGGTATTGTAATCCTCCTTTCTCTTTACTATTATTAGTTATTTATGAATGTAGTAGATAGATTACTATAAATTCTCCATTAGTGTCAAAAAGTATTCTTATGGTTTGTTAATACTATTGTAGTTAGAGTCTTGGTTGCAACCAACTTTTTACTTTTTATTAGTTATTAATTGTTACCCATAGTGATGCAGCCATAACCGGTGAAACCCTCAAAAGAGAATTAATCATCTTATGCAGCAAGAGTAACACAACGAAAGCAACAAGAAAACATAGCAAGATTATAGAAACGGATCATATTATTGCCTTAGAACTTTCGGAAACCAACCGGTTATCATCATACAATCATCATAGAACATCTAGTAGTTAACAGGTTACATGCAGGCTACAAGCCAGATACAATCCAACTGGGACTCTCAGAATCAACCAGATCACTAATTACCAATCTCAATCCTTATTTTGATTTCTACTTCTTATGTCCTATAAATAATTACATAGTGCCATATATATACCCTCCGGAACATATCTGGGTCGGCCTCAAAAGATTACATTTACCAATGCAAGAAAATGAAACATGTAACTAGGTTGGCCCTAAGAATGAAAGAAATCCTCCTAGAAAATAACAACCAAGAAGATCGGATTAGCAACAAGGTCGGTCACACACCCAAGAACATCGGACAAGACCCCAAATAGATCCACACACCAAGAACCACTCTGGTAATGAAGGAAAGTTAACCGGTAAGCACAAGAACTGTCCCAGAACCCAGAAATAGTCAACTGAGAGCGATAACTAGCCGGAAAAGAATCCAAATAGACTGAAAATATGAAATTAAGCACATGAACCAGCCTAGAAACCAAAAATAGGATCTGCAATGAAAAGAAAGCAACTATCCGTAAGAACACAAAAAACTGCACACTGAACTGAACAAGAACTAAACTAAAAGGAAATATTTTTGGTTGATGCAAGATTTCTCATAGACCGAGGATGATCCTGCATCAAACACCTCGGGTAGAAAGTGATGTTCAATGAGTGGCAACTCATGAACATCTAAAAGGATTCGGGATTAATACCCCATGCTCATTTCTGATCCAAACATATTCCTTATTTGCTAACCTCTTCTTTAGCTCCTCCGGGATCTCAACCGGCTTCTCTAACCCATGACTCTCTTTGTTTCTCTTCCTTTGCTTCAGATCTGCACATTGTCTCTGTTTACTGCTCTCTTTCTTCTGCAACTGTGATTTGTTTCTGCCACAAGACTTCATTTGGTTTGTCACCATAAGCTTTATATCATCCAGTTCTATTTGTCCATCTAGCTTATTTATCAGATCCTTCTGCAAACTCATGTCACCTTCTGGTATTACCTCTGCAACCAGTTTCTCAATACTGCAACTTTTCTCAAGACTCTGATTCTTCACCTCCTTCTCTTTCTCCTTCAATTAAGTCATTGTGAACTTCTACCCATCTTTCTCAATAATGATTAGGTTTCTTCTACAGTCATAAATAGCTCCCCTATCAAACTGCCAAGGTCTTCCCAACAAGACATGACAAGCACTCATAGATACAACATCACACAAAAGCTCATCCCTAAAAGGCCCAATATTAAAATTCACCAAACAATGCTCCTTTACTTCTATCTTTTGATCATCTTGTAACCAACTTACCTTGTAAGGACAAGGATGCTCAAGCCTCTTCAACCCAAGCTTCACTACCATCTCTTCAGATGCCAAATTATCAGTACTTCCACTATCCACAATAACCTTCCAACACTTACCACCTGATTTGCACACAGTCTGGAAAAGACTCTTTCTTTGATAAGATCTGGTATCCTCACTACTCTACTCCATCATGATTCTTCTGAACATAAGGGATTCTCCTTGCTCCAGTGTACAGTCAATTTCGGCAACTTCACCTTTTGGTTCCTCATTTACCACACAACTTCTTGCCATTCCCTGCTTACATTCATAAAATCTATATCTGGTTTCTCCACACTTGAAACATTTACCGGGAGATTATCTGTCAGTACTGCCACTGCCTTTCCTCTGTGTTTTTTGTTCTGGTTCTTTACTCCACTTAGGTTTTGATTCTTCCTCAACATTCTACTTCTCTATACTCATCTGCCCCTTGAATCTCTTCTTCCCTCTAGGGTTATTCAGTTGTCTTCTTCACACCTTCTCCTCAGCCTTTAGAGCATACTGGTAAGCTTCTTCAATAGTGGAAACCCTCAACATACTCATCTCATCCTAAATGTTAAATGCAATTCCATTTATGACCTCGCCACCTTTTCTCTATCCATCTCTCTATGTCCAGATCTAATCATCACCTTGTAGAATTCGTCAATGTACTCTTTCACAGTTATGTTTCTTTGTTTCAGGTTCTGCAACTTCTTGAACAATTCCAACTCATAGTCTCTCGGTATGAACTTGGCCTTCAATCTTGCAACCATCTGTCTCCATCGAGTGATCTTCATTTCACCATTCTCTACTTTGTCTTTCTACAATTCTTTCCACCATAAGGCAGTATTCCCTTTCAACTTAGTCTATGCCAACTAAACTTTCTATGGGTCATTGACATCCTCAAACTCAAAGTAATCCTCCAACTCTCTGATCCAATCAATCAAATCCTCTGGGTTCAGCGTTCCAAAAAATTTTGAAACTTCCACTTTATGAACTTTACTCACTTGTGCCACTTCTCTCAGGAATATTTCCTCCCTTCCATCTTCCGGTCCTTCATCCTCTTCCGCTTCAATCTCTTTACCAGCATCTTCATACTCATCCTCAAAATCAGGGTTCCTCCACAAACCAACCAATTTATTCTGAATTTCATTCCTCACTTCATTCTTGAAGTCCTCCATCATCCGCTCTACCCTTTGGGGGTTTGTCCTTCTAGGCAGCATCTCCTCTTATGTTTCGATGAACTGCCTCATCTCAGCGATATGACTACCGGTTTCAATTGCCTCTCCTCGGCGATCTATGGAACACGCGCAGCTTGCCTCCAAGCAGTGATCTATCCACCCAAAGGAATGCCTCAAGGTTCACAAACAGCTCTTCCACTAACCGGTTCATAACCAGCTCTGATACCAATTGATGCAGCCATAACCGGTGAAATTCTCAAAAGAGAATTAATCGGCTCATGCAGCAAGAGTAACACAACGAAAGCAACAAGAAAATAGAGCAAGATTACATAAACAGATCATATTATTTCCTTAGAACTTCCAACAACCAACCGGTTATCACCATACAATCATCATAGAACATCTGGTAGTTAACCAGTTACATGCAGCCTACAAGCCAGATACAATCCAACCGGGACTCTCAGAATCAACCGGATCACTAATTACCAATCTCAATCCTTATTTTGATTTCTACTTCCTTTTTCCTACAAATGATTGCATAGTGCCATATATATACCCTTCGAAACATATCCAGGTCGGCCTCAAAAGATTACATTTACCAATGCAAGAAAATGAAATGTGTAACTAGGTCGGCCCTAAGAATGAAATAAATTCTCCCAAAAAATAAAAACCAAGAAGATCATATCAACAGAAAGTTTGCCACACACCCAAGAACATCGGACAAGACCTCAAATATATCCACACACCAAGAATCACTCCGGTAATGAAGGAAAGTTAACCAATAATCACAAGAACTATCCCGGAACCCAGAAACAGAGAACCGGGAGCGATAACTAGCCGGAAATGAATCCAAATGGACTAAAAATTTGGAATTAAGCACATGAACCATCCTAGAAACTGAAAAATGGGATCTGCAATGAAAACCATGCAACTAATGGTACCTATCGGTAAGAACACAGAAAACTGCACACTGAACTGAACAATAACTAAACTGAAAGGAAATAGTTTTAGTTGATGCAAGATTGCTCATAGACCGGGGATGCTCCTGCATCACATAGCCACCATTGAGTCACTATTTGAGTCTCACATCAATTGTTGTATTAGATAGTTTTTTGTTTAGCATTGTTTGTACTTTTGTTAGTTAGTTTTCTTCATGTGGTGATAGGAAGCTTGAGAAATCATTTATTGCATATACAGTGCCTACACCATATTTGAAGATATGTCCTTGGTCAATTATTAAGTGAACCTCCATTTAGGACATTAAGTTATCCCATTCAATACCTCAACCAAATTGATTGCATAACATATTACACCAACTCTATGGACATAGTGGAGACCAATCATTTTTGCAATGTTTTTCAAGGATGGTGCTAAGGTTTAAGACTCTTAAGTTTAGGCTTTCTTTCATTGTTTTCTTTTCGTAATTCCCTTTCTATTATTTATTTTTTAGTAATATAGATATTTATTTTCAGGATTACGAATGTTATATTTTACAATTAGTATCAACCTATTTACTAATAAGTGTAGCAAGACAACCCATAAGCTCAACGCTTCCCTTGCATGCATTGGTTGATGGATGCTAGAGTAAGGTTTCTTCCCTATACATCAGGTCTATAAGATTCCCTGGCTTCAAGAGAGGGGCTAGAGGACCCATTAGAGTCAACGCAAAAATCAAAAGAGCCATTTAGTGCACAAATAAATTCAACATCTTCTAATAATACATAAGAACCTACTCAAGAGAATGTACAAGAACCACAAACAATAATGTCTAACATAGACAATCCTAATGTACTGGTCACCTTTGCATTTCCAATCACTGACTAGGATAGGGCAACAATGTTGCAAAATATACCTCCAAATGCCCTCCCCAACTTCTATGGCCTAGTCACTAAAGAACTTGATACTTTTCTATTTAAATTTGATGTACTATGCAGAAGCTATGATTATGTTACTAATGCCCATCATCTTTTTCTAGCTACTATGAAATATTTTGCACTAAGGTGGTTTATGGGGCTAGGTAGCTATGTGATCACTAGCTGGGCTACAATGAAAGAGAAGTTTATACAAAATTATCAAGGCTATTGAAAAGGTGGGAATACTAGAAAGGAAGAAATCTTCAAGATGTCCAAAAGAGAGGATGAACCACTTGAAGATTTCGTAGACAAAGTCCATTTATGTTTGAAGAAATTCAAATAGAATAGGCTTACTCTGAGTCTCTCAAGTTGGTCTTTCTCCAAGGAATCAATGAGGAATGCATTGATGCACCCAATCTAATGGGTGGAGAAGACATCAATCAAGAAACCCTTAATGATATCTACAGGCTTGTAAGGAATTACTTTAGGTCTACATTGAAAAAGAACAAAAGTCTTAGGTTGCTTCCTGCCACTAAGACATCTACTGGTGTCTCAAGGGTAGAATTGAGCAACCTCCTTTCTGACATGAAGGAAGACAAAATAAGTCATTTGACAACCCAACTGGACACTCTTCACTTTAAGAAGAAACAACAAGTAGAGGCTACTCTTGTAGAGTATTTCCCTCATTGTAGGAAGAAGAGGTCTAATTGCAAGTGTAAAAAGATTGTTGCCATCTCTAAAGAGAAGATTTCATGTCTAGAGTTTCATACACTAGAAGATGATGATGGACAAGTCTTCTACATAGCACAATGCAATCCATGGAAACAAAAACAAGGTATACCACCAAACCCATTATCTCTACCTTGGTGGTATGAAACTCGTCCTTCCATGGGCTCTATGGCTTCTGCTTTGGCCTGTGGTGTGGGAGATTCTTCTAGCAAGAATACATCTGATGCTGCCTCATCCATGCCTCCACCTATTGGTAGGCAAAGCTTTTCTCAAGTGGTGAAATTTGCGGCCTCCAAAGGTGTCTGTCCCCTCCCTTGGGCCAAGTCATCCCTAGTGGTTGTCTATGGGCAGGATGTTGTGGACAACATAGGATTATATCAACGTTGTGCCCTAGTGTGAAGATTCTCTGAACTCTAGCCCTCCCTACAAGACCTTCATTGTTGGGTAAGTGACTCTTGGAAACCCTTGGTTGCTTACAATATTGAGCTATTTCCATGTGCTAAATGTTTTTTCATTGCCTCCTTTACCTCTTCGGCTAATTGAATTTTGATCTAGAGGAAGTTGTGGGCTTGGGACGCCTACCCTCTCTTCGTCAAACCCTTGACCATTGCCTTCAAACCCCTCACTGAGTCAGTCAACATACACCCTGTGTGGGTCAATCTCTTGAATCTGCCTTTGCACTTTTGGGAACAGTTCTAATATGAGGCCATTGGCAACTCCATTGGTCATTTTTTGATGGTGGATGATGACACTTCCTCAATGGGCCACTCCACCTTTGCCCGCATTTTGGTCGACATTGATACTGCTTCTCCTCTCCTTGTTGATGTGGTGCTCATGGTTGGGGATAGGCCCTAGATGCAACTGTTGTACTTTGAGGGTCTTCTCTTCCGCTGTCGAAGGTGCTTCTCTATATAGGACACTTGGCTTCAGGCTGCTCTACTTCACAACTTGAGGGTGTTTCAACCTAGTGGAAGGATGATACACTTGATCATTTAACTATTTATGCTTCGAAGGAGATTCCAAAGGGAATGGAGGAGGACTCACCTACTGACCCTTCTGTCATTCCTTCATATTCTGAGACCATACAGCCTGCCTCTGTGGCCCCTCGGCGAACTGCTACAACTCCTCTACAATCTCTGAAAGGTATGTGTGTGGTACCTTATAGGGAACCGATTTATTCTTCTATGACTCATGTATTGCATGTTGATGATTATCTTAAAATTCCTTTCCATAGGGACCCCCCTCTGAATGACTCCCCCTTGCTGATCTAGGGGACAGCATTTCTTGGGTGTTTCTACTCCTTGATTCGGGTGAGTTTTGTTTATTTTGGTTCTTTTCTTTTGAGATGTGAATAGTCTCTAACTATGTTAAAGGGTTGGCACCCTAGTCAACGTTTCTTTGTAATCAAAAACAAACTGTTGGAAACTAGAACTTTCAACCTTGGAATACAATGCAAAATCCACAATGGCAAGGTAATGCATCAAACTGAATGCCACAACAAGGCTCGTGGCCACCCCAACATGAATACCCAAGTTATAAGCAATGGTAGGGTCCTCAAAACCCATGGTCTTAACCATGGCATGTAACCCGATAATGGAAATAATCCAATGCTTATTACATGTAACCATAGCAACATTCATCCCATCAACCTACACTTATGCCCAATGCACTTCCTCGGCAGCCAGCCATTAGGCCCAATAAAAATAAGTATGGCCTTGCTCTACCAAGAGCACCACAGTTGTCTTCTCAACCTGCACCCAATCCTAACAATAATCTCATTTAACATGCTTACTCTAATGAGGCAACTCAATAATCAACCTATACAATTGAGATTAGTGATGTCCATCTATGCTTAAGAAAGACTCTTCTTGGTCCTACATCTCTACAAATCATGGAACTATCTGATGAGGAACCTATGATGGACATCACTAACCACAAACTATTGGAGAAAACACCAAAACATATTGAATCACAAAATAAGGACGCACCATTTTCTAAGAGGTTGGCCACACAAAAGTGTTAATCTGAATCTAAGTTTCACCTCTTAGGGAAACTAAAGAATGTATGTGTGAAGATACCTCTTTTACAAGCCATTAAAGATGTCCCCATTTATACCAAGGCTATCAAAGAGTTATGCCTTAGATGTCCGGGAAGGAAGAAATAGGACCCCAAAATAGTTTGTGTTATTAAATAGATAGCTGATATTATGTTAGGTGCATTGATGGCTCCTAAGTATTTAGACCTAGGAAGCCTAGTGGCGGATGTAAACGTTAATGGGACTCTCGCTAAGAATGCATGGATAGTCCTTGAGGCGGAAATTATTGTCGTGACTAAATAAACAATGAATGATTTGCAGTTAGAAAACATACAACCAACACCAATAGTATTACGGTTGGTAGATAGCTCTACTATGAAACCAAAAGGAATAAATGGAGACCTGTTGAAAACCATGTATTCATGTAAATATTCTACTAATTTTATAGTTTTATAACCTAAAGCCTACCTTGGTGGATATCCATTGATTTTAGGAAGGCCATGATTAGTCATTGCTGACATTTTTATTGGTTGCGGGTTAATAAAGAGGACAATATCTAATGGGATACAACTAAGCAACTAGTATTTTATCCTCCAGCTCAGCCTCATTCAGACTTGGAGCAGTCCATCTGGCCTACTTTAGAGGAAGAGGAACAATATTCTTTGCAGACTCTTATGACAATGGACCAAACTCCTATGGTGGAATTGCGAGATGAAGATTTCGTCCTTTCTAAAATCATGCAAAATTCTTATGGCTTGGACCTGCAGCAAGAGGATTTCTAATCCTTTCTAACTTGTCCATTTCATAGCTTGATGGCTAGCGAAGATCTGTCCACTTTACAAATGTTCTTTGATATTTTTCGTAATGATTGCAGTTTGAATATTACCTATCTAGATCTTTCCTCTATCACAACAGCAACTAGTCCCATAACATATCTCCAAGGAAGACACTCAATATTAGCAATGAGCTAACAACGGCACAATGTGATCAACTATTATAAATGTTGCAAGTACACACTTCAACATTTGCATGGGACTGTCATGATATGAGAGGAATTGATCGATACCTCTCCATGCACAAGATATATATCAATGAAGGTTATAGACCAGTGAGACAACCACAGAGATGAATGAATCCAGCACTCAGAGACATAGTTAAAGTTGAACTACAGAAACTCCTTGATGCAGGATTCATATATCCAATATTAGATAGTGAATGGGTCTCACCATTATTTAGTGTGCCTAAGAAGGGGGGAAAGTGGTGATTATGTGCAGACTACAAAGAATTGAATGCTACCACCAAAAAAAAAAAATTCCCACTACCCTTTATTGATCAAGTTCTAGATTTATTGGTTGGTAAGAGATATTTATCTTTCCTAGATTGGTTTAGCAATTATAAATAGATTAAAATAGTCCTTGAAGGCCAAGAAAAGACAACTTTCACTTGTCCTTGGGGAGAAATGCATATTCAGTACTCCATTTGGGTTATGTAATGCACCAGCCACCATTTAGAGGGTTGTTTTAAGCATCTTCTTTAACTTTTTCCATGATATCATGGCGATTTATATGGATGACTTTACAACTTATGGTAATACCTATGATGAGGCAATAGAAAATTTGGAGAAGGTACTACAAAGGTGTCATGACTACAACCTCTCTTAGTCAAGAGAAGTCTTTCGTGATAATGAAGGGATGAGTTGTCCTTGGACACATTGTTTCAGTCAATAGATTCAAGTTGATCCAACTAAGATTGCAATCATCTCAAAGCTACCAGTTCCACAAAAGTAAAAGGATGTTATAATTTTTCTTGGGCATGGAGGATACTATAGGCGTTTCATCAAGGATTTCAACAAGATAGCTTCACCACTCTTCACACTATTAACAAAGGACTCAAAATTCGATTGGACTTCTAGCTGCCAACAAGCTTTTGAAATACTCAAGGCTTCTCTTACACAAGCACTAGTGCTTAGAGGACCTAATTAGATAATACCTTTCCACATACATGCTAATGCATCTAATTTTGTAGTTGGGGCAGTATTAGGACTGAAGGAAGATAATCTTGAATATGTTATTTATTATGTTAGTAAGAATTTTCAATGTGTTGAAGTCAACTATATGGTTGCAGAAAAAGAAATGCTTGTGATTGTCTATGTCATAAACAAATTCAGTCATTGTATCATGGGCTACCCTATTTTTATTCACACTAACCATGCAACAATCCATTACTTGATGAATAAACCAATGGTTAGTGGGAGACTTGTCAGATGGCTACTCTTATTACAAGAGTTTGACATTACCATTATTGACAAGGCGGGTCAGGCCAATGTTGTTGCAGACTTTCTCTCCCAATTAAAAAATTCAACAAAAGACCTAGTGGTGGATGACTCATTCCCAAATGATCATCTTTTTATCTTGTCAATATATTCACCATGGTATGCTAATATTGCTAACTATCTAGTTGTAGGTTAGACACCTCTGCACTTTTCTCCAAGGGAGAAGAGGCGGTTGGCACATCACAGCTCATCCTATTCATGGATGGATGGATACCTATTTTACATATGACCTAATAATGTTATGCACAAGTGTCTAAGGGAGGATGACACATATGAGATACACAAATATTTCTATGATGACCCTTGTGGAAGTCATTTTGCAGCCAAGCAAACTGCTATCAAAATACTTAATTCTAGTCACTACTTGTCTACTATACACAAGGTTGTAGTTAATTATACAATGAGATGTGATCATTGTTAGTGAATGGGAAGACATACAAGTGAAGAGATTCCACTTTAGCCTCAGGTACCACTAGCACCATTTGATAAGTGGGGGTTAGACTTTGTTGGGCCTATTGAATCCACATCCAACGGAAAAGCCTACATCCTAGTATATACTGATTATTTAAAAAATAGGTGAAGGTTAAAGCTTTGAGAAATGCCAGAGATACAAAGGTGGCTCAATTCTTGTATGAAGATATATTTTGTAGATTTGGAGTTCCCCATGAGCTAGTAATCAACCAGGGTCCAAAATTTACTTTTGAATTGATTATACAATTGGTTAAGGAATTAGAAATAAAACATAAGAAATCCACTCACTACCATCCTTAATCAAATAGTCAAGAAAAAGTAACAAACAAAGAATCGGAGACTATTTGGACTAAAACAGTGCAAGTTCATAGGAGGGATTGGATTGCAAGACTACCTGAAGCAATATGGGCATATAGGACCACATGGAAGACAACCATAGAATTCACACCCTATGAGCTTGTCTATGGGTCAAAGGCAGTTTTTCTTATTTAGTTTGAATACAAGACATTCAAAACAACAATGGACTTGGAAATAGATCTTGATCAAGCTCAACAAGATTGTTTACACCAATTGGATGTATTGGATTAAATATGCATGGAAGCAATTCAACATATTGAACGTGTCCAAAGGAAAAGGAGCAAGTGTCATGATCAATATATTAAAATAAAGGAGTACAAAGAAGGCGATTAGGCCTTGTTATATGATTCTAGATACTAGGACAACAAGGGAAAACTTCAAACATACTAGTTAGGGCCCTATGAGATTAAACAAGTGTTTCCAAATGGAGTTGTTTAGATCACTACAATTGCTCTAGTTAGGTTCAAGTTGATGGTCAATGGACATAGGTTAAAATTGTACAAGAAACCTATGAACAAAAAAGAATTTCTACTCAAACTTCACCAACAATTCACACCACCATCTCCGTCCACCTCACCTAACTCTCCATCATCTTCATTGCCTCAAAATCCATTGAACTCATTCCATCACCAACAATTATAGCAGAGAATTCCCAAATTCTTGTAGATGAACCTTTTGGTTAACCTACAATCACTACCTCTGAATAACTTGCACAACAAAGATCACATGCACACACTACACATGTTTCTTTTTATGCTATTTTATTTTTCTTCGTAGTGCCACAACAAGACATCTAGTTGGGGCCTGATGCACTATTTCTCAACTAGGATATGAATTAATGTATTGATCAGCACTTTAGATTTTTCATGTAGAGCATGATCCTCTTAGTTGCACACAGCCAAAGGCGACAAGATTTCACATGCAACTGTTCATTTTTTCCAATAATTTTGTCACACTTTCTCTTTTCATCTACATGTGCATTAGCTCTACCACCAATTTCAAATTCTCCATGTGGCGTCACCATGTCATCCCACAATTGTCATCGTCAAATTATTTTCCGTCACACCTTTCACTCGCCATGCATATCTTCTGCACTATCTTTTGTCAGCTCATCTATAGTACTTCAAATTATTGTGTAGATAAAAACTAGTATGATCCACATCAAATCTCATTTACAACATAATTAGCAATATTATCAATTTATGATTCACATGTGTTCTTCCTATCAACATGACATCTATGAATTATTAAATAATTATTTCCTTTCAAACATACCATTCTTCCCTCATTTTAATTTGAGGACAAATTAATACACAAGTTTGGGGGATATAGTCATCATTATATTTTCTTTGTAAATAGTATTTTTGTCATTATTATTCAACATGAGTGGTTAATATGACTAGTTATGTGAGTGTTGTCTATCAAAACTTAGAACTATTTTATAAAGTCTAGTAAAATTCGGCAAGTTTAAACCTTGACTAAAATCAAATGCCTATCTTGGCATCACAGTCAGTCATACATAGCTCACCCACATACTAGACAAGCGAAAAAATTGTTGAGGAAACTTGATTTGGTATATATTGAAAAAAAATTAGCAAGCTAAAAACAGAGAAATTATAGCTCAATTTGTAGTGAATTAAAAGAACAAAGGAAGAAGGAGAAGAAATAGAATGGTTGGTGATCCCATTAGGAGGGATCCTTTAGACCATATTGTGTTGCTCACAGATGGAGATACTATGTCATTCTTTGAGAAAGCAAGGAGGGTACACTATTGTCTACAAGTAATTGTGTTGGAAGTATGTGTTGTTGTGATTGTCATTGATGTCAAACTTCTTGTTCCAGATAGATGTTGGTCTGAAAGTCTGTGGTGCAGAGATATCTTGTTGTTTCGATGTTGTAGTGTTCGGGTCCAGAAATTGTTATTGATGTTGTTTGGTGTTGTTATCTTCTTTGGCTATGTTTTTGGCATTATGGATACGTTAGTTTTGTGGTCCAGAAATATCTTTGTTTTCTTTAGATGTTGTGGTATGTTTCATGGCCAAATATGATATTATGTGTTGATCCTACTTTTTGGTCTGGATGTGATTTGTGGAATGTAATTTGATGTGTTATGGATCTCACCATAGCATGTGGAGATTCGAATAAGAGTAATTTGCATTTTTGGTATGTTGATTGTCTATATAGACCCGTTACATTTTGGAATGGTATGGGTTATGTTACATTTTGGAAATGAGTTAAATGAACTCAACTACTGAATTTCAATAAAACTTGCACGTTACATAAAAGTGAGATAAACAATCTAATTAGAATAATCTTAGTGCACAAGAATAATTAGAATGGTTTATCTAACTTTTAGTTGATTCCTATCATTTGTAATATTTTTTTCATAAAATCAAAGAAATTATTAACGATGAAACTATTGTAAATGTTGGTCAAATGTGCATAATTTCTTTTGAGAAAAGTGTACACATGATACATGTGCAAGTATTGGAACAATGTCTTCAAAGTACAATAATTGAACTTTATATGATCATGTCACAAAAATAATATAATTGTGCTTTTGCTTTTTAATAAAGGAACAAGTATTTATGTCCTCAAAGTACAATAATAACTGAATTTTATGTGATCATCTCACATAAAAATAATCAATAGTGCTTTTATGTGTTCAATAATGAACAATAAGCCCAAGACGTTAAATTCACTAGTTAACTTATTGGGTTCTTAGCGTGGAAATTTGAATTCAAACCCCCAAATTGGCATCTAACATGGAATCAAAGTGGTTGTTCTTGATCTTCCAATATTGGCTAAATACAATATACGATGCTATTGATTTAAGAACGAATGAGTTGTTTTGACATTTGGAAGAGAGAATTTGAAAAATTTGTATCTTACACTAAGAATGATTTTAATAGAAGCAAAAGATTACACTCGAACATTGTAAATTGTTTTTAAATAGAGATAGTTGCTTGAAACTATTGTAATAGTGCACTAATAAATAAAAGGTAAGTGAATCACTAAGAAAGAATAACATACTCGAATGAACATAGTTTAAACATTATTTCCATTCTTGTCTTAAGGAACAACATAGTTTTGTCTAATGGAACAATTCCACCACCATGCACTTCAAGCACTATAACAAACATAGTTGTGGTACTTTATATAATGCCGTGATCAGCCCCACTAATCTTGAGCATTGCGATAGTAGTGAATTCATTTAAGATTTTATCATTGCAAGAAAGAGAATACCATTTGTTGCAAGTTGTTTCTCAAAGTTAAAAAGGTACTAACATGGTTATAGCGTAAGATCAATTATAAAATGCTTATAATAAATATTAATGGGAAGATGCCCTAGTCTCCTTTTTTATTTAATCATTATTAATATAATGGTTTATTAGGAGTAAAGGGATATTAGAAGGATAACATGTGTGAGTGGTGTGTGATGTAGAATTTAGGAAGTGCAAATGAAATCCCAAGATTAGTGGGGCTGATCAAGATCGATATCAAATACAGATCGCATACTGTCAACAATTTACCAAATATATGTTGTTTTTGTAAAATTTGAAATTAGTATTTTTTTGCACTTCTGTTTGCATTTTTCTATAACAATGTTTTTTAATTGAAAACTTGGGTCTTGAAACTTCTAGACCCCTCTAAATGTAGTGCCCTAAAAAAGGGCCCAGAAGTTGCACTTGAAAGGTTGGTACTAAATACACCTGCGGAAGTTTCAAGAACTGGATTGAAGATCCTGCAATATTTGTAAGAAGTTAAGTCTTTTACTCATTCATGTCAGTATTGTTGAGATTGAAATAACTACATAATTTTCACGTTGCATCTCTTCCCTTGAAAAACTTTCGTCGTGTCAACTGCAATCTATCTGCAGACAAGACATCTGTAATTGAGTTGCATAATTTCTGTATTACTCCTTCAGAATGAGATGTACAAAAAGACATAGCGTTTCTGTATCATTGCTTTGAAATCAAATATACATGCTGACAAAGTTCAAGAATATTTAACAAAGTTTGTAATGTCAATAAACATGATTGGGTGCAGTACATTTCTACAGTATTACAGGCATACAAAACAATCTATTAAACGTTCACTACAATGAGTGCGTCAAGTCAACTTATGTGTTAACATTGGAGATTACCTAGGTATGTGATTTTTAAGGTGCAATGGATTGGACATTGTTGTTTAAGCCTGTTTCTTATTGTAGAAAGACCATATAAACGTACAGAGGTTGCTTAGATCCAATCGTTACAAAGGTGAATAATGTCATAACCTAAATCAAGGAAGTGTTGCAGCCAAGGCTAAAAGTGTCAATGCATGATGACACCAAAAGTTCTTGCTTTGATCAGTGAGATAAAAAGTGTCAATGCATCCCCATGCATTATGGGTTATTTGATAATTAAAATTAAACAACCATCTTAGGACAACAAACTAAGCCATCCTACAATTAAGCTTAAGACATCCAAAAAACCATAATCTTTGATTCTTTTTTTTTTTCTTTGAAATTTTCTCTTTAATACTAGATATATATCGGCTCTGCCTTTATCGACCAAAATAAATAAATAAATTGATTTTCAATCACACTAGACTCAATGACAACATCTCATATAATGTTGTCTAGCTCGTGACATTGCAAGATATATTTAGTAGCTATGCAACCACAACACGACATCGATTCGATTTTCAATCTCTAGACCCAATGACAACATCTCATATATATTGTACAGCTCGTGATATTGCAAGATATTCAATACCCATGCAACCACAACTAACTAAAGCCACGCCATAATTTGAACTAAAATACCTCCGCAAAAAATTGAGTCCACAATCAACAACAATCCCTGAATTTTTTAATTCATGTATATCCTTCACTTACATCTTTCAATCACGTCATAATCCATTCTATTGTCAAATAAAACTTGTACAGATCCTCAAATTTTGCTAGATAGAGACGGTCAAGTCAATATTGGGTGCTCTGCGATAAATCGTGATCAGTAATGTCTTAACAATACGGTACACAATTTAAATTGAAACTTTCCCACCTTTTACTACTACAACAACCAATGGCAAAATCCATAACCAAATATACTCAAGTAGAAAAACAGATTTTACTACTCTATACGTAAGGCACAAGAAAACAAATTTAAAAAAGCTTCTCTGAGGTCAGCGAATGCACAAGATCCAAAGAGATCAATATCCACTTCCCTGGTGTCTTGTTGAAAGAAAACATCAAAACATGGATCACGATAATATAACAATCCAAGGCCAAACCCATAGAAATACTTAAGTTAATTTCCTACTGCTTTTAAGTTATTCTTAACAAAGAGCAATCGAAGAGTTATCTGATTTTTTCGGTCAACATAAAATCAATGTCTTTCGTAAGTGTCCTCCAAAAGAAAGACAATACTTTAACCGTCATTATTATTTACAAAGAACAAGTACCGTTTTCCATTCAATGAATTACAAAAGATACTGATCCAAAAAGATATAGCGCAGAAGAATACAAAAAAATGGTGGAAAATATCTGCAAATATATACATGTATGTTCCCTGAAAAGGTACAATAACAAAATCCAGCAGACAGCTTTCGACTTGTACGAAAATTTTTGAAAGTATCCTGAACGATGCTCCACATACAATGTAGGAAATTGATGTAACTAGATCTAAAAAATGTGATACCTTAACCCTTCTGATACACTATCAGAAATAGTTAGGGCCATCACCACGTTACAAGGGAATACTCTTGCAGTTGTATTATTAAGAAATCATAAGAATATGAAGTTCTAAGAGAAAATGGCTGTTCTCCAATATTCTTAGCCATTTACAATAGTCTGGATACAGAGCTGATAATCCAGCAACCTCACAGTGATTGCTAAAATACAGGTGCCATAGAAGCACTTAAAAGAGCATCTGATGTTATGCTGCTCCAAATTCACATAACCTTATGCAGGATGTAGAAAAGGCTAGACCGTGTTATTTGCCGATAGATTACACACAATAGAAAGTTTCTTGCTCAGTTCCCTTAACAGGTGGAATCTGCAATATAGATGCCAGTATCGATCAATAGACATGATTCCCAAATCTGAATAATTTTAAATTACAACAGACTGATCTGCAAGCTAATCAACCAGTCAAGTTATTTAAATGTTACCATTGCCTTCAAAAGGAAGAGATTGTCAAATAAAGCATGAATGTGCTTTTGAAGATTATAAATACTATATAAAATGGATGAAAGAATAAGAAGCAATATTGGGTCAGTTAACAAGGAAGATTGCATCAGTTAAATATGAAAACGGCAAAGATTACTGATATTGGCATTAATCTAAGACTAATGTTCCTAAACCACTAGTATAGATATCTTAAATACATATATCTATTATTTCATTTAATTATTATTTTATTTACTACAATGACATTAAAAAAATTATTTAAGAATTATTTTATTTTATTACATCATTTATTTTTATTTGAGGAGCTATTTTACTTTTCTACATAAATTTAAATTTT
Source organism: Cryptomeria japonica (assembly GCF_030272615.1). Classification (NCBI taxonomy): domain Eukaryota; kingdom Viridiplantae; phylum Streptophyta; class Pinopsida; order Cupressales; family Cupressaceae; genus Cryptomeria; species Cryptomeria japonica. Next base: position 131,571,029 of record NC_081410.1, on the reverse strand, counting down.
ACTTTTCCATATAAATTTTAATTTTACTTTTGAAAAAACCATCATTCATTATTTTGGTAATTGTTGTGTCTTGTTTTACCTTAAAATGTGTAGTAATATTTTATCTACTTTATGTTTCTTTTTTCAAGTTTAATTTTATAATTTTAGTTTTTTGTTTAATATACGTTTGTTACAGTTTAAGGTTTTTTTGGTAGCTTTTGTGAGTCTGATTCCAAAAACTGCAGCGAAAAGGATACTACGAAAGGATTTGATCAAATTTCCCAAGAGCCAGGGAAAGGAACATCTTGCTGTAGCAATTGCAAGCAAGTTACGTGCCTGCATGGCTGCATATGTATATATGATCTATAATGATGAAGAGAACGATAAGAGTTTCTCCATTAAATAAAGCTTGCTTATAGCATCCCAGGAAAATGTAGACAAGACTTGCTATTACTCCTGCTTGTTTGGACATAAAATTATTTCTGTCCCAAGCAGAGATTTTGGGAGCCTTTCCTTCATACCAAAATTGCATGGACACGGATACAGATACAAATAAGGATACAGTATACAGCCATTTTTTAAGATCCCCAATATAGATACGACATTAATAAAAAAACATATACACATATTTAACACAATTTTCTAAGTCACTAGAGAACATTTTCATTACAACATGAATGGTTGCTAAATGAATAACTATAAGTTGATTTAACAATTTACAGTATGCAAAAAAAGCAGAGTTGGATTGGAAGATAACCCAAAAAAATGGGTCGCTGAAAAAGAAACATTTTATGTCTTTCTCATTGCATGAATAAAGTTTTTTTAAATTAAATTTAGGAAGTTTACGTCAAATTTAAAAATTAAAAAAAAACAAATCACATAGTATTCATTGTTCAACACAGCTGGAAAATCAAGGTTTTTTGGGCACGTATGTGTACAATATCCGACATGTATCTAGACTCTATCGGATACATATACGTTACTGTTTCAGATACGGAGATTTGTGCACCCAGGGAGGGACAGGGGTATCTGGCTACTCTGCTTCATTCAAATAAAAGAGTCTGCATTTGCATACTAATGTTCTGCTCAGATTTTGTGATAAAATACCATAACAAATTAACAGAAAAAGTGAGTAAGATTAATTTCATAGGTAGCAATTTCAAATGGACAATTTGAATTTAGGAACCTAAAGGTTGTACTTACGCAGGCTGCTCTATGGTAAAAACTAAAACACTATACGCCAGATCCAATCGTGGGTTAAATTTGACTCCCATATATTTCCATGATGTTGCACCACTCTCGAGTCTCTACCAGTACCTTATTGCCAAGTAGTTCATAGCAATGTCATGCATTTGCAAACAAATTAACAAACAAACTATAGGTTTGCAATTTTTTACAGGTGGTTTCAATTTAGGTTTACCTGTATAAGAAATATATAAAAATTATATATATAGCTTAAATATAAATTGCTATATACATATATGTACACAATTTTATTTTTTTCATTTAAAAATTAAAAACTATTTTATTTTATCTACATTACTATTTTTTTGGTAATACACTTAGTTTACTTTTGTAAGTAAATTTTAATTTTACTTTTGAAAAGCTACCATTCATTATTTCCATATTTTTTTTTGTTTAATTTGTACTTTGAAAAGTGCACTAAATTTTATGTGTTACTTTTTAATAGTTCCATATGGAGGTGTTAAAATATATATATTAAAATATAGTTTTTGTGTACACAGGCATGATATGACACTCTATGCCCTGCTACTGTAGAAGGCCTCTCAGCATAATTACACAATGGTTCAAAGCAAGGAAGCATTAATTGTTTGAGGACTTAATCGGCAAAACAAAAGTATAAGATTTTTTCAAAAAAAGGGGAAAATTTTGGATTTACAAAAAAACATAAAAAATTACAGAAAAACAATTAAAAAAAAATATTAAAAACTATTTTTTTTAAATATTTAAGGTCAGGTCATTTCCATAGCATTGAGATATTGTAGGCAAATAAAATAGACACTTCAACACATGAATTGTAAAAAATAGATACTCATTGTATTAAACTTATAGATACTCATTGTTTAATACCAGAAAGTTAAGGCAGATGAGTATTAAACTTACAAATACGTATGTGTAAATTACACTTTTCTGTTTACTTCAGTAGCAGTAGAATTTGTAGATTACTGGTTGTGTGTATGGTTGTGTATGTCTGTATGTTTGTGTGTTATATGTATCTAGTATAACACACAAACATACAGACATACGTATAACACACAAACATATAGACATACACATGTATAACACACAAACAAACATACATACACAGACATACACAAACATATGTATACTAGGTCACAAGGTTCAAATTCAAGTTCGTAAAAAATTTGAAAATAAATTCGTGATTAAAGTCGTCTTATATAAATTTAAATTTTTTAAAATATACATAATATATTCACAAAATTATAATTTATAAATATTAAAGTCTAAAATAATTATATTAAGTTGATAAATTTAAAAAAATTAATCTAAATATTTAAATTTGTTTAATTATTAAATGTTAATATTTCAAATAAATAAGTAAATTAATAGTAAATTTAAATATTTAAATGATCATTTTTTTTAAAAATAATAATATAAGTAAAATAATATTTATTTTTAATGGACATTGATTATTAAAATATAAAATATATGTTTGAAATTTTAGGAAAGCCTAAAAATATCTATAGATAAATCAAAAACTTCCCGAGCAGATTGCAAATTTGTGGATTTGACATTCAACGTGATTCACAGCAGACTCCTCTCACGGCTCACCCACCATTTTTTTGCTATCGCGAGTTTGAGAAATTCCGTTACCAAAAGCCCTAATAAAAACTTTTATTCTTTTCCATACGAATGTATTGTGAATTTTAACAAATTTTATTTATTTTTAACGAGTTTTACTGCAAATTTTAACTAATTCTTCAACCCCAAGCTAAATGAATAACCTACTGCCACGCGCCGCCATAAATAGCAATTTTTGTAGATTTTTTAGGGTTTTCGCGGTAGTTTTCTGTTTTGCGGGCTTTGTGCGATTTTTATTGGATTAAACGTGTGTTTTTTTCAAGATTAAAACGTGAAATAATCGTTGACCAATTAATTCCGATTTTGGGGGAACAAATCAGCTCCAATGCCGACTCCCGATTAATCGGGTATAATTGCAATTTTTTCCCGATTGTTGCTTCTTTGGTTCAAAGTACTAAAAATTTTGGTCACGTGTGCCCAAGATAGTTAAACTTAAAACTTCAAATAAATCAACAAAATAAGCAAGGGCAGCTCTCATAATAGAGTCGTGCGGAGTCTTAAAATATTCCAAAAGCACATAGAAGAGGAGGCTAATGAACAATGGTATAAACATAATCCCTGTAAGTTGAAATAATAGGAGTGTAGAACCTAAAGTTGAATGGGGCAAGAAACTAGTTGAGGTGAAGAATCAAATATATCACCACCCTTTGATCTAGGGCAACAATCTGATGTTATATTCTGCTGAGAATTACATAAAGCGAGATAGTTAAACTTGAACTTCAAATGAATCAACAAAATAAGAAAGGTTCTCATGGAGTCGTGCAGTCTTAAAATATTCCAAAAGCCCACAGAAGAGTAGGCAAATGAACAATGGTATAAACATAATCCCTGTAAGTTGAAATAATAGAAATGTAAACTCTAAAGTTGACTGGGGCAAGATACTAGTTGAGGAGAAGAATCAAATATATCACCACCCTTTGATCTAGGGCAACAATCTGATGTTATATTCTGCTTAGAATTACATTCAGCTTGAGACTGAGAACAGGAGGTACATCCATTAATCAATAAATGTAACCACCTTGGTGACCACACCAATATAGCTGAAACACAATCCACCACATGTCACAATGAACCAGGCATGGGAGCATCATGAAATTGAAAAAAATCAATTTGGCCAATAAAAAGTCTAGCTTGTCACCAATATCACGTGGAGATTTTTTATTATCTTACTAGGGCTATTTAAAAGAGTCATCTCAATTTCTTCACATTCCTAATGTTCCGCGAAACTGAATAATAAATATACCAGTAATGCTAATTTTTGAGATGTACTTTGAATATTATTCTGACTTTATGTTGGTTGCATCTACCCATTGGTACTGCACATCAACAGAAACGTCATTACCTATGATTTCAAAATATAGGATAGATACTCCAAATTATTCTTCCTTTTAGCAAAGCAGCTATTATAGCTACAACATACATGCCAAAAAAGAAATAACATCCTTTAGTTGAACTTTCCAAAGAAAGAATATGCACCTTTGTCAATGACAACCAGATTAAGAGCTCTCAACCCATCTATGAAAACGATCAGCCCTCTTTTCACAATAATTATGAAAATGCGCATCCTCATAACCATGGTTGATCTCTGCAGAAATTTTCTGCTTCTTTTGATTCCTCCGAAATAAAAAATCTTCTGTGTCTAGAACATAAGAAACCTGACACACACATCACAAGGGCAAAATATTGGAATGAGTGCCTACATATTTTGTTCGTTCCACCCAAATTAGGTAACTGATTTCCTCCCCTCCCAAGCATGCTATCCTATTTACTTAAAATATGCAAGCAACATAATCATTAAGATTCTTCAAGACCTTAGATGTGCTGCATGTTATCTTGTACTCCAAGCCATTCACCACCCGAACACCTTTCATAGCCTTGCAGGTTGAAGCGTACTCATCATCACATGCATATTTGCGTTTGTTTCTGAGCCAGCCACAGACTAGTGTTAGATTATAGTATTATACCAGACTACTGTCAGATTATACCCAAAGATGAATTTAAAGGACAAAGGAGGTACATTAAGTTCGATTTTTTTCAGAGTTCAAGTACCTTGCAAGGAAGACATGGTGTGTTTCCTTGGTATTAGAAGCTGCTGAAAGAAATTCATTATTCAAATAATTGGCAAAGGCAGGATCCACTGCAACAGCTCCAACTTCAAGTTTTTCAGGCCCCCGTTCCATAAGTTGAATGGATAAGCTAGTAGGATTTGATGTCTGCAAGTACATAAGCATTTGTAACAAGAGAATATAACAGACTTTTCCCATGTTTCCATCTAAAACCTGATAAATAAGCTCAAGTACTTCACAGAAGAACAAAACAGAGCATAGAAACTTACACATTCAAAACGATAAATATTTTCATCGTGCAAATAAATACGGGCATTTGCATGATTCACAAGATCTATGAATCTCTCTGGTGCTCTTGACCCTTCATACATATACAACTGAAGCAATTTGTTGTCCATCTCATCTGATGCAATGGCTTGAAGCTGCATAAGAGTTACAGGATTGAGGAGAACAGACTGATTTTTAATGCTAGGGAAGCAGAAAGTAATAATTTTTAATGAGAGGGAAGCAGAAAGTAAATATGACTGAGACATTAACCAGACCTGTTTCACAAGTTTGAATATCAATTTGTCCAATGTGAACAACACATATGACTGAGTACCAATTATTGCTCGACAATCATCCTCGAACTTAGCATTATCAGCTGATCCATCAAGTAAGCTGTACAGTATACTCATAAATCTGCAAATATTTTATAATAGTTAGAAAATTTTGTTACTTAAAATACAAACAAAATCAAAACTCGACTAGAAACTAGCTCACTGGGTTTGAATTCAAAAGTCAAATCTCTACTCAGAAATTTGGAAAAAGATAACATAAAAAACCATTATATCCATATCCGCAATTAAGTTATATTATTTACTAAAATTAGATGTGAAAAACTTGATATAATTTTTAGAAGACCTTTATAAAAAAATATTTAAAAGCTTCAATTCTATCTTCAGAAATAAATTATAGGTGTCCAGTAGACAATAATCCAGTAGCATGCTAAGTAATTGCCATAACAATGTCAAGATACCACTTGAACAAACAGCATTGATGCTTTATGGCACATTTCCCATAAAGGCATTGGGTGTAGCCAACATATCAAGCAAAACAAAAATCGAACCAAGCTTTTAGTGATGCTTTATTTATACCAAACATATGGTTTATGTACGACCCTTAAATAATAGCAACATAACAGTTTTCATATTGTGACATTTTTAAGTCCTGCTGTCATTCTCGACGCCTTTCCTCTTTCATCTTATACTCACAGATCATTGACACCAATCAATTTGAGACAAAGTGAGGCAGAAGCCAGCTTAACTATTGCTTATGGACAAGCAATGCAGTTTTGACTGAATGCATTTCTCTCATAAAAATCAACAGCAGCCAAGCTTAATTATTTGTAAGGACAAACAAAACAATCTTGCCTGAAGACATTTTTATCATGAACATAAACACCAGCATAGAGGAGCATGGTCTATATACTTTGAACATCAAACCAGGTGGGAACAATTATTAAAATTATATATGATATATCTAGTGTTAAAACCAGGGAAATAGTTTTTACCCAATGATTTTAGCACTAATATTTTAAAATATGGCAGAGTTATATGATTTTTTATTTTTAAACAATCAACTTTGTTTTTTCAATGAGAGAATTTGTGAGCCTGTTATAGTTATAAAAGGAAGACAGAAAGGTGATAAATTTAGAAAATGCTCATGCATGCAACAACTCACTTGTTATATAGATCAGGAGGATTTGTATCCTTAACACTTTTCCATTTATGTTCAGCAGATAAAGAATTTTTCTTTGCTGAAAGAATTCGCTCATACAATGTCTGCAAGATGACAAAACTAGTGTGAACCCAACTCATTTATGAAACCAGTAATCAAGTGCTGAAAATCATTAAATTGCTGAAAGGTGCATCCATGTAGGGAACTATTCTATGCTGTACCTGATGTAGCCTGAAGAGCACATAATATGAATCATTGCCATAGAAAATCTTAGAATCTTTCTGTGCTCTGTTGTTTAAACTAGATGGTACATGTTTTGCAAGGGGTTTAGCCATTAGCAAAGAACGGTCCGAAATTGTCATGGATGTTCCTTCACCTTCAACATCATGGGCGTCAGCAGTTACCTCAGCCTCCCCTTCGCTTTCGGCTTTACAATCATTTTCTTCACGTTCTTCATCCTCTTCCTCCTCCTCCTCCTCATGATCTTCATGTGAGCACTCATCACCTTCACCAGAGTCACTTCCTGAGACATCTTCACCAGCTTCAGAAGCATTCTCACTATCTTCAGTTGACCTTTGAGCACTTTCTTCTCCCTCATCATCTGCATCAGCATCATGTTCTCCTCCTGCTTCTGCAACACATTCAACCTCTTCATCTTCAATCCGTCTATTTCTATACTGCCTATTGGCAGCATTCTCCTCCCCTTTAGGCACAGCATCTATACCAGAAACAACATTACCAGCATTGCCATATAGTCGATCCTCAGTCTCTGGTGTGGGTGACAATTCACCTTCTTCCCTTTCAGCTTTCAAATTGCTGTGTACAACTTCACGGTATCTCAAGATTAGGGTATCTGCCTTTGAATCCATGGCCCTACTTTCCATTCTTGAACCAACAGTCCTCCTTTCTGTTTCCTGTACCATATCATGCAACAATAATAAGACTGATGTCAGATAAGCAAACGCACAAACATGGAAGAAAAAACAGAAACCAGAGATGGGGCAACACTTGAAGTTAAGAAGGAAACACCAAAGTTAACATTGACATGCATAAAAAATATCAATTTGTTGAACTTTCTCATTCTTTTTGACATTTTTAGCTGTGGTGTAAGATAAATTACAGAAAAACAATAATTATTAAATCAGAATATTCAAGTCAACCTCAAGCTAAATCAGAAAATATATTTTAAGTATAACAACAATTCATAAAAATAAATTCCTTCCTGGTCTAATACTTTTAAATACCCAAGAAAATAGAGTATGAAGCACCATAATTTGTTTTTTTCAGGCAGCATTTCACATTAGTGTACTTTAAAGACATTCCAAATACCAAAGCCGGAACAGTACCTCTACTTGAGAACCTCCCCTATCCTTTGGAATAGGCTCATGCCCATTCTCACCTCCCATTTGACCAGACCTGGAGGGCACTGGAACAGTGCCTGCAATTACACCACAATGATTTGAGCAATAAGGAAAAAAAACAATCAAAAATAAAACAAGGACCTCGTCATGCTTGCCTTTATTTCATACTTTTTTAGTTTTTAGCATAAATTTACTCAATTTGAGTGTCAAAACCCTCCATATGCCTGGCTGAAGTACACAAACCTGACACGTGATCCAAACCCAACCTTCCCATACTTGAATCTGTCGCAGCAGCATGTCCAGCATTTGGATCATCAATCTTCTCAATGTGACCAACTTGCATGACCGTACTGGGCATCTCATCAGCTGTAGATGCAGTGGCATGCAATTTTCCTTGGTGCAAATTTCCAACCGGTCCCTCACCTTTACGCCCATTTTGCTCAGCTTCATGAATAGCATCACCACTTGCTACACTCTCACCATTTGACATTCTAACACGAGTAGAAACTGTTGTTTCTATTGTTACATTTTCCTCAGTCTTGCCACTTGTTTGATGTTTCAAATTTGTGTTAGCAATATCAGCAACGGCACTACCATCACTTTCCCCTATGCTTGCTATACTACTCTTTGCAACAGAATTTTTCACTTTGACTGCTTCCTCTGTGTCCTCTGCCCCATGAGGCCGTGGAGGAACACCAAGCATAGGTTCTACAAAGGTGGTCCATATCCTCATTACCTTATCCAGCTGCTCCATGGTTGTACATACCTCATCACAGGAGTACTTGATTATTTGATACAAATCTTCATGAATATCAGGATCAGAATACTCAAACTGCAGATTTGGAATTATAGGTCTTCTGTTCCCAGCAGCAATAGAAAGAAGTACATCATCTTCCTTCCTCTTTTTCTCATTTATTTCCTTTATCTCTGCCAAAAGCGCTGTGAAACAAAACAATGAGATATTCATCAGTCATCTACATTATGATATTTCATAATTATGCATTATAATTTTGTTTTGTTTTGGACATCACAAAAAAGAACAATTTAAATATCAGAAATACAGAGATAAGACTTTGCTGACAGAAGCTACTAAGTCAATAATTGAGACTTATGAAAACCAAATTCAAAAAGTGAGTACAGTTCCTAGTGACATGAAACCAAAACTTATTACAGAAAAAAGGATATAACTAGACAATGGTATCAATTCTGCATTAATATAACAATGTATATGGCATGCTCTTCATAACTTATAAAGGAACATCCTTTCTGAAGGTAAAATTTAAGCTCCCTTCAACTTGTTAAAACGACAAGCCCAAACACCATATACCTTCAATAATCAGGAGAACTAACAAATTTTAACATATGTAGTTTGGTTTTCCAGTATTTCCTTACTGCCACCAGCCAGGGGGATTGGCATTCTAGCAGAAACAGTGAAAGGACTTAAAGCCCTCATCTTCACAACTCCAACACCTAATGAAGGATCTAAACCCATTCAACTTTTCTCGTTTTCATTTAGACCAATCAATGAGCTGTGAGTGTCAAATGGGATGAACTCAAGTGGTGAATCATCAGGCCTTTCATAATGGAGACTTATGTTCAAATTCCTAGGAGACATTTTACTTGCTTATTATGTACAAATCTTGAATATTGAATTGGGCATAGCACCACATCTAATTCTGATCCCCCAACAGAAAATGCTAGGTGCAACTCCAAGGTAAATTTGACAGAAGAGCTACTTCCTCATTCACTGCATCTAAACCAAAGCAAACCCCACAAGGGAAAATTAACCAATCAAAAAATACATATCAATGAACTGTGAGCACGAGCATCTGCCTCATTCACTGCATCTAAACCAAAGTACACCCCACAAAGGAAAATTAACCAATCAAAAAATACATATCAATGAACTGTGAGCACGAGCATTCTCAAACTGAACAATGTCAATGTTGAGAATGATATAAGCACTTCAACCATAGCCCTTCAATTGCAGCTAACAAAATAATCCACAGTGTGACATTTTTGGAACACAAATCTGATTTCCAAGGGTTTTTACGTGAGGAAAGAAATCAGGAAATCTGTTCAATTTTCCCAATCCCCACCAAATCTGGTAACTATAGCATTGGGAAATCCTGGTTTCCAACTGTTTTTCTCCGAGAAATAGCAGGTCAATAGCAAGGGTTTTTACTTAAAAATACATATCGATGAACTGTAAACACGAACATTCTCAAACCGAACAATGTCAATGTTGAGAATGATATAAGCGCTGCAACCATAGCCCTTCAATTGCGGCTAACAAAATAATCCAGTGTGACATTTTTGGAACACAAATCTGATTTCCAAGGGATTTTACTTGAGGAAAGAAATCAGGAAATCTGTTCAATTTTCCCAATCCCCACCAAATCTGGTAACTATAGCATTGGGAAATCCTGGTTTCCACCTGTTTTTCTCGGAGAAATAGCAGGTCAATAGCAAGGCAAAAGAAAATTTAACATGGTCCTGGGAAAAATGCAAGATTATTGTTTTGAGATATAAAACGTAAAACTAACATAGACACCTTAAATACATCTATCTAAAAGACGATCGAGGATATCAATTTTGAGGTGCCTATCTAACCTTTGTGACAATCCCATCATAGACACCTCAAGATTAATATCTCTCAGCACCTTCTAAACACATCTATGTAAGACATCTATTCTGATTAGTATCATATAAATATTAAAATTATATTAGATGCTGAGAGATATCAATCTCAAGGTGCTATCTAACCTATGTGACATTTCCAATATTTTAGGCATCTTAAGACAGGCATCTCTCAGCATCTTTTAGACAGATATCTTTAAGATATCTATATGCTAGTTATTATTATATAAAATTATAAAAATAATAAATATTAGTGATCTGTGCTCTAAGTTCTTAAATGGGTCTAGGGTCTAGGTCCAAAATTCATCATATATGTTCCATGGTCTAGCTTTTGGAAATTAGGATCATAAGTCCAAAGTCAAAGAACCATGATTAAAAGCCTGTACAATAAAATAGGATAAAATCTGATAGATTTACAAGTTATAATATTTCCTCAAGAGAAATGTGGGTATATTCATACACATTCAATCATACCCATACAAATTATGATATCTTGAATGTAAATACCAAAAAACTAGTTAAAGATTAAAATTAACTGTTCTTATAGATGCAAAACATTTTTCTAATGGTTTAAAATCACTGTATTTATATCAAATGGCAAGAGTCGAGACTAATTTGTTACCAAACTACACGGTGCTCTTAAAGTACATAAGTGTGTGATTATAGATACATATGTTTTTCTATGATCTTTTCATAAATACTTTTGTTCAAATATGCATTCTTTAATCCTAATATAATTCATTGATTATGGTACATGTATGCTGTTTCAATTAATCAGATGCGCAGTGTGTTCCAAAACAAAACACCATTTCTTTGTTGTTTGCTCCACAGCATTTTTTCAGCTCTAACCTTAGCAAATACACTCTGGGTGGAAAATAGGGTCTCTCAACTCTCTTCCTTTCCTCTTCATCTGTTGAGATGCAACTTCAGGCTGAGTTGTGTCCAGGGATAATTTGACCACATGTTAATTTGCTACCTCCATGGGTCTAAGAAAAAACTAGTCCAGTTGAAAAAATATCTCCCCAGAAAATGTGAATAGCTTCATCTACGATTTGTTGTCTCTGCATTTCTTGGGCTATGGGGGCAATCTCTTGCTCTATTTTGCGTTGCTCCACTCACTCTCTTCTGCTTGTGCATTCCATTTTGTCTCCTCTCTGCTGTGTTATCACTTCCTATTCTTCTCCCTTCTGTGAATGTTACCTACTCTATTGAGATTCTCCTCCTCTTTCCTCATGTATTTGATTACAAAATATCTTCCCTCCCATCCATAGCATACCAGATATGATTTATCGTGATTTTGGACAGGAAATAAGATTATCTATTAGTATGAGTTTACAAATAATAATTGTTCTGCTATTTATGACTGAGCATAGATGTGTTCTAACTCACAACTATTCCGCAAGGTACGGGCATGAAAAAAAATGTATAAATGTGATAATTGTGAACCATAAAATATCTGTTGGTCTACTTACTTCTATGGTATTCTCTGCTTTTCTTTAGCATAGTTTGTTTTATCCTTTTAACGGAAATTTCTTTATTGTTATATATACTACATTTTTTGAAGTAGTTTTGTCCAAAAGCAATATTTGAAATTTTCTTCATATCAGCAGCAAAGGGTTTCTTCTGAACACACTCGCATCAATACATATCCTCTCCTGCCACTGTAAGTTAAAAACTCTCAGCGTAATTAAGATCCTACCTTTTAATAAAAACAAAAATATATGAAGATAAACGAAAAAAACATTATTAGGCAGTAAGGAATTAGAACATAGAAATAGCATATTTCTAACCTTTAGTGCTCAAGCTCTTCTTATCTTGCTGTTTGAAATAGAAGCTACGATGATCAAGTGATTTATGATAATTTTTTGAATAGACTTCAGCCCAGACTTTATTCATATCCATACGGCACTTTGACCATTCTTCTTGCTTTTGTCTAAGGCGAGTCAATATAACAGGACAAGCAACAGCTGCATTCTTCCGCAGTAAATCAATCACATCAAGGCCATGGTCTCCATAAATACGCTCGATACACCTTAAATTTAGAGCTGTGTATGGAAAGGAAAAAAAACATAAATGAATCATACGTTAATACTACTTCTGTTGCTTACAATTCATAGGTTCACTAAACTAGAAACACAGAGAGTTAGCAAGAACCTGTCAAATGGTCTTCAATTCGAATTTGACCATCTTGCCTGGAACCAGTATCTTTCAGCTTTTCCATTAATTCCTCTACACGTTTAGTTGTAACAACAGTGGATTCCAATAACATGTCTAGCTCAAATCTGAAGATACAGAGTGAGCAAATGAAAGTAAATTTCCATCACTTACTGATATTAAGTTAACAATTACGAATAAAATAGCATTAAAATGACTTGATATCATCTAAAGACTTGGTGATAGAAAAATAACGCTGCAATGTCAATCAATTACAAACCTGTCATCTTCACATCTGAAGAGACTTTCCTCATATTGATTCTTACGCATATGCTTGAAAGAATAATCCTCACTGCCAGATGTCACTGATACCCAAAGATCATTTAATACAGATACTGCAAGTTCAGTGCGATGACTTGCAGAAGGCTTTGGATACTGCAAGGAATTGAAGTTAGTGTTGATTGAAATTTGTATAAAACTTTATGTAGCGAAGCATATTGTAATTAAAATGCAGGAAAAATGCTACCCTTGAAATACATCAGAATGAATTGTAACCAAATACATTTCTTACATTCTTTGGAAGCAACCGGTAGCTTGGAGTGCAACGTTCACAATTTGAAAGGTCCAACTCTGATATGGGCTTATTCATATACTTCTCTTTATTAGAAAGTAAGGAAACCTTATGGCTTGATGAATCCTTTGCCCCATAATTTGCGGGTTTATCAGGTCTCTCTCTCTCCTTCTCCCTGTCTCTTTCATGATCTCGATCTTTCTCCCGATCATCCTTCACTCTCTCTCTGTCACGTTCTCTGTCTTTTTCTCTGTCCTTCTCCATCTTCGCAGGCTTTGGGAGTGACCCCTCTCCCCAGTATAATTCTACAGGGATTGAACACTCCTATTAGTAGGTTCAGATTTAACAACGATGCACATCACTTTCATGATCCAACTAATTATATCTAAAGCACTACAAGCTTCACAACTACAAGGTTTCAGTTTTAATCCTAGTCTTTTTAAGGCCAATCTAAAGATAGAACACAGACTAAATTCAAGTTGCACTCAAAACTTACTCTTGTTGAACACACCAGCAAGAAAACCATCTGCAGGAAATTTGTACAGCCATGTTGAGAACAAATCATGCAGGTTTTTAATCAGTGAAATTAACTAATGGGAAATAATCAAATATAGCAAATTTTGCAAATGAAAGCATTCTGTATATCTAAAATTGTTTACATAGTTACCAATATTTTCACATTGGGAAAGAAATTCATTGAATCCATCCATAAGATCTGGGTATTTTCCAAGTATGTCAGAAACCTGAATATAACATTCATTGTCAATATCACAGTATGTCCACAACTTCAAAAAAATATTTACCACTTGCAATGAAATTTCTAGCCACAACCCTAACTATCAATCTAATAGTAAGTAAATCTATGATTTCTCATCAAAGTGAGGAGAAAAAATTATTTCCATGTATTTTCTGGTTAACAAACAAAATGCTCCAACTACAATGTGACATACCAGACTTTGCAGCTCTGTTCGATTAATTATTTCCTTGCTGTATATGTGCAAACATTTCAAGAACTCTTGATAGGTATCAGGATTTCGCAATCTGGCCTTCACTTTGTCACAGAAGTGTAATTCCTGATGATACACATCTGCATAAAATTTCTTATTAGTTCCTTTGACTATCCCATCAACGCACAGATTTTCACAACAATAACAGTAAATGCCCACTGACAAAAATTCAACAAATTGAATAAATTCATATAGCAGTTGTCTGCAAAGTTTAATGCCATCAATAACAGCCAGGTCAATACTTGTTTCACTGAATATACCAAAGCAACACCCAAATAGTTCCTGAAGGAGTCGACAACAAAAAATTGAGACTGCATGCAAGGAAACAGCTAGACCCTGAGAAACACACCATCCCTAATATTGGTATCAAGGCAGTGTAATGGTATTAATAAAAGCAAATGTCAAAAAAATTGGAGTTGTTTCTCCTTGGGTAAGCTTAATACATTCAATATAATTCATTTACAACCTGAACACAGCATTTTCACATATGAAACATCGCACAAGTGATAAATTGTAAACAGATTAAAATATTTGATCTCCATTCACCAGATAGATTTAAATGTGACTTCTAATTTTTAAAATATGCAGACTTTACATTCAAGCATAATCGCTACAACACAAACTGGCTCTGTAATTAGATCCTAGTAATAGGTGCCACTCACTACCATAAAACAAGTCAAAAAATCCCAGACATTACAATTTGATGTTCAATCCAATATCAATATCTTCAAACAACCTTAACTACAAAATAGTTGCAATTTGGAAAAAAATTCAAATCAAAATTAAGTAAGACTATAAATTTATCTTACAGAGCATTTCCCAAGGCAAACTAAACTGGAAAAGGAGCCACAAGGTCAAAGCACTTACATACAAAAAGACTCAATACATAACCCTTGAATAAATTTAATATAAATTACTTACTATTCAAAACATTTTTGTCCTCAAATGAAGAAGTTGGAACAACCTTAACTACAAAATAGTTGCAATTTGGAAAAAAATTCAAATCAAAATTAAGTAAGACTATAAATTTATCTTACAGAGCATTTCCCAAGGCTAACTAAACTGGAAAAGGAGCCACGAGGTCAAAGCACTTACATACAAAAAGAATCAATACATAACCCTTGAATAATTTTAATATAAATTACTTACTCTTCAAAACATTTTTGTCCTCAAATGAAGAAGTTGGAATAGACTGCCCTACAAAAGCTTCCCCACCTTCCCCTCCCTGTGTTTGCCTTCGAATCAGCTCACCAGCTGTCCTGGCAGATTTACGTTTATGCGGAAGTCTCTGCATGGGATCTAATTCCCTGTCTCTTTCTTGTTCTGAGTCCTTTTCATCTCTTTCCCGATCCTTGCGTTCCCTATCTTCCTTCCTTTCTTTTTCTTTCTCAACTCTCTTCCTGTGCTCTTTTTCAAGCTTGATGGGTGGCTTTTCACCATCATGATCAGAAGGCCTTTCAACACTACGATCACGATCAATCTGTGAAGTAACAGTTTTCTCCCGCTGCCATAAACCACAGAGAAAGGATCAGAAGAGGACAAGTATTATGCATCAAGCCATTCAAACAAGGTAAATGATAAGCAAGGTAGAATGCCATCCGAAAAATTCTAACCATCTTTTCCCCATGAAGATGTCTCTGTAAAGCCAAACTAGGACTTCTCTCATCCCTTCGAGAAGCAGGAAAAGCTGCCGGTCTTGCAGAAGATGGAGCATGTGGCACATGTGCTGTGCCTGAGGAATCAGGTAGGAAATAAGTAAATTCCTCCAGCAAATCTTGATGGTCCTTGAACAATGAAGCCACCTGTCAAGCAAAGATTATATTCGAAAATGTGAATTTGGATATTTAAAACAATTATAAACTTTTGAAGACTCCCTACATCTAAGGAAATAAGTATAATACACAAATATGATATGATGGTAGAATGCCAAAGAAATATTAAAACCTACTGTACACTACCTCTTGATACACTTCACTGATTGTCTTGTTTCCCTTCCGATACATATTCAAAATTTCCAGAAAAGCTTTGTATACTTGTTCATCATATTGAAACCGAGTCTAGCAAAACACATCAATTATAATTTAGAACTGTTTGTGAGGCAATAAAGGCTCCAAACTTTTGATCCACAATCATGAACACGTATGGCCATGAGATTTACCTTGATCTTGTTGACATAATTAATGGCTTGGTCAAATTCAACAGGTTGCTTTTTGGGTGGCGGTTCATCCTCAGGCGGAAGTGTAATTTCAAAACCTTTAGGAAGAAAGGTGTTAAAACCCAAAATAAGATTGCGATGCCCTTTAAATAATTCTTTCACACGGGCAATAACACCAGCTGTATCAATTCTGCAAGGCAAACAAAACTCTACTCAAAATAAAGTTCCACTTAAACAGTGCAATTAGAAAAGGCAGATCTACTCCATGAAAACATTTGTATGCTATCAATTACAAACCTTTGTGCCTTGAAATCTTTCATTACTTCAAGAAATTCATCGTATTTCTCTTTCCTGTCTTTGAACATTTCTTTCACCGCTTTCAGATAGGCCAATGCGTCGTCTGTAGTTAACTTCTGTGTTCCTCCTAAATTTTGTGGCGGTCCAGAGCTGTTTCAACTCACCCAAGACAATTAAATTTTGAAAACCCTTCATGACTGAAAGACAAGATAATCTAATCTTTATTTGCAAAGGAACAAATTTAAGGTCAATCATACAAGTTGACAGTAATGATGGTGGCGGTCTTGTAACCACTCAAACAAAAAAAATGTCAAATCAAAAAATTCACAATTTCATACAAATATAAAAAATTAACAAAATGTAAATTTGCACAGCAGACTATGTATTCATGAAGCATTGACCTACAAGTAAATTGGGTCACTTACCACCAAAAAATAGCCCAGATTCAAAACTCATTGAGTTGCTCCCCACGGAGATAAGAGACCAAACTTGCAAGAGTGCAGTTTGTTCCCACTCCATGAGACTCGTAGAATAGCCTTTTCCAATGAAAATAATTAGAAAAGGTCATGTTGAAAGATGATATTACCACGCTGTGCCAAACAAGCACAAAAGCCCTAAGGTAAACTTGCTGCAATCCGAGTCTCCCCACAAAAATAAGATACCAAAATTGCAAGAGTGCAGTTTGTTACCCCTTAATGAGGCTCATAGAATAGTCTTTCCTAATGAAAATAATTGCAGAAAGGGTCCTTTTGAAAGAAGATATTACCCCGCTATGCACAAAATAAATTGTGCCAAACAAGCACAAAAGCCCTAAGGTAAACTTGCAATTGCATGCAATCCGACCACATGAAGAAAACCAGTGATACCTCATAAGCGCTGAATACCTATGTGAAAAACCTAACATCTACAAATCGTTTGATAAAACAATTAACATAGAACTTACTAAACTTAAAGGTAACAAAGTTTAGATTGCAGCCCACTAGCTTGAACCACTACTAATGAAAGATGACTGATACAGATTGACCAAATAACAGCAAATTCTTAGAAAAATTATATTAGATTGCATGATCATGGACGTCAGAAACACCAAACATGAAAAAAGGAGGAGATGCAAAAACTGCAGACTGATTATATCCAGCAAATAAGATCATACTATCCATAATGCATGCACTCACTTTAGTCATTCAAAAAACAAAATAGAGATATAGTCTCCCCACTAAACTTCAAACACACATAGTACACCCAGGGATTAAATTCCTTTAACAATTCTCTCATAAAACTACAATGATAAAACAATTACCTTTGAATTAACAGGGATAAGGAAAAGAACTTACGATTCGCCTCTAGATGTAGAAGGGCGCTTCACTTGAGCACCCCCCATGTAGCTCTCCTCCCTTCCCCTCTTCATTTATATGACCACCAGTTTCAACTCAAGCTGCTTTTACCAAAAAAGAAAAATCATATTCATTACAATTAGTCTAGGTTTCTTGTTTCTACAACCCCCTCCTCCTCCTCCTTAACTACAATCACAAAAAGCATGAATCCTTCACAGATAAAACCCCAAATTCTCAACAGTCAGAAGGGATACAAATTCAAAACCCAAAAAAACAAACCCAATAAAACCACAAAATACTCAAATACAAAAATTAAGATCAGGCGCTCCTCTAAACACCAAGAAGAAAAAGAATAAAAAGAATAACGTAAAATTGAAGCTTCTGGTACAAAAGTATTCGACTACATATTTATGTCCAGAGGTCAAGAGATCGAGACTCGCGTAGCTTATTTCATTTTCACTACCTTGTCTCGCATTTTTTTCTTTCTCAAACAGATCCTTGCAAGCTTAATGGGATTAAAAATAAATGCTTTCATTGAAACCCCAACTATTACTAAAGCCTGCTTAAAAAGGAACATCAATTTAAAACATATACATGCAAGGGCCTTTCAGGGCTTAAATAGACAAGCCTCTACACTAAACACTTTCCAGAAACAAACAGATGACATTGCAATACAATACAAAGGAAAATAAAAAATAAAATAAAATTGTGAAGCAAGATGAGTACGAGAGACCTTATTTTGAAGCACAGAAATCCGTTGTTCAGAAAAATTCGAACCTCCGCCGATCCGCTGCAACGAAAATCAATTACAATTCCATTAAATCCATGAAAACTAGAGCAAAAACATATCCTCGTCCTTCTCCTCCTCCTCCTCCTTCAAAATAACACTCACAAACATAACAACTTCACAATGTTATTATTATGCTATATATGTCTATTAATTTTAGAAAGCCGAGAAGGGTAGTAATTTTGATCGCTTAATTTTTTTACCATGGTAAATGAAATCTGACGTGGTTTAACTAGAGAGAGTAATACGAGGTTAAAATGGTGATTAAATGCTTGGGTCTACGTTTTTGGTTTACCGGCTGCGGATTGTGGGTGACCGGCTGTAGTCTGCTGTAATGCGCCGTTTAACTGCCAGTTAGCGCGTTGCGTGGTGGGGCCAGTGGATTAGGATTACCGTCTATGACCGAGGACATTTTGAAGGACTTTTTTTCATTTTTATTTCGTTTGCTGGGGAATAATGTGGGGATATTTTGTGTTTGGTCTACGTTATGGGGTTGAGGAAAACTTTCATTGTAATAACGAGATGAAGGGGAGAAGAAAGGAAAAATGGACATGATTAGCTTTGGGGTTGTGCCCTAGGACATCTAGCTATTGTTTCAAAAGAAGACCTTAGGACTTTGGACCTTGTTTTAATGTAGCTAGGTTTGGTTGCATGTTAGAAGAAAATTATTATTGAGAAAATAGGTATCTATTTTAAGGTCATGTTATTAGTATATATTTGTTTGATTCAAAGGATATTTTCGTTTCAGTTTGTTTTTTTCATATTTTAAAAATTTGATAAAAAGTAAAATCGAGGTAAGGTGTGGTTGGGTCATTGGGCTAAGTCTTGTTGGGTTATCTCATGATATCATAAAAAAAAATGAGGATATGATGTTGTAGTCTTGAGAAAGGATATATAGTACGAGGTTTTCTATTTTGGGGGTGGTTTAATAGAATGTTTTATATGTTTAGATCATAATGTCGATTTATTTCTTAGAGGTGAAAAGTGTACGATTTACACTTTTCTCTGCTTATTTTAGACCTATTTTCACCATTTATCCACAGTGTAATGGACCAGTGCTCAAATGGCATGTTTATGTGCAAAACTATATTTTTATGATTATTGTTCAAAGAGTATGGATCCATTTTAAAGTCGTGTTACTAGTGTATATTTGTTTGATTCAAATGATATGATGTTTTAGTCTTGAGAAAGGATATATTATGAGGTTTTTTATTTTGTGGGTGGTTTTATAGAATGTTTTATATGTTTAGATCATAATGTCGATTTATTTTTTAGAGGTGAAATTGTACGACTTACACTTTTCTTTGCTTACTAGACTTGTTTTTGCCCTTTATCCATAGTGCAGTGGACTAGTGCTCAAATGGCATGTTTATGTGCAAGAATATATTTGTTTGGTTATTGTTCAAAGAGTATGGATCCATTTTAAAGCCACATTACTAGTTTATATTTGTTTGATTCAAATGATATGATGTTGTAGTCTCGAGAAAGGATATATCATGAGGTTTTCTATTTTGTGAGTGGTTTTACAGAATGTTTTATATGTGTAGCGTCGTAAAATTGCGACCCTTGCAATTTTGACCGCGTTTTAGGTCCTCACCCTAGCGACTGCATCTCCCTACTCAATTGGGACCCCTTTTGGCATCATTCTTCCAAATATCCTCCTATTTCAGCCATTGCATCACCTTGTGACCTTGTCCGAGCCCCAAAAATAGGGCAGAACAAGGGGGTGGCGCCCCTCTCCTCCCTTTTTGGGTGGCCCTAAAATGGGTCCATCTGACCTTTGACCCTGATTTGCTATTCGGGATTTAAATTTCCCTTATGTTGGCCTTCGGTGAGAGGAAAATTAATTCTCCTAGGCAAGTATAAAAAGGGATTTAGTCCTCTCATTTGGATATGTAAGAATAAGTGAAGATAAGCGAAACTGGGTAAACAAGTGGAAGGTCTCCATTATCGTCATCAAGTATTCAAGTCTTCAAGCATTCATCAAGTCTTCTTCTTCTTCATGTGCCTTCTTCATTTATCCATTAGAGCAACATTACAACATTCATTTGCAAGCATGTGTGTGTGTTAGGGTTTTGTCATGTTACATGTCATTTCATGCAACACTTATGATTACATTCAAGAAGCAAAGCAACCATCATCAACAAATTGCAGACCTACAAGGCATACATTTCCATTATTTACATTTAAGCATTTGCAATTACTTTCTTTCAAGGTTGATTCTTCAACCGGGGTTCGACTAAGGCAAAACCTCTATCCACAACCCTTCTTCCCTTCTTTTTTGTGTGTAGGTTGCAGGTGTGTGGCTATAATTGCAGATTTAGGCTTCATTTACAGAGACGGAAAAACCCTTTTCAACTCATGGATTTTTCGAAGGATCGGGTGCAACTTCAACTCGGTCCCAATGAAGTTTCTCCAAATTTGTAGAATAGATATGTATTGGTCTAAATACCTCAGATCCGAAGTTACAGTGCGATCCCAAATCGGTAGCTCCTTATTTCACCCATTTTGTCTTCATTTTCTGCATAGTCAACAAATCAACTCTTCTACTTGCAAAAGAGGGCAAATTGCATTGCACCCTTGAAATTCACTTAGTATTTAGATCCTTGTTCACTCTAGGGTTTGGATCTAGTGAATTCAACCCCTCTTTTGAATGTAAAGTATCTCCCAAGTGAAAATCATTCTAGTGATTTCCTTTCTCTCTCTTAGGTGGAGAATCACTAGGGTTCAATTTTCCACTTTACAATATGTAGATCATAATGATGTTTTATTTTTTAGAGGTGAAAATTGTACAACTTATACTTTTCTTTGCTTATTTTAGACTTGATTTTGCCCTTTATCTATGGTGGAATGGAGTAGTACTCAAATGACATGTATATGTGCAAGAGTATATTTGTTTGATTATTGTTCAGAGAGTATGGATGCATTTTAAAGCCATGTTACTAACATATATTTGTTTGATTCAAATGATATGATGTTGTAGTCTTGAGAAAGGATATATCATGAGGTTTTCTATTTCATGGGTTGTTTTGTATAATGTTTTATATGTTTAGATCATGATGTCGATTTATTTTTTAGCAGTGAAAAGTGTATGTCTTACACTTTTATTTGCTTATTTTAGACTTGTGTTTACCCTTTATCCATGATATAATGGACTCGTTCTCAAATGGTATGTTTATGTGCAATATTTGTCATCCAACATGTACCTTATCAAAATTTAGGTTCTTACTCTCCAATGGTCTAGAACCAACCCTTGAATCTATTATTTTCTATAGTAACTTAAAATTGTACTTGTGCAATAGTAATCTTTGTTGAGAATTAGACATGTGATATTGACCCTCAATTTTTTAGATAAAATTTAATCATTGAATTGATCTAACTTGCCTGAAATTAGTGTTAACCATTTACTCAAACATAAAATATTCAAATCTATACATAAGGGTGATATATAAAAGGACAAAGCCTAAGGTCATGCAAGGCATCAATTAATCATCCATCATCAACACAACATTTAACCAATAGAGCACTACATCAAAATGTGTAGTCATTTTCTTTTTACTTGATGTGTTTTCAAACTTATTAAAAATCATTAAATCAATGAAGATGATTGCCTAAGGCATAGGGTGAACACTACTCAACTTCCCTTTTCAGCATTGTAAGTTCCAACAATAGTTTTAAACACCACCATTTTCAAATATACTAAGGCAAATAGGATGAATTCTTGGAGTGTGTTGTTGAATGTCACGCATAAGATTCAAAATTTTAGAAAGAGGTTTAAGGCTATAAGTGTAAGGATCGAGGTTGTAGTTGTGGGGTTGAAGTAAAATATAATGCAAGTTGTTTATCAATATGCAAGGGCTACAAAATTACAAGTCTGATTGCAAAAGAATGAATTGGGTCATTGATCATGCACCACAATAGAACATGTGTTTTATATGTTTAGATCATAACGTTGATTTTATTTCTAGAGGTGAAAAGTGTACGACTTACACTTTTTTTTGCTTATTTTAGACTTATTTTCACCCTTTATCCATGGTGTAATGGACTGGTGCTCAAATGGCATGTCTATGTGAAAGAGTTATCATACAAAATATAGCATGTACCTTGTTGGAATTTAGGTTCTTATTCTCAAATGGTCTAGACCCAACCCTTGAATCTATTATTTTCTATACTAACTTAAAATTGTACTTGTGCAATCCTAACCTGGATCAATAATTATGCATGTGATATTGGTCCTCAATTTCCTAAATGAAATTTAACCATGGGCCCAATCTAACTTGCCTTGAACTAGTGTTAGCCATTGACTTAGGCATGGAATATTCAAATTTGTAAGCTAAGGTGTCGTAAAAGGACAAAGCCTAATACAATGCATCAATTAATCATCCATCATTAACACAACATTTAACAAATAGAGCATTGTAAGAGCATTGCATCAACATGTGTAATCATAAGGATATACATGGGTATTCTTATTTTACTTGCTGCCTCTTAAAACTTGTAAAAAAAAATTAAAACAAGAAGAGGCTTGACTAAGGCATATGGTGGAACACTATTCAACTTCCCTTTTTCAGCATAGCAAGTTCCAACAATAGTTTTAAACACCACCATTTTCAAATATACTAATGCAAATAGGATGAAGTCTTGGAGTATGTTGTTGAATGTTACACATAAGAGTCAACAAATTTTAGAAAGAGGTTCAAGGCTATAAGTGTAAGGATCAAGGCTGTAGTTGTGGGGTTTAACTAAAATATGGTGCAAGTTATTTCTCAATATGAAAGAGCTACAAAATTACAAGTTTGGTAGCAAAAGAAATGGATTGGGTCATTGATCATGCACCATAATAGAACACATCTCATTGCATTAAGAGCTAAGCTCTTATATCATCCTTTATCTTTTTTTTTGTTTTATTTTAGTGTCTTTCTAAATAGAGCTCTTCTCTAGGTTAATTTTTTATTGTAATTGTTTTATTGCATTAACCCAAATACCCCTAGAGGATTATATTTTCCATTTTCATTTTGATGAACCAGCATATTTTACACCCCCAAGGATTGGCCTTAGTGTTTGAAATTCTAATTTTGCTTCAAATTTGAGTTTTCTAATTTTATATTGCATATTAAACTTCCCTTGGTGTCTTTTGTTTTCTATTTTCTTTTTTCTTGTGTATCAAGTCTCATCATCCTCCCCACTTTCCATTAAGAAATCTTAGGTTGAACTATATAATGGTTGAAATGGGATATATGGATTTACAAGTTATTTCCTATTTTAATGAGGAATATACCTTTGATCATGATGCCCATGTGGAACAAATAAATTAACAATATATGGCTTTCACTTCACAAATACTTTCATTAGATCTTACAAATTTAGGCAATGGTACTAATTCTTCTACTTCAGTTGATTTCTTGCGCTATTTGTTTTTTAACAAACCCTATCAAGTGGACATACTAAAGGGCATAGGTTAAAGAATAAGCTCGTGAATTTCCCTAAATAGTTTATCTCCTCAACTTTCTTGAGCCTCTTCTTTCATTATTTCTTTGTGTTCATCTTCTTTCATTTTTGGTGTGCCATCATTTCATGCTTTGTTGACCATTCCATCAATTCCACCTTCTATCCAATTCTCACATTGTGCCTAATATTACTCTTCTCATTGTGTCTACTTCTAATATTCACTCCATTGTTCCTTGTTTGCATTGTGTGCCTATCCATTTTGTCACATTTAGTGTTATTATGCCACCCTCATCTTTTATAACCGATCGATACTCACCCTCCACCTACTATTGCTTGTGTAGTTCCCTTCAGCCTTCTTTATACTTTTAATGTTCCTCCATCTACAATAGAGACCATTCTTAGGAGATTTGATGAGGTTCAAAGCAAGGTAGACACCTCACCCATTAGACTAAAAATATTTAATACTAATGAAATCAAGCATATTCCACTTTCTTTTGAGATTCTTTCTTATCCATTTCTAGATGGCTTTATGGCCCCTCAAATTGATATTGATAATGGTAAAGGTGATCTTATGACACATTTGAGATAATGCCATACTACATGTTCGATATGTGTGTACAATGGGAAACTTCTTGTTATTAATTTTAAAACTATCAATATATGTTTAGTGGATTGTAGAGAATGATCTATTGATCACATCCATGATTGTGAATTAGTTTTCAATACTTGTCCCCTAAGATGTATTGTCAAATTCATGATGATGAATTACAAAGAAATCTTTAAAACATTTTGACCTACCGGTTAGCAAAATGTGCACCTAAATATTTACGTTGCCTTTATGTATTTATGTGCCAACGTGAGGAATAGTGAATTAAGATTGAATGAGGCTAGTAGATAAAACATGATTCTTCTCGTTCTCTTTGTTCACCGTCTTATCCTTCTAAGTTTTAGCTGGAAAAATAGTTTTATAGAAGGTAATACAAACAAGGAAAAAAGCCTAATGTGTCAAATGATTCTAATGTTATTACTCTAAAACCTCAATATCCAATAAGGTTTACTAGACATTGTGGCATTTCAGTATTGTATTGCAAATTTTACTTGGTGCTAATATGAGTACTATTATTTCTCTTCTTTCTGGTCAACCACTACATACTTTAAAACTTAGGCCTAAAGGCTTTGATAAAAAGGCATTGTGTGATTCTCATAGTCAATGATGACGATACATGATGATATGTTGTATTAATGCATAAGATTCAAGATCCTTTTGATGATATAACATAAGACATGTTCAAGGTATGAATGATATGAGCAATTCTTTATTTATTGTCCCCTATAATCATATTTTGCAAATATACATAAATCATTTTCCATCACATAATTAGTCTTATCATGTGGATTTATTCGAGTGATTGTCTTTACATGGGGTATAATTACATGTGTGGTGATCTTTGACATATTGGTTTACATGAGGTGGAAACTAAGTTTACGGGCATGCTTAATTAGGGTTCTTAGCTTGTTGCATCTTCTTCTATGACACTCATTAGATTTTCACATAATGAGATTCCACATAATGGTTGTTTTGGTCAATTATATGTTATATTTCATGTTGAATGGAAGCTAATAAAGGGTGTTCTCAATTATCTTGGTTGCCAATACAATATATACATAAATGAATTATTATTTAATCATAATCTCTAACAACTTGAATATGCACATTTAGATGCTTCTCGTAAGATGACTAGTAGAGTAGTCATAGAGAAAGTGGGTTGTATTAATTTACCTTTGTTAGTTGGTCCAAAGGAAGTTCTTATTTTATGTTGCATCATCCCTACTTAAAATTGGTTTAATGTGTTACTTGCTCTTCCATGGATTGAACATTGTCAAGTAGTGCCTTCCATATTACATCAATTCATAATATGAGGTTTTTATGATTGCTAGAGATAGATAGATATCCTTATCAAAATCAAGTCATTTTAGTTTAGAAACATCTGTTAAAATATTTAAGGAACCCCCTGAAAGAATGCAAAAAGAAACAAATAAAATAGCATCAAAATCAAAGCAATTCAACATGTGCAAATATTTTCTCCTTGGAATGTAGGTGCTTAATTTATCGGCATGACATTAACATTCTCTTGATATGAAGTTGATAGAACTTGGACACAAAATGAATGCTTCATGAATGATGAGAGAAAAAATTGATTTATTGTTTTGTAGGAAAATCTAATGAATGACTAGGATTGAATCTAGAACCTCATATTTGATCCATGATTTGGGGGATTCATGGGAAGATGTGTCATGTATAGATAGTTATACATTATTTTAATTTTTAATTAAAAAATTATAATTTATCAACTCAACGTGACTATATCTAATTGATTAGTTAACAAACCTAATTAAGGAGTTGACTATGTGCATGAGAGAATCAAGGGGAGTGGACTATTGCATGAATGAGTTGACAGGTTGCATGCGTGAGTGCAGTGGAATTGATTGATGAGTGGGATTAAGAGTGAATTTGATTGAGCTAATTAGATGAAGCAAAATTAACCAATTTAATAATTAATTAGATTATATTATTTATACACATGGCATGGAAATTAGTATTTAATTAATTTATTATTGGATAATGTGTGGATATTTCATTGATTAAGGGGATAAATATGGATAGTTGATAACTAATTAAATAGAATAATTAATTACGTGGAATAGAGTTAGGGTAAGGGGTTTTCTTCCTTGTTCTTTCTCCCTACCGCTCTCACTGAACCAGGCCTTGTATTCTCCTATTTTGATTAATACAAGGGTGTTGCCCCTCTGCAGCTATTTACTTATTAAAAAAATAAAATAGAATAATTAATTTGATAAAAATATGAAAAATAAAAATTTATATTGATTTAATATGATATTTCCTCGATGGTGCTTTTATCTACTTCCTAGCATCCTACTAGGGATTTGGCATCGTCTCCCTTTGCCCCTACTCAAGGCTCCTCCTACTCCTACCAACCTTCCTCCTATGACCTCTTCTCTCATATTTAGCCTACTAATGATGTCACACATGTGGAAGCCTAGGTTCATGTTTTATAGAAAGGTCCATTTTACCCTATCATAAGCCTTCGCCATATCAAGCTTGATGAACATGGATTTATCCTTAGAAGTTGCCATAAAGTTAATTGCATCCACAACAATCACAATCCCATCAACAAACTATTTACCAACAATAAAGCCACCCTACTCCTTTGAATTCAAAGCCTTAAGACATGGTTTGAGTCTATCAACAATCAATTTAGTGAAAATTTTGTAAACCACATTACAAAAAGCAATGAGTCTAAACTGATCCAAACTATACACACCCTCTTTCTTAAGAATTAGAGCCAAAACAATAGAATTCATAGTTTTGTACATCTACTTATTTATATGTGACTCTTATGCCACCTCAAACAAGTCCAACTTGATAATCTCCCAGAACTCTTGAAAGAACTCAATAGGAAAGCCATCAAGTCTTGGGGCTTTACGTTTCTTTTGATGTGTAACACTACATCCTCGACATCTTAAATTGAGATAGGACAAGTGAGAGCCTCATTCGTCTTAATAAAGACCAAAGAAGGAACACAACCCAACACGGCCCTTTCATCTTCATCCGCAAGGAATGAATATTTCGTGAATAGAGTAGAAAAGTACTCTAAAACTCCCTAAGAAATTTCACCCACTGATGAAAGTTGAGCACCTTCTAAGGATACAAGCTAAGTAATGAGATTATTATTTCTTCTAGGCTAAATAGAATTGTGGAAGAAGGCAATATTCTTATCCCCTTCCTGAAGCCAATCAATTCAAGATTTTTGCTTCCAAAAAATCTCTTCACAAAGTTCCCATTCCTTTGAATGCTTGACTGCTAGGGCATCATCCCTACTCAAATCCAAGGTAAGTCCCTAATCCCAAATCTGATGAGTGATGTTATATAGGCTAGCTTTAGCTATCAATCTGTTATAGTGAATATTTCCAAAACATTGTTTATTCCATTGTTTTATTCTATACTTCACACAATGCAAACTTTTGACAAAGGTGTAAGTGCCCTTCCATGAGCCAACTTACCCTCGTACCACCAATTAGCCACAAGACCTTGGAGAGAAAGGTCTCGTAACCACATAAGATGAAACCCAAAAGAAGCATTCTTTAAAACTTTGAAGGAAGTTGATGAAAGCTTGATTGACCAATGGTCCAAACCTCTTTAGTCTAAAATATAATAGCAAGTAGTCCAAATATCACTCAACGAGTAGCATGAGACAAGGAATCTATTAAGCTTCTCTGAAATGGAATCTTCCTCATGTTGGCATTTGCATGAAGATTGCATCGATGAAATGTTGTGTTGTCATTGATGTCAATTAACTGGTAATGATTTTGTAATAATGTTGTTTTGCTACTGGTAAGTGAGCTTGTGAAGGAAACCGATATTACTATAGGAGCGAGATTAACCAGTAAACCCTACCTGTTGATATGCTAAACCCTAACTTATGAAATTTAGTGAATCGGTTATATTAGTTTATGATTTGATGATGAGCGGTAATGATTATGACACACATGCGTTTTGTATGAGATGAAGTTTCAAATGGTTTTTGGCACATAGAGATAATGGTTTTTGACTTGGGAATGATCAAGTTCATTGCATGTAATGTAAACTGCATGATGAGTTACAATGTTCGATGAAGCAGTGATTAAGGAGCGGTCGAGGATATCTTGAATGATGTGCAGTGATTGTTATGTAATCCAATGGTCATACTTGAACCAATTTATTTGTTATAATCTCTATGAGAATTAGGTTTGTGATGTGTTACCGACCTATTGATTTGTTTATAAGGTCAATGAGTTGTTTTGTTGAAGTGTTGGCAATTTGTAGTTGAGAATAAGAGAGTATGGTTGTCGAACCAGATGAAGTATCTACAGTATGTGTAAAGGTAGATAGGAGCATGAAAAGGATCTAAACAAGCAAGTGTAGTGCTATTCAAATAGATCAACAAACCCTTGTTGTTTTCTAACAATTACAATAGCCAAATCCCTTAACTGGGTAAGCTCTAACAAGCTTAGTGTTATTCAAATCCTCTAACCAGGTGGTCCATTAGCTTGGATTTCAAATCCTCTAATGAGGTTACTTCTAATAGAGTATTGCTTCTAATAGGGCATTATAGTCAATTCCTTAACCAGGTGGTCCCTAACAAGATTTGTTCTTAACAGGACTTTTTGTAAAGCTTTAACAGGCTAGGCTTCTAACAGGGCGAACTTCAGAAGAGTTTAGAATACTCGTGGGTATTCATCCCCACTGTGGTTTTTCCCATTTGAGTTTCCACATCAAAAATATTGTGTCAAGTGGTGAATGTTTTTTGTGGTTATGTTTACTATGGTTAAATCTCTTAACTGCTAAATCCACTTTGATATGTCATGTTAACCGACAACAATTTGAAATATGTTTTTACTATTGTGATTCAGTTAAAAGGTTTTGAGAGTTTCAAAGATGTTTTACTATTAGTCTGTTATAACAGTCAACTGGTTTAACTTGTGAGTAATATTGCATTTGAAGTTCAGTGTTTAAACCATTCAGTTTAGAGTTTGCTTTGGGAGGTTGATTTTGAGATTGGTGAAAGTCAATATAGTTTTCTATCTACCGATTCACCCCCCACTCTCAGTAGTTGACCGGATCCTTATTTTGTCATCATACCATCATCCCAAGTATTAGGAAGTTCGTACAACAATATCATAGACCATGATATATCAGAATGCCAACACTAGATGCAACAATTGAGCATGAAATGTACCGGAAAGCAATCAAGTGCTCTTCAGAATAAGTGAATATTGGAAATGCTGACAAGTCAAAGTGAAAACATAGAATAAACAAAACTCAAATAAAACTAAAAGGCAATATTCAATGAAAATCAAACCAAGCAAACCTTGTATGAGCATGCACTTGCAGATTTTGCCTACCTTTTCCTCAAATTGCATAATCATTATAGTTCCATACAGAAAAGTAGAAGGAATTTATTGATGCTTTTCATAAGTGCCTGTGTACCAAGTTAAAATCCACCCAAGTTGGTGAAATGTAGGCATACGTAGGACTAAATAGCAGCCTGTCTACTCTCAAATCAAAATCTTAGAGCTTAGCCACATTGGTAATTTTCCATGGCCTACTCATCTGCTAAACTCATATTTTTAAATCCTGGAATGCACTTGTGCAGGCCATACAAATCCTTTAGCTTTGAATTTATAAATATATGGGATCATTCCTTTATGGTACGTGCATTTTTTATTCCCTATGCCACCAACCTTAGAGAACAGGCATAACATAATAAAAAGAAGACGGGTTCATCTTGCTCATGAACAGAGCTTTTAGCATAAACAACTGAAGGAATCTATAAATCCTAATAATCAATAATGTCTTTCCATTTGTTGTCATGGATTTTTTTTTTAGCTTGATACCGAGATAAATTGAATTCCTTGATACTATAGGGCAATAGAGCACATATTCAATAAAACCGAACACAACTAATAGATTTGACCTCTGCGTAGAAATCAAAAAGATTTTCTCTCACTAATTAACCTGACAAAGGATGGAACATAAGCATAACACAACACTGACAATAACATTTGGGTCCTCAGGAATGCTACTATAATCAAACAACTACCTTGAAGGAAAAGCACAAGTAGGTACATTATCAGGCCCTTGGGTCACCAGTTGTGGGTGTGCCTTGGGATGCTCAAGGATAGAACTTCATCTAGCACAATGAAGCAGTAAAGTGTGTTGTCACTGGAAATATTGCCTACCTAATCCAAGGGATACAAATTGAAGTAATTTGACATTTGGGTATTTCAGGCCTACATCGATATAGTAGATTAATGGCTTGTATTGGTATGGTAGATTCACAACTCACCTTTTCAATAATTGAGATTGGATTGCATCAAACTGATAAAATTGTAATTTGATACTCGGGCGGTACCATCATTATGCTTTGTGTTATTTTTTCCCAATGGCATCTTTACTACATTTCTTTGTGGAACTCATAGATTGTAAGGATACATAGGAACACATTCCTACACAATCTAAGGGCTTCAGGTTTGAGTTGCCTAGTATTTTTTGAGATTCTAAATACAAAAAAAAGCAAAAAGTTAGAAGACTTCAAAATTTTGGAAATAATTGATTTGGTTAAGAATTTCAAGAATGGAAGACTCTATTTATTTTCAAAGATTTTATTTCAGAAAAAATGTTGCACTTCTAAAAGCACATGACTTTCAGTCTTTTAGCAGAGGTGTATGATCGAAGCAATTGAAAAGGAAATTTTTAGTAGATAGATCAAGCATTCGTTTATATAATTCGTGAATTATTGAGGGAAATATGGCCTTTGAATTTGATTTTAGATTTGGTGACTTTCTCCCCACACAAGTTTTAGGAATTACAAAAATCATCATATCTTACAATCCAGGTAAGAATTTTTTTATGACATAGTCTATTGGAAATGGAATTTACTATGCTCCACCAAGTTTCCAGGATAGGGATGGCCATTTATGATGCATTTAGGAAAGATTTTATGGAGGCCATTTTAGGTGACAGTAAAGGAGACAACTATTTAAAAATAGGGAAATTTCAAAAATTCATATAATAACATTGATAAGGCATTCATCATATACATCATTGATCCTTAAAACATAACATTTATAACAAAACGACCAAAGGCTACAAGTTCCAATTTCAAATGACAAAAACATAGAAAATGTGTTGCTACCCTTGCACTTGTAAAGAACTTGTGCAATCAATGGTTCTATCTCCCTTGTCTTAGAACTGCAGTGTTTGACACAAGCAACTACAAGTTCTTGACTTTGTATTGAGATTGGAAAGGAGGTTGCCTTAAGAATACTGAAACTTTTGCCATCATATCTTGCAAACCTTCAAATTTGAGACTGAAAAAACAACTAAAAATAGTTGTTTTCAATGATAGAAAACCACTATCTTTAGATTGAAACACCACATTGAGAGATACAAATGAAGCTTGAAATCCTAGATATTGTTTTAAATTTTGCCTGATTTTATCTTGGAAACCTTCTATTTTACCCACTGAAATTACTGAAAACTACTTTCAAATCTCCAGAGTCAACCCTCACAATATGTGATTGTCATACACCATAAAGGAGCTTGAAAATTTGTTGGTTTTGCAGACCAAAATCTCTCAATTAGTGTTGAGAGTGGTGTGGGGAGCCACAAAAGAATAATAATAATATAGTTTGGGCCTTTTTTTAATAAAAATTGAGTGTAATTGCAAGCAAATGGCTAGTTGTCCCCAGGATGGTCAAGGACTGTCATTAACATCCCCAACTATCTTAGGGACGACAAGAATCCCTACATTTTCAAGGCATTTCCAAGAAATTAGGGCCAAAAAAAAATTGATCAAGGATGGAGGACCCATGACCATATAAGTTAGCTTTGCACCAAACATGCAAATTTGCACTAATATCCACCCTTAAATCAAATATCATCCCTTGGAGAGAGGCTTCTTAAAGAAAATGAAGAGACAATCTCCTCCATGTTTCACAACTACAAAAAAACCCTAGAAAGTAGTATGGCATCAAAGTCTTTGAATCCAACTCAATCAATGCTTAATTACCTGAATGCGACTATCATCAAATTTTTACAAACATAAAGAAAAAGCCAACAGACAAAACTAAATTTCCTTAAGTATAGATCACAAAACAACACCAAGGAGAAAAATGTAATCAACATAACAAGGTCAAGAAAATCATCCACAAACTCTACACAATATTCTGAACCTTGGGGAAACAAATGCAAATCATGAGAGCTCACTCAAAAGTTACTAAAGACCACACCGAACTAAGGGGGGCTTATGAAAACACCAAACACCTCTACCACAAACCAAGGGAACTAACCTCATAGCTACTAAGACCTAACAGGAACAAAGGAGGTTTACCTAAGGGGCCAAGAGAAAAGAGACAACCAATGCCTTAATTCAAAACCAATAAAAACCACACAACTCCTCCATATCCAAAGTTAGTTAGATCAAGAAGAAATAAAAATCCTTAATAGAACATCATAAGACACAAGAAGCAACTCCATATGGGGCCACAGAAGTTACAAGAAGCAACTCCATGTTAGGCCACACAAGTTGCAAGAAGTGACTCTAAAATTGAGAAGTATGCAACAAATTAAGCATTCTGTGTCATATGTAAAAGCTTCAAGCCTATCACCACAAACCTCTTCAATTTTGTGTTCCAAAGAAATAACCCTAAGCAATACTTAAATGCAAGTAAGAAAGTTCCAACTTCCTATAAGCAACAAACAACCAAAAGGTACAAATGGCTAAAAACACCAATTTTATCCACCCAATAGCAAGAAGCAAAGCACGAC
The DNA here is from genome assembly GCF_030272615.1 of Cryptomeria japonica. Lineage (NCBI taxonomy): Eukaryota > Viridiplantae > Streptophyta > Pinopsida > Cupressales > Cupressaceae > Cryptomeria > Cryptomeria japonica. The sequence continues at coordinate 131,537,276 of NC_081410.1, read as the reverse complement.
AACATTAGAAATCATCAGAATAAAGTCCATAGGCCTATAGTGTGGATACCAATACTATACTCATATGCTCAATAACACCAAAGAAGAACAATCAATGTAAAATCATAAAAAGGACCAATTAAGTTATTACTATGTCAGTATCATTTAAGTACAACAACTCAATAAAAATAATGGCATTCATGGCATAGTGTCAAAATTATCATTGTATCGAGAACCCAAATAGTGTTTAGGAAATAACAGGGAGTTGAATTGTTGTCTTTTGCATTGGCAGATGGAAATCTAGGAGATGTTCCTAATATATTCTTTCTGCCTCAATATAGATTTATATCCAATGGGAAATGCTTTAAGGATAGAATAAAACTTATATACTACTGCCTCCTCGTGTGGTTCAAATTCTACTCACAACCCCATTATTCATCAAAACTATAATGCCTCTCCCGTTTTCTCTTCTGCATTGCATGTATCTTGATGTGGATTTGGCATTGCGTTCGTGATTGTAACATTTGCAGTTTGGTGAAGTGGATAAATTGTGATGTTGTGACCTTGTTTCTAGATGCCTCATTGCTACATGTTTCTTTTGGGATCCTTATTCTATGTTCTACTTTTATTTATGTTATGTACTCATTTTAGCCTAGTGACATGGTTGGACTGCTTCTTAGTGATCATAATTGTGTTGTTGCTTTGAGATGTGTGCATCTCTTCCTATGCCTAGTTGTGAGGACCTATGTGTTGTTATCGATTGTATTTCTGATCATGATGTGATGTGACATTTTACCTGATTTGGATTGTAGACCTATTGATACTGGTGTATGGACTTAATGTGTTATAAATGTGCTTTTGGCCTTGAGATTCGTGTTGAAATAGATTTACAATGTGATCTTTTAAATTATCATATTTTAAAATATTGATGTGATTTGGGATTATTATATTTGAGATGTTGATATAAATGTTGAAGTGTAATGTTGATTTGATTTATTATCATAATGTAACAAGTGATATTTTATGATATGTACTTATGTTGAAAATGCTGATTCTTATAGTTGCAATTGATGATATACTTGTTAGATTCAGTAGTTGACTATATTCAGTTTGATATAGTTATATTATGGTGTACTAAGTTACTAACAATGTTATTATGTTAACCCTTGTTGGGAAATATTGATATTATATATGTCTACTTCAGCTATGAACATGCACAAGTACCTGTAATGTTTGTTGGTAATGTAGGTACAAGACATTGACTCCACCTGGCTCCATAAGTTTGTGCATGCCCATTTCCTCAATAGTGGTTAATAGGAGATAGCACACTGGCGAAAATATTCCCAAGCCAAAACCCGTCATTCATCAATAAGGACAATTTCCTTGGGTTTTGATATTTGAGCCCCAACTACCACAATTGGTAGTGTGTAAAGACTGTCTGTTCATTTTGGGCTTATTTGCAATTTATTGTTGCGTTTAAATATATTATGTTTTAATGATATTTCCAATAATTTAATAATTCAATGTTTTAATATGACTTATATGTATTTAAAATGAAGGTAACTGCCTAATTTGAGTACCGTTGCACACATGGCACATGGGCTCTGCTAATGTCAGACTCTTCTTAAGTGGACCAATAAGATTATGCATGTTGAAGGTCAAAGGACATGTCGGAAAGAGTTTGCCCGATCTCTCCTCCTCGTTAATTAAGTATACAATTTACAATAGTTAATTAGACAATGCTCAGACCTATCTCTATTATGGCAACTTTTTGTAGAAACCTTTGTCCTTTAGAACTTCAAGCCAAAATAGAGCTTATGTTGTTGATCTGCGATCATCCAACGGTCATTAAGTTGATTGAATAATTATTTATAGACTTATAGTTAACTAGCACTTGCAACTCATTACATGGATAGCTGAAATAAAATTAAAGATAAAATTTAATGTAGTTTAATATTGCAAGTGAATAAATTAATATAGTATTTAAATCTAAGTAATGAATAAATTTAAAATCAAAAGTGTCTCATTCGCACTTATAGAGGTGGAATTAATGTCGAATCATGCATAATGATTGTAGAACAAAGCTCGTATAAGACATTGATGAGTTTGGCTCGCAATGGTGGCGTAGGACGTGAGGAGTGTTGATTATTTATTCATTTCTCGTGACCATTTCTATTAAACATGTTTAAGAGTTCTTTGTGAGAGTGTGTTGCAGAGAGTACAGGCTAATATTGAATTTAAGGGGTGTCAACACTATTGCAAAGGGAACATAGAAGCCAGTTTCACATTCAAAATGAGGAAGAAATTGGTGCCCTTCATGGGCAAAGTGTCAAATAAGAGATTGAAGGGCCTATTCCTGTTCAAGGATGAAAGGCTTGTGGATGCGGTGAAACTCCTATTAGGAGAGGAGATTGTCCATATTAGTCACAGATACAAGACTAATATGGAAATCTATTCCCTTATTGTTGCATGGGGAATAGAATTTGAAGAGGATGTGGGCAAGGTGAAGAGGGCCTTGCAAAATTTAATTGTGGCAGAATACCCAGGAGGGATGGATTCAATTTGGGAGTGGGTTTCATCATTTATGAAGGGTTGGCGAAGCCTGGGGACCCACTACCCTTTGTTCATTGGCAAGAGGATGAGTTGAAGGCGAGATGCAGAGAGTTCGCAAGAAGAGGATGGGAGGCGTTCAAATTTTTTGCAAAATTAATGTGGATAGATGATGTCCTCCAAGCAGCACACGAAGTGGGAAGGGTGGAGGTTGGTCGAGAACTGAGGCCGAGGGCGCACATAGAGGAGGTGATGAGAAAGATGGCAGAGTTCAAGGATGATCCAGATTACAATAGCTAAATGTTCAGTCTTTTTTCTTAGTATGTTCTTGTAATAGGTTGTGGAAAGCGAATGTATATTTTGATATACTGCATTTTGTTCAACTTTTAAAATGTAATATGTTTTAATACTGCTATGTCGTAATTATATTTTTGAAGTGATGCAATCGGGGGTGTTAGGGTTTATTTTAGAGTTGGCTTTGGTGGTGGCGGGTATAGATAGATAGATTGGATGTAGGTTATTTAATGACTCCAATCTTTTTATAATTTTTTTTTGAAGCTTTAAATCAATAAAACATCATTACCTACTGGTAGGTCCAAAAAGTGACAATTTGATAAACCCTAATAGTAAATAGTTGTGCAAGGCCAACACCCATTCTAATATATTCCCCCAAAATAATGAAAGATTCACCAAAACAAATCATTTGAATATTTTTTTTTGTAAGATTAAAAAAAAAGATAAAACAATATTTATTTTATAGCCAAAAATACATTCTCGGTAGCATTTCCAATGATCACCCATAACAACCCATAACCCACAATACAAAATTCAAGCACCGAAACAGAACAAATCATTTACACCATACTTCATGGCTAAGAGACATTCTTAGTCCACCTTCACAGCTTCACGTTTCTCCCCTACTTTCTTGGCTTGTGAGATGAGCAGGCAATCATGTCCACAGTTAGCATGAGCTTCGCCTGCTTAAATTTCCTCCACACTGCATTTGTCATCCTTAATCCATTCCTCTCCACTCCCCAGCTCCAACGCCCATACAATCTCAGTTGCATCCTCCTCATCAATTTCATCTTCATCTACCAACCCTTTAGTGGTCAGGTAGTCCCAATGCCAATCGCCTTCCTTGAGGTTCCTTAATTTTGGCTGCATACATGAGGAAATTGATACTGCATAGTATATCACTCCTTCGTTCCTACAACAACTGCGCATCTTGTGTTTGCAGAATCAGAAATTTAAAAACCCTTCCAATGCAATAGTCTTGTGGGCGAGGGATGAGGAGGTTCTCATCCACATTGTCGATGACCGCATCAATGTCATGCAAATATGCATGTTCGAACACCATATGGGTGAATTTTTTCTCCCACTCCTTGGAAACCCTAACATATAACAACATGGTAAGAAAAAAGGCTAGAATGTCCGAATTGACTCTATGAATGTGATACGCCATCGAAAAATCCAACCCTAGCACTGTTTTGACCGCATGCATTATGTACGGGTGGTCATTCACCAAGACCCCCATAACCATTTATCTGTGACTTGACCTACAAACGTTGCCTATGGTTTTGTTTCCTTGAGCATGATTGACGTGTCCATCATGATAGACTTATAAAGCACTAAGAGGGGGGTGAATCAGTGACACCAAAAATAATACTACTTTAAACACTGACCGATAGATATACTTAACAAGTTTGTTAAACACTATGCATGTAATCCAAAATGATATTAGTGCATCCACAATAAGTAAAACATCCACCATAACACAATTGTTTATACATGGAAAACCCAAATGGGAAAAACCACGCTGAGATGAGACTCACAAGTTAACTATCTGCAATAATAGGTACCTGACCGTTTAAGGTCTACACACATGCTCTGTTAGGAGTGAATCTTGTTAAAGATACCAAAGCTCTATTAGGAGCTATACCTTGATAAAGCCAGTACCCTATTAGGAGTAACCTCAGTAGAGGATTTTTGAATCTAAACTAATGGATCACCTGGTTAGAGGATTTGTATAATGAAACTTGTTAGAGCTTACCTGCTTAGGGTATTTGATTGTTGTAGTGATAAGAAAACAACAAGTGGTGTGATCTAGAAGTAGCACAACTTGCTTGAATAGATCCTCTTCTAGGCACTCAAAAATGCATTACCAACATACTCTGTGACTCAACTCTTCTATCTTCGCATCAAATCATCTCATATCATATCTCATCATACATACAAAATAGTTCATCATAATGTCATTATATAGACAAATAGATTTCATGTCGGCCTTAGGAATCATATCACAATTTCTTAGGTGCAGTGTATCTAGACAATCAAAGATGACTCATCACAAAATATCGCCAAAATTTGTTGGTTAGGATGACTCATCACGACCGGTGATAACTCATCACACAATCAATGAATACTAGTTGGAACACCGATATTGGTTGGAGTTAACCTTTGTCAACATATAAACCGATTGTACTCCATTGCTTCTTTAATAATCTTCGCTGGATCTTCAAGTTGGTGTCAGGACATTCCCGTATATACCAGTTGACGACATGTACCGGTTTGACACCATCACAAGCAAAACTTCTAATATCAGTAGCAATAATACAAATAACTTTGAAGTAACATCGGTAGACAAACATATGTGTGAGTGTACATGTTCCATCAATGACAACATATGAAGTCATTGATTACAATCTCCCCCTTTAGCATTGATGACAGCACTTAGAAATTTTTTAACTATACAACTAAGTGTGCTTACAAAAATTATACACATATATTTTTACTCCTACTCTCCCTTAACAATACATACAAAATTTTCACAAACATACATATTTCTACTCCTCCTTTGGCAACAATGCCAAATCGAAAAAGTAAAATATATGCATATATAGCAAAACTTTGCAGCAAAAGTTTACATATTCAAAACTTGAAAATTTGAATCAAGGATTGTTCATTGCAATTCTCAAAAAAATATCACTAAAAGTATGCTTCAATTGAGAAAAATTATTTTCCCATGTCTCCAGCAAAGTTTCAGTGAGCTCGATCGTAGTCATGACCTGTGTACAAAATTCTTCCACTGAATCAAGTGTACACGTCTCTGGAGTAGCCAAAATTGCTTTTGCATTCTTGTATGCTCTTTGTAACATGTCCACTTTTGGTCTAAGTAAATTCTTCAACTCCTTCAAAGATCGGAGTCTTTTTGCCTGTTCGCAATCATAGACATCTAACCGGTTTTGCAAATCATCCACAAATTTGCCAAAAGCTAAAATTGAATCCTGTAAAGGTATGTAAGCATGACATATCCTTTCCAGTTCTTGCTCAGTTTTTGTTCACCTTTGATTGATATCAGTATAAAAGAATAAAACATTAGATGTAAATGCAAGAATTTTCCCTCTTGTTTCAATAGCTTTTCTTAATAGGTCTTTATTCAAGGATAGGGCAATTCTCCCTGTATCAATATCCTTCATTATCTATTTTCCTCGCTTCTTCTTGTAGCTCTTCTCTACATAGGTCTGTATCACTTCCTCAAGGTACTTAAGTTGGTCAGAGACATCAACAACCAACTAGCCAATCTTGCCAATGGGAGTTGACAAGTTCCCTGTAGAAGTTTTTGATAGAAGGTTTGACAAAATATCTACAACATTTTGAATGGGTTTCGGCTTCCATTCTCTGTTCCTTAAGACTTTTTCTTTTGAGCTCGAGATTGCATTACATTTGAAAACTCCAGCAATTCTGATGCACTCATGTTATCAACATTTATTGGCCCTTTGATGCCAAATGAGTCATCAACATCATCATGTTGTTGTTTGACCAATGCCTTTTCTGATTCAGCAGATGTCTCCTTATTAGTCTTCTCTTCCTCTTGTCCTTTCTCCTTCTCCTGTTTAGCGGTCTGTTTATCAACTTTTTTAGCAGGGTCCTCTTGAGTAGCCTATGAAACCAGTGGGAGTTGGGGATTCGCTTGTTGAACATTTACCTGTGGGGGTGGAATATCCACACTCGATTGAGTTGTCGATATCTCTACTGTATTAACCTATGATACATTAATTTCAAGTGGCTGCATATCTAGTGTAATGATGTTTCTAGATAGATCTATTGTATCCTAAATATCATCAACAAATATTACTGGTTGGGAAGTAGTGTCATCCTTCTTCTTGATAGGATAGACAATATCAGCTTGCACTATTTCTTCCTCATCCATTTCCGGTAGATCAACAATATCTTGCTCATTATCCTGTTGGGACTCTATCAGTGTACGCATATTTTGATTTTCCTTCACTATCCGATGAGTATCAACTTCAATAGGTTGCTCCTTCCCACTAAGTAGCTTCAATCTTCTTGACTTAAAAGAAAATTGAGCTTTGTGTTTATCAAGCAATACAATTAACTCATCCTTTGACAAATCATAAAAATATTGCACAAACACATCATCAATAATTTATTTTTCTTTCTTCACAACTTCGTCCCATTTATTCAAAAGAATAGTATATAAAGAATCATAAATATCCTTCTCAAGATCACGAGGTAATCGATTGTAATGACACAAATAGTTGATTACCTATTGAACAATTTGTTCCTTCGGATCTTCATCAAATGAATCAAAATATTCTTTAGCATTATCAAATCTATTTCTTCCTAATGTCTTTACCGTTCTCTCAAAATTAGTCATAGGCTTGTAAGATAAAGCATTAATGGGAATAGTTTGCTGAGAGGTGACTTCAACTGGTTTGGACTTCTTGCTAGTTGCCTTTACCTTCTTTGGTTCTTCCTTAGTATCAGTTTCATTAGATTTTGCTTGAAGAATCAATTGTCGACCTCTTTTCTTTGTTGCAGTCCGCTTCTTTATATATACCTTAGATCTTGGTTCCTTTTTAGTTTGGACACTTCATGTCACTCTAGTACTTTTTGATACCGGAGGCGCTTTCTTAGCCTTCTTCTTCTTTCCTTTACCACTACTGGTTAGAGCACTACTGGTTTCAGCTTTTTTAGTTCGCTCCTCAGCAGTATCCAGTCTTTTCTTCTTTTTGTCCACTGGAGTTGCCAACAGTTTATTGGCATAACCAATCAATAAGTCATAATTGACTTCATAGGTCATGTCTTCCATTTCATCTTCTCTCGGTTCAATAGCTTCCATTAGACAGAAATCAGTGGTGATTGTGAAAATGATGTCCTTAGCAAAGTTTTTCACCACATCCTCAGGTAGCCTTACCCTCATACTCATTTTCTTCTAAAAGTCATTGAAATATTTGTTCATTGCAGCCAAGAAGGTGTTCTTAACAGCCTTAATGATGTTCTTAATCTGAGTGGTTACTGGTAGGTCTTTAGACCATTCAAGATCACCAATTACCGGTAGAAAATTCTGAAAGTAAAAGAATAGACCAATCAGCAATTGACCAAACTTGAACTTCTAACTGTTGTCCTTCTTGATTGACTGTATATTCAACATTAATTGACTTCTTATGTCCTCACAAAGGTCATAATTTTCATTCTCAACTATCATTTTATAGGCAGTATGCACCGCTGCAGATGGTACACTAATTATTGTACTGGAATAGAATATTCGGTAGCCTATAACCATAGTAGCCAGTTCAATCGTTGGGTCCTTAATGTTATTAACAAAAAAAGAACGCCCATAAGAGGTTGACGAGGTTAAAGTGGTTACTTCTCCTTCGAAATTTGCCTCAACTTAGGCACTTCACCGGTTGACCAAAAATGAGTCACAACTTGAATAGCCTCCTTGGTTATAGTGCATGTTCTTTCCAAATACATATTCTCACCATGAACACGACTCAAAATGATTTGGATATTATCCTCTTCAAAATCCTCAAGAAAATAAGTTGCATTATGAAAACCTTTCTCATAAACCCTAATATACTCGGGTTGAATCTTTTTGCTCTTATCACAAAGGGTTTTCAACTGAGAATAAATTGACAATGGTCCTAAATCTTCAATTTTAGAATCAATGTAGCTAGACAAATCTCCTTTTACAATGACTCTGTCAGGAACTTGAGATAAAGCATTATAAGACACAATTCATTCTGATTCCACAACCTTCATAGGTTCTGATGTGATCATTAACCTCTCTACTTGCTTAGATGATGAAGCCATATTAGATAAACTAGATTCGAAGAGGGATTTACAAAGAAATACCTCAATTTACATGTGTTGCCTTGGTTACCGGTTGATTTCCCAAATGCACACTAGTTCAACCTTCACTAACCTTCAAATCAACTTCAACCACGTAAATCACGACACAAACTCGACAAAAACCAACTAGTATTTCTCTCTCTGCTCTGCAAGTGCTCAAGAATTCTCTCTTGAATGCATTTAGGGTAAAAATAACAAAGTAAAACTCGCTTTTATCCTTTTTACCTGTTGCATTAAATGCTTGACCACTAGGGTTACAAACCCAAATACACTGCTTAACGATGTATACATTATTAATAGGTGTAAAACCGGTTTGATGAACTTTTGAAAAACCGATTGACAAAAGATATTAAGATTTCACACATAACAACTCAAAATTCAAACTCTCTTACCACTCATCTTTCAAGGGGTCTGGAAGTAGATTTACCACTATGCTCCCCTTAGCCCTGTTGAAAGGCTCGATTCTCCGGTGCAGGATTCTCCACACTGGGTGAAGTATTAGGTTCTTGTACAGGTATATCATTGCTCTTATTTTTCTGGATTTGGTTCATCTCTTCTCTGGTTTCCTCAACATTTACCTTATGCTTTCCTTTCTAATCATTAAAATGATTAATCGGTTTGTTCTTTATGGATCTACATAACTTCACCATGTGTCTCAGTTTGTGACAATGATAGCAGGTCATTCCAGATGATCTCCAAGGTCCTGCATTGCCTCTTCAAGTTCTCCTTCTGCAATTCATAGCCACATGACCATAATTGTTACAAATGGTGCAAATGACATTAGTTACCTTTTCCATCTCAAATGGACTAAACGGGTTAACATAGGGTCTCTGCCAGTTTATGTTACCCCGATTATCATAGGTTCTCATCTAGTTGCCATTAGGTCTTGGATTCATGTGAGCTACTAGATTGTTTGCTCCAATCTGCATTCAACTAATCTATGTTCATACATCTTGCATGTGAAACAATGACCTTCAAATCTCTTAGATACATACCTAGTATTTTCATTATAGCTTGTATTTCCATTGGGTTTGTTTCTATACACATTTGCAATATGTCCAGGCTTATGACAAACAAAGCAAGCAAGTTTAAAAACTTTCTTACCAGTAGGCTTGTTAGCCTTGGGAGCAGTTTTATCCTTGTGAGTGTTGTTTTTGGTTCCGGAAGACTCTCCTTTCTCAGATGTGTTAAAACCAAGTCCAGAAGTATCTGCTTTCATCTTTTGTGATTGAATCTGCTCATCCAGCATGGTAGAACTTCTATTGAAATTTTCCAGCTTTCCATTAACCTCAGTGAGTTTTTTGGTAGGATCTTCATTGTGTTTTGAAAGAGTCTTTCAGAGATGATGTCATTTCAAGATCTAGCTACAAGGCCTCTTTTTCTTCTTTCTCTGCATGCTGATGCTCATGCAAAGTAGCATTCTCTCTTTTGATCTTGGCAATCTCATCATCTCTCTCTTTAACAAGGTCTTCAGCTGCCCTTCTAGCTTCCAGCTCTTGACTCATGCGAATAGTTAGGGCTTCTAACTCTCTTATCATAGTTAGCTTTTCACCATTTTGTTTTTCAACTTCTTCGACTAATGCATCAATGTTGGTTTCTTTTGAAGAACTATTATCAAATATTTCCAATAGTTGTTCAGTTAGCTCTCTCCTTTTGACTTGCGAGGCTTTGAATTTGACCCTTAGGGTTTCAAGCTCATCCTTGGTATCTTCAAGCACTCTAGCCATCTTAAAGTAGCTCATATCCCCCATGGTGGCTTTAGGGTTTCCTTCCAAGCGATTAAGCCTTAAAGAAGTTAGCATTAAGGTTTCAAGCAGATCCAAAGCAAATACGAACTAACAATTATATGCAGATTTAAATACAAAAGATAAAGGAATAAAATAGGACATAGATAACACAGAGATTTAACGTGGTTCACCCAAAATGGGTTACATCCACCATACACAGCCATCTAATCTTTCTTATTATCCAGCAAAAATAGTACATCAACCTTACAATGCCTTAAGCATCCCAGCCGCTTATAACATTCATTTTTAGGACAAAAACAAAGTCGGCCATTTTTAGGGTTTTATTACAATGTCAGTTTTCATCAACAGGAAAACGGCAAAAAAGAAATTCTCGGGGGCTCCCACCCCCAAACCCCCACTTTTCTTGGGGGCTGCCGCCCCCGAACCCCTGCCCAGGGCCTGGCCTGGCCTCGGACCCCGGCGAGGATACGTGTTGAGTGTACAATACTTAGCTGATCAGTCGCCACATTTCAACAGTTAGGCTCTAATACCAATTGATAGACTTATAAAGCATTAAGAGAGGGGGGGGGGGGGTGAATCAATGACACCAAAAACAATACTACTTTAAACATTGACCGATAGATATACTTAACAAGTTTGTTAAACACTATGCATGTGATCCAAAATGATATTAGTGCATCCACAATAAGTAAAACATCCACCATAACACAAGTGTTTATACGTGGAAAATCCAAATGGGAAAAACCATGGTGAGATGAGACTCACAAGTTAACTATCTGCAGTAATAGGTAACTGACCGGTTAAGGTCTACAAACATGCTCTGCTAGGAGTGAATCCTATTAAAGATCCCAAAGCTCTCTTAGGAGCTATACCCTGTTAAAGGTAGTACCTTGTTAAAAGTAACCTCAATAGAGGATTTCTGAATCCAAACTAATGGATCACCTGGTTAGAGGATTTGTACAATGAAGCTTGTTAGAGCTTACCCAAATAGGGGATTTGACTGTTGTAGTGATAAGAAAACAACAGGTGGTGTGATCTAGAAGTAGCACAACTTGCTTGAATAGATCCTCTTTTGGGCACTCAAAACTACATTACCAACATACTCTATGACTTAACTCTTCTGTCTTTGCATCAAATCATCTCATATCATATCTCATCATACATACAAAATAGTTCATCATAATGTCATTATATAGACATTTAGATTTCATGTCGGCCTTAGGAATTAGATCACAATTTCCTAGGTGCAGTGTATCTGGACAATCAAACATAACTCATCACAAAATATAGCAAAAATTTGTTGGTTAGAATAACTCATCACGACCGGTGATAACTCATCACACAATCAATGAATACTAGTTGGAACACTGATACCGGTTGGAGTTGACCTCTGTCAACATATAAACTGATTATCCTCCATTTCTTCTTTGATAATCTTCGTTGGATCTTCGATTTGGTGTCAGGACATTCCTATATATACCGGTTGACGACATGTACCGGTTTGACACCATCACAAGCAAAACTTCTAATACTAGTAACAATATAATACAAATAACTTTGAAGTAACACCGGTAGACAAACATATGTGTGTGTACATGTTCCATCAATGACAACATACGAAGTCATTCATTACAATCATCATCAAATCAACACATCACTCCCACCTCAGTGTTTCAAACTTGAACATGTAATGTGAAAATACGGTAATACCCCAATGCCCAATTTAAAGGCATTCGATCAACTTCAACATAATGTCTCATCAAATGCACACTTTCCATAAGTTGCCTTGCGTGATATATATTAATAGTATATATATCTTCTTTTTTTATTTTTCTAATTTTTTATACAAGTACATAAACCCACAAACAAAATTTCACTTTCACAAGAGATTTGCAAAGACAAATAACAAAACCATTGATATTATTATTATTCATGTGAGATCAAGAAGTACATTCTAGAGACTATATCTGTAGTAATTGTCATGACAGATCATAAACTAATTAATATTGTTGAAGGATTATGTACATTCTTCATTGTGGAAGAATCAACATTCTAGCTTAGACACTACTACTACACCCTTTTCCAAAGAGACCAAGATTCCCTCCAAAAAACTCTCTTAATTACAGCCTTGGAATTCCTTTTATGAGAGTAAGGAATGCAACAAGCTTCAAGCTATATACAACTTCCATGTTCTCATTTGACATATGTTTTAAATGCATGGAAATGATATATTCCCAATATGAAACCTAAAATATAACAAGATAACTTATCAAACCATATGACTAAAACTATCATGGACCACAGTGAAGAATAAAATATAGTTGAAATTCAACTGCTCGAGACACACCACCATCGCATTGCTGATAACTTTATGAATGCAAGATTATAACTATAAAAAATAGAGGAGGAGTTTTACAGATGCAAGATTCTAGCTATAAAAACTAGTGGATGGGCTCCACAAAAACTAGTGGATGAGCTCTAGAGATGGGTATTGTAATCAAAACAGGAGTTCGTCTTTAGTTATCAATTTTAACTAAACGGGATCTTTGCTAGAGTCGACTCTTCCCTGTCCTCACTGTTATCCTCCTCACTCTCTCTTACTCTTAGGCTTCAGGAGACGAGAGGTCAAATGTAGGTAGCCAGGGAAAGGCCATCTGCAGCTGCAGATGGCCTTTGAAAATCCCTTTAGCTACCTCCTCCGATTTAAAAGTCCCTTTAGCTACAAAGCAATCTGTTGTGTTGCTATAAACACAACCTTCCTGAAATATTCTCCATCTGATGTCATTAAACCTATATCTTATGAACACACAAGAAACATTTGTATATGGGCATTCCATTTCTGATATTGTTCTTGAATAAGTGTAGAGTAAAATATTTATAATGCTCCCTAATCAACTCAACTACTACCAATTTATGAAAAACCTCGAAGCTCCAAATTTAGAAGTTCTAAATATTCCTTTTCACCTTTTTGCCTTTCCAAAGAATCAAAATTCTTCATGCTGGCATGAAACTCTTCATGCCACCTAATGAAAGGATCAAAACTCATCAGTTTGCTATAATCATTTAACCACCAATTCAATATTTTATTCAAGAACAAGCAAACATCCATACCCATGCAACTCTTCATCAAAATGACAAGCACAAAGTCCTTTGACATGAGGAGTGTTTTCTATGCGAAAAGATCACTTAGAATTTGAGATGAAGATTTCATATGTGCTAAAAAGTATGTTTCTAATTCCAATGGATATGCAGTACACTTTCTATATGGGTTACTTAATTAAACTTCGATTTTGATGTATTTCTGAAACAAAGGAAATTACACTTTGATTTTGATGTATTTCTAAAACAGATCTCAGATTCAAACATGAGATCAAGAATGTAAACCCAAGCAATAGATAATTTCATAATAGTGAGTCACTTGAGAATTAATGCCTAGCGTTAACACAACTTCATGTGTAGTTGCACAAATTATTCTTATAGATCCATTACATTACTCGAGACTTACAGTAACTTGCAAATAGAATGTAATTCCTTCATTGAATAAATCCACATTCACACTACACAGTCAAACCTAAACAATCAAATTTCCAAGACAAATCAAAATATCCTCAATATTATGATTCACCATTCATGTAATATCTAAAAGTATAAATGAAGACAATGTTAGCAACAATAATAAACATAGTAGTTTATTCTTGAACTAATTGAAAAACTACTGAAAGAAAGTATACATTCTTTCACCATGAAACCATCCTACACATTAGACAAGACAAAGCCCCATTTCTAGTTCTACTCTCTCCAGAGATGAGAAAATTAAAAAATCCCTCTTTATGGCCTTGATATTCTTTTTATAATCACAAGGAATGCAACAAGCTACCGAACTTTTACAAAAATGTGTAACATGTATTGCAATGTCGTAAAATCTCCAGGCCAGTATTCATGAAAGCTTTGGTTTAGAGACACAGAAAGCTTCCATGATTATGAACTACCTTATGAGCCATGCCACTATCACACATTTGTGGCTATTAGTGCAGAGAATACCGGGATACAAGATTCTTATTGCATTACCTAGTAGGAGAGAACTTTGAGAGTTTTGATCAAGCAGGGATGCTTGACTCCAAAACCACATCTCTCATGTTTTCACCCAACTTTCTCTCTACATTCTACCCATTATAAGGGGGGCATGGCGGTTGCCAAAGAGATCAAAATTATTTGCAATTGTAACTGAAGACTGTAGTTGCAATCGAGCGTTTTAATAACCCTCTGGTTATCTTTAGCTATTTTAATAACCCTCTAGATACAAGGTAAGTCATAAATTTTCTTTACTTCATGGCATCTGCAAACCTTTAACCATATCTCCTTATGCCAAAATTCAATTTCACCTTCTATGCACTTCATTTTAAAACCCAACAACACTTCCTAAAAACTTATCTCTAGAATCTGTCTATTTTCTACATTCTAAAATACAGTATACGAATGATATTTCTTCTATCTTCTACATTCTGAAATGCAACATGCAAATAATGACCCTATTTCTTGATTTGTGAAGTGGCGACAATTGACTATTAGGTATATACTTTGGATTATTCCACATATTATATTAATATGTGTGAGATGTACTTTTCTCTCATTCCACAAGAAAGCTTTCATTCTAATAGTCCTAACACCTATACATGGCTCACAAACCTCAACATAGATTAATACTGGAAGCTTCTCATTGAATATTAAATGTGTGTTATCCTCCGTATTTTTCTTCCTCTGATACACGCATTGTTTTGAGTTTTCTATATAAAAAGATAGCAGAGAATTCTCGATCAAGATTTGATACGTGCCAAAAAGCGGCTTTCTAAAATATTTCATACGGATATGCATGACACTTACAGCTAAGATGTGATGTGTTTGCTATATTAGTTTTTTTCTCCAATTAGTAAAGGAAGATTAGCCTTAATTATTCTATATTTTTTATCTGATTGAAAAACATTCGCCAATGTAATTATTATTTTCCCTCAAAAATAATGAATGATTCGCCTTAATTTTTCCAAATTTTTCATGCAACATGAACAAAATCGCCAATGTAATTATTATTTTTCTCCAAAAATAATGAAATATTCGCCTTAATTTTTCAAAAAAATTCACGCAAAAGAAAAAGATTCGCCAATAAAATTAATTTTTTTCCCAAAAAGAATGAAAAATTTCCCTTAATTTTCGTACAATTATTACGCAACTGAGAAAAATTCGCCAACGAAATTTAATATTTTTCCCTATTAAAAAAAATCGCCAAAAAAATTAATATTTTCTCCAAAACATTGAAAGATTCATCAAGATTTTACACCTTTGCCCAGAAGGGGGTTTCTTAAAGTTATCACTGTCAATCATCATTTTATTCATTCTTAAAAAATACATAACAAATATTAATAATTTTCACTATTAACCAACAATCTAGTAGAATCTAGTATCTATTATCTTTAAAGAAGATCTCCCAAACTTTGACAAGATTGGAATTTATACATAGTCTCAAGAGAGTGAGTTAGTTATACCTTAGAAAAAAAAATTGAACACTTATCAATCCCCCCTAACGCTAAGAATGACTTATTTTCCTATAAAACTAAAAGAAACAACTAAACTAACAAAAGTCACAATCCTAATTGTACTCTTATTTAATTGGCACAATAGAAAGAATAGGAAACATGCAAGAACTAAATGAATGTCATGATGAAGCATGACTCCACTATCCTACAAACTCCTCCATATTGTTCGAATGCATTTATTCTTTAGAGGAAAGGTCAATAAAGCTCCTTAACAACTATGTTTTGATCGATACCTTCTTGATTTCTTCCACACAGGTTGCAACAGGACCATTCTGCTTTGGTTGTGTGCTAGTAGTCAATCCATCAGTTGTAGGTTAGTATCTTAAAAACATAATTCATCCAAATTATTATCATTTTAATATTATGAGATTATATGAGCCATGAATATACACAAATCAAATTTATTCATTATGTGTCATATATCATCTATTGAGTTAAAACATAGTTCAGGATGAAATCTTAAAACATATAAATGTCTTGTGAAACTTGGAATAAGATAGATAAAACAATAACATAAATGTAGATCCCATCGCTCCCCCCAACTATAATTTTTATCATCCCTAAGAAAATTAAGGCCTAGATTATACTATAATGCATCAATACTATAGTTTACTAACTCATTGTCACCTATTCCATGTGTCATATAAAATCCCTTACGTCTTGTTATTTTCTTTGACTATTCCTTCTCTTTAGCCATGTACACTAACTTTTTATGTAGATAAGGGGTGTACAACTACAAAAATATTACAAACATTCGCTCTTTAAAAACCTTTATCACCAATTGGTGGGGTTTTCCTTCACAAACCCCCATTCCTGCTTGTAGCCTTTCAAATAGGCATTTTTGAACATAACTTTTCAATCCCAACCTATATCCAAAAAATAAAAAAATAATCGAATACCCATTTGGCCATTATTTAACATATTCCAAAATCAGGGTAGGGTTCTTTGTATGGAACGCTTAAAAACTTGATTGTTCCACTTCCTGACTATGCTTAATTAGACAAATATGCATGCAAAAGAAAAATATAGTCACCTATAACTTTCACAAATAAAAGAATTAGGTCAACCACTCTAATGAGAATTAAAAGGACCTTATTACATAACTTTCCTCAATTTTTTGTCAAAATCCAACTATGGTAATAAGAGTTATGCCATTTTACCCAAAATTGGTAACCCTAGGGCAGATTTAGACCTGCACTTACAAAAATGATCATAAATTCTGCAAATCTTCATGAAATTTAACCAAACCAAAATAAAATGAAACTAAATTCATTTGTCCATCTTTTCCCATTGGTTTCAAGTCAATACATGTCCATACAATACGCTGCAACAAGACTGTTACAAGGAAAATATGGAACTGGTAACCACTAGAATGTTCATAACTTCCTCAAAACTCAATGAAATTGAGTGAAACAAAAAGTAAAAGAAAGTATATTTGATGTTATTTCATCCCCATTTTTTTCCAAATCAACATCAATTCATAAAAACATGTACAATGCAAAGAAATAGGAAGGTAATGTTCGGATTTGTAGAAAACAAAGATATTTTTATTATTCCAACTTCAAGATTTTCAATAACCATCATCTCCAACCACCTCTCCCTATCTTCAACCTTCTAAGGCTTGTTTAAAAATATACCAATGGTTCTCAACTACTTTTTTGAGTTACAACTATCCAACTTCCCTTATTTACAACTCACGACTCTTTAGTATTCCATGTTTTGCAAATTTGACAACTTTTAGCAAAATGGATAACTTGTGCAACTTGACACTTCAACACACCTAGTGATCTGGTATGGACTCAAATACACATAAAATGGTCTTAAATTACCTTATTACATGGAATAACACCAAACAAAACCAAAATGATAATTTTGAACCTACTAATCCTAGGGTGCTCTTGCACCAACTTTATTCCTTACGAACATGAAATTGGTTGTAGGAGTGGTAGATGAAATGTAAGTGGGATTTAGGTGATCTTAGTGTCCAGGGAAGCTTTAATGTATTTTTCTTCCCTTAATTCCAGTGCAGTGTAGTTGTAAATTGAGTGAAGTTCTTTCCTCTTGAGTTCAGGGGTAAGCTCACTCCACCTGTTTCGACAAAACACCATCGCATCCTTTCTAGATCCAACCACCAATGCTTTGAACCTTCTATAGTCCACTTCTCCATATTGAGTAATCTTATTATCCACTTTTGGTTTCTTAATTTTTCTACCCATTCATCCACAATCTATTCTGGTTCTTTTGATTCTACTTTGATCTAAAGAGGGAATGACCTTTCCCTTTCTTGATATGCCTGAAATTATTCTCCCCTTTCTTACTCATTTTTTATGTAAGATGAAAGATCCTTAAGCTACACATCTCCTACATATATTAAGGGGTTCCAATTGGCATTATAAGGAACAACCAGGTTATGAGGGTAAAACTCACAAATCTAATCTTGCATTTATGGGGTGGGTCTTAAATAAGTAATAATAAATGACTTAGGCATAATGATGGATATAGGAAGATAATTAATAAGTTGACTAATTTTAAAAAACAAAAAAATTCTTGCAATTATAAGGCATATACACGAGCTGGTGGTCTATTGCTCCTTTGTTGATTTGTTAAGTCATCCATCTTTTCACAAGAGAATTTGCTTCCTTAGTAAGAGGTGGCTCATTCTTGTGTATCTCTACTATAGCTAGGTGTGCTAGCCTATTTAACCATGTACCTTCATGCTAATGAAGTATCAACTATGTCTCTAACTCTTTAACCTTCCCCAACAATCCAATTTCCCTTTCTTTATAATTATTCTACTCATCTTTTAATTCCTAAATTCTCTTAAGAGTTGACTATAGCTCATTATTATCTTCTTCTCTAGTGAGAAAATTCATAGGCCCGATATCCATCCAACATCATTATCTAGTTCCATAGGAGGGGTTAACTCTTTATGCCCTAGGATCGATGGTTCTTTAGCCTTTTTGTTGGCTATGCAAGGGTCATCATCTAATTCATTCTTTGAGCTAGATTGTACAAAAAATATTGTATTTTATCATCTAGGGTTTCATCTTCTCTTTTTCTAAATAAATACCCCCTCTTTGAGTTAGTTTCAACATTAAAAACATACTCCTGATCACAAGGATTTTGTTATCCAATAATCCCTTTCTCTTTGAGGTGTTGTGAATGCCTTTTAGGTTGCCTCTGCTCTTTAAACTTCTTCTTTTTAGGTTTCTACCTTTGAGGTCTCCTTTTAGCCTTATATTCTTCAAGTTCTTCTTTAGGATTCTACTTCACAAGATCCTCTTTAGGTTCATGTTTCTTAGGCCTTTCTTCGACCCTACATTTCTAAGTTTCCTCTTTAGCCTTATATTTCTTAGGATTCTTTTATTTTCTTAGTTTTAGGTAGAGATGAAGGAATAAGACTTCCTAGTTGGGATGTTACAAGTGTTTCTCAAATGCTATGGGTTTGTCTTATTTCTACTCTTCACTCATGTGTTCCCTAGGGATATGGGTAGGAGACAAAGGAGGAGGTAACTCTTTCCCTAATTTTTTTGATACATTCTCCCTAGGGGGTTGAATTTCCTATCCTTACCTTAATTGGTCAACATTTTCCTCATCCATATCATTATAATATGGAATGCATTACAAGATTCTATTCTAAATGTCATCCTAAGCACAAAACACTTCCTAGGTAATGTTTAGGAATTATTATTTCTATCAACAAAACAATTAGGTAGTGGTGTGATAGAGATGAATATGTCTTTTTTCTTCTAAATTATACAACCAGCCTAGTGAGCATATGGTGTGAGTAGTTTGGAACATTTACCAATCTATTGTAACATTGATGACTTAATAACTGAAAATTAACTATGTAAAGAAGAGTTTACCCTCCATCACAAATGAAATACCCGATCAAACTTGTTGCTACTTGTTTGTACTATGGTGATAAAGAGAGGTGCTTGGTCCCTTCAGATGAAGATTCAAAGCTTTCACTTGGTATGGCATAGACTACATATAGATATGTAGGGTATGATTCTCTTTTAATAAGAAGACTAACCTCTAATATTGCTACCTCGGATGCATCCACTCTCAACCCCTTAATTACTACATTATTGTAGAAAGTTTTTTCAAATTTCTTTGCCATATTGTCATTATATTCTGTCAACTTCAAACAGTAATGAATCTACCAAAACCTCTCAAAGAACAACAAATACTATGCATTTGTTAGTAACAGAGAATGGTATATTTTTTCTCTCTTGATAATGTTGCCACCAATCCTTATTTCTTAAACTCTTTTCAAGCAATTAAATTTTCCCAGAGTTTTACTACCTTACTTCTTGCACTTCACTCTATCTCTGCACTTCACTCTGTCTTTGAACTTCACTTTATTCTCTCCTAATGACTATCCACTTACAATTCTCAATTTATTTTTCTTCTTTCCTTTTGTAAGCTAATTAAATGACTATAATGCCTAATGTTGTATTTTAATCATGTAAGATGAGTAGTGCAACTTAATCCAAGTTCTAGACTTGTCAAGAAATTATGAAAACAATATTTTTAGCGATGTAAAAGGTATTAAATTACAATGACTACCTCCCACGACTAAATATTTAATTATCCTTATATTAATGAAAATGTGGTAGGGAGTATGAAAGTATAAAATTTTGGAATTTTTAATGATATATGACAAAATAAAGAGTAAAAATGCATACAAAGTTCATAGCTAAAAATTATTTCAATCATGGAATACATGATTAAATGTGATAAATACCTTTTTAAATTATGTAGCATGATACGTGACATGAAGATAACATGCTAAAAGCTAGATAGACAAAACTATAGTTAGAGTTGATTGATTAATGTGACTAGGGTAGTGTGGTGGCCTAAAACCATGGATACATGTTTGGGATGGAAAAATTTATAGATATTTGAAATGGATACATGTGAAGCTGTGTCACCTTATTTTGCATGCTACTACCTAAATTGATAATTGCATTGAAGGCAATAATTGCTATGTGTACACTGAATCAAGTCCTAATTAATAATAGATACTACAAGTCCCAATTGTTGTGTGATGGTGTGTGCTCCTCAATGCGACTGAAAAATAAAAGTGATGATATCTATGTAGTGTGTCCATGTGATAGAATAAATAAATATTTGTTGCAATGGAGTGGTTATGGGTGAACCAGTTGGTTCCTTTGCAATTGGTGTATGGGTTAATGGTCATGATGGTAGGGATAAAATATTATCATTAGTTGGCTTGGATTAGATGGTTCATTCTGGAGGTGAGATGAATTCTTGTTGTGGGTGAAGTGAAAACTCATCTTATTATGGTGTTTCTTGTATAACTTAGGCCTATGACCATTTATCACCAAGGAGAAACGAATTGGGTCTATAGTGATTAGTGAGCTGAACAACTCTATTTGGAAATACATGTTTAATTTTGTAGGGTACCAACCAACTTGTTTGAAGTTTTCCTTTGTGGTCTTTATACCTTGAATCAAATACCATTGCCTAATCACCTTCCTTGAAATCCTTGGTCTTGATAAATTATTCATGCCACTTGCTTTTATATTTTTGTATGATATTAGGATGTTTAACTATGTCCACACCATCTCATCTATTACATTCAACTGGTGTAGGTAATATTGTTTGTTCTTGATTGAGTTCCATCCCCAACTTTGTTTTGTTTATAAAGTGTCTAGTATCCAAATTCTATTGGCAAGTCTGCCTTTTTGTCATAAACTAGTTCATAGGGTGTGAAACTACTTGTTGTTTTCCATGTTGTTTTGTATGCACAAACTTCTTCAGACAATCTAGTAGCCCAATCCCTTTGGTGTAGTTAAGTAGTGTTTGTGAATATTTATTCAAGCTCCCTATTTGTTACCTTAACTTGTCCATTAGATTGTGGGTGGTAGGGTGTAGACTTCTTGTGTCAAAAATCATATTCGTTTACTTGTTGAGAACTTAAATCTAAAGTGAATTGTTGTACCTTGGTCTGTGAATATTTCTCGTGGAATATTATATCTTATAAATATCTCCTCATATAGAAATTGAACAACTTTTGTATTTCTTGTAGTTCTCAAAGCTTTCACTTATACCCAATTAGTAAGATAATCAGTACAAACCAGTATATAGGACTTATTATTGGATATAGGCTCTATGTGACCAATAAAGTCAGTGCCCCATTTATCAAATGATGTTATCACTATTTGTGGTTATAAAGACATACTACCACTCTTTGTAGGTTTTTCCCTTCATTGACATTTGTCACATATCATTGTATACTAAGCTACATCTTTGTGCATAGTGAGCTAGTAGTGCCTTGTATTGAGTATCTTCACTACAATCATCTTGGCTATAAAGTGTCCACCACAAAGGTCATCATGGAAAGCCTTGAGTATGCCAAATGTGTCATCCTCCCTAATGCACCTATGAACTACATTGTCTAGTCCTATGTAGAATAGATACCCAACTATCCATAAGTATGAAAAAATAAACCAACTATTTCTTCTCTTTTGGTGACAAGTGTGGAGGTGTTTGTCTTGCATCCAAGTAGTAGCTATATTTGCATACCATGAAATGTGAAATGACAATGCAAATGGATGTTTATTTGGAAATGAATAATCCACTACTATATCCTCTAATGAATTTTTCAATCTTTCGAGAAAGTCAACCGCTACATTGGCCTTTACAAGTTTGTCAATAATAGTGATGTCAAACTCTTGTAACAAGAGTATCCATCTTACAAGTCTACCAATTACCACTGGTTTATTCACAAGATAACTTATTTTTGCATGGTCCATATGAACAAAGACAATGTAATCAATGATATAATGTCTAATATTTTTTATTATATATACGACAACTAACATTTTTTTCTATGTAACTGAATAATTAAGCTCAACCCCTTGCAAGTTCTTACTAATGTAATATATTGCATATTCTAAGTTACCTTCCTTTTGTCCCAAAACTACTCCTATAACAAAATTAGAAGCATCAATATTAATATGGAAATGAAGATTCCAATTAGGTCCTCTTAGTACAAGGGCTTGTGTGAGGAATGTCTTCAATTTTTCAAAAGATTTATGACATGATGCAGTCCATTCAAATTACACTTCCTTTATTAGAAATGTGAAGAGAGGGGCAACAATATTACTAAAATCTTTGATAAATAACTTGTAGTATTATACATGTCCAAGAAATCTTCTTACATCTTTTTTATTTTGTGGTAGTGGAACCCTTGAAATGATCTCAATCCTAGCTAGGTCCATTTGAATTCCCTCATGCGACACAAAGTGACCAAGGACAACACCTTCATCCATCATCATGAAAAAAATTTCATGATTGAGGGAGAGGTTATTGTTTAGACACCTTTTAAAAAACCTTTTCCAAAAAATTTAATTCCTCCTCATATGAGGTCCCATGTGCGGTAAGATCATCCATGTTCATTTCCATTGAAACATGGGCAAAATTTGAAAAGACGCTTAGAACAACTTGTTGGAATATGTCTGGGGTATTGAGTAATCCAAAAGGCAATATTGAGTAGGAATATGTACCCCAAGAGAATGTAGAAAGTGTCCTAATCCTCATAGGATATCTTGAGTTGATTATAGCCACTAAACCCATATGAAGTTTCTCTTGCCAACTAAGGATTCTAAAACCTGATCAATGAAGGGCAAGGAAAAATGGTCCTTCCTACTTTCTATATTCAACTTCCTATAGTCTACACACTCTCTCCATTTTACTCCATTTTTGGGCACAATAACTAGTAAGGACACCCACTCATTGCCTAAAATAGGGTATACAAACCCTACATCCAAAAAAAAATGCAATTCAACCTTGACTATATATGCAAGTGATAGGTTAATTCTCCTTTATCATTGCCTCATTGGTTTATATCCTTTATTGGTGTGTATTCTATGCATGCACAAGCTAGGATCAATGCCCTTCATGTCATGATAATCCCATGAAAATAAAAAAATGTGAGATTGCAACATTTGTAGTAGGTCAGAGCACTGGCATGTGGCCAATTCGTTGTTAAGGTTGAGTGTCTTAGCATGAGACACTTCTATAGGCATTATTGTTATCATGACAGAGGCAATATCTAGGACAAATGTATCGATACTATAGTTGTGTGACAAGATATCATAAAAAATAATGGATGTAGATGCATCTTCATTTGATAAGAGGCTATGAAGTGGGCAAGATAGGAAAGACAAGAATTCATCTAGTTGTGGGTCTAGACCATTAGAATTTTGCACACCATGAGCTCAAGAGCTTCATCCTCATCTTGAATGTCTATCATAGGGCTCTTACCTCATGTATGTTTAAAAGGAATATTAATCCTCATCTTCCAAGTTAGGCCAAATAGTTTGTTTTGTATCCACGTCAAGCCATGTTGTGGGAAAAAGGATCTATTTCTTGTACACATTTTCATTAGAAATGACCATGTTTCTAGATATACATCCAATAAAATAATTTGTTGTAGCCAACCATGGTCACCCAAGGATTAATAGATATCCCCCTAGGTTGTATTTGGGTTGCAAAACCACAATGTCAATGGGGTATTCCCATGAATCCAGAGTGATCACTAAGTCCTCAATCACTCCCTCAAGTTTGACATTAGACCTACCTGTTAGTTGTAAAATAGTTGGTGTTGGCCTTATGTTAAATAATTATAGAGTATTCATTATCCCCTTGGTTATGACATTTATGGTTGCACTAGGATTGACCATAATATTTTTTATAAGGGTTCCATTGATATACACATATAGAACAATGTTAGGGTTTAGGTAGATCCAGAGCAAATACAAATTAACAATTATATGCAGATACAAACACAAAAGATGAAGAAAAATACATGACATCGATAACACAGATTTAACGTGGTTCACCCAAGATGAACTACATCCATAGAAAACAATTGTCCAATCCTTTCTTATTATCCAGTAAATCAGAACAACACCATTACAATGCCTTTTTTTACATTCCAACCGCTTATAACATGCAATTTTAGGGCAACATACAAAGTCAGCTATTTTTAGGGGTTTTTTTCAATGTCGATTTTTCAACAAAAAAATGGAAATTTTTTTTAGCACATAACGAGTGTACAATACTTGCATGATCAGTCACCACATATCAACAATCTCCCACTTGGAGACTAATCTTGGATGATACTGTTCTACTTGCAGCTCCTCCTGGACTCAGGTGTTCCTTAATTCCATGATTTTTCAGTCAAGAAGGCCAATAGAAGTTGATGAGGAAATCAAATTCTCTCGTGGGATTGTCTTCATGAACATATCTATAGGATTTATACTTATGTGAATCTTCTCAAGTTGTAACTGGCCATCCTCCAAAATAGACGGTGCAAAGTGGTACTTGAGTTGAATGTGTTTTGTTCTCGAATGAAGAGAATAGTTCTTTGCAAGATTAATGGCCCTCTAGCTATCAGTATACAATGGGCTATCCTCCTACATCTAGCCCAATTCCTCCATAAAATGTTGTAACCAAATCATCTCCTTGCTAGCTTCGTTAGTAGCCTCGTTAGCAGTCACATACTCAGCTTTAGTGGTTGAAAGTGCAACAACCTTTTGCAGTCTAGAAATCTAACTAACTATAGTTCCCCTTATAGTAAAAACATACCTTGTAGTACCCCTTATATCAATATCACTTGCCATATTAGAGTCAACATATCCTCATAGAGAAGAATTTGATCCTTTGAAACATAATTCCTTGCGAGTAGTACCTCTCAAATACCTAAGAATCCATTTGACAACATTCCAATGTTCTATTCCTGGATTTCTCATATACCCGCTCATAACTCCCATTGCATGTGCAATATCTGCCCGTGTGCATACCATCACATACATCATACTGGCAACAACTGATGAATATGGGATGTCAGACATTTTATTTACCTCTTTTTGTGTCTTTGGACACATCTCCTTAGTCAATTTGAAATGAATAGCAAAAGGTGTACTGACTTCTTTTGCATTTTGCATGTTAAATATTTTCAACACCTTTATATACTCACTTTGGACAAAGTTAATGTTCTATTTTTCCTGTCTCATGAAATTCTCGTACCAAGGATTTGCTTATCTGCACCCAAATCCTTCATAGCAAATAACTTTGCTAATTTTTGTTTAAGTTCATTTATATAATGCATGTTAGACCCAACAACAAGCATGCCATCAACATAAAGTAAACGAATAATAAAGTTGTCATTATCCAATCTCTTAAAATAAACACAATGATTAGAATGACATCTATGGTAACCTTGTTTAGCCATGACACTATCAAATTTTAAATACCATTGCTGGGGTGCTTGATCTAGGCCATACAAACTCTTCTGCAACTTGCACACTAACTCCTTACCTTTGACCTCATATCCTTGTGGTTGTATGTAGATTTCCTCCTTCAAATCCCCAAGGAGAAAAGTTGTTTTAACATCTAGTTGTTCAAGATGCAATTCTTCTGTAGCCACAAGACTTGGAACAACTCTAATTGAAGTCGTTTTTATAACTGAAAAAAATATTTCATGAAAATCTATACCCTTTTTCTATGCAAAACCTTTTACCACAAGTCAGAATTATATCTTTTTTGTCCTCCATCCTCCTCCTTTAGCCTATAAACCCATTTATTTGGCAATGTTCTTTTTTTCTACAAGTAATGGTACTAAGTCCCAAGTATGATTCTTCATCAAGGAATCCATTTCCTCTTCCATGCCTAGCTCCCACTACTATTTGGCATCCACCTGCATTGCTTCTTTATATCCTTCTGGTTCACTAGAATTAGTTAATAAAATATAATACAAAGAAGGAGAAAATATTTCAAGAGGTCTACTTAACCTTGTAGAACATCTAACACTTGTAAGAGTTTGTGGGATACTTTGTTGTTGCTAAGCATCAAGTATCAATGACATTCTATTTTTAGGAATCTCATCTAGCACCACATGTTCCTTTTTGACCTATTCATGCTTCTTTTCCTGCATCTGATCTTTATACATGACCTTCTCATTGAATATAACATCTCTACTTCTAATTATTTTCTAATTTTAAAAATCCCATAACTGATAACCAAAGTCATCCATTCCATATCCAATGAAGGTACATTTTTGAGATTTAGCATCAAGCTTGGTTCTATTATCTTTATCAACATGGACAAAAGCTTCACAACCAAAGGTTTTTAGAAAATAATAGTTTACCTTTTTACCAGTCCATGCCTCCTCTGGAATGCCACCATCTAAAGGATTTTAAGGTCCTTTGTTAATTAAATAAATAATATTATGCACAACATCTGCCCAAAAATGTAGGGGTAGTCCAATATGCAATCTCATGCTCCTTTCACACTCCATGATGGTCCTATTCATTCTCTTAAACACACCATTTTCTTGTGTGGTTCTTGGAACCGTCTTCTACCTTTGGATTTCATTGAAAGAACAATAATCTTCAAATTCTTTGCTGCAATACACGCCTCCATTATCATATCTGAGACACTTCAACTTTTTTCTTGTCTCATTCTCAACCAAAGCTTTCCATTTCTTAAAATTTTCAAAAACATTTGATTTTTGTTTTAGTAAATATACCCATGTTTTCCTGGTTGCATCATCTATAAAAATAACATAATAACAAGAGCCACCAAGAGATGATACCTAAGCCAGTCCCCATACATCTGAATGCATGAGCTCTAATTTATCACTCTTCTTCTCTTTCCCAACCTTGAGAAACAAGAGTCTTTTCTATTTCCCATAAACACAGTTTTCATAGAACTCTAAATCAATCTACTTTAATAATGACAACAAATTTTTAGAGTGAAGGATTTTCATTGCTTTCTCACTGATTATATATCCCCGAACCCCAACGAGGATACATTATGAGTGTACAATACTTGCATGATCAACCACCACATATCAACAAATAGGGCTACTAGGGTCCAAGTATTTAGGGACTACTAGGGTTCTGAACATGATATCGACCAACTATCCTATGCCATGGATAATATGAGAACATTTTTTATTTCATCTTGGATGTTTAATACACAACTCCCCAATGATCTTGGTATAAATTGGTACATCTTTTATAGCTTGGATGAGGGGAATATATATACATACATTCTTCGACTACCTTATAAAGTCAAACTCAAGCTTAGAATGGTATTTTTGAGTAGCCAAACTCTCCAAAAAGGGGATTCCCTATTTTTTATAACAAAATGTGGTTGAGTATGTTTAGGTTGTGCATTTTTAGTGATGTCTAAAATTGGTTCATCATTAGTTAATTTGGTGGTTTGAGGAGGTGCAGGACCAACAAGTGTCAATATTGAGCAGAGGTGGATATCACCGATTTCAATTGCATAGGTTGAATATCGTATGACCCCATAGAATAAGCATGTTGAATAGACTTTTTGTTAGGATTGAGTGTAGATTGAGTAAGCAATTGTGGTGCTCTTGGTTGTGCAAGAGTAGGCATGCTTTAATTTGTCATGATGGCTTTTTGCTGAGGTAATGTGTTAGGCATGAGCACAGGTTGTTGGGCCAATTATTGTTATTGCTACAAGTAAGACATATTCATTTGTTGCCAATGTTGTTTTCCTCTCCATGTTTGTGACCATATATCCTAAGGGGACTACCATTGTTGATTATAATTAGGAAAATGATATTGGGATTTTTGAGGTAGATCAGATGAAACTACTACTTGTTGTCCCACAACCTTTTTAAGACAAGAAATATGGAACGTGTTATTTATTTCATTTTTAGGGGAAGCTCCAATTCATAAGCTACCTCCCTACCTTTATGGTAATCTCATAGGGTCCATAAAACCTTGGCTTGAGCTACCTTATAAGGTCAAACTCAGGCTTAGAATGGTATTTTTGGGTATCCAAACTCTCTAGAAAAGGGGATTCTCTTTTTTTTATAACAACATCTAGTTGGCTATGTTCATGTTGTGCATTGTTAGTGATGTCTACAATTGGTTCATCATTAGATAATTTGGTGCTTTGAGGAGGTACAAGACCAACAAGTGTCAATTTTGAGTGGAGGTGGATATTACTGATTTGAATTGCATAAGTTGAATACTGCATGGCCCCATAGAATAAGCATGCTAAATAGGATTTTTGTTAGGATTGAGTGTAGGTTGAGTAGGAAATTGTGGTGCTCTTGGTTGTGCAAGAGTAGGCATTCTTTTATTTTTCATGATATCTTTTTGTTGAGGTGATGTGTTAGGCATGAGCACAAGTTGATGAGTCAATTGTTGTTATTGCTACAAGTAAGACATATTCATTTGTTGCCACTATTGGTTTCCTCTCCATGGTTGTGACCATATATTCTAAGGGGAATACCATTGCTAATTATAATTAGAAAAACAATATTGAGAGTTTTGAGGTAGATTAGATGAAACTACTACTTGTTGTCCCACAACCTTCTTAAGACAATAAATATGAAACACATTATGTATTTTGTTGTTTAGTGGAAGCTCCTATTCATAGGCTACCTCCCTACCTTCGTAGTAATCTCGTATGGTCCATAAAACTTTGGCTTGAGTTACTTTGGTCCATTCATCTTCAAATAAATCTACAAATATAGCTACACTCTAACAAAAACCAAACCCCCAACCTAAAAAAATCTATCCATTCTCTTCTTATTTGATACATCTTTTTTCTGATTTTGAGCATGCTACAAATAGTCTTTGAGATCTCAAAAATCTTGGATTTCTTTGATGAAATAACTTGTTGCAATAACTCTACTATATGAAAATAATAGACCAACAAAATAAAGTGCATCATAACCACAGAGAGATTGGAAAAGAGGTGTGCAAATAGACATGTGATGGGAGGTATTGTAACAATAATCTCTTACGTGCAACCATTTTTCCCAAGCACTTCATTGATATGAAACACGATTCCTCAAATATCCCTCTACCCATTTATTGACTATTTCTATCTGGCAATCTATTCGAGGATGACAACTTATGTTAAGTATGAGCTCTGAATCTGTCAAATGAAAGATTCCCTTCCAAAAATAACTAAGGAACCTACTATCTCTATCACTAACAATATTCTTGGGTAATCCATGCCATTTGAAAATATCCATGAAAAATAACTCTGCTACTTGGGATACCTTAAAATTAGATGTGAGGAGGAAGATGTGCATACATTGTCAATCTATCTACCACAATGTATATATGATATTTACCTTGACCCTTAGGTAAACTAGTGATAAATTCCATGGAGATGTGCTCCCACTTTTGTTCTGGAATTGGAAGGGGTTGTAGTAATCATACTAGATGCTCACTCTTGTTTTATTGGCAAGCCATACACTCTCTAGTATGTTTGAGGACATCCTCTTTCATCCCTTTCTATTAAAATCTCTCTTGGATCTTCCTGTATGTTTTGAAATACCCTTGATGACCAGCCAAGGGTGTATCATGTGGAAAGTTCTCAATATCTTCTCTTTAATCTTAGATTATGATACCAAAAATACTTGATTTTTGTACTAGATTTTCCCATCTACAAATATGCACCTATCACACTCTACAAATTAATTCAAGATATAAGAATCAAAAGAGTCCTTAGAATATTCTAAAATTATAGAGGCCTTCCAATTAGCAAAAATAAAAGATAGCGAAGATAAAGTAGGCTTCCTAAAAAGAGCATCAAGAAGTACATTTTTCTTCCATTTCATATACTCAATCTCAAAATCATAAGCTTGCAATTTACTCACCCACTTTTATAGGCAATCATTTAAATTCCTTTGGTTTAAGAAAAAATTGAGACTATAATGATTTATTTTTACCACGAGCTTTCCACATACCAAATATTGCCTAAACTTGTCAAGTGTATGCATGATTGCTAAAATTTATTTGCCATAAATAGAGTATCCTCTTTCTAGTTGACTCAATTTTCTGCTCTCAGAATATATTGGGTGCTCCTTTTGAGTTAGGACAGCCCCTATACCTTCTCCAAATGTATCATATTAAACAACAAAAGATAGAGAAAAAATAGGAATTGCAACCATTAGGGATTGCTCATTACCTCCTTGAACTTATGAAATATTTTTTTGTGCTCCCTTTGTACATGAAAAGGCTCCTTTTTTAGTTAAATCATTCAAAGGAGCAACAAACTAAGAAAAACCTTTGATAAATCTTCTCTAATAACTACACAAAGTAAACAATCCTTTTAATTGAGTAAGATTGGTTGGTGGTGGCCAATTTAATATTGCCTAAATCTTCTATTGGTCAACCTACACTCCCTTCAAACTAATGACATGTCCTAAGTATGTAATCTTTGTCAAACCAAACTCACATTTTGACAACTTAGCATAGATTGATTGCTAATCCAAAATTCCCAAAATAGTATCTAGGTGTTCTAAATGCTCTTTCCATGTTTTAGTGTAAATCAAAATATCATCAAAGAACACCAAAACACGTTTCCTAAGATGTTAATTGAATACCTTGTTCACACAA
Organism: Cryptomeria japonica; assembly: GCF_030272615.1. NCBI lineage: Eukaryota > Viridiplantae > Streptophyta > Pinopsida > Cupressales > Cupressaceae > Cryptomeria > Cryptomeria japonica. The sequence continues at coordinate 131,505,818 of NC_081410.1, read as the reverse complement.
GTTAAAAATATTGCTAGAGCATTGGTGAGACCAAATGACATGACAAGAAATTCAAAATGTCATAGTGACACCAGAAAGTAGTCTTCTCCAAATCTACTTTCCTCATGCAAATCTAGTGATACTCCATTGCAAATGAATTTTAGATAAATACACTATGTCATGTAATTCATCAACGTGTTCATTTGTTTTAAGTATGGGATATCTATTTTTTATGGTCTTCTTCTTTAAAGCTCTGTAGTCTATGCACATTTTCATTGTGACATCTTTATTCTTCATAAGTACTACTAAGAAAGCAAATGGACTATACCTAGGCCTTATGAATCCCATGTCTAGGAGCTCCTTAGACTTTTCTATTTCCTCCTTATAATCCCTTGGATGATATTATGAAGTGGTTACAAAAGTTTTGGTAGCTTATTCTAACTCGATAACATGTTCAAATATCCTATTTGGAGGTAGTCCTGGGGGCATATCATTGAAATCTAAATCATTCTTATCAAGAATTTTCTGAATTTCAAAATGGTAATCACCTAGTTTCTTGGAGGAAATTGTTGGATGGATTATGGCTCTCATTTCCCAAGCTACTTACCCTCTTCAAAAAGTCCTCTCCATTTTCTTTGCAGTGACTACTCTACATGCTACATTTGATAAGAAACTTAACATTACTTCTTTCCCATCGGATTGAAACTTGAACTCTATGGTCTAATGGTTCATATATTATACTCCAATAGAATGTAGCCATTAGATACCTAAAAAAATGTTTGTTTCTCCAATACCCACTACATAGAAGTCATCACATATCACATAATCACCTAAAGTCATCTTGAGTTGTTTAATCACCCGGGTACAAGACATAATAAAACCACATGCAAGTAACATTGAAGCCTTTAAAATCCTTTTCTTTAATCCCTCTCTTCACAACAAATCCTTCATCTATAATGTTGTGGTTAGCCCCACTCAATTAGAAACAATCATCCTTTGTCCATATAACACTCCTTGAATATCAAAAATATGATATTTTGAAGCTCTTGATAAGGTTGTAAAAGTGGCTCCTTTTCTGATTTCTTTTTCCTTATCTTCTTCTTCTTCCCCCTCTTGGTATCATGGAATTCCTCATTACCATCCAATTTAGAATCTGAAATAACTTCAATAAAGTGCACTTGTCTTTTATCCAAGCATCTATGCCCTAGATCCAATGGTTCTTTGCAAGTAAAACAAAGTTTCTTCCTTCAAATATCACTCCTTGTTTCATCATCGACCTTCTTATTTGTTGCATATGGTACATTCTTTGATGTTAAAGGTTGAATTTTTTTTTCTTTTGTTTTAAATTTCCCTTGTGTTGCCAAGAATTGGGGGGCTTTTGACTAGTTATCGGTATCTTAGACATAAAAGTTTCAAGCTGTAAAATTCTTTTAATAGATTCTTACAAGGTTGAAGGCAAAAAAGCCTTAACTAAACCCCTAACAAGTTCTTAAAGGCCTTCAAGAAAGAGATATTTAATCCTCTTTTCAGACATGTCAAGTACCATAACAACAAATTTTGAAAAGTCTTATGCATACTTATTGACAGATCTAGTTTCCCTCAACTATGAACACTCCTTAAAATACTCTTCCTCATCCTCGAGTTGAAATCTATCTATCAATCTTGAATTAATTCATCAAAAGTATTTGCTTGATTATGACTCTGAGTAGTCAAGCTATGATACCACCAATCATAAACAACATCTCCAAGGTGTAGAGTTTTATATTGAACATCCTTCTCCTTCATGGGGTTGATAGTAAAAACGTTTTGTAGCTTTTGTAGCCAGGTTCTCACTAAAAGCTTGTTTTTCCTTTCAAAGGTAGGAGTTGAAATTATACTCCTTATTATTGATCTCTTTCCCACTTTTATCCCAGTCCTTTTTATAACCCTTATTTGGAAGCAAGGTATTCATCATGTCTACATAATCTATGAAGGGAACTGAACTCCAAAATTCATCATCCAAATTGTTGCTCTCATTACAACCAAATCTCCTGCAATTTCCTCCATGGGGTTAGAAGGTGGCTTCTGATTGGATGATTCATATATAGGTAAAAAAATACTCTATGAATATGAAGGAACACAATAGGTCACTGAGAGGGGGGGGGGGGGGGGGGGGTGAATCAGTGATAATTAAATTTTTTACCATCTAATCTAATGCAAGGAGATCAAGAACTCAATCACACATCAGATGGTCACATAACACCAAGTGTATGAGGAAAACCTACAGTGGGGAAAAACCTCGGTGAGAATAGTTGTTAGATTCTACTACTCAAATCCAGCCCCACAATGAAAAATATTACAATATTTATGGGCACCAACCCAAAGGAGCATCAACCCCTGAAGTTTATGGGCACCTACCCAAAGGAGCACCAACCCCTGATGTTTGAGCACCTACCCCTGCTCCAAGAACCCACTCAGGGAATTCTAATGGTTTAATATTTTTACAATACAATGGAAATCCTTGTTACAAATGTGTTTTGTAACCCTTAGAATCAGAATGGTGTTTACTTACTGCTGCTCTGAAAAGATAACTCTCTGATGCTTCATCTTTGCCTTCTTGTCTTTGCAAATTAGTATTCTTCTTGTTGTAGTCTCCAATCAATCTACTTGAAGTCTTCTCTTTATCCTTCTCTATCCTCTATTCTTATTCTTTTTGCTATTCTTAATGCTCTATCTCTGTTGAATACACACACACACACTCTCTCTCTCTCTCTACTAAATTCTCTCTTCTCTACACTACAACAACTTTCTATCTGAATGCCCTTCTCATCTTTTGATTCAGCAGGCACCTTGGTCTTAGCCAGCTCCTCAACTACCCTTGTCATTTCAATTCAACTACTTCCTGTCGACCAACTTCATTTTCCCTCCTGGAATGAATTCAGATATTTTTATTCACTTTTTAACATCTTGGAGATCTTCACTACAAAAGATTTTATTCTCTGTCCTAAGAGTGTTCTTAGATTGGCCGTCCATATTAAATGCATACTCTGTCTCTTGATCATTCTTTGTACTCATATTATTAAATTTAGTAATCTTCATTTACCTAATAAGATCTGATATCCTTCCTCGAGCCACAAAAATAGTTTGCAACTGTAGAACACAAGATACCACTGAGAGGGGGGTGAATTAGTGGTTTTCAATAAGCTTAACCATTTATACCTAAATATGTATACCGGTCAACAGTTCAAACACTAAGTAAAAATACCACTGAGATAAAGGAAAAGATCAAATGGAAAGCATACACAAAGACACATCTCAAAACACCGGATATACGAGGAAAACCCAAAGAGGGGAAAACCTCAGTGAGAAATACTATTGGAGTCTACTACTCCAATCCAGCCTCACAATAAAATAACATTATTACAACGTTTAGGGAACCAACCCCTACTGATTTAGGGCACCAACCCAAGGAGCACCAACCCCTAATTATTTATAGGCACCAACCCAAAGGAGCACCAACCCTTGCACTAAGAACCAACTCAGTGATATACAATGAAATAAAAACTTATTACAATAAAAGAACCTTGTTACAAATGAGTTTTGTAACACCTACTCAACTTATCTCTACCGGTTCAACTCTCCTCTCTTGGTTCAACCCTTCTCTACTAGATCTCAGTTCTCTCAGTCTGATTTCACTTCTTCTCTACTTCTTTTTTGTCGGATCTCCACACACTCTCTCTCTTCTTTCCTTCACTTTCTGTTGCTACCTCACCGATTCATCCATTGTTGATTAGATGAATTGTTAAGTTGTGTAACTAGTTATCGGTTACTCTGTGCCTTGCTGGTTAAATCCCTCTCTTACACTCAAATTAATCACTCTTCTGCTTTTCAAAAATCACCTTCTCTTCTCCGTCCTTAATCAATAGCTTACCGGTTACTCTGTTTCTTGCTGGTTAAGCACCTCTTACGGGTTGAACCCCTCTTACCAGTTCTTCTATCAACATTCAGTCGCTTTAGTATTCTGCGATGAACACTTAGACTGATTACCTCTCTTCTTGCACATTCACACTCTCTTCACCGACATCATCATTTCATCTCTTCAATATGCATATTTATAATCAAGCTTTCCTGCCAAAATGAAAAATCAAACCTATCATCCTAGGGTTTTCTTCACCAACCCAATCCGTATCAAATTAGATTGGATCTTATCTTTGAGATTGACAACCTGCAACAAAAACAAACAACACTGACAAATATTTTCTTCCAATGCACGTTTACTATTTTTACCAAACCATCGACCCTAATTCTTGTCAGTCACATTAAATGATCTTGTTGTTTCCTACTCCAAATCAGATCAGCAACTGGACGTCCTTCATCGATCATTGCATCACAAATCTATGTCTTTCAGTCTGCATCGGGCACAAACTTCTACTATTGACCCATGATTTTTGCAGTTTGTATTAAATATAGACTTAGTCGACAACTACCTCATTGACGCACCATTCATCTACCACTGCATGTATGCCACCTGGATTCTATGTGTCATCCATGTCAGCATCCACCACAGTTCATTGTGTCGATTCAGGCTTAGGAACCGACCAAAAACACACTACCGGTATTCACCTTATACTACTGGTTACAATAACTGATTAACCTTCATGCTAGCTCTTCTCTGTTCTTCCAGTTGGAACATATCGACCTGATCACAAACCTTGCCAAACACAACATGTACCAAGAGTGAGTCATCATGCTCATCTCCATCTGATAAGATCTTTTCGCTTTGCCTCTTTGCTCTCTTATTGATTGACCTACTTACCGGTTGATAATACATCTGCCTGCGTACCGGTAACATCCTTGATGACTCTATGCCATCAATCTCCAACTGTTATGCACCAATCTACATTGGCATTCTAGTTGACATCAACATCCCTATTGATATCAATGATTTGGAGTAGGTCCATGTTTGCAGATGCAAAACCCTTCCTCCTCCTTCATCAGCTAGGTTCTCATCTCAACCAGTTTGTCAAAGTGACAAACTCATCACAACTTACTCTTCCTCTTCTGTCCCGGTAGCTCATCATTCCTTCTCTTGTTGATCTGGTGCATATCTTTGATTTCATATACAGGAGGCTTCATGTTCCACTTGGGTCATCTGGTATAAGCCTTCAACTTCTTTGATTGTCTTATCCCAAAGGGTTATGATGTATCCCATGTATGTTGTGAGATAAGCTAAGCATTGCCACCAACTTGAAGGAGTAGTTAGATAGTTGCACTCAATCTGCCAATCTCCTAGTGAGAAAGGACCTTTTTCATCTGTTGGCCAACAACTGGTGGGAAACAACTGATATCACATTGCTCTCTTTTCTTCTGACATTGCACTAATATGACACTCCTAAAAATGCGTAGATACATCTTCAACCAAATATATGACCTGGTAACCTTCCCACTTGTCTTCCTTTCTATCTTATTGGTCACATGCTTACCGATTGGCAACAACACACTGCCAACACATCACTCACCGATTGATATTTCCATAATGCCAACTATCTCCAATGCCTACTCACCGGTTAACGCCAACTTATATACTGGTGACTCTAACTTGCATACCGATTGACTCCAATGACTACAGAGCCGGTTGACATCAATGGCAACAATACAAGTTGACATAAATGACAACACAATGCCAACATCAACATGGTTAAAATTAATGCATTCTTCATAATTTCTCGACTTGGTCTGATGAGATAGACAACTACGTCATTTAAGATTTACCATCTTTGCAAGTATGTCTTTTGCATTTCTGATTCACCTTTCCACCAACCTGGATGCCACAAGTCTTCAAATATGTCATCCAAGTTGCCCATTCAACATTGCTCAACTACCACATGGGCTTTTTGTCTATTTGGTCTACCATCGTGTCGACAACAAATATCTCAAACAATCAAAACCCACAAGAAGGATTTTATTAGCAAGAGGTTTAAGAATCACAATGACCTTAAACCCTATCTCTATAGTTTAGACAAGTTTGCAAGAAAGACTTTGAGTCTTGGCAAAAATATTTGTCACACAAAAAGAGGAATACTATCAACAAGACACGGTCGGGGTCATAACAAAAAAGGACCATTTCGCTATGTCTACAAGGTTCTACAAAGGGAGGAAATTGTCTTGCCGAAGCACCATGTTACACCGAAAGCCAAGATCATGTCAACAAGACATGACACCAATCACACCGAAGAGAACATCTTTTGGTGTAGCACAAAGGGTCTTCACAAGCTGAATAAAGTCATACCGAAATGGAGGGTCTCACTAAAAAGAAGTCAAGCCCCACAAGAACTGCCATGACGGACCAATGAAAATTTGCCAACAAGATCCCAATGAACACATGGATAGAGTGGGCTCGGGAATCCAACAAAGCTCACCGCATTAATTGACAATTAAATCACATGAACAATTGAGACTAACACGCAGTTACGTGGTTAGCTAAACTTTCTCGAGTTAGTTAACTCTGTAGCTCTGCATGTCACTGAGACCTAGAAGTGTCATACTGAAAAGGGTATTTTGGTGTAGTTGAAGGACATGACCAAAGGAGAAAATAGTCTTTCCAAATGAAAAATTCTTATCGATAAGCATTTGGCGCAACACCGCCATGAGCCCCACATGAACAAGTGATTTCCCGATAGGACCATTAGTCTATTTCTACATAGAAGCTTGGACAGAGGTGGGTTTGTGGGTTCACTATCATAGGTCAGAGATCAACCTAAAGTAAAAAATAAGAACAAAATGACTTCAATTTTTTTAATTGGATGCAATCACACGACATAAGACATGAGATACTTGGTGGGGTCCACATTGGAGATCAGAGGATCGAGAGAAACACAAACTTAGGAACAAAAGTGATACACTTCCACTTTTTCAGTCGAACACGATAGGCCGATAAGAGACTTGGATAGGCCCCACATGAATAAATCACAACCTAGGTGGACCAATCAACAACTGCCAAATGAGTATCAATAGACCCGTGGAAGAAGTAGGCCTAACATTCCAAGCATACTCACACATTAAATGGAGACCAATTTTCTTTAATCGGATGGTCTGCATTAACGCGCAATTGTGTGACTAGATGATCCTACTAAAAGAAGCTAACCCCACAGCTCTGCATGAAGGCATGTCAACTAGACTCGAGAAATATCACACCAAACCAGAACCCATGTCGTTCAGACCAGACATCCATCACACCAAAAAGGGACTCTACGACATAGCACATAAAGGCCGATAAGAGGTGAAAATATTTTCACTGAAACACCATGTCACGCTGGAATAAGGCAATGTCACCAAGACCCACAAATATTTATGCCAAAAGGGAACCACGTCGCCTAAACATCACACCCATCACATTGAAAAGGGGAAGTTTTTGATATAAGATATAAAGGCCGATGAAAGGAAAAATCGATCATGTCGATACGTCATGTCTCATAAAAAAAAGGAACATGTCGATGAGATAAAAAGATGTCTAACTGAAAACCTGCCATAATAGAGATTTTCAATATTTTTTGATTTACAACAAACATGGATTAAACTCAATGGATCTAACAAACTATGAGGTTGATGTAGAATATGAATCCAACTCTGAAACACATGAGTTCAACTCATTTGTACATCTGCAACTCATCCTTATCTACAACCTTAGCATGAAGCCATCATATCTGCACTCCATCTCTACTTGCATACTCAACCAAAACAACCTGCATTTGATCATGTTGACATCAATGATAACTATATGCCAACATGATATTTAGAAGAGGTTAGTTTTGAAACTTTGGTGAATTATGAGGCAATTCCTTTTTGATATGCAGATACTATACTCTGAAGTTTTTTTGCTATTAATCTTATCACTTCTTTAATCTCCACATGACTATCTACATTTTGCTAATGAGAGTTTATACTTGTGTCTCTCCTTAGCATCAACCATTTTTCCATTCTTCTATGTTTATACTTGTGTCTCTTTTGAGGAAGAAGTATCCAACAAACCTTTATTCCTTTCACGTTGCAAATGCCTTCTTTCCCTTTCACCTAGCTACATAAATTCTATTTGAACCCTCAGTATTACAAGATCACAATTCTGATACCACTACAATAACTTTTGCTATTATTTTAAAATAGATTTGTGTACTTTTCCTCCTTCTATCAAAATATTTTAACAACCAAACATATATCAAAGTTTGCCAAGAAATTGTTTGCATAGTCACTCGTAGAATGCCAATGAAATCATCATAAAAATATATAGAATTGTATATTTAGACTTGCAATGAAAATAAACATGTATCTTTCTATCAAAGACTACTATTCTATAGAAAATAACTTTTGTATAAACTCCTACGATAATCTAATTAAAACTAAATGCAAATACTGTCAACAAGCACAACCAAACAACACAATTTCTAGAGAAACTTCACCCAACTTATTACAATTGTTTGAGATGATGAAATAAATATTTTAAAAATGAAATAATAGTGATGAATAACCACTTGCTATTATCAAACTTTATAGAAATCTAGAAACACAATCTCACTACAAACCTAACAGACTACTAGCAAAACCCTCATAAATGCATACAGAAAACTATGAAATATGAACCTTCTAAATAATTTTAATCTTTATGCAAGACTAAAACTTATTGAAACTTTGAATCCCATCCTTATTCCACCTAGAAACTCTCAAACATCTCTTTCTTCAGCCTTCTCCACAAGTTTGACAGCCTTCGAAGAACATCAAAACAATTAGCAAAAATAACATGTGATTAGTGAATATTAGGAACCAAAACCATCCTAAATATCAAAGCATATTCAAGCACACATTGGACACCGAAAACCCACACCAAAGAGGAAATATTATTTTCATTTCCAAGAATGTAACTCCTCTTCCACTTGTTCTCCACCTCCTAATTCTTCTAGTTACAACTAGCCACTTGTTGGTTTTGCCAAAAGTTTCCAAATGCTACTTAACATTCCAAAATATACTTTATTATTTCTCATGCCATATTTTAGCCTCTAAAACATTCGAAATGTCATTTATTAATTTGAAATTAAATCTAACTTGGTTATGTCACCATAAATAGCATTATTTCCTAGTTTGTCTACAAAACCCGACTTACTATTTTTGGATAATCAAACTTACTATAAATAGTAAGTGGCATTTTTGTAAAGGGGAAATGACAAATTATTGCACTTTATGGGGATTTTCTTGCAAGAGCATTCTTAGTATTTCAAGTTTGGATGTGCTACACAAATCATTAAATAATAGGCAACTATTTAACCAACCAAGGGAGGAAGGTGTACATGAAACACTTAACCAAGTGAGAGGCATTTTATTATGCAAGGTGAACTAATGTTATTGACAATGATATACATGATTATATTGAGTAAAATCAACTCAATCAATAAGAAGAGTGACTAAATATTCCCATCAAGCCATCCCAATTATCATAGTTGATGGAGGGGTCTATGTACCTTGTTATTCATTTGAGTTTTGATTGAGAACATAGTGTTTCACTACCATATTTGGTGGGACACTTTATTGTTGATTGAGGAAATTGTGAAGTGGGTGAGAATGTTGCAAAATTGGAAGGAATTAAGGTCGTGGAGCCAAATTTTAGGGAAGGCTAAGATGATATTGAAGAAAATTCCAGCTAACCATTATGAGGCTAGAGCTATTCCAACATTACTCAATTCCTTGAACTTCTTGATCATCTACTAAAGGATATTTCAAACTCAAGTTGACAATAGAATTTGACTTAGTCAACAATCTCAAATTATCATCACAAATGATTACACAATATTATTAATGGAGCTATAGAAAAGAAAGAAATATGCTCGAGTTGAAATAAAAAACAAAGAAGAAATTGAAGAGAGAAATGATCCAATAATTATTGCTGGAGACATTGAGTAATCAAAATTGGAAACACAAGTACAATGGTAGGAAAATAAGCAACACAAGGTTCAACAAGGGAGAGAGAGATACAAAAAGTGAGCAATTGATGATAGAATGAGAACATGATAAAAAATAGAAAGAGCTTGAAAGGGCAAATAAATAATTATCTAGAGAGATAGTCATGAGTAATTTATTGAATATGTTGACTAAAAAATAAGGTCCATGTAAGGATATGGAAAATTATCCTTACTATACTACCATAATAGCTTGTGTGGGTGTTTCCTAAGGACATTCTAGAAATAGTAGAACAATTTTTCTTACAACAACAATGGAGGAGCATGTGGATGGGACAACTAGAACAAGCACCAAAACATCATCGAACTCCATGCCACCCAAATATTCTCCTTCCACCATCATTTTAGTGAATTATAATAACTTCATACAAGATTCAACTTATGTTTCTAATTCAAATTAGGGATTCAAGTGTTACAAAAGTAGAAGGGCATGTGTTCGTTACATTTTTTGGAGGCAAATATGTAATTGTTGGACTAAATAGGAAATATAAATTGTAGGTATTGCATCATCAAGCATGTATGCCATTTTTTTCACAAGGTTGAAATAATATTTTGGTAAGCATGTATGTCATTTTGTTCGCTTGATCAAACATATTCTACATAGTTATGCTATTTGAAATTAATGGCATTCTACCATCCAAACATAAGCAATAACAAGAACTTTTATGGATTGTGGAAAACTAATATCTTTAATAGAATACAATTGAGCAAATAAAATTGTTCTCATTATAGCCTCTATTATTATTCACCATGACCATGTATATGCCTTTTACCAGTAACTATAGGGTGAACTCACAAAGCTAGTTCCCACTTTTGCCAACGAAGGAAATTGGCGAAAGTGGAAAATTTTGTTTACGGGGGGTTCGAGCGAAGTGGGGGTGTTCAAACGGAATACCCTTTGGGGTTCGAGCGAAGACCCCACTTCGCTCGAACCCCATGTTTCGAGCGAAGCACCTTTAATGCCCATTTATGTCATTTTTCAATTATAGCATGGGGGTTCGATTGAACCCCCCTTCGCTCGAACCCCCCTAAAAATGGGGGGTTCGCTCGAACCCCCCTTCGTGCGAACCCCTTTTTTAGCACTTCTCAGAAGATTTCTACATTTTTTTGCAGATTTTTGGCCTTGAAACCTCTGGTTGAAGGCTCAAATGGAATGATCTTAACAACCCAAAATGTAGTATTATAGTCCTCGAAGCAAGCTTTCCAATGAATATAATTTTATTACATATTGAGTTTATTATGAACTTGTTTTTTTAATTTTACCAAATATAGGTTTTTCATCGAACATGAACTTCTCTATTCAACGCATTGGGAAAAATAAGAAACTAATTCAAAAAAATTCTGAAAAATATCTAAGCCCTAGGTATTGATGTCTTCTTTCTAACAAAAAAAATAATAATTGAATTTCGATATATATAGAATAAGTTATGTGTTCAAATGTAAACCTATGTCTGAATTATGACTAGTCGGACTTCAAAACTTAATAAAATGAAAAATATTGAACATATCACTATCAAACCAACTGCAAGCCTTGGATATTGATGTTACAAACCAAAATTTGAAAGAATTGAGTTTTTATCATTTATAGAAAAAAAGTTATGAATTTCGGGAGGCACATCACTCTTAAAAAATGTAGTTTGTTGTAAAAAACTACTTTTCAAGGGAGATGGAAAAATTAAAAAAAAAATCCTTCAAAAAAATTTGAAAAAAATATATATAGAATCTACAGACAAAATTCTACAAATCACTAATTTACATCATCTTCAAATTCTTAATAGTTTAAAAGTTATAGTTGTCGGAAGTTGAAGATTATTTTAAAATTGTTCATCTCAGTGTCAAAAGTGGCAAAAAAGTGGGAACCATTATTGTGAGTTCACCCTATACTTATCGCAACAACACTACTTTTCCATTTTAAATGAATACTACCAAGAGTTGTTTGTGTTGATGTGGAATTGGACTACAAGTGTGTGTACATATGTGTGTCCACATACATACACATATACATACAAGATTAAAATTATAGTTCTAATTTGGATTAGGTATTTAAGTGTTACAAAAGTGGAAAGGAATGTGTTGGTTACACTTTTGGGAGGAAAGTATGGCATTGTTTGTATTAAATAGGTAGATATTTATTCTAGGTATCGAATTATCAAACATGTTTGCCATTTTGTTTACCTAGTTAAAATACTTTTTGGTAGGCATGTATATCATCTTGTCCACTCAATTGACAAACTCTACATTGTTATTATTGAAACACCCCAAGACTTAGAGGGAGGGTGAATCAATATTGAACAATTACTTATACTTTTAATCACAACTTCATATTCAATTAATACTTAGTCTAATTAGTAGTGATGAAAGATAAAATAGTGAACATCATACATAAGAGAACAAAAGATTAATCTGGAAAACCCAAAAAGGGAAAAACCATGATGAGAGTTAACTCACAATATATGAACAAGATTACAATATTTGTTTTAGGCACACTACCAAGGAAGCTCAATGCTCCCAGAAGAACTTTCAGGTTGAGGTGCACTACCCAAGGGAAAGATACAAGGGAATTACAAGTTGAGACTCACTGCCTTAGGGCAAGATACAAAGAACTTTCTAGGGAGACTCACTATCTCCAAGCGAGGTGTATGCAGGAAAAGCGGGTCGATAGAACTCAAAATGTGAAAAACGGAGCTCTAGGGAGCCTTGCTCACACACCCACGAGACTTCTTGGTGCAAGTTATGGAGTCATGAAGTATGGCTCAGCTTCCCAAGGATGGTTCCATGGTTCTCTATCTTGCACGGTCCCTCAAACCAATGTTTTTGCTCTCAGATCACTGAGCAAAATGGTTTAGGGATGACAAATGCAAGAATGAGGGATGCTTTTGTTGTTTTTAAGATGAGATGCATCCTAAGCTATGCATGCTGCTACAAATGCAATAAGCTAGCTATAAGATGACAAGGTTAGTAAACCCGACTATCCTAGCATACTATATTAGTTTATGATTTAAGCTAAATGATAAGGAACATACTCTAAATTAGCATTTTTAGATTAATTCCTATTTAAAAGAGAAGCTAAATGATGAGCATAAAATGAGATATGAAAGCTTGAATGGATTTGAGTATAAGTGTGATGCTTAAAGACTTGGATGATGAAAAATGGAGGAATGAGAGCTCTATTTATAGCAAAAACAGGGCAATGGATGGTCAGGATTGAAAGAGGCAATCAAGGGCCAAGTTTGAAAGTTGGGAATCCATGTTTGCAATTGGCACCAATGAAATGGTGACAATTATCAACATAAGGTTGGTTGAGAAGAGATGTAAGAAGCATTAAATGCTTGAGAAGACCTCATGGTTACCCTAGGGGTTAAGGGTTAAGGTTAAGTTAGGGTTATCCATTGGATAAAGCTTTTATCCAAAGGATAAACTCTTGTGCAAATGTTTAAGGATAACTATAATGCCCATACCCTAGTCGGATTTTTAAAACCCGTTTAACCTTGATTGACTTCCTATGTGGCATTCTCGAATGGTAGATTAACCGATATGCAATGTGTAGCTTAGATAATATAAATAAATTGTGCATACTTATTATTGTGCTTTTGCATCGATTTTCGTGTAAATGTAATTGTTTCCTAACCCTTGTGATAAATCTTGAGCTAACGTCTTCATTGAATAGGTATTTGTATATGCATGCTTGTATGAATTCATGGGTGCAGGAGATTGCAGGTACAACATCGCTTAGGGCAAGGTTCATCTCCTTTGGAATTTGCAAGGTTGAGTATGCTCGTTCATCTTTTGAATTCGGATTTAGTGGTCATATAACTCTCGTCTTGCCTTAGCCATGGTTAGGTGAGCATCGTGTGTGGATTCGTGGGGCTTGCGTTTCATTGGGATGCGTGTCGAGAGACTCGGAGGACTTCCTCGATTTGCGTGCCATGCGCGAGGTAAGTGAGGGTTGTGATCCTAAGTATTAAATTCAAAATTACGAGTAGACGAGCACATTAGAAATTTAGAAATTTAAATAGGTAGTTTCTTTTATAGGATTAATCACTAATTTAAGAGATTGCTTTAAATTGTTATTGTAGCAAGCTTAAGGTATTTAACTGGGGTTAGTGTGCTCATTTACGCATTTGTAACTTTTATGCATTTGTAGTTGAGAAATTTGAATAAACAAGACTCTTGCATTAGATTAGTCATTTATTTAAAAATGTCGCTTTATTAAGTTATAGCGAGTTAATTTAATAATTAATTTTAATATCTACGATTTTAATAAATTATGCATTTTAGAAGGAAAATTTTTAAAGTCGTTTGGGAGATGGAAATAAATTACTCATTTTCGCATTTTGGAAGAAAAGGGATAAATTATTATTATTTAAACGAAATTATTTCCTTTTTACTTGTATAGTTGATATAGTATAAAAAGATTGATTTTTAGAAAATTAAAATTTAATCAAAACGCCTTACCCGGTAAATAGACCCGAAATATAAATGCAGGCCTAAATCGATATTAAGAAATTAAAATTTAAAACTCAATAAGAAAAAGAAGCATTTTAATTTTAATAAGGGAAAACATATGAGATTAATAAATAATGGTAATGAATGACTTCCATTTCATTTTCATTCATTTTATTTCAAAAATAAATGCCTAATTTCGAAATTAAAAATTAGGGCAAAATTAGGGCTTTTTCTTTTTAACCTAGTTTTGGAGACATTTTGGGGGTTCTTGGCTTGGGAGTTTTTTGGGAGAAAATTGGAGAAATTTTGCATTGAAGCAGCAGATTGGAGAAGCTCTTCCTCAAGATACATGCCCGGATTTGCACTATGAGGTAGGATTCGAATCCACTACCTTATTTATTTGTTGAATACAAAAAAAAATAGTCTTATCCATGAATGATTTGGGGTTAGTTTTCAGATTACTTTCAATCTAGTTGTTCTTGAATCAAACCCTCGTTGCTTGATGGATTTTGTGATTTTTAACTTGTTAGAAAATTTTCTCCCATAATGGAGATTTTGGAATAAATCTGGAAATTTATTATAAGACTGCAAAATGGGGTTTTATTTTGTTTACATCTTCATTTTGGGTGTTTTGTTTCATGATATTCAAAAAAATATATGAAAACAGAGAGGTTGCTGGAAAATACTTGAGTTTTGTGTTTTCAGGCTGTTGTTTTGGAGAGATATTCACATATCTCTTTGTTTTGTTTCCTTATTCTATTTAGTTCTGAAAAATTTAATAAAAAAACAAAATATATATTGATATAAAAATGGAATGGGTTTGCTGGGAATTGTTTTCCTTTCTTTCTGTCTCAGGCTGTGTGTGTGCACTGAGATTCTTGTTATTTCCTTTATTGTTTTCAGACTGTGTTTTTAATGTCTGTAATAAAGTAAATTTTAGAAAAAGAAAATTTAAAAAAAAAAAAATTTAAAAAAACTGGGTTTTGTGCCCCCACGGCATTAGCTACCAGCTGGTAGCGATCTGCTACCAAATGGTAGCAGCGCTACCCTTGGTAGCGCCCTGCTACCATTTGGTAGCAGCGCTACCAAAAGGTAGCTAGGCTGCCAAGGTGGGGGAGGGCCCACGTGGATGTCCACGTGGGTACCCTCTCCCTCTCTTTTTTTGAATTTAAAAATAAGTTTATTTTAAATTGTTTTATTTAACCGTTATTTATTTTATGATTATTTTATATAATTTGTTTAAAAAGAAACAAAAAAAAAATGAAGTTATAGCAATTTAAAAATAGTTTATTTTGTTTGTTTTAATTAATTATTATTATTTGTTTATTATTTTCTATAATATGTTTTAAAAGAAAAAATAGAATTCAGTTTATTTAGTGAGTTAAAAATTAGTTTAAGGGATTTGGATCTAGTTGCTTGGATATTAAGTAATTTTTTTAAAATTTAGTATCTTATTTAATTTCAAACTAGTAAATAATATATTTGGAATTTGAGAAAGCAACACTTAGTATATCTTTACGCTAATACGCATTTTTAAATATAGTTAAATTATCCAAACCATAAACTCGACCGACAATTGTGGATAAAGATGATATGGGTAAACAAATGCATCTTCCGGGTGATGTCCTTGCAGTTTAAATTGCTGTAATTAATTTGGTTAGTTTATAGTAAGACTTGATATGCTAGTTTTGGTCATAAGTCAATCAAAACCCTAGTTAGGGTACCGTCAAACAATAGAATTTTGGTTTGGTTGTCTTCTTTGTTATGTTTTAATTTGACCCATTTTTAAAAGGGATCACTATGTAATAAACTAACGAGGTAGAGGTGGAATGGTGTATGTGTTCGCCTAAAAGGCAAGATTGTAAAGACATGTAAATATGTAACCTTAACTATATTAAATACCAAAAGGGTCTTGCAGTTGAGCAGACCCGGAGATGTAGCCCATCCGGGGTGAACTCCGAGATCATATTCAGTGTCATGCGATGTTTATTGCGTACTTTGTTTTATGTTTTAAATTATCTTGAATGGTTGTACTCTTGCAAAGTGTATGGTGTAAATTAAATGCATTTAAATTTAAATGTATAACATTTTTCATATGGGTAACGCAGTTATTTAAGTTCATAAGACGTTGTGAATTATGAATATGACATGGTATTTAAATATTGAAATTAAAGTGTGGAAAAAGTAAATCGATAATGTTAATTTGAATTGTAGTAGTGGAAGGAATCTAGATAGAACTACTTCATTGGATTAATTGTTAAAAAGTATGATAATTGGAATGAATGTAAAAAGGGGGAACAAAGTTTAAAAAAAAAAAATTGTGTCACAATTCTTGGATTGAAATTTACAGGAAGAACATCATATAAATATCTATCTGCTTACCCTAGTAAATGAATCACGCCATGTCAATTATGTTTCATTACATTGAATGAATTTGATAAGTTATTTCACGTTTAAACCTCAACAATAATCCTCATCAGATTAATTTGATAATTCGTGAGGACTCAACTAGGCATCCATGTTGTATATTGGATGGATATACACATTAATCCATGTTGCAATCATATTCAGTAATCCTCACCAAATTACATTTATATTGGGTGAAATCAATTGGATATCCATATTTTTTTTAATCTCTTATAAAAGGAATCCCTCATGATTGCTAAAATTAAACTAAAATGGAAAAGTAGTTGATTTGTTGTTCAAACATTAAATCCTAGTAAAAGTATCTCTCTCATTTTAAGATCATTTAACAAGAAGAGAACAAAACAAGAGATATGCAAAAAGATAATTTGTATTTTAATCCGAATAGAAGAACGTCATTATGATCTTATTACTTTAATCTTGAAATGTTAAATATTATCTTCCTAACTATATCTTAAAGTTAAAGGATGAACTCTTGTGGCTCAAATACATTTTTCATGTAATGATTCTAGCCATCTAGTAGTATTATTTATAAACTTCAAGTGAATTCCCATGGCTACTCACACTATACCTATCATAAGAATTTTCAACCCATCAGTTGGCTACGCATGGAACCAAATGAAGGGATCTCACTCTGATTGTTGTAGTTAATCCCTAAGGAACGAATTCTTCCTATGAACCATACTTTTAATATTTAAGAAAGATATCAAGTGTGGGTGAATATCCTAAGATCAAATGAAGGAAACCACGCTTTACTAATCGTAGTTTAACCTTAAATGTATGAATCTCATTAAGCCTATTATTAAACATTAAAGGATGAAATCATTTGTGAATGGATACCTCAAACCCAAAGAATGAACCTCACTATATTAAAAGCATGAACCCTTTTGGGAGACCTCTTAATGAAAATTATGAAAATTAAGTGCATTAATTAAATAACCTATCAAGGGCCTCCTATTCACCCGAAGTAAATGATCGATTCCTAAAATTTGAAGATGCCAAACCATTAGCCAAGATCTATGCGTTATCTCGTAATTAAGATATCTAGTTTAATGGATCTAATGACGCAAGTTGAGTTAGGTGTAAGGTTATGTAATCGCGTTAGGAAACTCCTTAGGATTGTTGAGCCTTCCGCTGTGATAACTAAGTTGACAGATAATCTCCAATGTATCTTAATGTTGTGTCTAATTATGAACTGAGATAACTTCAAACTATCTTATGGTTGTAACTTTTCATTAATGCTCCTAATTATTACTAAAAAAAAAAAAATTTACACCCTATTGAGTGTTTTTAACTTAAACCCTTAGGGGTTTCCTGGCGGGGCATTACAATAACCATGGTCAAAGCAATAGATGTTTGATGAGACCCTTGGGTTACATGGAGGTTGAGTTTATGTAAATTCTTTAACCATGTAAGAAGGTTGAGTTAACCATTAATGGTTATGAAGACTTTGGGGACAAATTTGTAAGAGTCCTTCCAAATTTGGGGGTATTCAAGCTTGTTGAATGGATAAAGGCTTTAATGCATTTTGAAGAATTTACTCCAAATTTGAGAAGTGACCTCCTCAAATTTAGGGAAAAGGGGTAATGGATGGGTTTGGGTTAATTAATTAGGATTAGAAGAATCTAGAAGAGGTTAGAAAGAGGGTTAGGATGCAAGTGGGAGGTGTAGGATTTTGCAAGTGGGTGAGGGAAAATAGGTTTTAATTGAATTTAATTCAATTTGGTTGCAATTAAATAAATTAGATTTATTTAATTTAGGATAACTATTTTAATTAAATTTGAATTTAATTAAAAAGTGGACGGGGGCTTTAATTGAATAAAATGAATTTATCCTATTAAATGGTATAGTGAATTTAATTGAGTAATTTACTTAATTAAATAGAGGAATGTGGGTAATTTAATTAAATTGGATTTAATTAAATAGAGAAATGAACATAAAATATTCATTTAGGAATATGGTCATTTTTATGCGTCTACACAAGGTGCACAAATGTAAGAATAAAGATAAATAAGACTTCAACAACACTACTTCCAACAATATCCTGTGAATGTAGGTACTCACACAAGCAACCATTATGCAATTCAACACCAATAATTTCACCACATACTTCTGCAACCTCAACTTCACATCTTCCACTATTTAATTTGACTCACACACACATCATATTGATTTGATATTTTATATATATTATCCTATTCATCTTAAAACATCAATTAGGTTGAACAAAACATGGGACAAGCATAAGTCCTATTAAGTTGGCCACCAAACATAATTATGGTGAATGCGGTTCAATATAGGAGATAGAAAGGACCTAAAACATCATATTACAACTTTCTAAGTAGTCCCAAACATCACACATGCTAACACACATCATCCAAAGTTAGCAACAAGGTAATGTGTAAATGAACCATGTAGCACATAACTAGTCAACCCAAAAGCTTATCTTCCAAATGAGTTAACTCAATGTGGATCCCCACAAGTCAAATTATGACCCAAATATAGCTTAACACTATGTCCAATGCTAGCATAGACCCCCAAGAGCATAGTACAAGAAAGAGAACGGACTTTATCGACCAAACCACAACAATTACCTTGAAATTCTTACACTAGACATAACGTTGCACCAAATAGATCATCCAACATCATGTAGAGCACATATGGACATTACTTGAACACCCAACAACATTCCCAAAAAATTATTTCTCATTATGACATCAAAAACTATTGGCGCAATACAAACAAATACATAACACTTCATTCCAGAATGTTAGATCACTTGGTCATGAACAAAACATCATTAACTACACTTGCGAAACACTTCAACACCTAAAATTGAAATAAGACACATCACACATATTGTAAGCATGTCCTCCAAGCTTCGACAATAGAAGCACCAATACAGATAAATGTGGAGCATTTTTTGGACCAATCTTGATAAACAACCAGATTTGCCAACAAATTGCAATTACTAACCACATTAGATGAACACCAAGAACTTGAAAAAGATAGGAGTGAAATGTCCACCTAACATACATATTATGTTCAAATCCACATGAATATGTAATCAAATTTAGAGGAATGTAGAGCATTCTTCCAAATTATCTTCAACATACATTCCTACAATTACTTACTCCATTGATCTTCCAAAGACTAGAATGTCCTAGAAACAACATTTCCTCACTTAGGAGAAATCAAGAGAGAGAGCACACCATCCTATAGTATACATAAGATGATCACAATCATATCCACTTTATTACCATGCTTCTAACCCTCATCTTAATATTTATAATCCTCATTTGAATACGGTATCATCATTATACCATTTGTACTCTATATTAATGACAACATCTGACAATCAATGAAAACGACTATCAATAATCTTCCCATACTCTGAAAATCATCATACTAAACATATCATTAATGACAACACACAAACTATAGGTTGACATTAATGATAACTGCCAATGGTTATGTTATTTGAAATTAATAGCATACAAATTAGCAAATAAATTTTGTTCCAATTATAGCCACAATTATTGTTCACCATGCTTATTCATAATCAGACAATCATTCATATGATTTCTACCAGGAGTTATTTGTGTTAATATAGAATTGAACTATATTACTAGACAATTGCATATATGTATGTGAGTGAGCTCATGCACATTGTGTGTGTGCACACATACACATGTTCGTGGTGCCCAAAACCACAGATTGTAAAACCCAAAGACTTGCCAAATCCTCAAGCAGTCCAATCAGCCTTGGCCAACGAATAGGGATAGTCAAAGACTAAATCCCTCTGCACTTTAGGCTCCACTAAACCTAGGCGGGTGTACCTCACACTCTCAAGCACAACAGAGATTATTTAAAGTGGATTTAAGCCTTTTAGCAAATTACAAACTGGCAAATTGTTGTCTGCAATTATGCTTTATTATGTGCTTTAATGGAATGCTTTGAAAAGAAATGATTGTGAATGTATATTGAAAATAAGATTTCTTTCAGGACATATAAGAAATATGCAATAGATTAGTTCAAAAGGCTTTATAAGAATGTTTCTCTCTCAAGGACCTTATGCGTATCAAATTGGAATCTCAGAGAATGAATAATAGACCAGTGCCTCTATCCAAGAATATATATGATACTTTGTGGACAAATAACTTTATAAACTCAAGAGACAATGTTAATCGTCACTATAAAGGTTCAATATGTGTCACATAAACAATAAGAACCCAATCTCACATTTAATGTAACAACATGTGATTCACATTATAGCAAATCCGTAAACAAATTTATCAAGAGGACATAAAATATTTCATCAACACAGAAGTATATACTATATTTGAAGTAGAAACAACGAACCTTGTATATTAATCTCTAAGAAATGACAACACACAAAAGCTACACTTGGAGATACTTCATTACAATTTTTTTGCACAAAATGATACTTCTTCTTCCTATAGACTTCCCTAATACATATAGCCTATATCCCTTACAAGCAGTGATAGATTGTATCCCCTCATACAAAAAATGACTCCATATAAATATGTGAGCCAATAGACACGAATGAAAGGACACAGCCTTTCATTTACAGAAGGAAGCTACATACAGTTGTTTTCCAAAGGACACACCCTTTGGTTTACAGATATAATTTAAAAGAAAAACCCTAAAACACCATACTAAATAATGCTTTAATAATATATCCTTTATCCTCCATTTTGATAATATTTCTCGGCAAATATTCATCATCTCCTCAATATCTCTTGCGCAATAAGGTGAACCAATCAAATCCCTTTGATTTGACCATTAACTATATCTTACCTTTTATTAGGTAATAATCCTTTATGTAAAATAATTGTTTTAGGATAATTCACTTAAATCAAAATATTTTACACTTGTAAATATTAAAAATAATTTGCCCTAATAATAGTTATCATTAAATAACATAAGGTAAAAGATTTTATATAGCAAATAAAAGCATATACTTCCCTATGTAAAAATGATATTCGTGGAAAAACTTCTATACCTTCTCACCTTTTAGGGAAATCTAAAATAGGTTGGAAATATTTTATCACGTGGACATACCCTTGCAAAAACATGCATATGAAAGGATTGCATTATAACATTAGTCTTCATCTTTAATAAATGCAATTTCATCACTTTGTTTGTGGTAAAAGTATATTTTCTTAAAATAATAATAATTACACTTTGATGCTTAAAAGCATTATAATTATTTTCCCTAATGAATTATTCTATTCATTGATCCATGGCAATTATATTTATAAGAGAAAAGAAAATATCATTCATCAAATGTAATTCATTATTTTCACTATGTGTCAAAAGCATTTGTAAATATAATATTCTCCTTTCAAAATAATACAATGTAGAAAATATATAATCTTTAAAATAATAATTTTCCCTTTTTAATCGTATTTACATGAGCGGTAAAAAAAAATAGTTAACACAGTAAAATATTATACTGAATTCTTTAGATAAGAAAATACTTCCTGTGCATGCAAACCTAATAAATATTATTTGACAAGTATCTCCATGAAAACATTAAGGCAAAACTCTTTCAATAATTTTTAAAAGAAGAAATCTAAAAAAAAAAAAAAAAGAATCATTATGATAAAAAAATTTCAAAATAAGAATGTCACTTCAATAACATTTTGAAAATAAAACAATATTACCTTATTGATCTCCATCGGCATAGTTTTTTATGTCGATCCCCCATGACTTACTTATTTGTCTAGCATCATAAAACCATTAATAAAAATAATTTACCCTAAGAAATCTATTTCCTAATATTTGGGAGATTTTCAAGAATGATCTATAAAATGGAAATAACCTAAAATAAATAAAATTTCAAGATCAAGAAGTCCCTATAATAATGCCTTTGGAGAAAAAATCATAATTAATTTACCTTATGAGATAAAAAAACCTTTTACCTCCCTTAAAATACTTTATATATTTTATTTAAAAGATTCAAAGTATGCTCTTCATAATGTGTCCTTAAATAATTTATTTAAATGATTTAAATATATATTGAAATTAGAGTATTTATATATTGCTTTAAAAAATAAACTCTTTATTTCCTTCAAGCGACTACATAGTGTTTGATCATTTTATTTGATCAAACAGAAAATCTTTTATTACACGAGCTCAAAGTTTGTCTTAGTTTTTAAAACATCATATAGTTTCATAACACAAATAATTTAAATGCGATAATATTAATTGGAGGATAAAATTAATATTTTTAAACTTAAATACTTCCAATTAATATAATTAAGATTGATTGTAAAAAAAATAAAAATACTGTGATGGAATTAAATCAATGTAATGTCCTTGTAGGAGAAAACTGCTCAATGTCTAGATAACATGATTTTGAGAAAAATTTAACATTGCACATAGTAAATTGCATTTGGATTTATTTTACAAGGTAATAATATAATACTAAAATTTGACATAATAATACTTGCATGTAAACAGAAATGCAAAGGTATCTTACTTTCGAACAAAAGAATTAGGGTTTTAGAGGGCGCACCTAGAGAGATCCAAATTTATGAAGCACATACATACCTCGCATCATAGGTTCCCCAAAGAACTCCTAGCAACTCACCATCCGCCTTAACAGTCCTATCGAGACTCGGCATAGCATAAAATTTCTTCTTTCGATGTCCCGATGAGTCCTCACTTAATGCTTACTTTTATCGATATAGTCTACACCGATATCCTCGCAGGCGGTTCTATCTTCGTTGGGGGTCAGAATAGCCTTTTTCTATTCCTCCCAAAGTCCCGATGAGTCTCCAATGAACCTTTATGCTTTATGCTTCCAAGTTTATTTTATCAGCATAGGTAATGCCAATGGTTCCGCCTTCCGATCCTCCATGTCATCAGGAGTCGGTCTAACTATTTTTGCCTTATCTCGATATGGTCCTTTTCTCTAATGGGCCCACCTTCGATTTCCTTTAGTCATCGGGTATCGAGATAGATTTTTCTCATTACTTCCGATCTCCTAATACTATAAGTCCATGATCCACATTTTCTTATCGTCACAAGTCACACTAATGACTTCATAGGCCATCGGTATAACAATTTCTACATTTTGCCAATAAGCCGATGTATGTCGATAGGAAAACAACCGCCTTATGTTTCATCAGAACAATCTATCCCGATGACATGACTTTCTCAAGAACGCGCACCATGCTGAGTATTTTTTAAATGCTCCAAAGCATTCGCATGTTGTTTCATTAGTATAAGTTATGCCGATACTCCTTCTCTTGCTTGCCAATGTTGTTTCATCAGGACTACTTATGTCGATGATTGAAATTTTGTAATTTAGCACAGATGGACCATCATTGTTGAATATTAGTGATCCCCACTTTTCCCACAGGATCTGATACATACTAGAAGACAATCCTAGATCGTACCATAATGACTTCTCTGCTAACAAACGTTTCCATAATGGATTCCTTGTGCAATCTATACTTAGTGCATGCCCTTAGTGTGCCCAAGTGATACCTTGATACTCCTGAAACAACTGATCTTTTAGAGAACTTTACATGTGCTAATAAAGTTCCTGCACATACAAACCAGCAATAAATGCTCATATGATAAAAGAAAAAGGTCTCCATATAGCATAAAATATTTTGTAAAAATATGTGCTAACAATGGCTCTTTCTGGGGATGTATGTTCTCTTTAAGGACATAGCAAGATCCCAACTATCTTTGGAGAAGTAGACCATCAAATAGAACCCCTTCTGTAGATCATTATCTGAATCTCGGGTATCCCTAGGCCCCCACAAATTAAAATTTTCTCTTCCCTCTGTCAAATACCTGATTCTGATTATGCAACAATATGAACCTTCTGAAAACACTATAATTTTCACCTGCCCCAATATCTATATATTTCATTGTATTCCTTTTCTCCACTCTACTGTAATAGGCACAAATACACTCCACCAATATTACTTGATCACTGTATCATTGATTATATATGGCTTCTGGATTTGCAATTTGAGAAATATTTATCCAATGTTTATTTGAAAACCCTAATTTTTCATCGTATGCCTCATCTTTGGAAAAAAATAAATCAAATTTACTATATGTGAATCTCACCTGAGTGTAATTTTCCCATAAAACTTCCATATCATAAATTTGAATATTTTTCTCATGGTGCAATGCATTTTTCAACTGTGCAATACTCCTTCGGTAAAAAATATTTGGTAAATAATTCTTATAACATTTTGAAATATTTATATCCATAATATATGAATTTGGATACCCCAAATTTTCATAATTATCCTTTGTATCATGTTGTATCTTCTTTATTGACATTATGTCCCAAAACACCCTATTTCTTTCACATAACAATTTAACATGAAAGTGATTTTCAAAAATATTTTTGTGAGATAAGTCATCATATATTATTATTTTACTTTCATCATATAGTATTTGAAATTTTTGGTCATCCCCAAATGCATTTTCTCCTTCCCCTTTCTCATATAATGCTTTCAGACAAACATTATTTTTGAAAGCATTATGTGAAAATATACTATTCCTTTTGGTCATATCACCATTTATTATTACCATATTTTCCTCTATGGTTTCCATTTCTGAAAAACTATGATCAAACTTGCTTCCCTCTAACTGCAACTATAGACACTCAAAATCATCCAGTCTAATTAAATAAATATTTTATTTATTTAATTATCTAAGCCTAATTCTTCTATTAATTAAATAAATCTTTATTTATTTAATTAATTCATTTATCTTCTTCTAGCCTTATTTCTCATTTAAATAAATACATTTATTTATTTAAATTATCCTTTTCCTAAATTAAATAAATATCTTATTTATTTAATTATCTCATTTCTTCTATTAATTAAATAAATCTTTATTTATTTAATTAATTCATTAGCTTTTTCTACACATGACACATGTCATTCATCTCTTAATTCCTACACTACCTACCCCTTTCATTATTTTATTATTTCTTCTACCTACCTTCTAATCCTAGCCGACCTCCTTTTTACACCTCTCAATCTTATCTCTCCATTTCTTATAGTGTCTTCTATTTAAGGAGATGCTTCCTTCATTATCAAACCCCCTAACAACTTGATCATTCGATTATATTACGATCCTACTTGCAACCACATTCCGTTCTTTGTTGAGCTCTTGTGCACATAGAATTTGAGAGCAAATATATCAAGCAAGATCAATGGAGATAGGAAGAATGGAGATCAAAACCCTATTGGACATGTGATGGTATAATCTTTGTGATTTTGTTTTATTTACATTGTCTTAGGTAATCTTCATATGTTATCGTGGATCTTTGTTGATTGTTAGGCTAGGGTTTGGTGGTTGAATTCATTTAGCCTTTCAATATTGCTATTATTATTATCTATTTTCACCATATACATTTTGGCACGCCCGGTGGGACCCTTGTCCCTTTGCATTTAACCTCCTTGTTGCAGATTTTGCGTTTTTGAGGTTGCAGGTCGGACATTTTCGGCAGCATTTTTGGTATTTTCGCGTCTGTGCACTTTCGGATCACGTTTTTTATTTTCTGGCGCGTCTGAGACAGCTGGATCCGCATCTGTGTTTTGGTCATATTTCATTTTGCAGGTTCCAGGGAGGCGCGTCTGTGTTACTGAAGCGCGTCTGTGTCGTTTTCAACCGCGTCTGTGTACAAAAAGCGCGTCTGTGGTTTTTAATCGCGTCTGTGTCTCACAGAACTGCGTTTCTGTTGCTGAGTCGCGTCTGCATAGGCGGTAATCACGTCTGTGTATTGCCTGTTTCAAAATTTTGGAAATTTTATTGATTTGGTTTTCGGATTTTGCATTTAGGGTTTCAGATCTGGTTTATTTTTGGACTAACATTTTCAGATCTAGCTAACACAATTGGTGCAGCTTGCCTTGGAAGCTAAATCATTTGGTTGAAGGCCCCTATTTTCACAAAGTCTTTTGGGTTTTAAAATTTACCTAACTTGTGTGTTTGCAGGAAGGGGTGATTATTTCAAACAACCCAAACTCCTAACAACTCTTTGTTGCAGGTCCTTGGCAAGAGTTTTTGATTTTTATTGTGTGCCTTGTTTTCATAGACTAGCAAACACTTCCATTGGTGCACTAAAATTGAATCATTGTCTTTTGTGTCTTAGCAATAGGCTCTTTTTGTTTAATCTTTAGAGGGCCTGTCTTCCCGTGTGGTCATTAGGACTGCTAGTGAGAAGAGAACGACCCAAGTGGTAGCGAGGAAAACCCACCTCCTCCGAACCACTATAAACAAATGTATTCATGGTGAAAACTATGGATAACGTGTGCTGATTAGTTCATATCGACACTATGTCTCCCCATAAACCCGTTTGATCAAATTTATTTGATCATTTGTAGGGCATAACCCTACCGGCTAGGAGCCTTCTGTATTTACAGAGCTGAAAGTGTCGCATGTATGGCCACACGAGTGGATGCCCTTACTAGCACCTTTTTGTTTTAAAAGCCCAAATCCTTCTAGTTGTTGGGGCAGGAGGTCGGACCTCTGGTAGCGGCCCACACACATACGGTTCTTAGTAGAGATACAAAGTTCGCCATGGGGATTTTTCATGGGGACTGATGCTTGGCTAACCCGAGAAGTGAGTGCCGAGGGTGGAGCCAGTGAGGTCAAGCATCTAAGTATCCGCTCTGAATAGCGTAGCCTCGGGGGTAAAACCCTATGTGGGATCAACAACTATTGTCTTGGCTAGCCATAAGAATTGTGCTTCACTTCTTTTAAACATTCAAACATTCAAAAACCAAACAGCAAAACATTGTGTCTTTTGTGTCTTCAAGTGTATGCAAAACAATTTTACATCAAACAACACACTTTTCTTGGAGTCATTTTGGAGTCTAAACACTTGCAAATATTGAGTCCTCATCAACATTGTGTCCTCTTATCACGAAAAAACAGTCAAACAGTCAGATTTGGTCACAACAAAACGACTTCACAGATTGGAAAAAATTGCACAAAGTTTACAGAAATGCGTCTGTGTCTGTTTTAACTGCGTCTGAGTCATCTAAACACGTCTGTGAAGGGCAGAATAGCGTCTGTGTTTATAATAGCGTCTGTGTTGAATAGAAACACGTCTAAGTTGGATAACCGCATCTGTGCAGTATACAGGCGCGTCTGTGTTCAAAATTGCAAGAAAATTTCACAGTCCACCAAACAAAAGAAATCAGTTTCGGAATACTTGAGCTTCCTAGGTTGTTTCTCCAGGTTTCATTTAGCATTCAACCTGTCTTTGGGTCTCACAAAATCCATCATTGCTTTACACCTTACATTACATTCACACTTGTCTAAACTTGGGTCAAAAGGTCACTTGCTTGTCCTCATCATACTTTTTCAACACACTACATACAACAACACTTTGCTAAGTGGTCCCTCATCAAGGTTTCTTACCTTTGGGTCTCATTTGGTCTTACTTAAAGTCAAGGTCAGCTTACCTCATCAAGAGAAACTATCCTCTCTTTGGAAGTCACACCTACTCTACTACATACATACTTGGTCTTACACTTTGGACATTGCAAGTACACTTCAGACTCATTTACATTCCATTCAACTCTTGGTCTTCCATACTCTTTTTCCATTTTCATCTAGTCTCACACATCTTGGTCAATACCTAGTTCATGGTTGAAACCCATTTTCAAAAATCTAGGAGAGAAACTAAAGAGGCTCAAGAGTCTGCAAACATGAGTTCTTATGAGTATGACAATGATATATTTTTCAATCCTGCGCACACTACATTGCTTGACATGGATGTCTATAGAAACATTCCAAATGTTGAGAACATGGACACTACAAACAACAATGCTACACACAATGACAATGTGGACAACTTTTCAATACATTCAGCAAATGTGGAAGAATCCATTATGAATCCCTATTTCAATCGATTGGTTGAGGAAATAATGAGGAGGGATAGACAATATTTCTTACACATAATGGCACAAAGTGGAGCCAAGATACCTCATGATTTTGACATGTCTCAAATTATGGAAAATTGACCTTTGCAACAAACTCACTCCAACATGGATCAAAGGAGACCTAATAGTGGAGGAAATAGAGGACCACATATGGTACCTGAATCACCATCAGCTTTGCTTCAAAAACCATAGGTCCCACATACACATGGTCAAGTATATGATACTCACCTTCGTAGACCAACATGGAAGTCTTATGCAGATAGATATGCTCAAGCTATGGATCAACCAAAACAATTGGATATTCAAAGGCATGCTCAAAATTTGGACACAAGGAAACCCCGTGTCAAATTTGGGGGCAACACAATAGAACATGACATACCTGTAGAGTATGGCATACATGCACAAAATAAATATGGTGTTCCTCAACATGAATCTATACCAAGTGCTCCATATATGCCGCATTAATATAGACCTCCTCCATATGAACATGTGTATGATCAATATCATCCATATATGCAGCATGCTCCTCCTCAAATTGGTGCCCCAAACATGGGGTATGGTTTAAGAAGTCGATCTCCACCTAAGAGCAATTTGGAGCAACAAATCAGGGACTTACAAAAGAAAATGGAGGACATAAATACACCGAAGCCAACATACACAATGAGAGACATATGTCCTTATCCATTCGACAAGAGCATTCCAATGCCTCCATTTCCTACACACTTTGTGACGCCTAAATTTGATAAGTATAGAGGAAAAGGGGATCCTAAGGCACACATAAGACAGTTTTTCACAGCTTGCATTGAAGTAGCTTCAGAAGAGACATATTTAATGAGATTATTCCCACAAAGCTTACGTGATCAAGCTATGGAATGGTTCTCCCAACTCCCACCTGGTATTAAGTCATGGGGTGACTTAGTAGAGGCATTTATTCAACATTTCTCCTACAACATAGAGACAGACATATCGGTCACTACTTTATGCAACACCAAGCAAAAAGAGGGAGAGTCTTTTGCATCATTCTTACAAAGATGGAGAAATCTAGCCAGCAGATGCTCTTGTGAAATTCCACAGAAACAAATGGTAGAAATGTTCACACAAAATGTTAACAAAGACATTGGCTATGGTCTAAGAAAAGCTTGTTTGTCCACCTTCAAGGATGTCATTGAAAAAGGCTTAGCAACAGAAAAGGTCCTAATTGAGCAAGGAGTCATTAAGATATTTAAGGAGAACAAAGATGACTTTAAAGGAAAAGACAAGCCAAGATTTTGGAATAAAAACAAAAACACAGTCAATGATGGTGTTGTTGATGCCAATACAGTGCGACCCAAATTCATCTTTTCGAGATCAAGTTCTACAAACAATCAAGTGAATACTCAAACAACTTCTAGATCATGAAGGAAGTACACCCCATTGGGAGAACCACTTGAATCAGTCTTCAAAAAGCTTGTGGCAAACAAAGTGATCACAGTTCCAGATTTTCCTCCATATGAACCAAAGGTCAAACCAAATTGGTGGAATGATGATGAGTATTGTGAATTTCATAAGGGCAAGGGTCATAAAACAGGAAATTGTCATCGATTGAAGAACATCGTACAAGATCTCATTGATAGAGGTGACATTGAGATTGAGGGACACTCATCCAATCAAGAACATGAGATGTTTAAGGAACCATTCCCAAAGCACGACAAGGGAAAAGCTAAAGTAACAGATGATCAAGCCAACTATACTAGAGCACCTTACAACTATGATTCAACTATCAATCATATCTCGATGGACAATCATATCTCTACTATTACCATCAAGAACAAAAATCCTGAGAATCCTCCTCAGAGACCCAAGATTGTCCTAAGAGGTGTTGGATCTTCTTCCGAACCTACCTCTGAATGTCATGTTACAACTCGTCGAGGTAAAATTACGTTGCCAGGTGCCTCCACTAAAAATACCGCTTCTTCATCAACTAAACCTGAGTATGACCTTGTAGAACAGTTAGGGAAGACACCTGCGCTCATCTCCATCCTTGAGCTCTTACGCATATCCCCCGCTCATAAAGCTATTCTTGACAAAATCTTGAGAGACACCGCCGTTCCTACTGATCTGAACGTGGACCAGTTTCAAGCCATGGTGGGTTACCTTTCCATTCCACATTCCCTTACATTCACAGAAGCCGATGACACCTCCGTAAGTCAGCCACATAATGCACCACTACATGTTGAAGCCTTCATACACAAACATCGAATAAAGCGAGTCGTGATAGATGGAGGAGCTGGTCTAAACATTTGTACATTGAGCACCATTAAACAATTGGGATATTCCGATAAAGCTATGAATTCAAAAAATCAAATCACCATCAAGGCATATGATGATGAAGAGCGCTCATCTAAAGGCACAGTCACCTTACCTCTAAGAGTTGGGCCAGTAACAAAGGATGTGGTTTGTCAGGTCCTAGATTTGGATCTCACTTATAATATATTGCTAGGACGTCCTTGGATTCATGAAATGAGGGCAGTCCCATCAACATATCACCAATGCATTAAGTTTCCTCACAATGGAGTCGAGGTAATAGTTAACGGTGATCCTAATCCGTTCATATATTGCAATAACTTGAGATAACATACTGAGACCATCATTCCCAGTAATCGTGAAGCTGTTCCTTCTTCAACATACATTGACCCTGAGTTGTTGAAACCTTCGACATCAAAACAAGGTGAACTTAAAGGCAAATTTCAAGACAAAGGCATGGGAGAATACACCTTAAATCAGACCATGTATTT
The DNA here is from genome assembly GCF_030272615.1 of Cryptomeria japonica. Taxonomy (NCBI): domain Eukaryota; kingdom Viridiplantae; phylum Streptophyta; class Pinopsida; order Cupressales; family Cupressaceae; genus Cryptomeria; species Cryptomeria japonica. Next base: position 131,474,258 of record NC_081410.1, on the reverse strand, counting down.
ACGACAAGTCATGAGCTCTCCAAAAGAATATGGAAGGCCACATCCTAACAAGCAAATGTCCATCATAGTATTCAAATGGGATCCTACTACCTTTCAAAGATGGGGCGAACTGGAAGAGGAAGGTTTATACAAAATTCTCTACAAAGACAGTGAAGATGACACACAAGATCAGATCAATATACCCTGTGAGAAATATGGCAAAGGCTTCAAGATTCTACAAAAATTTGGGTATGATGGAAAAAGCCCTCTTAGGTTACGAAAAGAAGGCGTTATGGAGCCCTTACAACCTGAATTGACTGTAAAAAGGGAATGCTCGAAGGGACTTGGTTTTCTGACTTCCAAGATCCACGCTAAAAGGATAGAAGAGGCATCACGAATCAAAATTGCCAAAGTTCAACAAGAGGATCGCTATTCCACAGACTCCAACAAATGGGAATGGGGTTCAGACAAATCCTCCAGTGACTATGAGCTCACCGAGACATTCAGAGAGCCAGATGAACCCTCAGAAGAAGAGGAATTTTATAAAAAGTTCAGAATTGGTCAAGAAACAACCCATAAGGATTGCACACAGTCTTTGTCTTGCAGTTCTAGGTTGAAATCACATAGGATGATAACACATGTCCCAGAATGTGCTACTAGTAACGACAATTTGGATTCACTCATGATCGAAATTGATGAGGAGAGTGCCATCGATGACCTCGACGATTGCCTTGATATACCCGAATATAACCACATCTTCACTCTTAGCCCCGTAAACTCCGAAAACATTAAAGGCCTTCCCCTTGTTCACCACCAACTCATTGACTGGGATTATGAAGGACCAGCACAGTTTGACACATTCCAAAATGACGAAGCTATTATGGACTATCTTGGCATACGAGATGATCTTCCTCCTGGGGACCACAAAGTAGGATACACTATAGAACTCAACAACATGGCATATTTTGGTGAGGGTGTCGGACCTTCCAGTCGCAAAAATGTGAAAATAAGAACAAATCAAGGGTTTTATGGCGAAAACCACATTGTGGCGCTATCTGATCCCAAAAAAGTAAAAAGAAAGGACATATCTGAGGGCGAAAACCTCTCCGAGGCACCCGAAGATGGAAGGCTCAACATTCTCCTAGCCTCGTATGAGGAAAAGTCATCCATGCTGGTAGAGGAGACTATCAAAACAAACATTGGTATGGAAGAGGTTCCACACAACATATTCCTGGCTAAATCATTGACAGAGTCCGAAAGGTCATAGTTCATAAGTTTCTTCAAAGAACGACAAATCAACTTTGCATGGTCATACGCTGATGTAATGCATCATTTGACAGTCAAACTGGGGGCAAAGCATCCACAAGTGGCATTACTAGTCAAAGCAGAGCTGGAGAAGTTATTGGATGTCGGATTCATATGCCCAATTGATTATCATGAATGGATCTCCAATTTAGTACCTGTCAGTAAACTAGATCGCAGTATCAGAATATGTACAGATTTCAGGGACATCAACAAAGCTTGTCCAAAAGATGACTTCCCATCACCAAATATTGACTTGATCGTTGATCTCACAGCAGGCCATGAAATGTTATCATTAATGGATGGATTTTCTGGTTATAATCAAATAAGGATCGCACCCGAAGATCAACACAAAACATCATTCACTTGTCCTTGGGGAACTTTCTGTTGGAATGTCATGCCCTTTGGGCTAAAAAATGCAGGTGCTACATATCAAAGAGCAATGACCACTATCTTTCATGATCTCATGCACATAATTGTGGAAGATTATGTTGATGATCTCTTGGGTAGATCAGTAGACAGAGATACACATTTGGACATACTTTCAGTCGTCTTTGATCGGTTGGAAAAATACAAAGTAAGATTAAACCCCAAGAAATGTGTCTTTGGAGTAACCTCCGGGAAGCTCCTAGGATTCATTGTGTCCAAAAGAGGAATCGAAGCCGATCCAACAAAAGTCAAGGCTATCTTAGACATGCTGCCACCCAGAAATATCAGTCAAGTTCGATCCTTACAAGGGAGACTCCAGTCTATACGAAGATTCATAGCGCAACTTGTAGATAAGTGTAATCCTTTCCAGCACCTGCTACATAAAAACATCAAATTCAAATGGGATGATAACTGTCAACAGGATTTTCAGACACTCAAAGATTATCTTTTGAATCCTCTAGTTTTCATGCCACCAGTTCTAGATCAGCCTTTTGCTACTATACATATCAGCTACTCCAACAACGCTGGGGGCACTCCTAGCACAACAAATTGCTGAGGGCAAGGAAAAGGCAGTATACTATATCAGTCGCACATTGGTGGGATATGAGCTAAACTACACACCAATCGAGCGTGCATGTCTCACCGTGGTCTTTGCTTCGCAGAAATTACGACATTATATGCTCACTCATAAGACTAAGTTGGTTGCAAGAATAGATCCATTGAAATACCTCCTCAATAAACCAACACTTACTGGGCGACTGGCCAAATGGGTAATGATCCTTAGTGAATTCGACATGGAGTATGTGGACAGAAAAGCAATAAAAGGACAAGCCATCGCAGATCAATTAGTAGATGCCCCCATGATTGATGATGTTCCTCTAAATTCAGAATTTCCAGACGAATCCATTTTAACAATATCACATGCAAAGCCATGGCAACTATACTTTGACGGCTCATACACACAGCATGGGGCAGGAGCTGGTATTCTCTTTATAACTCCTCAAGGAGATTCTATACCAAAATCATATTGTTTATCATTTCTTTGCACTAACAATATAGCGAAATATGAGGCACTAACAACTGGATTACGAATTGCAGTTCAGTGGAAGATCCAGGAACTTCGTGTTTTTGGGGATTCCCAACTTGTCATCCGTCAAGCAACTGATGATTACCAAAAAAAAGATGAAAAATTAATGCCTTACAAGCAAATGGTGGATGATTTGAAACAACATTTCACAAAGATAGATTTTGAGCAGATACCAAGAGAGCAGAATCGTGCTGCAGATGCCATGGCTACAATTGCTTCACTGATTGATCTACCTCAAAATGAGACCTGCTATGAGTTCTTGGTGGACAACCTATTGGTTCCTTCATATGAGATCACTCCTACTGAAATGATATGTGTTGTTGGTCCCGAATCCCAGTTATATGGTTCCATCTTCACATACCTTCGCGACAATACCCTACCTCTTGATCTATCAAATAACCAACGTCGCACCTTCATTCGCCAATCCTCTCGATATGTCATTTTAGCTGATATCCTATACCGGCGAGGTCTAGATGGCACTCTTCTTAGATGTTTAGAAAGTGATGAAGCTCAGATTGTGTTATGTGAAGTGCATGAAGGGATATGTGGTCCACATGCTAGTGGTCCTACCTTGGCCAAGAAACTCATTAGGACTGGATATTACTGGTCCAATATGGAAAAAGACTCATATCAGTTTGTCAAGAAATGTAAGCAATGTTAAATTCATGGAGACCTCATACATGCGCCAGCACAAGAACTACAACCACTTGCGTCTCCTTGGCCCTTTTGTCAGTGGGGACTCAATTTCATAGGCAAGATTCACCCTCCTTCCTCTAATGGTCATAAATTCATTATCACTGCCACAGAATATTTCACAAAATAGATTGAAGCCGTGCCTCTCACACAAGTCACTGGAAAACAGATTGCTACCTTCATCCTTAACTATATCATTTGCCGATATGGTATTCCCGTTTCCATTATTACTGATAATGGGCGTCCCTTCAAAAATCAGGATGTTCATGAACTCTGTGATCGCTTCCATATTTTCCATTATTTCTCCACACCATATTACCCCCAAGGTAATGGCCAAGCTGAGGCGCCTAATAAAACAATCCTTAAAATCCTCAAGAAGATAGTCGACGACGCTGGCCGTAATTGGCATATCCAACTCAATCCTACACTTTGGGCCTATCGCACAAGTGTCCGCACACCTACAGGAGCTACACCCTATTCACTTGTTTATGGCGCTGAAGCCATCTTGCCTATTGAGGTCGAGTTACCCTCTTTACCGGTCTCTTTGCAAAACATCATCACTGATGAAGATTACAGGGTCTCTCGCTTACAAGAACTAGAACTGCTGGATGAACGAAGACAAACTGCTTTTAATCATCTCAAGGCTTACCAACAACGAATGAGTCGCAGCTACAATCACAAAGTCAAGCCTCGTACATTTGAGGTAGGTGACTTGGTTCTCAGAGAAAACCCCAAGAATCAGCAAGACAAAGAGAAGAAGGGCAAGCTCGAACCAAATTGGCTTGGTCCTTACATCGTTACAGCAGCATATGGATCTGGGGCATATTAGCTCTCAACTACAGAAGGTGAACCTTTGGAGGATCCTATCAATAACATGCACCTTCTTAGGTTCTACACATAGCCCTTCGGAATATCCTAATTCAAAAATACAAAAAAAATCAAAAAAAAAAATTAAAAAAAAAATAAAAAATTATAAACACAAAAAAAATCGTTACTTGGTGAAAACTTGGCAAACAGGCACCTTATAACACAAAAAAAAATAAAAAAATCGAAAAATCGAAAAAAGTAAAGAGAAATAATTTCGTCCAACGGTGGAAACCACTTCGGTGGCGCCCTGGGCAAGTACCATGGTGAAAACTGGGTCACTAGTGCCATGCGTAGAGACATTGCTCCTCCCTCCTTCAGGATTCACTTTCATCCTTTCACTTTGCACACACTCACGACCAATTCATCCATAATAAACTTACCCATTCCCATCATGGCTTGTTATTGATCTACCCAAGATTGGTTAGCCATTCATAATAAACCTCCCTTTTCATCCATGATAAATCAAATCCTATCTGTGGCTACGGCAAATCCTATGTCTAGTGATGGGTGTGGAACTAAGAACATCACATGTTTCGAGGAGTACAGTTTCTTCCAGCTTCCTTCAGTCTGTCCGCACACAATCCGCAATAAAGCAGCATTTGCATCACAGATCCGCAATAAAGTATCAGCTTCATGGATTCAGTCAGTTTTAGATGAGACACAGCAGCAACAATGAGCTTCAACAAATCAAATCTTTCAACAGACTCAGACAACATATGGTTCAGTGCTATCTATTCCTTTTTGTGAAAGTAAACATTGTGACCACAATCAAATAAGACTTATACAAGTGACAAGAGACACTAAACTTGAGGACTACAGTGGATGTTGGTGTCGAGTCTTGGTTTTCTTTTGATTTCATTTTTTTGGTGACATGTCTTTTAGCTTTTCCAGGATGTCTCTGACTAGAGATTCTATCTCTAGGATGTCTTTGACTAGAAAGGCGAGGATGGGGTATCGTTACCTATTTTTGTTTGCTATCTGTGGATTGTCTCTTAGTAATGCTATGACTAGTCCAAGGATATGAGGACACTATGAGTCTAGTATGAACTGGGGCATTCCTTGTTTGTGACTGTCTTATCTCCATGCAAATAGGTACAATGACTTTCTGGGTCAAACATATGCCTCGATTGTCATAACCTACTTGCCATAATAAAGCTCAATGATGATAACGCACAAGAAACTCTTTCACGTTCATATCTTCTGTCTTTCATCCCCCTTTCTTGGTTGACTTCCATCATCCTTCTTGAATCCGTGTAGCCGGCTATCACATGACTGAGTATAATGACACCCCAAAAACATTTGCATTTCATCTAGTTTGCACCTGCATTACCACATATAAGCATTTCACACATACATATAGATATCACAACTGCATCACATCCTGCACACAACACCTGTTAGCACAATTTACATTTGCATTATCATATTCATCTGCATTACATACATTCACATTTGCATCATGCATACACATATAAAACATAAAAGAACAACAAAATATTACATTGCATCATATACATATTTGCATCCATATCATAAGCATCACATAAAAACATCTCATCACATAGGTACACATGCATATAGTTGCCGCAAAAATGAATCATCTCAAATATATAATCAAAAGTGTCATGATACAATGATGTCAAAAAAATCATATGGCTACAAAATCACCCGTAGGTGTCTACATCATCATACAAAAATGGTACAATACTGATACATAAGGAGCCCTCTAAGGCTATGGTGAACTCCCTCCCTCGGAGCCGCCTGGCCTCGACGGAATCTGAGCCCCCGAAGGACCTGCCCCAGGATCATCCCTCCTGTCCCCTCTATCTGGTGGTGGTGGAGGACCCATAACCCCACCACTCGATGCCTGTCTCCTCTGGCTCCCTCCCGTAGCTGTCGCTGTCCACGATGGTCTATGGAAGCTCCTCACCCACTGATTTGCTGGCACTGCACCATAATAGAGGTCCCGCCAGTAGGCAATCTCCTCTCCTACCCGCAGGACATATGCATAGCCTGCCCCTGTGTCCTCCGCCGCCTATCTCCCTGCCCTCAGCGCTATCTCAGCCTCTGTGTAGCGCTGAATCGCCTGATCTCTCTCCTGCTCAGTATCCTTGAGCCTCGTCCTGAGCCGATCCCTCTCCCTTTCCAAATCCTGTATCTTATCTGCCTGTCCCTGGCAGATCTCCCTGAGCTCAATCAGCTCATCCTCCTCTGGGTCCCCCCCTCTACCTCTGCCTCTGGCTCTCCCTCTGCGGGTGCCTGCCCCTGTACCTGTACCTGTACTGGTGCCTGTACGGGTACCTATCTCTGTACATGCCTTTGTGCCTGTACCTGTCTCTGTCCCTGCACCTGTCTCTGTACCTGTGCTCTAGGACCCTGTGCTGCTGGTACCTGTAGGGGCAATCAACCGCGACCCCTCACCACCTGAGCCTGTCTCTCCTCCCCACCCTCTCTCTGAGGTGCAACCCTCCTCTCCCCAACTACTCCCCTCTGCCTCTGTCGGCCTCTGCCCCCATCACCTCCACCATCATCATCATCATCCCCAACTCCATCTCCCTCCAGTAGCTCTCCTAGATCTGTCGATCGGGGGAATGGATGCTCTGCCCAATATGCTGTATACTCAGCATCCATCCCGACGTCCTCGATCTCTGGCCACATATCCCAGGGTAGGGGCACCATCTCTACCAGCTGTGTAAGCGCCTGATCATATGACAGCAAGGGCCCAAACTGTGCCTGATCCCTAACTGTGCGGGCATATATGTCCGAGCCCCGTGACATCCTCTGGATCTTGCCATACTGCCTGCACACCCTGTCTACCAGCTGTCTCTCTAACACATAGGGCGTCCGCCCAATCAGGTACCTGCTTCGGAAGGTGTAGGGCAGCTCCACTGCGTCATCCTCCCACTCCTCGCAGCCTAGATATGGTCTCTATATGACCACATCAATGTCATCGATCACCCGTCGCCAATGCTCCAACCTGCCAATCCGCGGCTATGATGTGATCATATCATATAAGTGTACAAAACTGCATCCATGGCCCCTGCCTCTGAAGTGTATCGGCCTCATCACTGGCAGATGCTCGTAAGCCCAAACCTGCAGCAGTGTCACCCCGCAGCCCAATCCCACTGACCTGTGATAAACAAACTGGTGAAGCTCGTAATATAAATGGGCTAGCACACATGGTCCCCAGGCATATCTGGTGTGCTGTGTCACCAGTGTCTCCAGTGCTCCCCCCAACCCACAGCCAATCCCCGTGTCGCCCTGTCTGGACATAGGAATCCACTGATCGCTCCTCCGATCACGGTCGACAATGCTAACCCTGTGGCTGTCATGGTGTCCCATGCCACATTCCTGCCCTCATCTCTAATCCGGGGTCCTGAAACACCTGTCTCAATGCCTCCCTGTCTCCATCAATCGGTATCCGCAGAATCCTGTAGACATCCTCCAGGGTGACTGTCATCTCACCCATCGGTAAATGGAATGTGCATGTCTCAGAGTGCCATCTCTCAGCAAGCGCAGTCAGCAAACCCATGTTTGCCCGAAACTCAGGCACATACAATACATGTCTCAGACCCATCTCCTTGATGGCAGCTCTGTCTCCAACTGACAGCTCAAGTCGCAACCTCTGCGTCGACGGGAATCTCTCCCGTGACTCTAGCATCGGCAAATACTCCTGCAGTCAAGCAAATCAATCATGTCAGTCATGGTGGCTTTCACTGTTCATCACAAAATGCTATCTAAATGCATATGGCTATCTACTCTAGTGACACTCATTGTTCATCACAAAATGTTGCTATTTATCCTAGTGGTACTCCCTGTTCATCACAAAGTACTACGTGTGTTGCACTCCCTGTTCATCACAAAGTGTTACTCACATTTGCACTCCCTGTTCATCACAAAGTGCTGCTCATATTTCAGTACTCCCTGTTCATCACAAAGTACTCTATCTTGGTACTCACTGTTCATCACAAAGTGCTTTGATCTATCTTAGTCTTCCTAGAGGACCTGCTTGAGTGTATCCTCTCAGCAGCTTATCCAATCGACAACATATGTTCATCACAGGACTGCCGATTTGACCTAGAAGATGCAAATTCATACTTTTCAAGCACAAACGCGCTTACATGACACAAACGCTTTTAAAGACTGCACAGACGCGCCTTCCGGACACAGACGTGCCTATGCTCTGCATAGACGCGCCTAGTTGGCACAGACGTTCCTTCTTGGCACAAACGCACCTGAATAGCACAGACGCGACCGCATTTGACACAGACGCGGGTCCAGACATAGACGCGCTTGGCACAAACACAGACGCGCCTAGCCGACATAGACGCGCCTGGCACCAACGCAGACACACATGGACGTTTTTTGACACTTTTTTGACCCTAGTCTAAGCGCATTTATTGCCCTATTCGACATGCATTAATGACAAAAATTAAATGCGTCAAAGTACAAGGAGGTTTGGTGGTACTTACCGGCTCTCCTGCCTCTGCTGGCCTCTGAAATCGGCGAACGCAGTCGAATCTGTGAATGAAAGCCATCGCTGCTGACTCCTCCTGCTTTTTTTTTTTCGCTCTGCACTTTGATCTCGTGAAGGTGTAGATGACAATGAGGATGTATTTCCCCGTGGTCTATCTTATAGCCTGCCATAGCCCTCGCCCTCGTTTTTCGAGTCAGTCTTCATTATCCCGTGACTTTGTCACTTTATTCAGTCGGTCCATTCTATCCCACCTTTCTTATCGAGAGATTGTCTGCACTCTTTTCAGACATTTTCATCCAATCTCTTGAGGGGGCATATCATTCCTATCTTGGGGCAACTCTGTATCAGTTCATCTTATCTTCTTTGAAACAACGCGACAAGCCACATTGTCTCAAAGAGGGGCAAAATGTAGACACTCAAAATCTTCCAGTCTAACTAAATAAATCTTTATTTATTTAATTAATTCATTTATCTTCTTCTAGCCTTATTTCTCATTTAAATAAATACATTTATTTATTTAAATTATCATTTTCCTAAATTAAATAAATATCTTATTTATTTAATTATCTCATTTCTTCTATTAATTAAATAAATCTTTATTTATTTAATTAATTCATTAGCTTTTTCTACACATGACACATGTCATTCATCTCTTAATTCCTACACTACCTACCCCTTTCATTATTTTATTATTTCTTCTACCTACCCTCTAATCCTAGCCGACCTCCTTTTTACACCTCTCAATCTTATCCCTCCATTTCTTATAGTGTCTTCTATTTAAGGATATGCTTCCTTCATTATCAAACCCCCTAACAACTTGATCATTCGATTATATTACGATCCTACTTGCAACCACATTCTGTTCTTTGTTGAGCTCTTGTGCACATAAAATTTGAGAGCAAATATATCAAGCAAGATCAATGGAGATAGGAAGAATGGAGATCAAAACCCTATTGGACATGTGATGGTATAATCTTTGTGATTTTGTTTTATTTACATTGTCTTAGGTAATCTTCATATGTTATGGTGGATCTTTGTTGATTGTTAGGCTAGGGTTTGGTGGTTGAATTCATTTAGCCTTTCAATATTGCTATTAATATTATCCATTTTCACCATATACAACAACAAATGAAAAAATATAGGCATGCCTTGATGTGAGCCTTCATATAATTCATTATTTAAAGAATTATTATGATACGTACTTTCATGACAGGTATTAGGTGCTTTATCTTTTTGAATAATGTCTTCAGAAATGTCCTCTACAAAGACATCCTCCTATGCATAAAATGTATGTATATCTATTTCACAAAATGGATTAGAAAAGAATTCATATGTTGGAAACCTTTCTTCAATTTCCTCTAGAGATTTGTTGTACTGAAGATTTGAAAAACTATTTCCAGGCACACATCCCCTATTATACTCATCACTGTGTATGAATTCCTTTGACATATTTTCCTGGGAATCATTACTTACTTCATCAAACATACCCTGAATGTGCCCTAATCCATTAGTTTGCTTAATTTGAAAAAAATTTGGACCATTTTTCTGAACATACCTTTCATATTCCTTTTCTAACAGATAATAATTTTTTTCTGTACTAAGAAATGGTTCTTCCTCCCCTTTGCATTCATTCACACAAATGGATTCTTCTTTTATTAAATCCATATCGTCCTCCTCATGTGATATCAGAACAACATCAAGTTCTTCTTCTAAAATTTTGAGCAAAAGTTTTACCTGAGGATCATGATCCCTAACTCACACATTTTTCTTGAAAATGAAGGCCTGATATCTGAAAATATTTCTTTATAAATGTTGAACATCCTTATGAGCAATTGTGTTATAGATTCATCCTTATACCTTTCTAAATCAAATAATGCCTCCAAAGGGGAAACATATGATTCTTTTTTTTCATTGAATATATGTTCCTCACCCTACTCATAACAATTGTCATCTCCTTCAACATCTACAATATAAAACTCATGTGAGAACCATTTCTCAAATTCTCTCCAGGATGAAATACTATGTGCAGGTAGTATGTCATATTCTTCCCTTGCCCTATCTTCCAATATTAGGGAAAATAATATCATTACTTTCCCTTCATCATCAATGTCATGGTATTCTATAAATGAATATAATGCTTCCAAATGCCATCTTACTGATTCATTATGCTCATCAAAGAACCTTGGTACAACTTGTGTAAGATGTAAAAACAAATCATCAAAATTACATGAAAATATTCTAAGGTTTACTAGCCCATTGTCCCCTAGAAAAAACAATTTTACCAATTCTGAAACATCTTGTAATAGATTTCCTATTAGCATCAAAGAGAGGAATTTTCATCTCCCTTTGGGTCTCTTCCCCTAGTGGAGTCACCAACTGAAAAAACTGTTAATATAGAGTCGCCACCTCCTAAGAGGAAAATATTACCAACTTAACTAATCTTCTGGAATCCTCCCTCTAGTAGAGTCTGAAACAAACTACCAAAGATTCTGAAAACTTCTTCTGAAAAACTCCCCTGCAAAGTCGCCAATCTGTTGTGTGACTCGGATGGGGAAAACAAAACTTATCAAATCTTCAATTAAAAAACACCAGAGCTTCTAGGTGAATTTCAAACTATGTATGACAACTCCCCAACAGAGTCGCCAATCTGTTAGTGCCCAAAACCACAGATTGGAAAACCTAAAGATTTGCCAAATCCTCAAGCAGTCCAATTAGCCTTGCCAATGAACAGGGATAGTCAAAGACTAAATCCCTATGTACTTTAGGCTCCACTGAACCTAGGTGGGTATACCTCCCCCTCTCAAGCACAACAAGAGTTATTTAAAGTGAATTTAAACTTTGCTAAGACAACTCTTTGCAAGAATGGCAATAATTTTCTATTATTGCTGAGTGCTTTTATTTGAATGCTTTTGAAATTGAAAACTAAATGTAAAGATAATTGTGTATAAAGATTGTTATATTTTGGAAAAAAAATGCTTCCAGGACATACAAGAAATATGCAATAGATTAGTTCAAAAGGCTTTAGAAGAATGTTTCTCTCTCAAGGACCTTATGCGTATCAAATTAGAATCTCAGAGAATGAATAACAAACCAGTGCCTCTATCCAAGAATATATATGATACTTTGTGGACAAATAACTTTATCAACTTAGGGGACAATGCCAATCATCACTATAAAGGTTTAGTATGTGTCACATAAACAATAAGAACCCAATCTCACATTTAATGTAACAACATGTGATTCACATTATAGCAAATCCTTAAATAGATTTATTAAGAGGACAAAGAATATTTCATCAACACAGAAGTATATACTATATTTGAAGTAGAAACAACGAACCTTGTATATTAATCTCTAAGAAATGACAACACACAAAAGCTACACTTGTAGATACTTCATTACAATTTGCTTGCACAAAATGATACTTCTTCTTCCTACAAACATCTTTAATACATATAGCCTATAGCCCTTACAGGCAATGATAGATTGTAACCCCTCATACAAAAAATGACTCCATATAAATATGTGAGCCAATAGACACGAATGAAAGGACACACCCTTTCATTTATAGAAGGAAGCTACATACAGTTGTTTTCAAAAGGACACACCCTTTGGTTTACAGATATAATTTAAAAAGAAAACCCTAAAACACCATACTAAATAATGTTTTAATAATATATCCTTTATCCTCCACTTTGATAATATTTCTCGGCAAATATTCATCATCTCCTCAATATCTCCTACACAATAAGGTGAACCAATCAAATCCCTTTGATTTGACCATTAACTATATCTTACCTTTGATTAGGTAATAATCCTTTATGTAAAATACTTGTTTTAGGATAATTCACTTAAATCAAAATATTTAACACTTGTAAATATTAAAAATAATTTGCCCTAATAATAGTTCTCATTAAATAACATAAAATAAAAGATTTTATATAGCAAATAAAAGCATATACTTCCTTGTGTAAAAATGATATTCGTGGAAAAACGTCTATACCTTCTAACCTTTTAGGGCAATCTAAAATAGGTTGGAAATGTTTTTTCACATGGACATACCCTTGCAAATACAAATCAAACCATTAAGTACATGATATGAATAATATACCCTAATAAAAATATTCAATTTATACACGTAAAGCAAAAATATGCAATGAAAGGATTGCATTATAACATTAGTCTTCATCTTTAATAAATGCAATTTCATCACTTTCTTTGTGGTAACAGTACATTTTCTCAAAACAACAATAATTATACTTTCTTGCTTAAAAATATTATAATTGTTTACCCTAATGTAAAAAGTGTTCAATTCAATAATTAGGGTAAACATATTTACAGAAGAAAAAATCATTTATTCAATAATTATCTATAATTCATTACTTTTACTATATGTCAAAAAGCATTTATAAATAATCTATAATTACTTCCTTTGACCAAGATATTGCCTTATCAAAAACAATACTGTATACACCTAAAAATAGTCTGAAGATAGTTAATTAAATACGCAAATATTTGATTAATTCCCCTTCCTAATTAATTGAATTCACCAGCAATTTAATTAATTTCTCTATTCATTTACTAAATGATTTATTTGTATAGTTCATCTCACATCCCCCTTTGATTAATTAATTATCAATTAATTAATGTCTCCCTATGCTAATCAATTCTTCTAATCCCTAATTAAGATTAACAAACTCAAGTTTGTTGAGATTAATTGCCATTTTCCAATTATTTGAATTTCTAAATTCAAATGAGCACATGGCTCCTAACTTTAACCACCCAACCTAACCATCCCCTAACCTAACCCATTCCACCTAATCCTAGGTTTAACTAACCCTATCCTATCTTGCACATCCTAACCTCCTTATCCTAACCTCCCATGGTGTGGATATTCTCTCCTTGACACACATGACACTTTTGCCACATGTCTCCTCCCTTGGACACTTGCCCTCTCATGAGCAAGGCTCCTTGACACTTGTCACCACAGAGATGACAAGTGTCCCTTCCTCCAACCTCTTCTCCAACTTCCTCAATCTTGGCCCTTGATTTCTTCAGATCAAATCTGGACTGTCGATTCTTGCCACCTCAGCTTTGGCCTTGGAATTCCTATAAATACCCCCCATTTTGGAGCAATATGGATCCCATCTCATATCAATTTAGGCATTGTTACTATAGGCAATTTGCATTTCAATTATCTAGTAATTAGCTTTTGGATTAATCATAACATGTTAATCTAGTTTCTTGAATCATGCATTTCATATCATCTCCATAGTTAATCATGATCAAATAGCTAATCAACTCTTGAGTTGTCACTTTGGAGGTCATTGCTCCACTGAGAGCCCATCAATCCAACACTTTCAAGGTCCTCAAGAATAGAGGAAAATGGGACATTTCAAGGAAGGCTTATGGTTTGCATTTATGATTTAGTTTTCAATTAAGCTTTTCAATTACATCTTATTGTCTCATTATATGTGTATGCCTATCTTATACCACATTTTTAGCATCACATTAATTGGCACCCATCGTGGGGCCTAGCCCCTTTGATCTTTAACAAGTTTGCTTGCAGGAAATTTCATTGACAGGTTGATTAGCTCTTTCGGAGTGCAGATTAACTCTCTTGGGCTCCCGAATCACGTTCTTAGCCTCTTTTGTGGCATTCCGACACCTCAAATGACATTTATGGGAGATTCCTCAACTCTATTTTTAAGTTTTTCTGTACTTTAGCGCTTTCAGTCTATACTTTAGCATTTTTGGTATGTATGGTGGCATTTTTGGCAAATTTGTCAGCATTTTCAGTCTATTTAACAGCATTTCTGGTTTGCAGAACAACGTTTCTGGTGTGCAGAGCAATGTTTCTGGTGTGCAGAGCAGCGTTCTTGGCACATATGATAGCATTCTTGGTCAATTTGATGGCATTTTCAGTTTTTTTAATTAATTTTGCAAATATTGTATGTTGCATTCCTCATTTCTGCTTCTAGAACGTCATTTTCCCAAACCTAATTTGCAGATTGTTGGTTTTGCAAGTACTTATTTTGCTGTGAAAGACCGGAGTTATAAACTATTTCGCCGCCAAAGAATGCAATATAAACTACTAACTTTGTTTGCAACTGTGGGATTTTGCACTTATATTTGTTAAATTAGGCACATAGACTAATTACAATGGAAATGAACAAACATCTCTTACATGTCTTGATGATAGGCGAGTATGCTCTCACCTTTCTTAGGTGATCAGAAAGCTAGACTCATCCTTTGCTTTCAAAAGTGCATATCTTTAGAGGGCCTGTCACAGTGGGAAAAAGTAATCACCCTGTGAGAACGACCCAAGTGAGTACTGCTGGACCTGAGCATTCCAACTTACTATAATAAATAGGTCTCTGATGATTAAAGTCTCAAAGAATGGGATTATTTGAGTTTTCTCTTTGAGATCTCTCATATCGGGTATTTTGTAGGGCCTCACGGTCTCACTCATGTTTACGTGACTACAGCTTGTTTCGGTACCTTGTCGGGCTATAGGCCTCAATCATGCTTGCGTGACTTCAAGGTGTAATTTCAAACGGAATTCCTAACTAAGAACTATAAAAATAGAAGCTACCTGATTCACCTCCGAAAGGGTTATAATCTTTGTGCAAGAGAGATAGTAACTCTCCCAAGACACTTGCCATATCGTGCCCCCATTAGCGTTTGGAGTCGGATAATACGACGTTGAGAATCCATTGCGTGAGACTCAGCGGTCGTATTCTGATTAGCTATTGGGTGTGTACCTGAGTTAGCAAGCAAAGGTTTTCATTCTCAGCCAATCTCCTTAGGATAGACTGATTGATGTGTTTTAATTGTTAAAAACCTTTGAAACAAAAAAATATAATCTGATTTCTGTGTTTGTAAGTCAAGTCAAGATATCATCCATTAAAATACAACAAACATTGAAAACTCAAACTTCAAACTGTCGAATTCACAAGTTTTGCAGTAGATTAGCTCTTTCAATCCAAACAATCGCACCTACAGTCCAAACAGTCGCATTTACAGTCAAAACGGTCTCACATACGGTTCAAACAGTCGCATTTACAATCCAAACATTAGCGTTTTCAGTCCAAACAGTTGCTCTTTCAATCCAAAAATTAGCGTTTACAGTTCAAACATTAGCTCTTTCAGTCCAAACGATCGCACCTTCGGTCCAAACAGTCGCATTTTCAATCCAAAGGTCAACTCTCTTGGTGTTAATGTCAAATTTCTCATATTTCAACATTAACTCTCAAAGTTTGAGCATATTACAGAGTTGGGTCAAAATTGTCATCTCCTAAGTTCAAACACTCAATTTGCTAAACCTACATATCATTATTTGAACTTTAGAGTCACTGTATAGCAGAACAAAGTTCTTGGTCTGTCAGTTAGCATTTCTGGTCTGTATGTCAACGTTTTTGGTCAGCATAGTAGCGTTTTTGGTAAGTTTGTCAGAGTTTCTGGTCCAAACAACAGCGTTTCTGGTCTAAACAACAGAGTTCCTGGTCTAAACAATAGAGTTCCTAGTCTAAACCGCAGCGTTTCTGGTCTAAACAATAGAGTTCCTGGTCATTTTGTCAGCGTTTATGATAAAATACATCAAAATCAGAAAACAAAAACAACCCATTTCTCAAACAGTCAAACATAGAGAGTAGGTCATCTTGTTGGGTCATTTAATCAAGTTTTTTTTCTGTCAAAAACATATTCAAAAGCAAGACACACAAAGGTTTCAAGTATTCACCTCAAACAAGTTAAAGATCAAACACCTTAAAGTGCATTATCACCCTCTTTGATAAACTGATCACTCAAACATAGTTTCTCATCAGGATCAATCATCCTTTATCACAAAACTACAACGCTTGATCAGAATAACCTTGTTATTTATCATAGGATATATCATTCTTATTTGAACTTGGTCATATCAAAAATCATAAAATTTTCACTCCAAAACTAAGATCGAAAAACTTGCAAACAAGCAAATACTTGAAAAGATCATTTCCCCAACAATTGCTCACTGATTGCGACACATTAAGCAAGATTTAATCACAAAAACATTCAAAACACAATGCCTGTTTTAATTACAACTCAAAGACATAAGATCGCAGAAACATTGGAAATACCTGAAGATCATAGAAATATGGCATACTAAAGCAAAAGACAAGAACACATAACAAGCCAACATATTGGAGAAATCAAACAAGTCCAGAATCAAAATACAACCATGTCAAAACACAACAAAGATTCAAATGCATATCCAAAGGAAGGTGGCTCTTTTATGCACCTCTTAAAGAGATCCCTAAAAGATTTGGATGAGAAAGATCACAATCACGCACCTATATCTAGCAATGGTTCATCCCCCCATAAGCAAATTAACTCTCCAAAGGCATCTATTCTTACACTTCTTAAAAAAGTGGAAAAACCTTCCATAACATCCTCACCAGACAATACACCCAACGATGATGTTCCCCAAGGGATATCCATAATGTCCATCAAACCTATGTCAGAGGATCCTATTCAAAACCCATCTACTTCATATCCAAGCATTGATTCCTTGCAACATCCCCATAGCGATTCCTTGCAAATTGAAGTCCTCATTCATAAAACGCTCGTTAAATGTGTCCTAATAGATGGGGAGCTAGCTTAAATATTTTCTCGTTGAGTCTTGTCCGTGCTCTAGGTTATTCAGAAGATGTAGTTGTGGTATTACCCATCAGAGTGGGACCTTTGCAGAAAAACACAGCATGCCAAGTCCTAGATTTGGAACTACCATACAACATACTCTTGGGGAGACCATGGATTCAGGACATACAGGCTATTCCATCAACATGTCATCAGTGCTTAAAATTTCCATGCAATGGACAGGAAATCACAACATCAGCCGACTTAAATCCAGTGCAGTGTGGTAATAAACTGAAATTAGCTCAAGAGATCATTGTTTCACATAACAGAGAGGAAGCATATTCAAACACACAATCCAAGGAACAATCATTTGCATCAATTTTGTCAAACATGGAAGAACAAATGAAGCTAAAAGATCAAGGGAACAAAGAATATTCATTATCATGGAACAACAAACAAGAGCAACTTGAAATTGAAAGGGAAGAAGCAAATGGAGGTGTTGATGTAGTTCACACGTATGCAAAACAAACGTTAGGAACTAGCCTACTTGAATCATAATCACATATAGCTGACATGGACTTAACCGAGGACGATCAAGATTTTCTTGTATGAGGTCATTTTGATGAGACTATCGTCCTAGACATGGAAATACCTACTGAAAGCTCTGACACCTCTATCATGACTTCCAATATCTCTGAAACATATCAACCTGAAGATCCTTTATCCTTAAGCTATCCTAAACCTATGGACTGGGAAAATGAAAGACATACTGACATTGATACCTTACCTAATGACCATGCCATATCCTTATATCTTAATGAAATCAAACCTACAACAACTTTCACCAGGGATTCCGCTAACGTATTTTAAAGTCAAATAGGTGCCAAATCTCCTAGTCGCAAAAATGAAAATAAAGAAAACAATATTAGGTATAATGCTGAAAACCATTTATTGGCAACATTAGACCATGAAAAAGTTAAAATAAAGGATGCATCTATCAGTGAAAACCTGCTCGAGGCGCTGAAAGATGGGATATTTGACACCTTACATGTGTACTATCAAGAGAAGTCATCTATCCTAATAGAACCAGCAATTATCATAGACACAATCGATCTACATCCAACAACAATCTCTTTATTAGAACCAACAAGGAAAAGATATTTGAAATCCTTCAAAAGATGGCAAATCAATTTTACCTGGTCATACGTACACATTCCAGGGTTCGATCCAGATCTTATAATACATCACCCAAATATCAGTCCAGGAGCAAACATCAATAATGGAACACAACATGGATCAAGAGTAGACATCAATAGAGGAGAACGACATAAATCAGGAGCAGGCATTCTATTTATCAAAATGGCTACAAAATGGAACATTAAACAACTTCAAGTCTTTGGAGACTCTCAGCTTGTCATTAATCAAATCAATCATCACTATCAAACAAAAGATGACAAACTCATGCCTTACAAAAAGATGGTGGATGACTTCAAGAAATATTTTATTGAAATCACTTTTGAACAAATTCCAAGAAATGATAACAAAGCAGCAGATGCCATGGCAACACTTGCTTCTTTATTACAAACACAGGAAAATCAAGAGCGTTATGAATTCCTGGTTGAAGAGTTTACCCTTCCCATAATTGTCCTGATTCCCAAACCATCGGTCAACTTATTGGACAGGATTCCTCTCGCTATGGCCAAACTTACACATACCTAAAAGATAACACCTTACCTCTTGACCTATCAAAGAACCAAAAGAGAAACTTTATTTGCCAATCCTCCCTTTATATTCTCATCGTGGATACCCTATTTAAACGAGGTCTAAACGGTACTCTCTTAAGATGTCTCGAACAAGAAGAATCTGAGAAGGCCTTAAAGGAAGTCCATAATGACATTTGTGGCACTCATTTAAGTGGTCTTACCCTTTTGAAAAAACTCATACGCTTGGGCTATTATTGGCCTACTAGGGAACGAGATTCTTTTCAGATAGCTAGAACGTGCAAACAATGCCAGATCCATGGGAACTTGGTCCATGCACCAACACAAGAACTTCATGCTTTAGCAACATCTTGGCCTTTTTGCCAATGGGGACTTGATCTAGTACTAAAGGAAAATCCACGAAATCAGTCAGATCGAGAAAAGAAGGGAAAATTTGAACCAAACTGGTTAGGTCCATTTGTGGTCACAACAGTATTTGGGTCAGGGGCATATCAGCTATCAACATAAGACAAAGATCAGCTCAAGGAACTCATCAATAGCATGCATCTGAAGAAGTTTTATGTCTGAAAAATCCAAAAACATTGAAAAAAGCAGAAAAAATAAAAATAAAAATAAAAAATGGGAAAAAGTGCAATAAAAACAGATGGTGAAAACTTGGCAAACAGGCGTTATCTGTCAGCTAGCTCTGCCATCTATTGGTTCATGCTTTCTTCCGCTTGCATTCATTTCCATCAGTGCTATTCACATTCATCATAAAGCCTTTGTACATACATAGGCATCCCAGATGATTTCTCGTCATGGTTTGGATCATTGAATATATCATAATAAGGCTTGTTTCTATGCTAGGGGCAAAATCTTGAACCTAGCTTGGGGCAAAAAGTTTTTGATCATTTTAAGCTTAATCAAAGCATGTAGAACAATAGTCAGACAACGCTGGTCAAGCGAAAAACTAAGACACATCCAACATTGAACATAAGATCACATTATCAACCATTAACTATCACATATCAATCTAAACATGTCAAAACACATATCAATGGATGATATATCTTGACTCGTGATCTTAACACTTTGGCAATAATGGTTCAACTATTTTATTTGGATTTTCGCTATCATGATTTTTGAGTAACTCCAGGATGTCTTTGACTAGAGGAATGAGGAAGGAACATGATATTTTTCTTGTCTACTGTCTGTAAATTAATCGTTAATATGTGCAAAGTTGTCTAAGGAAATGATCATCAGAATATCATGGAAGACATTTCGGACTTGCATATAGAAATGGTTAATACTGCCTGTTTTACGCAAGCAACACTCTGGTCATCTTGGTTCAATTATACCTCGATGCTTGTGCTAACTTACAATATCAAAACCCAAGAAAGTAGTGCTTAGGTCATCATGGTTCAATTATACCATTGATGTTTGCACTCACTTCCCACATTTTAAAGGCTCAATGATGAAACAAAGCAATGACTCCATGACCAGTCTGATCACTGCATTGCATTTTAAGATAGATTTGCATTTCATTCTGCATGGGATCACAATTCTCATCTTTTCCAAGGCCAAAGATAACATGGTGTTATCTCTCTTATTACGTGATTGAGTACATTGGACAATAACAAAAATAATCAATTCATTCATCCTGCATGATAAGTTAGTTCATCTCAAGTAACCATTGCATACCAAGGCATTATTCATATAAAGCATCAAATCATTAATTCATTTAATAGGATCATTGCATGACATTCATCAAATCTCAAATCATATAAAATAACACCATTGCATTGCATTGTATCCATCTCATATTAACATGCATGAGAAAATCATAAAAAAAATCATAAACATAGAAAGCATTGCAATCGCACATACATCACATAGAAATTATAAGCATCACCATACATATTTGCATTTGCATATATCATGTAAATACTGCATCATCATATATTTATCATATAGAATTCATAAACATATAGAAATTAAATCATACATCATGAAAGTAACTGCACATCATAATCATATACCAAATAGAATGCATCCATCATCTCATAGGTCATGTAGAATGAATAGGATCGACTGCATATCATATCATCAAAACAAAATCAATGTCCAAGGTACAATTGTATCACAAAATATATGAGATACATCACAAATATACATCACGAAAATCATCAATATCTCATCACAAAACGGTGTGTACATGAATACATCACTGTCTCATATAAGTGTGACCACTAAGACGCAGAGCGAAAAATAAGAATAATCAAATCATCAAAAAATCAGAATAATCAAATCATCAGTAATCATCAAAAATCGAAAAATCGTAAAAAATTTCCAAAAATCAAGTCAAAAATCTAAAAATTGTCAAAATCATCAAAATCTAAAAATCATCAAAAATTTCCAAAAATCATGTCAAAAATCTAAAAATCGTCAAAATCATCAAAATCTAAAAATCATCAAAAAATCGAAAAGCCACTGCGCCGATGGTGGTGCTGGTGGCGGTCGCCGTTGGGCCTCCACCGCCCCGCCTCTTCCCTTCCCGCCCAAAAATTTTCAAAAAACATTTTTTTTAATGTATTTAAAAAATAAAAATAAAATGCATGAAAGAATAATTTTTTTTTTTGAGGTTCAAAGTGAATTTTTTTCAAAAAATCCAAACAACCCATTTCACTAATCAAAAAACCCATCTTAAAAATGCCATTTTCTCCCCAACTCATCTGGCAAAAACGTTAATAAATTTTTTGGGAGGCGTATGGAATTTTTTTTTAAAATCTGAAAAAAACAACTGCGAATCTTATGCTACCCCCTCAAATGAACCCACATTAGCATATATGTATCTTCCTGCAACATGATCTCAACAAACTGTCAGTTCTTTATCCAATCAATCTTGTCAATTCTATCAATCCATCTCATCTGATCCTTTCTATCATGTCTTATACAGGATGAATCCTTCCTGGAACCAGACGTTTTGATCAAGTCTTATACAGGATATATCGTTCCTGAAACCAGATGCTTTGATCATCTTTGTCTTATATAGGAGGTGCCATTCCTGAAACCAGACTTGATCTCGATCTCATCAATCCTATCAATTCAATCAAACTCTATCAATCATCACATCAAGAACCACATCAAAGTGATCGAAGAACTCACACTTTCATCAACCACAGTTGTAGGAATCATCCAATAGTCTATTGGGAAATCAATTTTGCAAAGATCCAAAAAAATTCCAAAGGTCAATTATCTCAATTGATCTCCTGAGGGGGCATCCTCGCATCAATATCTATCAATCAGCATCTGGGGCATCATATCGAGGTTTATCATCTCAAACATCAAATCCACATCATATCGACATCATATCATCTCAAACATCAAATCCATATCATATCGGCATCATATCATCTCAAACATCAAATCCAAATCATAACGACATTATATCATCTCAAACATTGAATCCACATCATATCGAGATTTATCATCTCCAACATCGAATCCACATCATATCAAGATTTATCATCTCCAAATCAAATCAATATCGCATCGAAACCAAATCTGCATCAAATCAAGATCAAATCTACATTCTATCGAATCAACAACATCATCAATCGGGCTTTCTTTGAACCAAAGCATCGTTACACATCGCTTCAAAGAGGGGCAAAATGTATACACCTAAAAATGGTTTGAAGATAGTTAATTAAATACACAGATATTTGATTAATTCCCCTTCCTAATTAATTGAATTCACAAGCAATTTAATTGATTTCTCTATTCATCTACTAGTAAATAAATCTAAATGATTTATTTATATAGTTCATCTCACATCCCCCTTTGATTAATTAATTCTCAATTATTTATTGTCTCCCCATACTAATCAATTCTTCTAATCCCTAATTAAGATTAACAAACTCAAGTTTGTTGAGATTAATTACCATTTTTCAATTATTTGAATTTCTAAATTCAAATGAGCACATGGCTCCTAACTTTAACCACCCAACCTAACCATCCCCTAACCTAACCCATTCCACCTAATCCTAGGTTTAACTAACCCTATCCTATCTTGCACATCCTAACCTCCTTATCCTAACCTCCCATGGTGTGGATATTCTCTCCTTGACACACATGACACTTTTGCCACATGTCTCCTCCCTTGGACACTTGCCCTCTCATGAGCAAGGCTCCTTGACACTTGTCACCACAGAGATGACAAGTGTCCCTTCCTCCAACCTCTTCTCCAACATCCTCAATCTTGGCCCTTGATATCTTCAGATCAAATCTGGACCGTCGATTCCTACCACCTCAGCTTTGGCCTTGGAATTCCTATACATACCCCTCATTTTGGAGCAATATGGATCCCATCTCATATCAATTTAGGCATTGTTACTATAGGCAATTTGCATTTCAATTATCTAGTAATTAGCTTTTGGATTAATCATAGCATGTTAATCTAGTTTCTTGAATCATGCATTTCATATCATCTCCATAGTTAATCATGATCAAATAACTAATCAACTCTTGAGTTGTCACTTTGGAGGTCATTGCTCTGCTGAGAGCCCATCAATCCAACACTTTCAAGGTCCTCAAGAATAGAGGAAAATGGGACATTTCAAGGAAGGCTTATGGTTTGCATTTATGATTTAGTTTTCAATTAAGCTTTTCAATTACATCTTATTGTCTCATTATATGTGTATGCCTATCTTATACCACAATTTTAGCATCACAAATACAATATAGAAAAATGAAATAATGATATTCCCCTTTTGGTAAAAATGTATCCTTTTGTAATCAATAATATTCACATTATGTTTTTTGAAAAATAAAAAATATTTACCCTAATATAAATGATTCAATGAATTTTAAAGGGTAAATATATTATAATAAAAAGATGATGTGTATTATTGTAAAACGATTTTCAAGCAATATTTAAATACATTTATGACTCCTCAAAAGGTAAAGAAGAATAGATGTTATCAAAACAATTTCACCTTTAAAATGCTTTAATAACTCAAAGTATTTTATCTCAAAATAGAATATCAACATAAAAATCTTGGTTGAGAAACACTCCCTTATATGTGCCTAGGACGTATTAATTTTCACATGTATAACATCCTTAATTGCAAAATGAAATTAAAACCATTAATAAAAATAATTTACCCTAAGAAATGTATTTTACCAAAACTCAACCTTTAGGGAAAAGCTATTTTTATTGCAATAAAACCCTCACAAAATTCTCCTAATATTTAGGAGATTTTCAAGAATGATCTATAAAATGAAAATGAACTAAAATAAATAAAATTTCAAGAACAAGAAGTCCCTATAATAATGCCTTTGGAGAAAAAATCATAATTACTTTACCTTATAAGATCAAAATCTTTTTACCTCCCTTAACCAACTATAAAGTATTTGATCATTTCATTTGATCAAACGCAAAATCTTTTATTTCTTTTTTGTAATAATCTTGCACAAAATACAAACTCAAAAATTTGTGTTAGTTAAAATATCTTTTTGGGACCTTATAACACAAATAATTAAAAAACTATAGTATTAATTGGAGGACAATTATAATATTCAAAATTAAATATTTCCAATTAATATTATACTTAGGTAAAATAATTATAAAATATAAATAAAACGTCCTTCATGTAAAATACAATCATAGGGCTTCAAGACCTAATTCGTTCGTGTGGCACTCCTGCAAAATGAGTTTGATAGTATTCTGCTAAAGCCATTTTGATAAAAAAAATTTAAAAATTTGCATAGTGTATTTCATTGGGATTTATTTTTAGAGGAAAAGCAAATGACATCAAATGATTCTTAAACTTGACATAATTATGCTCAGATGAAAAGAATTCTGCTTCAGAAGGGCATACCTGAAAACTCACCTTTTGAATGCACATACATACCTTGCATCATAGGTTCCCCGAAGAACTCCTAGCAACTCACCATCCGCCTTAACAGTCCTATCGGGACTCGGCATAGCATAAAATTTCTTCTTCTGATATCCTGATGAGTCCTCGCTTAATGCTCAGTTTATCGGTATAGTCTACACCGATATCCCTGTAGGTGCTTCTCTCTTCATCAGGGGTCGGAATAGCCTTTTTCTATTCCTCCCAAAGTCCCGATGAGTCTCTGATGAACCTTAATGCTTTATGCTTCCCAGTCTGTTTTATCAGTATAAGTAATGCTAATGGTTCCGCCTTCCGATCCTCCATTTTATCGAGGGTCGGTCTAACTATTTTTGCCTTATCCTGATATGGTCCTTTTCTCCGATGGGCCCGCCTTCGGTTTCCTTTAGTTGTCAGGTGTCGGGATAGACTTTTCTCATTACTTCCAATCTCCTGATACTATAAGTCCATGATCCACATTTTCTTATCGTCACAAGTCACACCGATGACTTCATAGGCTATCGGTATAACAATTTCTATGTTTTGTCGATAAGAAAACAACCGCCTTCTGTTTCATCCGAACAAGCTATCCCGATGACATGACTTTCTCAAGAGCGCACACCATGCTGAGTATTTTTTAAACGCTCCAAAGCATCTGCATGTTGTTTCATCGGTATAAGTTATGCCCATACTCCTTCTCTTGCTCGCTAATGCTGTTTCATCGGGACTACTTATGCCGATGATTGAAATTTTGTAATTTAGCATAGATGGACCATCACTGTTGAATATTAGTGATCCCCACTTTTCCCACAGAATCTGATATATATTGGAAGACAATCCTAGATCATACCATAATGACTTCTCTGCTAACAAAATTTTCCCTAATGGATTCCTTGTGCAGTCTATACTTAGTGCATGCCCTTAGTGTGCCCAAGTTATACCTTGATACTCTTGAAACAACTGATCTTTTTTATAGAACTTTACCTATGCTAATTAAGTCCCTGCACATACAAACCAACAATAAATGCTCATATGATAAAAGAAAAAGGCCTCCATATAGCATAAAATATTTTGTAAAAATATGTGCTAACACATGCATGTGCACATAGTTACACACATGCACATAGATATGGACACACACACACACACACAATATGTGTATCTGATGCAGGAGCATCCCCAGTTCTTGGTAATCTTGTATCAACTAAAAATATTTCTTTTTTGTTTTGCTTTCTGTTTTGCAGTTTCAACATTTAATTTTACATTTTCTTGCATTGGCTCATCGGATCCTGTGGAGTTGGATTTTTCTTGAGGACTTGATCATCTACCTTATTCCCAAACCACAGAGAATTTGGATCATTTTTCGGTAAGTTATCGCTACCGGTTTTCGAGGCAGTTCTCTAGCATCGGCACTGGTTGGACCTATTTGCAATGGTGATCTACCAGATCCTTTCCATAGCTTGCAGAGCCTTGAGTGTTGATTTCGATGTTTCTTTGCATGTGGCAGACCTTCCCTTTGATCCACACTTCATCCTTTGAATTTTCTAGAGGAATCTCTTTGGCGGAGACCGACCTTGTTGGTTTTACACGTTAGGTCTTGTTCTTTGGCATTTGATCCCTTTTTGGGCTGATCGGATCCCCTTGGATCATATAAATCATTGTAAATGAGCATTAGAATGCATCTGAAGGTATTAGACAAAACATAGAAGATAGATCTTTAGTTTTGAGGTCCAGGTTGTGACTTGTTATGTGATTGAGCATATTTTAGTAGGCCTGTGAGCCGGTTTCTATAACCCAGATTTACGGATTGATTGTAATCAATTTTTATGATATAATTCATTATGTTCCGAATTGCCTCCATCATATCCTTGTGTTTCTATTGTGTTTACTCTTGCTAACCGGTTCAAATTGATCTCTTTGAGGTCCCTCCTAACTTGCGATTGCACTAGTATCTATGCACACACACATGCATACATACATAATATGTGTATCTATGCACACACAAACAAGATTTTTTAATTACATGAACACATGCACCAACAACTAAATCAAGTACCATATAATACAAAAAGCGTGTAGAATTAAAGAGGGTGAAATTTTAGGTAGGTGACTTGGTTGTCATTATTTGACAAGGGATTATTTTGGTATGGGATTTACTAGATACTCCATTAACCTAGCACCACCCCTACCCTTTGGAAACAACCATAACCATGAATGTTTTAAACTCACAAGCAACAACCATAAAAAACAACAATGCTTGGCCATAACTGACCCTTGTCAACTACTATTTGTATCAGTCACACCATTGCCAAATTCAAATAAAACAGTAAAAAGAAATAACTCTAGAGTTTGTGTGGGGAAAAGGTGGCCCAAAGTACACTACATGGTAGTAGGAACTATAGTAGTGAATTTCCTAAGTGTAGGCCCAACTCCAATCCATCAAAACTCCTTCACCATCGTTGAGCCATTTTTTCAAATATCTAAAATTTTACAATATATTGACAAATGATTGTGGAGTTTAAAGTTTATTTGTAGGAGAACTTATAACCATACTTTTACATACATCAAATTTAATTAGGATGTTAGCAAGGTTGATAACAAGTATGGTTGTAAATTCTCCTACAAAGAAACCTTAAATTCTTCAATTGTTTGTCAACTTGAAGTACACACATTAAGTTTAATTTGAATGTTAGCAAGGTTGATAACAAAAATGGTTGTTAGTTCTCCTATAAAAAAAACTACTCTCCAATTTTTTTTCAATATACTATAAAATTTGAGATGTGCTCTCCAACAAACACAATATCTTTTTGTCACACATGCATTAAGTTTAAACAATTAAACACATAACATAATGCAACAACAAACGACAAACAAATAGGCACCATAGACTAAAACTCAATTGAATCATTGCCTTAATGAAGTTCAAACACAATCTCACTTTCCTTGCAAAATCCATATATATTGATCAACCATGACAACAATAAACATCCACAATAACCTTTCAAATCAAAGAGATCAAATCTATCACTAAACATTATATTCATATATAAAAATAAATAAGTAAACCTAGATAAAATAATTTGTTATACACTATTAAATATGGGAAAAAACTAAGTCCCATTTATTACACTGAGAAGCATAAGAACTACAACCACAACCATTCGTCATAATTTTTATTTGCGTGAAGATTAAATCTCGGTCATAATTTTAATTGCCACCATTGAAATATTATGGTGTATATTCTTTTTGCGTATGGTAAACAAAAGAACTCTAAACAAAATAAAACTCTGAACATTAATGACAAACTAGAAATCTTAGTTGTTTATATTAGCATTGTTTTTAGGAAAGTGGAAATAATAGGCCAGGCCGTAATGGCAATTACAAGAAAATGGCAGACATAACAGGCCCTTCTATCTTCCAGAATTGACAGAAAATATGTTTTTTTGTTTGTAAAGAGGTGCATCGTCTCTCTTTGAGCAATTGAACCCGTGCTATTACCAAGAAGAAAAAATGTCATGACATTGCAACATAGCATTCCCATGGTTTCTGTGCCATGGCCGTAGGTGGAAAAAACGCATAAAGAACATAATTTTCTGGTACAAGATAGATAGAACTGTGTGTTGTTCTCAATTTCTGATTCCCCTCTTATCCCCTGCAAGAAAATAATAACTCTGTCTGCAAATAAAGAGATAAAGGAAAAAGAACATTAGAGCAACACATGACAAGGTTTCAAGAACCTTCTACACTTTGAACTTATCCAAAGTTCAGGCGGGTATATCTCCTGTGAATAATTTCACACTTTTAAAACTAGATCCACAGTAAACCAGTCCAAAAACCAGTGAATCTTATCGCCTCAACATAAACTGAAATAATAAAAGAAAGCTTATGCTCATTTTCAGTATTGATCTTCAAGAGATGTAGAAAGAGAACTACAACTGATATCAGTGCCTTATCCAAGCTACAAAGTCATCTAAATTAAACAAGGATTTCACAATTAAACATCTCCATACATCTCATCACTTTAGCTTCTATTAACCCCATACATGCCTGACATATATAAGAGTTTTTCCTTATTAGACTAGACAATGCTCATCAAATTCAAAGTCTCCAACAAAATAACCTACTGACAGAGATATTTCATGCGTATTTAATTCCCCTCCTAAAGAGGAAAGCTAAGAAACATATCTATAAAAATTGCATTACAATCCATGTTCAATTGAATAACCCTAGATTACCCAAATGAAACCAGTAAATTATTGAAAGCACACTAGAAGACAACAAAAATTCTAGGCTCGAAAGTTCATGGTCTGTATATTGATATTTATTTTGAAAAGTCTTACAAAACTCAAAATATTCTCTGTAAAAAACTAGAAAAACCCAGATATATTTCTGCATAGTTTCTTTACAAATTCTTGTGATCATTTTCTAACTAGTCCTGGTATCCATTTATAATGGTATGGATGCATACAATCTTCAGACCTTTTCAAAAGGTTTGTTACAACAATCTTCTTGTTTCAACAAGAAGTTGCAAATCTTTTCCATTTTCTAACGGCCCCTTCCGTTGGTTGTCATTCTGCAGCTTCTTCTTGAACCTCTGCATCTAGCATCACATACTTTCTTGTCCACTCTTGGTACACATCATCAACATGCCATGAGAAGTTAATAACTTTCCCTCTTATCTTGGCCAATCTCTTCCAAGAGTTTCTCATTTTATTGACATCTGAATTTAGAAAGCCATAGTGTGATTTTATTTTCTTTATCTCCTCAATTGTTCTGACAAATAGGGAAGTATCATCTGTATTAATGATTCCCTTTACCCTTAATGATAGGTTGGCTCCTAATTCATTAAGCCATACTTGTTTGTCCTTCAATTGAGTTGGACTGGCAAAACCCCCGGGAAATAATTCAAATACCTGCTCAGTGTACTCTTTCTTATACAAATTGATCTTCCTCTCTACATTTTATCATTCCTTCTGCTAGTTTTACCAGATCTTTTGTCATGTCACAAGTGGATTTGATAATGGGGCCAGCCCCTGCCTCATCATAAGATACACATATAAGTCCTAAGTCCTCCTCCCTAGGCATCCACTTATCCAAAATGGGCATTAGAATAGCCTTGTCTCCATTGAGCTCATTCCAAATATCCAAAACTTTACTCGTGTTGTTATACACTAACGAGGATCCTATAGTGTCAACAAAACTCAAAATTGTGGCCCTCACTCTCTCTTCATACTTATTTGCAAACAAGATTTGAGCTTGTTTTAGCTTTTCCAGCTCCTGAGGAGTGAGCTCAGCTGATTGGGAACCAAAAGGTGCAGGAGAAGGTGGGAATTCAATGATTGGGCTAGTAGATGGAGGCTGTGCAGGAGAAGAAGCAATCATTAAGGTTGAGGACTCACCTTGATGGTATTGTCCTGCCAATTGGCCTTTCAATTTAGCAATAATGCTATCTCGGCTCATTACCTCTCCTTTGGCATCATTGTAAGCTTTTAAGACTGTCTCTAACTTAGCTTGGAGATCTGCCCTTTCCTTTGCTTCTTTCTCTGCCATTGCAACACTGAATTTTGCAGTTTCCAAGACTATGCTAGCAGCCTCCACCACTCCAGTATTTTGTACTCTCTTTATATTCATACCTCCAAGGTAGCTGGACTCTGGGGTATCCTTTCTCTTTTTATTTTCATCTCTTTTCAGAGACCACATGATCAGGGCAACATTATCCTTGATGAAGGTTACTCCTTCAATAGGCTTGGTCTCTTTTTTGACTGCCTCTAAAACCAAGGCATTTGCTATATCCTATTCAGGGAGGATGAGGACACTAGCCTTTGCCACCATTTCCCTTCCTTGCTCAGGAGTGATGGTCTTAAATTCAGTGACCATTTCTTATTTTATTTCTTCCTCCACCACAGCTGCATCCTTGTGGGGCTGCTCGATCTTCCTCTTCTCACATCTAGCATTGAACTTATCAATATTCTGCTTCCACACAAATTGCATGAAAGCTCTTGAGGTAACAAAGTTGCTATCAGCTAAGAATTCTTCATTGGCCTATTTAATGGCAGGATCCAATTCCTGACCTTTGAACTCATTGGTGGTTATGTTCATCTTAGCATCTTCTGGATCCTTAGGCATTTCATCTTCTACTTCATCATATGTATAGGCGATCTCTCCGAGACTCCCGAACTACAACAATTGCTCAACTACTACCTGCTCATCTCCTATGAATGGGGGATTGAGATGGGGAATACAGGGGCTCATTAGTTTGCACTTCCTTTCCCACCCTTTGCCTTTTTGGGGAATTCTGAATGTCAATGACATCTTGTATTTTCCTCTTCCCTCTCGAAGTAGAAGGCTCCCCTGTTGTTGGCACTAACACAACGTACTTGGATTTTCTATGTAGTACATAATCACCAGGAGGGATTTCTTTATTAGACGCAGACCTAGTTAGAACTAGTCTTGCCTTCTCAAGGTTGTTTTTAATCACTGCTTCCCTCTTCTCCTTTAATGTTTGCATTACATCCAAAGGCAACCATGTTTCCATGTCCATGGACTCAAGATCATTATAGGGAAGATTTTAGTCAATTGCTTACATCCAAAGGCATTCAATTTCTACGTCTAGCAGATCCAAGTTTCCTTTGTATTCCATTTTGTAAGGGACTTCACGTCTGGTGTGTTTGTTTTCAAGTCCAAACAAACCCAATGTAAATAAGATATTTTGGGGTTGTTTTGTATCCTCCATAGGAAATGGCATTTGTCATGTGCAAGGATTTGATTGGTGAGCACTAATTTGATCGTGCCCATCTATGAATAAAATCTCACGAGCACAAAATGAAAAAGGAAAAATAAAGAACCCTCCCATTTCTAGACATAAATGCATGTGATTCCACTTGTACTAAAAAAAGCTACTATTGTTTCTGTATTACACATGGAACGACAAAAATGATAGTGAACGAAAAAAATAAAAGCAAAAATCAGCAAAGTAAAAAGTAACAACAAAAATCTTAAAGCTACGATGTTTTTGGTCGTCTTGTTGTATACAAATTGCAAGATATCCGTGGATGTGCTCTGATGGGTTGATCTCTTTCCTATGACAGGTGGAAACGACGAGGTGAAATGCCAGGTAAAAATAAAGTCCGCCGTGAATGGTACTGTTGGGGTGAGGGAAAGTTGAACGCCTGCCCGTTACGGAGGAAAAAATGGTTCATTCGTCTCGAAGACAACAAAACTAATGAGGAAAAATCGACAGAGTAAATAGCTGCAATCGTCTTGCATTGATTTTAACGAAATCTGGATCGTTGATTTTGAAATTCTAAAATAATAAATATCATAACTTCCGATGTGACCATTTGTATTCAGTCAATCATTCTTTATTTATTTATTTTTTCTTTATTCTTTAGCAGCTGAATGAAAACGCAGGGCCTTGCATTGCATAAGAGATGATACAACCTGTAGATGGGAAAATTGAGGTTGTTCATCTCAAATAAGAGACACCTTCGGCGTAATTAGGGTGTACCACCATCAGGCCCTCTTCTCTATCGTGGCAAACGAAAAAGCAACGAATATATGAACGAAACGAAATGAAATAATAATATATTGCTTTGACAGAGAAATTTATAATATCTAGAAAAGTTTGACTAATTGAGGCGGCTAGGGAAGACCAGGTCTGTAATTTTGCCTTGAAGTTGTTCATTACATCCTTGGACCATGTTCTCGGGATGTGCTACAAGCCCTATAGTTAAGTTTACCAAAACACTTCAGACTGCAACTGTCCCATTGGAGATTTTAAACAGTAAGGATGATCAATTGGGAATTGGAGGCTTATCCCGACATGAGTGACCTTGCCCTGGTGCCCTTCATTGCTGTCATGTTCTTAATTGTCCGCTTTTTACTTGACAGATTACTATTAGAGGTAAACTTAAATCAATTACTCGCACAGTTTTCATAATATAGGCATTCTATAACTAATTAATTGTAAGCTGAAAATACAACGATCAATCCAGTGTTGGATAATTTGAGTTTAATGCTTCCTACGGAGTTAGTTATTTCCGAAAATTAGCAACATAGTTTTGTTTCTTAGTAGTCTCATTTTTTCTTGTTTGTTTTCAGCTACCTGTGGATTGATTCTGAATTGGCATGCTATTAAAAACTTGAACAGTTTCCTACCATGTTTGTGGGTAATTGCTGTTTTAATTTTGTTCCCCGAGAAATACTATTGTAGGGCGGCCACTGATTGTTTTTTGATGGGTCCATGAATTGCATTACACTGTTCCTCTTAGTCTGAGAAGTCAATTCCTTGACATACGCCTCTCACTTGACAATATTCATAAAATTGCATTGTACAACAAGATAAACTTCAATTATATAAAGTACAACGAAGTCAAAAGACATATAACATTGTATAATTAAATTATACATGTGAAGAGGTCTCTCTTTTACTGACAGGTTTGCTTGTTTGCACTCCTTTTGCGTATCCACCAAGTAGCATTATACAGAAAGAACTCAATGTTGAGGCATGATCTAACAAGTAATGAACTAAGATCATTATTGCAGTAAACGCCTCATCTTGTTGCAAGAAAACGTCCTCATCCGGATTTAATTGATAATTACGCTGACAGTACACTATATGGCAAAAACTTAATGTGTTTTAGAAGCAATCAATCAAATAAAGGAGCAAACATATACAGTACTGTGAAGTAGATAAAGCTTTCTTGAAAATAAGAGTAATTTACAAGGAGGAAGCAATCTTTATCAAGACATGTGAAACTACAATACTTATTTTATAACTTTGGATGACAATCCTTTGAATCTTTTATAGTTTTTTAATCCAGGAAATGGAAAGTCTTAAAATAGAAGTTGAAGTGATTGACCCTGGAATCAGTAAATCCAAATGATTATCAAATTCCACCAGAAGACGTGGGGATCTTTTGTGACAGGAAACGCACAAATACATACAGTCATAATTATATATTCACATTCTTTGAGCCCTTTGGAGCATTTATGGAAATCCTAATATCCCTAACCGGCGAATTAGGTGAAGTCCTCAGCTTTCTATTTTGCGAGTTTATCAGCTCCTCAGCCCATGGGACTGAAATGGGTTGCCATGATCTTGCTGTAATGTCCCCACTTCGAAATAGAATTTAATAATAAATGATAATAATAAAATTAAAACATTAAAAATTAAATTAAAATATAAAATAATATAATTAAATATGACTAATTAAAAATTAATTAAGTTAATGAAAAGTCAAAAGTCATGAAAGGAAAAGTTGTGACTCCCTCAACAATGAGATATAAAAAAGAGAAGAGAACCTCATTTGAGGGAGGGGAAAAATTGGAAATGAGAAGTGCAGATCTGATTTAAATAATAAGTGCAGATCTGATTACGAAAGGTTGTGTTCCTTTCAAAGGGTAGAAATAATGAAGAGTTGCACTCTCTCAAAGGGTGCTAATGGTGAAGGGGTATGTCTCTTGCCAAAGGGCATACATGATGAAGAGGTGTGACCTCTCCCTCATATTGAGAGATATAAAGGTAAGGAATCAAAAACATCTAGTGAGATCACCATTGATTAGAAAGGATAGTTGCGTAGGCAGAGGCAAGAGAAAGGGGGAAGATAGCAGAGACATCGAAGGTACGTATATGTATGTGGATGTGTGTGCCACACACACACATATAAATATACT
Organism: Cryptomeria japonica; assembly: GCF_030272615.1. Taxonomy (NCBI): domain Eukaryota; kingdom Viridiplantae; phylum Streptophyta; class Pinopsida; order Cupressales; family Cupressaceae; genus Cryptomeria; species Cryptomeria japonica. Next base: position 131,439,536 of record NC_081410.1, on the reverse strand, counting down.
TGTAATTTTGATAGTTATGTCATGATTATTATAATGTGTAGGTTTCAGAATTATGTCATGATTATTATAATGTGTATGTTACGGAATTATGTCGTCATTATTACAATGTGTATGTTACAGAATTATATCTCAATGTGTATGTCACAAGATTATAATTTAAATAATAATGATAATATGAATTATAAATTAGATGATATTGATAATATGAATGGTTATGAAATGTTGGATATCACTGAATGACAATAACGTGATTATATGATGGAGGCTATTGGGAGGAAATCTCGGTAGTCTAATTCAGGGATTATGATAATCCCTGGTAGGCAGTATATACTGAATATCTATATGCATATATATGGCTTGGTTGACTAAGTTCATCCAAGAAGAGACGGATCTGGCCGGTCCCCTCTAAGGACTTGGATGATGAGGTGCATCATCCGAGGCAAGGAATTGACATAGGGTCTTCCTTGGATGGCTTGGGTGTAAGAAATTACACCCAAGACAGGAATCGAATTAACCTTCGATTTCCTGGATGGCTTGGGTGACAGGAATCGAATTAACCTTCGATTTCCTGGATGGCTTGGGTGACAGGAATCAAATTAACCTTCGATTTCTTGGATGGCTTGGGTGACAGGAATCGAATTAACTTTCGATTTCCTGAATGGCTTGGGTGTAAGAAATTACATCTAAGATAGGAATCGAATTAACCTTCGATTTCCTGGAGGGCTTGGGTGTAAGAAATTACATCCAAGACAGGAATCGAATTAACCTTCAATTTCTTGATATGGCTTGGAACCAAGATGGGTTCCAAGAAGGCGAGCCCCACAGCCACCTAAGGACATGTCCCAGTGCTGCACTCGTATCCTTTTTAAGAATTGAAATTAGTGTTAATGGAGTAATTGAACTTTAATTGCAAATTCGATTAGTTATGTATATATTTTTGTTGTGTTCTAACAATCTGTTTGCAGGATAATGATCTCTAACTAGTAGGGACATTACACTTGCATAGAGTACACTTCTTGCTGCATCAATGCAACAGGATCTTGTCTAGTGGTTTCCAAGGGGAAATGAATCCAGGTCACGCTGGCTGGACTAAAATACTAATCTTTCTTATGCATCTTATGGTTTTGAATTTGCACGCCAATAAAAAATAACCTAGGAAAGTTAACCATCTTAAGGGAATTGTCTATCTCAAGAGGAAGTGCTCTGAATTGCCAGCTCGATCACAGTTAAATAGACAGGGTTAGGTTTATATTTATATATGAACAGCATTTTTGCTTAATATGGGTTATGACATTGAGGTTTAATGTTGATTTCTATATGCATATTTTTCATTGTTTATCACGAGTTGGAAAATTTGTTTTGAGCACCTGGATAGTCTGTTTCTATTTGCATAGTGAATTGTATCCCTGAATAGTTGTTCCCATTTTTTCTGCAGCCTAAATTCTTTTGGGTTGCATTTTCATCATGTATGTTTATGACAGATCTCTGCCCTGAGTTTTTATTTTGATCAGATGCAGGCCTGTTAATTATTGGTGAGTGGGCCTCTTTACCTAAACATCAAATACAGTAGTCCTTTTCTGAGAATTTGTCACACTTTCACATCTCCATTGGGTCACTGAATCATGAGAAGTCAAAGCTGCCCATTCTACACCAAGCTGCATTAGCATGGGGACAATCCCACCTTTTTAATCCTACTCATTGTGGAGATAATTCCCCCACCTTGAAGCACAAGAGGCAGCTGATGGCCATAATTTATCAGCACTTGTTGATAGCTCTTGCAAAACAGGCATGAAGATTAAGATCAACAAAATTATGTTTTGCTTACCAACAAAAGCTAAATTATGTCAGAAGTATTTTAGATTGATGTCAATCCCAGATTATTGGCATTCCAACTATTTTTCGGAGGTTTTAATGTTGATGTTTTATTGACCCATAAAGCTGGAAATGATTAGACATAGAGGTTCAGCTATACAAGAAGAGTGAACCACCTGTAAATTAAAGATAGAACATGAAGAATGATTCGTCGCCTAGCGAGTATTGAATAAATTTGACTGAGCTTCCAGAAGCAGTTGTGACATCAGTCGATTTTCAACCACAGCAAGGAAACGGTGACAAAATGTTTAATATAAATAGACCTTTCTTAATTGATGGTATTGTATGCTTTCAAATTGGTACTTAGTAGAGGTTAAAATCTCTGTCATTTTTCTTGAATTAACTGTTCAAAAATTATTCGTGAATGCCAAATCTATCTTCTGGAAAGAACTGAATATGCACAATTTCAGAAGTACAGAAGCTTATGGATAATTTGTATTATTATACAGCCACCATGATAAAAGCAATGTTGTGTCACTCTTCATTATAATTATTGATAAATTTATTTTTTGTGTTGTTGGTAGGGTATTTGCTTATCCATGGAATCTGAACTAGGTTTTTTCATCTTGAAGAAAGAATGAAAAATGAAAATGCAAATTAGGATCTTAAGCTGTTTTTCCAAGAAAAATCGACTTACCCTTGGAATATTGGACTATTTTCAACAAAGTCCTTATTGAGGAAATGATTTGCATGGTCTTGAGTTTTTATGCATATCTGACATTCAAGTCTGTGGATATTGTTACAGAGAATAGGTAAACTGCTTCTGCTGGGTTCTTCTAAAGGTTTAAGTAAGCATGAACAAAAAGAGAGGAAGAAACGACATGAAAAGTTTAAAGAGTCTGTTTGGAAGTTCCTATATTTCTTATCAGCAGCGCTGTTTGAATTGGCTGTTCTTTACAAAGAGTCATGGTTCACAAACACAAGAAATTTTTGGGTTGGTCCTGGTGATCAGGTGTGGCCTGATCAAAAAGTGAAGTAAGTTGTACTATTCTAAATGAAAACACTTAAAAACAAGGTTTCAAAAGATGACAGTATTGAGAGTATGACTCCAGTCACAGTTGCCTTAGATTTGATCTGATTGATATTGTACAATGAAATACATGGCAGGACAAAGTTAAAGGCGTTATATGTGTATGCAGCAGGTTTCTATATCTACAGTTTTTTTGCAGCAATCTTTTGGGAGACAAGGAGATCAGACTTTGTGCTAACTATACAGCATCATGTTGCAACCGTAGTTCTCATTATATTATCTTATGTACTAAGGTTTGTGACTGAGGCTTCTTTTCCTGTAACATATTTTATATCTTTTATGGTTTCCTTCCTTGCAGTCTGTGTTTTATTCCAAAAAAAAAATCGTAGCTGTAAATTTGTGTACTTACAAAGAATGGAATCCCTCTACAGTTTGTTGGATAACAAATAGCAATTTCATGTAAAATGATCTAGATTAGCCTTTAATATAGGAAAGGCAATAGCCATATCACTTGACTTTGTAAAGTGTTGAGTACTGCACTGATTTAGATTTTGACATTCTACAGTTATTTTCTTCCAGGTTGTAGGCTTGTTCAAGATTCTTGCTAAGTTGCTACTTGCTATCTTCTGCGCTGTTGTGTATAGAAAAGCAATACCAGAATATTATATCCAGAGAAATGTTGTATGCATACGTCCACTCAACTTTGATGTTTGAAGAATACTGTGTTACATTCCTTTGATATCTCTATACAATATTAGGGTGATTGCTTTGATTCTCAATATTAATATGCAGGACAAGTAGATATTCAATTTGCAGAAAAAGAGAAAAAAAAGTTTCCGATCCAGATCCCCAGAGCAATCTGGGGGACTACATGTTATATTTGCAGAAATCTTATCTGTTATAGATAGATCATAGAAGCAGTTGACAGCTACATGTCAACAAATTAGGGTGTATAGTCAGAGAACAGACATCTGAAATGCAAACAGAAACAGGACATGATACCGATGATGCACAAAAACACTAGATAAAGATTTGTCACTCAGGATTGCATTAACTGAAAATATTATACTTACATACTTACTTGTTGATGTGTTTTTCATGCACATGCGAATGCAGAATAAAATACCAAGGTATCTTATCCTCTCTTGAACAAAGCTTCTCCGAATGCTGAAGATATCGCCTAAGGATCAATCGGAGCAACTTCAAAGTTCTAATATGTAGGTTCTCTATTTGTGGATAAGCTCTATTTGGTTTGATGTGATTATGCTGGAATCACAAGGGGACTTACATTCGAATACCTGAGCACCTGATTTGCTGGAACTCAATTCCTATCTACTAGCAGGAAGATAAAGAAATATCAAAAGATGAAAGGTCCAGAAAGTCTACTCTAAGACCTAGAATGCAAGAAGATGGATGAACGACTAGGTGGAGTCCTACTGGGCTGGGTCTCACCATCAGATTGAACAATCTGACACCAACTTAGTGCGATCTTCTAAGGGATGCTTCAAATAGATTCAAATCATACACCATTAGACACTGATCACCATTCAAGATAATGCATGAACAATAGACATGTAACGACTCAAAATTAAGCTCATTCTATGCTATTTGACCACGCAGGGCGCACTTACAGTCAACAAGAGGCTAGTGGTTTGGACCAGGCGGATTCCACGCGAGTGCATTCATTAACTTCCTTCATTCAATCTAATTAACCATCATAAAAAAATGAAGATTCAACAAGAGACCATGCATATTACAAAGAAACAACACATTTCACCATAACTTCAATGAAAATGGAGTTCATTTATAGTCAAGGCAACAATTTCTTGCCTTCTCTTCCTAATCTACTCTAATTGCTATTCTATTTGCTGACTATTCACTATTGACTATTTTCTAACTATTAACTAACTATTGACTATTTTCTAACTATTGACTATTGATTTAGAATGAATGGCAAGGATTACAAGATGAAAACCCTAATTAGGGTTTGTTACAACAAACTCCCTTAGCCAATGAGAAAATTACATTCAAAACTTGAGAACTAATAGGAAGCAGGGGTACGTGCCTTGAAGTTTGTGCCATCACTGGTGAGTCAGGTATGTTGAATTTGGACATGCTGAGGTGGAGCTATCTGACTGGGGGAACAATGACTGGGATGCCACCTTGTCTGGTACTTGCTCTGTGATGACCTTGGTCGATCCTCCTTTGTCCTTGATGCACTTGATGAGTGGCGCACCTTTCCTTGACCCTCCTGTGTTTGATGAGGCCTCCTTCCAGTCAAGTCACTCCTTCTCTAGTAGCTCATCTTGCCTTGAAATGTTTACAAGATCCTTCTTTTCTGTCATCTTGCGATCTCTTTGAGGATAGTTCTAACACATTGCTTGCAATTGTTGATCATTCGAAGTCCTTCAATTTAGTAGCACCTTGAGTACCTTCTCATGCATCCAAGGCGTCCTTAGTGATGGTGAAACTTGAATAGGTCCTCCTTGTCCTGGCCTGAACCTCCTCCATCTTGATTTTGTTGATCTGCAAAACAAACAAAGGATGATTGAGTATACATGATATATCCGTTCTAACATGATATTTCTCACCTTAAATCATCAACAAGAAGGCATTAAGATCAACTTGCTTTGGACCCTCTCCAGGGACAAACCCTATAATAAAATTCGCTCAGGACCCTCTCCAGGGACAAGCCCTATTTAAAATTTGCTCAGGACCCTTTGGAAGGGTCAGGAGCAAAATTTGACACAGTTGCTCAATTAGACCTCATTTTCAACATTACCTCACCAAGATCAAGTCATTCGCCTCCAAAATTGCCTAGGAATAGGTTTTGCTCAAGGACCTAGTCAAAACATCAGACCTCCTAGGAATTTCGCTCTAGACCCTTAGGGAGGTTCAGGAGCGATTTTTATGATTAAGACTCAATCCACCACTTCCTTGCTCCAAATTGCATCTAAAGGCAAAAATATATTAGTCTTCTCTCCACCAAGGCCTAGGAATCCATATCTTGAACTCATACATGAGTAAATTAGGTGTTTTGAGAATTTCGCTCTGGACCCTTTAGAAGGGTCAGGAGCGAAATTCATACTTTGCTTGTTTTCCCTCACTTAGCTCTGTCCTTCATGCATTTAAGTCATTAAAAACAAGTCTTTGGCCTCTGAAATTACTTGGGAATGAGCTAGCTTGTAGATTGGAGCAAGGTATAAAGCCTCATGAAGAAATTCGCTCTGGACCCTTTGGAAGGGTCAGGAGCGAAATTCACATTTTAGCTTAAAATCTTCACTTTTTGTGATCACAACTCATTCAAAGGCATGCCTAGGGGTATCTTCAAGTTCAATTCACCCCCATCAACGTTTGGCCAACACAAAATTGGGAGAAAAAGGAGGTTTTGAGAATTTCGATCTGGACCCTTTGGAAGGGTCAGGAGCGAAATTCAAGTTTTGGCTTGATCCTATCACTTCCTTAACTTCAATCCATCTTGCAAGGCAAATATACATCACTCCACTTCCATCTACGCCATAGGAACCAAGGTTTTGACCTCACCCAAGGAGAAAATAGGTGCTCTGAGGAATTTCGCTCTGGACCCTTTGGAAGGGTTAGGAGCGAAATTCATGCTTTTGGAAAAAATCCTTCATCTCCTTCACTTTCAATCACTTCCTAAGGCAAGAGCATATCAATCCACTTCCAACTATGTCCAAGGAACTAATATTTTGGTCTAATCAAGGAAGAAAAGGGTGCCTTTTAGGAATTTCACTCTAGAAAGGGTCCAGAGCGAAATTCACATTTTAGGTTGATTTTACACTTCTTCCTCTCAACTCACCTTCAAATTTGATCTAACCAATCTCTTCTCACCATAATCAAGTCGATTTGCCATCCATCTAACTCAAATCAAGGTCTTTTTTAATGCATTAGGCAAAAAGAGAGTCAAGTTGAGGATTTTGCTCTGGACCCTTTGGAAGGGTCAGGAGTGAAATTCATCCTTTGGTTTTATTTTCACCACTTCATTGCCTCAAACTACCTTTCAAAGGCAAGTACACATCAAAATCTTCCCAACCATGCCTTCAAAGTCAAAAAACTTGGTCATAACAAGGAGCAAAATAGAGGTTATGGGAATTTCGCTCCGGACCCTTTGGAAGGGTCAGGAGCGAAATTCATCTTTGAGGTCATTTCACACCTCCTTTCTCCTTTCTTTGCCTTGGATATAACTTCTCAAGCCTCCTTCTATCATCATCAAGTCAATTTGCTCTCAAAGTAGTGTTTTCTTCAAGGTTTTGTGAGGAAATAAGGTCCTTCAAGAATTTCGCTCTGGACCCTTTGGAAGGGTCAGGAGCAAAATTCACACTTAGGCTCAAATCTTGACTTCACTGCCCACATTTCCTTATCCAAACAAGTGCTTTGCCTTCAATAATGCCTGGGAATGAGTTAGCTCTTAGTTTTGGGCAAGGTAGAATGTCTTATGGAGGAATTCGCTCTAGACCCTTTGGAAGGGTCAGGGGCAAAATTCATACTTCTAGGCTTAATTGACCTTCAAATTTGACTTGACTTCACCTTAGATTTGATCCTAGATCCATTTCCTTCCCTATCCTTGCAAATTTGCTCAACCATTCAATGACTTAGGTGAAATCTTAGTTCCTTGGGAAATTTCGCTTTGGACCCTTTGGAAGGGTCAGGAGCAAAATTCACATTTATGCTCAAATTCCTTACCATCTATCACTTGACTTTGTCTTACACAACAATTTTCTCTTCACTACGCCATAAGGACAAGGTTTCTTATGCCAATTAGGACCAGGAAAGAGAAATTCGCTCTGGACCCTTTGGAAGGGTCAGGAGTGAATTTGGTGAATTTGCCTTAGACATTACTCAAACATTCAAAGTTTTCCCTCAATCACATTGGTCATACCTCTAACAAAGCACCTTGAGGGGTTTTTTGCTCAAAAGAATTGAATTACAAAGACATCTTAGCCATTTCGCCCAAGTACCCCTGGAAGGACAAGACCTCTCCTAGAATTTCGCTTTGGACCCTTTGGAAGGGTCAGGAGCGAAATTCATCCTTGAGGCTCAAAGTTTGACCTTTTCATCAGATCTCCAAGTCCAGACGTGTCCAAGGCGTCCCCAAAGGATAAATAGGTTAGCTTCACATCAATCAATGCCCAGGACTTCATCTTTTATCAATTGGACCAATCTCAAACCCTCAAAGGTGATACTTACTCACAAAGCTTTATTGACCTCCTCAAACTCAAACATGACATAACCTAGCAACAAGAGTAAAACCTGACCTGGGGAAGGCTTTGAAAGAGACCCTAACCTGGACCACCTACTGACCCACCTCAACTCAAGCAGAGCCTGTTACCTAATGATCCCTTTGACAACTCTCCAAATGCAAAGGTTAATAGACAAGAACCTAAAAGACCAAGAAAACAAACCCTAGAAAGCAAAAAAGGTAGGGGTCCCCATTTGCAAGGGGGTGATGTGTAAATACGTCACAACAATACTACAGATATCTACAATTATAGATGTAGAATTTTAGAAATAAATGTAGGATGCAACTCAGAATAGAGGCTCAAACCCTTCAGGACTCAAATCTCACATTTATATATAAGTTCCTGGCAAGGAAAAAAGGAACATCTAATGGAAGAAAAAAAAATAGCTCATTTGTTGTCACACGAGGAGTTGGTGCCACTATTGGGCATTGATGCTAGCTCTAGCACTAATGTTGGTTCAAACACTTTGTTGAGAAGTCTGTTTTAGTGCGCCACTTTATGCTACTAGCCAAAACTGCTAAAACAAATTTCATCAAAACTGAACTACAAATTTTTCCTTAATTTCATGATTCAACCTATATGCTAAGCACACTAGTGCAACAACAACTACGAATACTCCTCACGCACATTGAACATTGTGAAGAACCCACAACTAAAACTCTTATGTATAAGGGATCAATCTATCTCCTTAAGTAAGCTTCTAAGATTATCTCTATGTAAGATAAATAAGTCTCAAGGAGCTTCTACTTTAGTTGACAAACTAGTCAGCTATTTTACAACACCATATATAAAGAAAATCAACTCACTGTGCTAGCCATCCATTGATCCATATTTGATCTAGGAGTAAAGCTCATCCTTGAGAAGAAAGATACTTCAATATGTTGCAGTGCCAAAAACTATACTTATGTTGAGGTTCATCAAATGGATATGAAAAGTTCCTTTCTTAAGACATGGGGATCCTGAAGAGGAGATATACATGAAGTGACCACAAGGTTTTCAATTGGACCCTTCATTAGTTTGTAGACTCAAAATCTATCTATAGACTCAATCAGGCCTTCCAAGCTTCATATGCCAAGATGGATTATTTCCTTCTCTTTGTTGGATTCTTTGGTACCATTTTGCTCCAAATGTCTACGTCTTGCAATAGAACAGGTCTCTTATGTTCTTGGTTTTGTATGTTGATGATTTTCTAATTAGAGGAACTTCTTCATCCTCCATTACTAGTAAAACGTGTCTTGCATAATAAGTTTTTGATGACCAACTTGTGTTTACTACATTGTTTTTTTGATATTGATTCTAGTAGTTTGCTTTAGAGATTAGCATTACACAATCCAAGTACGCACTTGTCTTTCCCTCACCGTTTGATATGGCCAACTACACACTTGTGCTAAGTCCATTTCTCTTTGGAGTCAAACTTGAAGCAAAGCGTTCTTCATCATTAGTTGATGCAACTTTCTATCACCAACTTGCTGGCAGCTTCATTTATCTAACTCACACTAGGCCCAACATTTCATACACCATTGACATGGTCTCTAGGCTTATGTAGGAATCTCATGAACTACACTAGAAGGAAGCTAAGTGGATCCTCCACTATGTTTAGAGCAATCATAGTTATGGAATCCACTATGCAACAAGCATTGATATCAGCTTGATTGAGTACACTAATTTGATTGGGCGGGTGATACTCAAGATCACAAATCTACTTTTGTTCAGAAGGTGATTCAGGATCACAAGTCAATTTTGGTTTATGCCATGTCTCCTTTCCAAGTATATTTCATAAGGAGACCCTTAACCTATTATTTAATTTCCTATAGGCTGAAGGGGTGGTACAAGGGAAATAATCTAATGATTTAACTGGAAAGTTTGCCACCAAAATTGATTTCATTCATTTGTAGTTTCCATTTGTAATCCATCCGAAAGTCTTGCTACTAGATTACACATCTTACTTTCAAAAGTTGTATTAGTTTGAAACATAGTTGGACTACTCGTGACTTGGCTCGACTCGCCAAGCCCCTGGGAAAAAAACTTGGGAAAAACTCGGCAACTTAAAAACATGCTTAAATTTAATAAAAAATGCATTTTTTTTTGCAAAATTTAATGAGAAGATGCATCCAATGAGTCAATAAATGATAACACAAAAGAAACAAGCTGATTCTAGATATGTTTAAATGCAAAGTGTCTACAAAATCGCATTCTCATGAGGAATGCTGATGGCTGGAAGCCTAAAAGCAATATAGTAAATAGTTTTTGTAAAACCAAAAGTAAATACGTCATTACAAATTACAATTACAACTTCCTCTTCCCAACTCTAGCAAAAACTTGGGGAGAGGTAGAACTAGAGGGTCTAGTCCTAGAAGTCTGCAGTGGGCGTGACTGTGCCTCCTTGCTCGATATGGCTGGCTCATCCTCCATCCTGGACGAAGCTATGTATCCACCTGCTTCTGGCACTAGCAATGAATCCTCATCCTCTTACACTTCCTCATCAATGTCATCCAACCCAAATCCACCCCCTCCTCCTTCATAGCATGCCTCTCCAAATCAGTGATGTCAGTGTCGGAAAACAATGGAGGCTGCTCCTGTGATGTCCAATCATTGCAAGGATCTATATCATCCAAGTCAATTGGACCATCTTCTACTTCCTCTACCTTCCTTACGCATAATCGAAGATTATATTGCATGAAGACAAGGTCATTGAGGTGTTTCTGCGCTAACTTGCTCGTCTTCTTCGTGTGGATTGCTTCAAACAAGCTCCAATTGCGCTCACAATTGAATGAACTGCAAGGCTGACATAAGACTCTGAGGGCAAATTTTTTGAGATGTGGGGTGTTTCCACACCAATTTTGCCACCAAGCATTTGCAAAATAAATAAAATGGAAAAGTTAGAAAGCAAAGAGAAAAGAGAAAACATAATTTATCAATCATTTTAGTTCCCAAAATCCAAATGGCAAATGTTATGGCTGGGGTTTGAGTGGTTCTTCCTCTCCTAGCCAACTCTGAAGAGAATAGCTTACCCCTTACTCCCTCATAATTTTGGAGCTCACTCACAATGAGGTCTCTCTCCAACATCGGGTACCGTCCTCTCAATGCATGTCCCTCCATGACCTCTCCATTCAGATTTGAGTAAGAACCCCCGAACCTAAAATGAGGGTTGAGGAAGTACCCTGCTGCATGAATGGGTTGGTGGAGCTGATTGTTCCACCTCCTATCAACAATTTCCCAAATGGGATCAAATTTGAGTCTATCCCCCTTGTAGTAATTTTTGATAGACTCCTTGGCCCTATCCATGGCCTCATAAAGATATCCCATTGGGGTTTTATCCCCATCCACCAAGCGAAAAACTCGAACCAAGGGCTCTGACACCTACAATTGAAAAATACAAATTACAAAAAGATTAAATAATGAAGTTACAAATTAGTAATGAGAGACTTGAATCAAGAATAATTAAAATTTTAAAATTAAAGTTTTGAAGTTACCTTCACAATCTATGCAGCGCTTTGTGCAAATTGGCTGTCGAAGACTATGCATGTGACAACCTCTCCTTCAGGCTTCTTTGAATAAGGTGAGTTAAGCCATTCTCCACTCACAAACATTTGTTTCAAAGAAGTCAATGCAACAAGAAGGCTTTGCAACGTCAAGAAAATCGTTGCAAACCTTGTGACACCAACTCTCACCAAATCTTTCCCTTGGGTGTGCTGTCTCATCAAATTTAGGACCCAAGGGTGATTGTAAATATATTTGGTGATCCTCCTTGCATCTTCCACAACTGGAGTCACCCACTCAAGTTTTCTTATGTCCTCCAAAAGAAGGTCAAGGACATGTGCTACACAAGGTGTCCAAAAAAGAGTGGGGTGCCTCTCTTGGTGGATTCCTCCTGCAAAAGAAGAACTTATTCTTAAGAAAGATGCAACCAAGTAAAACAAAGCCATGACAAATGAAAATATTGCTAATGCCTAAAGGTGATAATTCAAAAGGATTCTACATGTTGACACATATGCTGCTGCATTATCTGTGATGATTTGCACCACATTCTCTACCCCTACCTCCATGACGACATGCTCCAACATTCCAACCAATGTTTCTGCATTTTTCACCTTACTGGAGGCATCAACAGATTTCAAGAACACTACATTGTCCTTGCAAGCAACCAAAAAATTGATGATGGTGCGGTTCTTGCCATTTGTCCACCCATTAGAAAGAATGGTGCAGCCATAATTTGCCCATTCAATTTTTTGCTCCTCCATCACTTCTCTTGCCCTAGCAACTGCATCTGTGAGCAACCTATAAGAGCAAAGTGAAATTAGGTCTTAGTACACAATTTTGATTTAATAAACAAGAAATCTAAAAAATAATTAAAAATGAAATCAAGTGGACTATGTAGTAATTTACCAACCTCCCACTCAAATCCTTGCGAGAAGGGGCCTTGTACCTCTTTCTTGAAATTGTCATAGCAATCACCAAATTCAACCAATAAGGATCGTCCGCCACATTGAATGGAATGTTGTTGAAGTACCAAAAATCAGCTACTGCAATGTCGGTTTTCTCATGTACCTCCCTATTCCATCCAGTGGCCTCTAATGATGGTTGTGCTCCAGGTGTGTTCTTGGGCACAAAATAATCACCTATGGACCCTGATTGTGATGATGGAACAATGCCAGGTACTCTACTAGAGGAAGCAGAAGCGATGGGCGAGGTGGTGGTGGGTTTGCGTTTAAGTGGGCCACGCTGAAAGCCCACTATGCCCTCAAGTGCTTCTTGTTCCTCTTCAATGTCAACATAAACACCTTGAGATTCGGCTATGGCTGTTCTCAGGGCTAGCTTTGCCCTCTCCCTTTGCAATTTCTTCTCTTCCCCAGCTGCAAGTAGAGCATTCATTTGTCTATTTATTTCTTCATTGGTCCCAGGGCATGCTCTAGCATCATGCCTGTCTATTCCTGCAAGGTGGTATTTGAGGCGGTTGATGCCTCCATGAAGTATTTTCTCACACTTTATGCATATAATTGACCCAGGATCGGGTCCCTCATAGGCATACCTCCATGCCCCATTTCTAGCACCTTTAGGACGGGTGCCTATATACCCAGATGGGCATGGATCTAGTGGCCATTCCTCCCTTGCCATGAATAATGCTTACTTAACCTACACATACAAAGTGACAAAAAAAGTTAACATTTTAGTTAAACAATTTAGCAAACTATCTACATTAGTTTAAATAAATTTAGACATCATTCAAAGTTTTAAAAAAAAAAATATTAAGGTTTGAATTTTTTTTTGAAAACTAGAGATTCTTTAAAGAAGTTGTGAAAATTTAAACAAAACTTGTCAAATCTAGTGTTAAATCTTGTGCAAATAACTTAGAAAGGATTTAAATACCAAGAATGCCAATGCACCATTAAAAATGGAGAGCGAAATGTAGAAGGCTGCTTGCGAAAAGCAGAATGGAGATGCAAAGGATGCGAGTTTGAGAAAGCTAGTTAAATGAAAAATTCTGGAAGTCGATTAGGATGAGCATGGCGATAAGCAGGTAGAGTCTGAAGAAAGCGTTGATATCACCGGTGGAAACCTGAATCATCGCCAGTATACAGGGAAGGATGCCTCATCAAGCGACATTGAAATTGACCTAATAGAAAACATTGAAAGGGAAAAACTGATCTTCGATCAACATGCGATTATTGCAAAAATTATAGGGCCAAAATTATCAAGAAAAGATATTCACGCCTGGGTAGTGAATCATTGAGGGAAGCACATAATGATAAAATTCCTACCCAAGGGCTTCTTTGTTGTTGTTTTTCCCAAAGAAGAAGATAGAGACCACATCATTAGCCTTCAAAACTGGTTCCTGGACGATCACCCACTATATATTCAGCCCTGGGCTCCGAACTTTGACCCTACATTGTTGGCGGTTATATGATAAATCAGTATGGGTCCGATTATACAACCTTCCGATAGAATATTGGAGCAAGGCGTGTTTGGAAACAATCGGGAGATCCCTTGGTACTTTATTGGAAATTGATGAAGAGATCGTTGAGGGAGATTTATACACATATGCTAGACTCAAATTAGCAACCCTAAAGACAATCCCCTCTTCGGTTATGTTACTCACTGTGGATGGTGGTTGGAAACAACACATAGAAATCGAAAAAGAAACTGGCGTGTGCTCTTGAGGTGGAAGTAAATTTCACAGTACTGACAAATGCAGATTGTTTGTAAGAAAGGCCTTTAAGCGCCCACACAAAAAACCGAAACAGGTTTGGAAGGCAAAGGAGAAAAATCGGGAACCTGAAACCCTGCTTTTAGAAGGCCCTAAATCCATCAAAAGCGATAAAAACCAAGATGAATGGACGAAGATTCCCACACAAGACATCCCATTGGATTGTAACATCATCCCAAGTAATGACACAATGGTGTATCCAATTGAATACCACACAATAGAGGAGGTTTTGTAGGAGTCGAATTCGAATACATCTGAGTCGGTTAGTGATGGTGATGGACTGAACACAGTGGATCCTAGATACATCAGCTAGTCTGTTAACATCATCCTTGGAAGAGCAAAAGGCACAAGAGGGAGGAAAAGTCACAAAACGGTTAGGGAGTAGAGAGCAAATGAGAAGGGCATTGTAAGTATGTTGAAATTCTTGAATCCTGTTAAGGGAAGTAAGCCCTCCCTTGGGGGAAGATGAGGCTCACTTCATGGAATGTCAGGGGCCTTTCGGCCCCTAACAAAAAACGCCTGGTCAAAAGAACTTTGGCCAAGCTTGATTCAGAAGTTTATATTCTACATGAAACAAAGCTAAGTAAGGAAAAGGCAGTGGAGTTCATCAAATATTGTTATAAGTGGGAAGAAATTTTTCAAGATGCCAGAGGCTTGGCTGGGGGCTTGGGAATCATGTGGAACCCCTCCAAAATTGATGTGCATCCCATTGCCTCATTTGATCACTGGATGGCGTGTATCATTGTCTGCAAGCAGTCCAATATCTCCTATCCGTCATTTAACATATATGGACCCATTAAGACTGAGGAAAAACTAAGAGTTTGGAATGAGGTCTCCAATCAAGCTAGTCAGTTGGATAGTGGTAAGGTCATTGCTGCTGGTGACTTCAATGCTCTTTTGGACATTGATGAGAAGGTGGGAGGTCTCCGGAAACCTTCAAAAGTGATGGATGATTTTAGAGAATTTGTATCTAACTGCAAATTGGTCGATATCATATCGAAGAATGGAAGATTCACTTGGACTAATAGATGACTAAACTTTGCCAATATATCAGAAAGACTGGACTGTTTCCTGGTGGGGGAATGGTGGATAAATGGTAGTTACTCTCTAGAAACTGAAATTGTGCCTCAAATTGGTTGGGATCCCCTACCACTTTCTTTATCCATTGCTCAAGAAACTAGCAGTCATAAGAACTACTTCAAATTCTTAAGCATGTGGTGGAGGGATGAGAAATTCCTTGACAATCTGAAAAACTGGTGGTAGGAAGGCAACATATACTCTGGTTCCCCAAGCGTTAAATTTTTCAAAAGAATTTAGTTCCTGAAAAACAAAATTAAGGATTGGAACAAGATCTCATTCAAAAATGTTTTTGCTGAGAAATGTAGAATCGAGGAAAAACTTGAAGAGGTTGGTAATCGAGTAATGCGATTTGGCATGACCAATGTGGAGTTCGAATTAGAGAAAACACTTAAAGCCCAGTATTTGGAAATTTTGAAGAGGGAGGAACTATATTGGAAAGATAAATCTAGGGAACTTTGGATAGCCGAGGGGGACCTCAATACCAAATTCTTTCATGCTTCTTCTAAAGCTAGAAGGATCAATAATAAGATATGTTCAATTAAGGATGAGAATGGGATTTTGAATACTTCGGCTACGGATATGGAGCGAATTGCTCTCAATTACTTTGTGGAAATATTGGGCAACACTGAGGTAGAAAACTCAGGCGCAATATCAATTGTTGAGGAAGTCATCAACCCCCTGATTACTTGCTCTGATTGCGATATGCTACTTGCTCCTTATTCGTTGGAGGAAATAAAAAAGGCCACATTCTCACTTCATCCTCATAAGGCGCCTGGACCTGATGGCATTACAGCTGAGCTCTTTCAGAAATGTTGGGATTTCATGGGCAAGGATATTTGGAGTGTGGTTGAAGAATTTCAGAAAAAGCATAAGTTTGTGAAAGAGATCAACCATACCATTATATGCCTTATTCCTAAGAAACGGGATTGTGACTCAATGTCTGATTATCCCCCAATATCATTATGCAACACCATCTACAAAATATTATCCAAGGCAATAGCTGAAAGATTGAAGTTGCTACTACCAAAGCTAGTTTCGGAAAATCAGAATGGATTTACTTTGGGTAGGGAAATTGCGGATAGCATCATCCTGGTATTGGAAGTCATACACTCACTCCATAAAGAAAAATTAAAAGGTATGATTATTAAACTTGATGTTGCCAAAGCCTATGATAAGGTGATTTGGAATTTTCTTTTGCATGTCTTGGCCAGATTTGGGTTTTTGGTGAAATGGATTGAATGCATAAAATTTTGCATTAGCACAGTTAAATTCTCAATTCTTGTCAATGGTAATTTGAGTGGGTTTTTTGGAGCCACAAATGGTCTGCGACAAGGAGATCCTTTATCTCCTTCATTATTTGTTCTCATGGTGGAAGTCTTGGGGAGGCTAATAAAGAAGAGGCATAATGAAGGCATTTGGAAAGGAATCAAAGTTCATGAGCAATTCGAGGCAATTACACATTCCCAATTTGCAGATGATACCATCATATTTGGTGAAGCTTCTACCCGGGAAGCTTTAGGCATTAAGGGCACACTTAAGGAGTACACAAGGGCTTCGGGTCAAGTTATGAATAAAGAAAAATCTCAGCTGTTGTTCTTTAACACCAATAGGAAGGCCCAAGGCAGAATTGCACAACACATGGATATAAAAGTTGTAGAGCTTCCGATCAAATACTTAGGGGTTCGTATTAACAAAGGATGCAGACAATCTCAAATCTGGGAAGATGCTATCAAATCATGCCAATCTAAATCAGAAAATTGGAAAAATAGATGGCTGATCCAAGCAGGTAGACTTACCATGATCAAATGAGTTTTATCGGCCATCCCTATATACAACATGTCCTGTTTCAAAATGCCGTTCACTGCTGGAAAAAGTCTGAACAATTTACTCAAGAAATTTGTATGGGATGGAGCTAAAGATAACAGGAAAATTCCGCTTATCAATTGGGACACATTATGCCTAATCAAGGAAAATGGGGGAGCTGGCTTAAGGAAAATGGAGCTACAAAACTCTGCCCTTGGTGCTAAGCTCTCCTGGAAGATGTGCAAAGAGACTCAAAAAATGTGGTGCAGGCTATTCCAAAAGAAATATCTAGACTCAGAGGACCCTAATCGAATTCTCACAGTGGCCAATACTGAAAGGGGTTCGGCTACGTGGAATTTCTTATGGGATTGCAGACACATTATCACAGAGCATATTTCATGGCAGATTGGTAATGGTAGAACAACGTTGTTTTGGAGAGACTCATGGGACGAGTTTCCATCTCTCTCGAAATCTTTTGAAGATAAGGGGTGGATAGATATGGTTGAAAACTGCATAGGGCAACATGTATGCAATTACATGGAAAACCACGTGGACACGAATGGTCTGAGAATATGGAAGAAAATCAATATTGGCAATCCTTCATTATGTGAAAAACTTTGGAAAGCAATAAAAGATAGGAAAATACCGGCCTCTTGTGAAAGGGACAACATCTTTTGGTGTGCATTGAAATCTGGGATGTACAGTTCCAAATCTGGGTATGAAGTTCAAAGACAAAGGGGCTCCTATAATACCTGGCCGCACAAATTATGTTGGAATCATAAAATACTTCCAAAAGCAGGGGCTTTTTTGTGGATTGCTTTACATAGTAGAATCCTCACTAGTGATAGACTTAAAACTATTGGCATCTTGGGTCCCAATTGCTGTGTTGTGTGTTGTGCAGATGAAGAAACCGCCAACCATCTACTATTCAATTGTCTTGTGGCAGAATTTTGTTGGAACTGGTTCTTTGAATAGGTCAATTGGGCTACGGTTAAAAACGAAAGACTTTTTGACTTTCTTCTTTCTTGGCCAATTAGACAAAAGTCAAAATGGAGTGATCTATGGATGATTGGACCATCCATAATTGTATGGCACATTTGGAAGGAAAGGAATAGAAGAATTTTCAAAGAAACAACACTGTCAAACATTATGCTGGTGGACAAAATAAAAATTGCAATCGAGTAAGTGATAAACGGGAATATATTGAAAGGTGGTCCTAAAATATACAATAACTGGGATGCCTTAATGGAAAAACGGTGGGCTCTTAAAGATCCAGGTTTTTATGCCCCCCCTTTGAAGTATGTTGATAGAAACTTAGTTAGATGGAAGGC
This sequence comes from Cryptomeria japonica, assembly GCF_030272615.1. Classification (NCBI taxonomy): domain Eukaryota; kingdom Viridiplantae; phylum Streptophyta; class Pinopsida; order Cupressales; family Cupressaceae; genus Cryptomeria; species Cryptomeria japonica. The sequence continues at coordinate 131,421,014 of NC_081410.1, read as the reverse complement.
CCCTCCAAAGGACTGGACAAAACTCAATTTCGACAGTGCCAGTAAGGGGAACCCGGTATTGGAGCCATAATTCAAGACAGTAGAGAAATATTTTATATGGTTTGTTTGGTGGCATTGGAGTTGCCACAAACAATGAAGTTGAGATCCATGCACTTGAGGCAGGATTACGCCTTTGTGTTCTGCAGAATCCGTGCACTTGAGGCAGGATTACGCTGGGAACACAATTAAGGAACCTGTTCATCATTGAAGATCATGTTTATGATGCTATTTGTGGGCTTATGGGCATCACTCTCAATTTTGAGAGACATTGGTGTTATGCAGCCGTGCTGGAGGCAGTCGTGATGCCCCTAGTCGATGTCATTGACTCTGGGGAACGGGCGATCGAACTCTTTGATGGTTTTGTGAAGCCACTCATTGCGGACATTGTTGCTAATGTCATATTAAGTTTGGATGAGGGTGTCAAAGTGAGCAAATTGAAAGTGTACTTCCAGTTTGAAAATTACTTACCCTCAGAGTTGAAGGAGGAATCTGAGGATACAGAAGATGGGGGCAGTGGTGGCTCTGTAGACAGTGACGCCATACGCGAGATGGCTAGAAGGGAGGTATGGAAGGAGGAACGTGAGCGCATAAAGGCATTTGGGGAGAATGCATGGGAAGTGTTCAGATGTGCGGTGTTTAATGGGAACATGGCGCCTTTCCGTAGACAGACTGAATCAGATGACTGGTGGCTCCCTGAGAACTCCACCCGCAATGCTATCAATATAGGTGAATTTGCAGCTGTGACATACCAAGCTATTGGTGGACAAATGTAACAGAACTGTGGGTTATGGGGTTGTTTTTGGTAATGTTACTGGCTATTTGGTAGTCAGGCATGGGTGTCTATAGATGCGTCTATGGTAGTGTATGGCAGGCAAGGCTAGTCTTGTCTAATGTATGAAACAGTATGTAATTTTTCTTAATTTTGCAATATAGGGAGCTATCCCCATTAATGATAGCACTTACCTTAAAAAAAAAAAAAAAAAAAGAATTTAGACTACCTAGGAATCATTTCTAATTCATCTAGATGCAACAAAAAATAAACAAATTATTTTAAAAAAACATAAAAAAAAAAACAAAAAAAACTAACCCGAGAATTTGATTTTCCTTGAAAAATCACCTCAAATCCCCTTCAAATCCACTTGAAATGAGCAAGAATAGTTTGAAATCTCCTTGTTGGTCACTCTTCCCCCTTCTCACCAAAAAACCCAACTCAAAAAATGAAATGCAATGAACTTTTGATGTTTTCTTGTTATGTGCTGGCGCGGCCGAGTTTTTGCCAAAAACTCGGTGAGTAGAAGTCGTAACTACTCGCTTGGCCCAAAAACTAGGCGGATTTTTTGCTACTCGCCGAGTTTTTGGCGAGTAGTCCATCTATGGTTTGAAATATTGAGTTGTGTAGCTTGCTGCCAAAAAACATATATATATATATATATATATATATATATATATATATATATATATATATATATATATATATATATATATATATATATAGAATATCATTCTAACCCTTTCACCATTTGATCTCAAAAAGCTAACCATTCGATGCAGAACAAATGTTATGCATAATAATGATAGAGAATATAGATACTATCAAAAGGAATATGTAATGTCCCCTTTCGAGGAGTAGTTTGGAGCAACTAATTAGCCTATTGAATTCCCATAGGTTGAAGTTGGGTTAAAGGAAATAATTTAATTTAATTATTTAATATTATCTGGCAAAGTACATTTTATGGGTAATTTTATTTAATTAATCTAATAAAGTATTGTAAATTGACTTAAGTGAAATATTTAAAGGATATTAATAAAGTCATTTTATTTTTGATATTCAAATGAAATTTTAAAAGAACAGGAATTTGAAAAGTTCTTCTAGAGGCTTCTTGGGGTTATTATAAAATAATGTTTTTGGAGCCTATTTGGTGTACTTGGATTATTTCTTCTATTTGGATTTTGAGAGCTTCTTGAGGAGCCAAACCATAGGACAAAAACCCTTAGGCAATAAGTTTCGATGGTGAAACTATCCACCCTAGCTAGTTACATGCAAAATCATTCAGGTTTTGCATTTGCACTTAAGTGATTGCGGTTCAAATTTGTGAAGTCTTTTTACGAAGACAAATTTCATAGTTGTTCTTGGGAAGGTTCAGGCAAGAGATATTGAAAATTTGAATGTCATTATTCACTTTTTGGGCTGCACACTTAAAGGTTTATAAAATCACTTTTTCTAATGGGAACGCCTTGCATTATAGAATACCCATACATGTTGAACATGAATGAAGAGAAAGGCATGACTTGTTGCAAAGGAATGTAAGATTGATAGAGGTGTGCAAAGACTTAAGGTTGTCGATTCAATGCTACCGTTTGTCACACTGCACTATATGATATGTGGCTTGAGATATAAAACATGGTTGATGGTTTTCAAGGGAGAAATGCTGCACATTTAGCCGCTTATATTCACTCTACTCAGTCATATGACTTCTTTTTGCTGGGCGTGAACTCTTGAAGATGGGTCATGGGTGATAAAGGTAGTAATATACCTCTATGCGGTGTGAAATAAACTAAGAAAGAGGTGTTTTTCTCTTGTGAGGGGTCATGGGACTTTTTGGAGATGGCTGGGAGACTTTACAAGTAACAAATCAGTCATTTCCAGGCTCGAATGGCCTCATTCCACATGCTAGAGTTTGCATGAGCAGAAAATATGAGTGATGTTAGCTGAAGGTATAACTTCTGAGCAAATTACAAGCACTAAACCCTGCATGGAAGCTTCAATTCACTAGCACAACCTCTATTTTGTTTGTATTTGCAAAGGCTTTATGTTGACAAGGTCAGGGATTCTTGCATTTCTATTGTAACTATCTTCTCAATTAATATCAAATGTATGTGTTGAATTTCAGTCTCTATATGTCTGAGTTGAAAATGTAAATGGAAATATCACATAGTGGAGTTACTGATGATTAGCATATACACTGTTATGTATTAAAAACAAACTTGCTCTTATGTATGTTAATGCATAGATAGCTGATTGAATAAGAGATAAATGAAGTCTCTCATTCAATCATTTATCCTATTGATTATTCAAATGAATATCATCATGCCCTCAATTGATAAGCATTCTTTATTTATACATAATTGTTTATTATCATAGAATTCCGATGTGATAATCTATTATATTAGTTGCATTCACCGATTAGCAAATCAGGATAACCATCGCAAAACCTATTTGATGATTATCGGTAAACTGAACATCAATTAGTATTTAATGATTATGCTCGAACCGATTGTTATTGGGGAGATGTAATAAACTCACACTGATTGATATCGGGTGTTAAGGAAAACATTCAAAGCATTAATATAACCATATACCAATCAGTATAACTTCGAATATAATATGCACCGATCAATGATTAATGAATATAACCATTAGTTAAGTGATCGGTGTCCGTTAACATAGACACCGATTCACTTCGGTTACCTTGCAATACCAAACGCCATAATTAATACCGCTTGGCATATCGGTTAAACATGTTACATAAGTCTCGATCAATATCGGGTTGGCAAATATGTTATGTGTTATGTGATCACCGATTAATATCGGGCTGACAAATATGTTTAACACCGGTTGATATTATATACCAAAGGGTGCGATCAAGTAGTGTCTTGATCGGTCATGTCCATAAGACATGACCGGTCAAGGCACTGCTTGATCCTCCCCTCTCATATATATATATCATATGGCATTTAAGGAAAAGGACATAGAAATTATAAAATGCTCCTCTCACCTGCCATACAAAACTAGACAATCAGATTTATCATATAAGTAGACAATACATAGATCAATAAAATATAACTAGAATATATCTTGCATATTGAATTGAGAATTGAACAACATTTACATCTACTTCATGAATGAATGGTAAACTGAATTGAACACTCTACAAACTTACAATAAACCAAAAAGACAAGCGGGAAACTCTACTTGGAAATGCATGCAAACTGGATAGTGGCAAATAATGCAAAAGTTTGATTAAAAAATTCAATTAGGAATTTTTTTAAAATAAAAGAAAGTTTAGTCTCCAAAAAATTAGGAGAGACAAGCGGGAAACTCTACCTGGAAATACGTGCAAACTGGATAGTGGTAAATAATGCAAAAGTTTGATTAAAAAAATCAATTAGGATTTTTTTTTAAATAAAAGAAAGTTTAGTCTCCAAAAAATTAGGAGAGACAAATTTCCCTTTTAGAACATGAGATAGAAGAAGTCATGGGTGATTGAGACGAGAGAAGAAATGAATTTGCAAGAAAATATTAGTCAAAATTAGAAGGAATTAACTCAGGAGTTCCAAATTTTATGAAAGTCTATGTTAGAGATAGCATGGACCTTTGAGGAGTTGAATCAAAATTTGGGTGCCTTTATACTAAACCAAAACCATAATGGTGAAGGAACTTGTTTAGCCCAAGTTTTTGACAAGAGGACCTAAGGGAGAAGAAGAGATACAAAATCAAAACTGTGGAGACAATTTTACAGATGAAGTGCATGAATACGAATCTTTGGCAAAGGATTTTCATGCAGCCATGTCTTTCCCATATTTTTGCAATTTAAAAATGAAAAATCAACCTATGAAAGAGAAAAACATAAACTTTAATAGAGAATATTTGTAGCATTGGTTGGGTAAGATGTCAATACCCACCTTTGATGGTTCAAACAAGTGTACAGCTCACGCATGGATTCAAAATTTGCACACATATTTCTGTCTTAGCCCTATGTTTGAAGGAGAAGCAATCAAATATACTACACTCCATTTGGAAGGAGTTGCACATTAATAGTGGTGCCTTGGGTTGATCACCCAAGGACATGGTTTGATTGATATTGATGTTGAGTTTAGTCATAGGATCCATGATAGATTCAACCAAAGTTTTAAATCTCGGACTCAGATTCAGGAATCGACAAAATCTTGACAAAAAACTCGACAAGGACTCGACAAAAAAATGTAGAATTACACACAAAAAAAGAAATTAGTTGACAATTTTAACCTCATTTGCGTAATTCCACTGCCAGACCCCCTCATTGTAATCAAATTTTTTATATGACGAGATCCCATTAACTAGTGGGTTTTTGGGAGTGGAGACCCTAATGGGTTTGAGGGGCAGCAATGATAAGCTGCACAAGGTGTTAGATGTTAGAAAAACCCAACAATAGAGGGGCTGCTTGAAAAGATGAAACATAAATTCAAAAAAGTACTTTTTTCCACCTTTTTTGGCCCGACGCCCTTTTATTCCTGCCCAAATGCTTGTCTTCTCCGCTCCTTCCCTTGCTATTTCATTGTTCAGACCTAAAAGGCATGAGTTTGAGAAGCTCACTTTTTTGTTGTTTTAATGTGCCCAAACAGACCCGAAAGTCCAAGCCTAGAACTTTGGAATCTAAGCCTAGGACTCGGCAAGTCCTTGGTCAAGACTCGAGTGAGTACTTGGCAGAACTCTCCGGGACTCAACTCACGAGTCCTTGGTGAGTCGACTTGGTGAGCTCTTGGACTCATGAGTCCTGCAAGTATTCATTGAAATTGGTCCGGTTGAAGCAATATGAATTGTTCGACAATTATGTGACAAAGTTCAAGAGGCTATCTATTATGGTTCCTAATGTCTTTGGAAGAAGGCTTATTGTTTTGGTCATAGAAAGTTTGACGGAGCCCCTCAAAAGTTGGGTGTAAGCCTTTGATCCTCCCTCATTACAAGATGTGAAAAGAGCCAGAAACATGGAACACTCCATTCCAAAAGGAAAGACCCGTTCCAAGGCACCACAAGAAAAACAACATAAGAAGCCAATTTAGGAGTGGTTGAAGAAAAAAAACAAAGAAAAAGAAACCAAGAATGAGCTTTGAAAGAAGCTATTTTTTTTTCCTACAAATGAACCTTGGGAACCAAGACATAAATGTCTTCTTCAAGGGCCAATCCACTATATTGAAATTTGTTTTGGATGAATAATTTGGTCGAGTAGAACCTAAGACAAAAAGTGAAAAGATGTACATGAACATTGTCAAGTACCTTTGCCACATTCTCAAGTACTCCTAAATATAACCCCTTTAAAGTTTGATAGTTCTTCATGGGTAGAGAGTTATAGTGTTAGTTGATAGCATGGCAACCCACAATTCCATTGATGAAGGCTTGGTAGTTAAAAGAGGTCTTGAGATAGGAGACTTTGAGGGATTTAATGTGATGGTGGTTGATGGATTCACCATGTCATGCATGAAGAAACTTTCCAAATAGAGCCTCTCCTTGGGAAATAACAAAGTGATAGATGACTTCTATGTAGTGGCACAAAAGACACTGATATACTATTGGGAATTGAGTGGCTACTTTCCCTTGGGAAATTCACGTAGAATTTTCAAACCATGGCACTAAAGTTCCATGTTGATGGGAAGATGGAAGTGCTTTGAAGAATGTCAAATGGAGTTCTTATAATTGTTTCCTCAAAAAGAATGGAGAGAAATTTTTGCCATGGTTAGGTTTCTTGGGTAGCCCAGTGTTTGATAATTCCCACCACTTCTATAAATGATAAGAAGTTATATCATGTTAAAATCCAATCTCTATTGGATAAGCATAACAAAGTTTTTAATGACATACCCCTAGGAGGGCCACCTAATAGAGGATTTGAGAATGTTAATGAGTAAGGAGTCAAACCTATGATAATACTCCTTATCATCATCCCAAAAGATATAAGGCAAAAATTGAGAAGGCCCTTAAAGAGCTTTTAGACATGGGGCACATCAGACCTAGTTCAAGCTTGTTTGCTTCCTCTATGGTTTTGGTAAAGAAGAAGGATGGAACCATGAGGATATGCATAGACTACAAATCTCTAATTAGAAGGACCATCAAGAACAAATATCTATTGGTTGATAAACTTCATAGTGTAGCCTATTTCTCAAAAATAGTCCTTAGGATCGAGATACAATCAAATCAAGGTTTGAGAAGAAGATGTTCATAAAACGACTTTCAAGTGTCACTTTGGACACTTGACTTTTTTCATGCCATTTTGGTTGACCAATGCGCCCGCCACTTTCCAGTCTTGCATGAACCAAGTGTTTAACAAGCAAATAAGAAATTTGTTTTGGTCTTCTTTGATGACATCTTCATACAAAAATAAACAATGGAAGATCATTTGAGGCACCTAAATGAAGTGTTGGGAATCCTTGAAGTACAAGCATTAATTTCTAAGGAACCTAAATGCGAGTTTGGAATGGCATGTTTTTTGTATTTGGGATATGTCATTAGTGCCAAAGGAGTTCAAATTAATCAGGAGAATACTTGAGCTATCTTGGAGTGGTCTCCTCCTACGACTTTACAATTGAGAAGATTCTTTGGCTTCTATAGTTACTATAGGAGATCTGTTAATGGTTTTCACAATTGGTATCACCCTTGACTGATTTGACAAAGAAATGAGCCTTCACATGGACTATTGTAGCACAAAAAACTTTTGATAAGCTTAAGGATGTGATAAGCTCATGCCCTATGTTAGCTATTCCCAATTTCCCCCTTCCCTTTGTGTTGGAATGTGATGCTTTTTGAGAAGGGTTGGAGCAATTTTCTTATAGAATAAACATTAGTGGGTGGAAATTTCGTGGTTAAAATAGATAATAATAGTTTGCAGTACTTTTTCAGCTAGAAGGACCTAGATGAAAGACCACATAAAGTGGATGAGTAAAATTTGGGTCCATAACTTTGACATATGTCAAAGGACATAACATAGTAGTAGATGCCTTGTCATCAAAACCCACTCTATGCTCTATGACTAATATTTTAGTCAATTGGAAAGCTCATATTTTAGTGGTATATTTTAAGAACACCTTTGCTACTGACATGATGGAAGGCAAGCTGCAAGATGATAGATACCGGGTAGCAAATGAACATATAATGTACAAGGATAGAGTTTACTTGTCCGTGGTTCAACAATGAAGGATAAAATTTTGAGGGTGATTCATGATACCCCCTTTGGAGGCCACCCAAGGTATTTCAAGACCTACAAATAGATTAGGTAAATGTTTTCTTGGAAAGGAATCAAAGATGTTAAGCACATCAGAGAATTCATGACTTGTTAGCAAAATAAGACTGAGCAATCTTTTCCAGCAATTCTATTGCAGCCTCTACCAATTCCAAATAAAAAATGGGAAAGCATCTCAATGAATTTTGCCTTGGGACTTCCAAAAGTGTAGGGTAAAGATTATATTTTTGTTGTGGTAGACAAACTTACCAAGTATGCTCGTGTCTTCACTATCTTTTCTACATATAAAGACAGCTCAAATAAGTGAATCTTTCTTCAAAGAAGTTTTCAGACTCCATAGTTTGCCTCAAATGATAATAAGTGATAGAGATAGTAGGTTCGTTAGTTTTTTCTAGCAAAAGCTCTTCAAATTGATAGGAACTAAGCTTACTCGTAGCACCATTTATCACCCTCAAACCAATGGGCAAATCTAAATCGTGAACAAATGGATTGAGGATTACTTGAGACATTGTGCAGCAAGACAATAGAAGGCATGGATCAAATGGCTCTATCTAAGAGAGCATTGCTACAATAACACGTGTCACATGTATATAGGAATGACTCCTTTCATGACACTAAGTGGATAAAAAGCTTTAACTTTTGTTGATTTAGTCATTTTTTATAGTACATGACAAGTGTAATTTATTTAAACTTTAGCAATCAGAAAGCATTAATCAAAAGCATCCACACAAGTAAGATCTAACAATAGTGAACACGAGATGCACACGCAATTTATGTGGATACCTTAACGGGAGAAAACCATGGTGCTTCATAGGCACAAACCCACAGGAGACACCAATCTCCTTATCACCGGACTCCAATTCAGTAAGAGACTCCAATCTCTTTTGGAATAAGGCTCCAACCTTTGATCACTTTACAATAGAAGGCTCCAACCTTCAACTCAAATATGAATGAGGGCAAGCTTCTTGATCAAATAATTCTTGACAAATCTGCTCAAAATCTTCTTCACAAACAACTCTCAAATAACTTGCATAACTTTGTTAATGCATGATAGCCTCGGTAAGATAAATGATTGAATGAGAGATAAATGAAGTATCTCATTCAAACATTTATTATCGTGAGGGGGCATGATCAAGTGATGTCTTGATCGGCCATGTCCAAAAGACATGGCCGGTCAAGGCATCGCTTGACCGTACCCAGCCCACTACATATACCAAATGAAATGTGTGAGAATGGACATTGAAATAAAAAATGCTCCTCCTCTCCTGCAACATAAAAGAAGACAATCAGATTTATACAACAATTCAGTGATAGATAATACATAGAACAAGATAAATTTTAATTCTGATCCACAAAATTAACATGGTATCAGAGCCAGGTTTCCTTCTATAAAGCCTAACTGCCTGAAGGAAGATCCGATTAAGATCAGATTGATATCTCCTTGAAAGTCTCGAATATGGCCACCTTGCAAGAACTTGTCCTCTCAAACTTAAACTACAAGCGTCCCTTGCTGAAGTTAGAAATTCAGACGTATGTTCAGAAAAATATGTTCTCTAGAAGAAACTCAAGATACCTTGTGATTGAGAGGGAGCTTACTAATCAAGATTGAGCACTTCTGAGGTAAAAATTGTAAATATTGATTATTATTATTAATACTAATAATTATTTTATGGGCCCTGTGTAAATCATAAGGAAGTGACGACTTCCAAATGATTTCCACTTGTATTTTTGAGGTTATTGGAAGGTGACGATCTTACAATAACTCAAGATTGTGGATAGAATCGCTGACTGAGGCAATCCACGTAAAAGCTTGTGGATAGAATCGCTGACAGAGGCAATCCACACAAGAGCTCATGGATAGAATCGTCGACTGAGGCAATTCACGTAAGAGCTTGTGGATAGAATCACCAACTGAGGCAATCCACACAAAAGCTCATGGATAGAATCACCGACTGAGGCAATCCACGTAAGAGCTCATGGATAGAATCGCCGACTGAGGCAATCCATGTGAGAGCTCATGGATAGAATCGCCGACTGAGGCAATCCACACAAGAGCTTGTGGATAGAATCGCCGACTGAGGCAATCCACACAAGAGCTTATGGATAGAATTGCCGACAAAAGCAATCCACTCGAATTTGTGAATAGAATCACCGACAGAGGCAATTCACATCTTGAAACTATGGTCCCAAGATAAGCATCATACGATTTATAAATATTGCTCCCAATACCTTTTACATTTATCTTATCTAGCTAAAGGGGAGTGTTAATGCATGATAGCCTCGGTAAGATAAATGATTGAATGAGAGATAAATGAAGTCTCTCATTCAAACATTTATTATCGTGAGGGGGCACGATCAAGTGATGTCTTGATCGGCCATGTCCAAAAGACATGGCCGGTCAAGGCATCGCTTGACCGTACCCAGCCCACTACATATACCAAATGAAATGTGTGAGAATGGACATTGAAATAAAAAATGCTCCTCCTCTCCTGCAACATAAAAGAAGACAATCAGATTTATACAACAATTCAGTGATAGATAATACATAGAACAAGATAAATTTTAATTCTGATCCACAAAATTAACAAACTTCGCCCGCCAGATGAGATTAAATTAACCTCATAAATCTGCTCAGATACTTAACACATATCTGCTGTAATAAGCCTTTATTTCTGCCCTTGATATACTTCAGATCTTCTTCAAATTCTTTTAATAGATCTGCTTATAGGCTCTCATTTGTCTGCTCATAAGTCTCCAGTAAGTCTGTTCATGGATCCTTTTTAAGGCTGAATTTTATTCAGTGCATCTTTCTAATATACTTCTGTTTTGCCTCTGCTCTAAGTCTGCTCCAATCTGTATGATATTGCCTTCAAGAACTTATATCACCTCCTTGAAATCTGCTATGTTTGGATGATAATACCCTTTTTCCTTTTATCACAACTCCTTCATAGAAGTTTGCATATACTCTTCTTTTATCTCTGCATATAAGTTTGATATTAAACCATATGACTATTCTATTTTTTCCCTCACACATCTTTCTTTTTCTTTTTATATTCCCATATCTAAGTGAAGTGACACAACTTATGGAATAGAGATCTCCCTTCAAAGGGACATGGCTTTTGTTCAAAAGCCAATCGCTGAAATGATCTAAGATTAATTGCTTCCTTTTGTAAAACCTTTTAGTCTTTGGTTAATTGCAAACTTATAAAGTGTAATCGCTGCCTTGAAGACTTGATTCCAATTACTTGTATTTTTGTCTTATTCATTTTCGTCTCATATGGAACTTTGTCCTTTTCTTAATTTTGTCTTATCTACTCTTTTGTATTATATGGTTGACTATCTCTTTACAAATATAATCGCTGTCTTCATGTTTATTGCTGCCTTAAATATGTTATTGCTGATGTTCATTAGTTTATCGCTGCTCTCTGATATTTAATGAGACTTCTAATAAGTTGCTGCTCTCAATGATAGTGAGATTCTCTTCTTAATGAAATAATTTCTGCTCCTTTAAGTAGTCTGGTCTCTTCTTAAAAAGATGATCTCTGCTCCTTTTAATAATCTTTAACATGATTGGATAGCATGTAACATCTTTGTATAAGCATGATCAGTTATAAATGTCTTTGTTGATAACAATAATGTCTCTGTTTTACAATAATGTTGGCTAAAGCTGTAACTATGACTTTGATTTCAGGAATAGCTATTTTCATCTCTGAATCTTGTCAACTCTTTTCATTTCTGATTACCAATACTGTGATCACGTTTCAATCAGCGATAACATATTCTTGTGAGAGCCCTGTGCAACATTGTCCAGTGTGCATGGTCAATTTCCTCTCAATGGTTGAGCAGATTACAGGCCATATCATTGCACAAAGTTGCATTTACATGAATATCCATAATGATTCAACATCATTACATTATAAATTTATAATTTCTCTTACTGAAATATTAAGTAAAGATGCATGCACTTAGAACTCATTCTGTTAATATCAATGACAACTTTGTCTTCATACCTTTGACATCAATGACTATATTTCAACAATCTCGACTAAGTGCCTTTGACATCAATGACAATATTTCCAACACTTATTTACATGATAAATAGCTGTCTTACTACTGAAGTGGTGTGGTTCATATCATGGAGTAGCATTTGACCAAGGCTGGTTGAGTAACTTGTTAAGCAATATTTATATAAATATTAATGTTTGAACTTGCTGCCATACCATGCTTCAAGGTAAATCACAGCCTTTGAAGCTGTTGTTTAGCAATTTTCAGCTTTCCATGCACTTGCAGATGTAGTCATACACCTCGGTACGTTGTCAATTTATTGATTTGAAATTTACATCATATTTTATCATAATATTTCAATTATTTCTCATCATTAGATATCTGGTGATAACAAGTTTTTGGGATTACATTTCTCTAGATAATAAGCTGAATCTTGAGGGATTTATTTGTACTTTCTCCAACATAATAATTTGGTATTGCTTCATGTAGGTTTTTGTGCAGTTTAGTGCCAGAAATAATTTTAAGTTTGTAATTGCTTTCAATATTGTGAGTCTAGAAGGCTATGCCTCCAAAATGGTGGATCATTCTTAATTTCCAACATTATTATTTCTAATGTTAATTTGTGTGTTTCTCCATCAGATTTAGATTTTGCAATTGTTTTGGAAGGCTTGCAGCCAAAATTGGTTTTATTCATTTTTCACTTCCAGCTTGTATTGCATATAGAAAGCTTGTTGCTAGATTATGCATATCTTACTTCCACAATTTTGAATAGTTTGAAATGTTGAGTTGTGCTGCTTGCCTCCAAAATCACTTTTATATGATATCATTCTATCCCTTTCATTGTATGCTATCACCTTTCCCTCATCGAAATCTTGATGATTATATCATGTTTATTCATTGTGAAAGTGAAAAATTAGATAAAAATTAGTTTGGGACATTATAGTTTACAACTTCTTACTTGGTTTTAATCCCATATATTGGTCAAGCAAGAAGCAATTTGTTATTGCTCTTCTTCCATAGAGGTTGACTATCGGGGTTTTATGAATGACACCATTGAGGCCCTTAGACTTTAGCATATTCTCATTGAGTTTGGTATCCAATTTTATAGGTCATCTATCATATTTTGTGACAACTAGGGTGTTATCTCAATCTCGTAGAACCTTGTCTATCATCAACAGAGACTAAACATATTGAGATCCATATGCACTACATTTGGAAGCTCATTCGTGGACATGTCATCAATCTTTGCTATTGCTGAACTAACAAGTGGATAGTTGACATCTTCACCAAGCCCTTCACAAAAAACAAGTTCCTTCCCTCTCTCTATTTGGGGTAGGGGGAGGGATATGCTCTCTTCTTTTAAGGGGTTTCTTTTCTTTGGAAGGTATTTTTAAGTACATGGGTACTTCAATAGAGTTCATTTACTAGGATCCATACTTTCACCCATCTAAGTTGCACTTAAGGAGGGTTTTAGTGTAGGTTTGTTTTTTCTTTTATATTTGTGATTGTTTATTTTATCTACACATATTTAAACCTACTTAGGTTATTATAAATAGTATATATGAGAGTAGATGACATCTTTGATAAGAGATGTGCATAACTTCCACCTATTCTTGGTAATTAGAGTTACTTGTTCACTTTGATATATATGCCACCTCTATTTACCATTTATATATCTTCTTCCAAGTAGGTGTAACCATTTATTTGGCATCTTCCTGATAGGTGGAACTCCAACCTATTTTTGATTGTTAGAGTTATTCTTCCTGTTGGTTGTATTTGTCTCACTGTTATCTATATAGAGTTCATCCATCTCTTATTCTTGATGATGGAGAGTGGGATTCCTTTATATTGTTTGCATATCTCTTGTATTGTTGGTAACTAGCTCTATTTTTCTATTTTGATTCTAGGATTGTTTGTTAAATAGTCCTATTGTATCTATTCCTACACTAGGTCTTTAATAGTTTCTCACTTATTTGCAGAATTTAACACCGCCAATAAACATTGTGTAAACAATACATGTTTTGGAAGACTAAATTTGTGACATGAGGTATGAGGTTACCAATTTGTCATAGAAGCCTTGAAGACCATGATGTGAGGCACTCCTTGTAATGAGAGGGTGTTTACAGCTCATTTCTCACTTATATCCATTTTTTGTATCCATGGTAATTTATTCATTAGGAGTTTTTGTAGGAAAGGAATATGTCTATCCTACAATAAGGCTTGCCTTGATATATATGGATGTGATTAAATGTTCTATTATATTGGAAAATTTGATCCTTGAGTTGATCTTGTTCTCAACTAAACATTATGTAATGTGTCCATCCTACATCCATGGTATGTTTGCATAGTGGATGGCTAGAACTCTCCTTTTTAAATTTTTATGAAACAAAACAATGATTTTTTCCTTATGAAAGATCTTTTGCATGTGGTTGCATACGATTCATAGGTATGTAAACATATATGTAATGGAATCCCACTTAAATAATCACTTATAAGATTTCTTGAACATGCCTCTAACTAGAAGCATTTTTGTAGTTTACCCTTCATTGTACCTATGGTGCATGGGATATGCATTTTTTAATTAATATGGACCGAGGTCTTGTTGCTTTTCTTCTATATTGATACCTTGATGGTCTCTCAAATTTTGTGGTAATGCATGGCCATTTGAAACACTAGAGCTATATTTGTATTTAATGTGTGTGTAACTATAGGCATAAGAGAGGTCTTGGATTAAATTATTTAGAATATTGCTAGAACATTTTTCAAAACTTAAATTATCAAGACACCTCTCATGTATGGTTGATGGTGATCAGAAATTTACTTGAGTGAGTGAGGAAGGAGAATGCTTGAATACACCTAAAGTAGACATGTAGTCTTCTTATTTTATGATGTGTTTTTTGGTAAAATCAATTTATGGATAGTATTTTGTTCCAACTAAAGTATAACCAAAGTATAGTTTTTGTTGCTGTTTAGACAAGTCAAGAATGATGACCTTCTTTGCCTCTAGATCCACATTATTATGTAACACTCATCAAATTGTGTAATGCTTTCATAGATATTTCCCAATGAATCCCTGGGAAAACCATAAGGTTCTAAATTCCTTTTAAGGGTGTTATATACGCACATGTACATACATAATATGCATATATGTAAATCCTTATGTATATATAGGTATATGTGTGCACACACACACATAGTAACACATGGACACACATGTGCACATGTGCACACATATTCACATATATCCTTGCTCATTATCTTTGGAATTATAGGATCATTTTAGGGTTGTGATGTTTATAGAGACTTCACCTTAGTAATTTAGTATGGAATGCTCACATCTTGTTGATTGGAACTTCTTGTGTCTGTCTTGATTGCAGATGATTTAAGCTTTTCTATAGTTGTTAATGTAGATGTTGATCACAACACAGGTTTGCACGAGTTGGTTGTGTGGTTCTAGCCATACATGATGCTAGCGATGTGGTCATGGAGCTCAGCAAGAGCCTCAAATACATTGGCTATGATTTGCTCCCAAGCATTACTTTCATAATTTTTGTCATTTCCTGGCTTGTCTTACGCATCATTTATTTTTCTATCTGGGTCATTTGGAGCACAAGGTAAGCTTTTATTTTTCCAGTTATTTTATAATTTCTCACATATGATGTTATGGCAAAAGATAGATTTAAGTAACCTAACAACTGACCATTGGCACATACATAATTGTGGATACCTTTAAATAACATGAAATTAGTAAATACTGAATGATATTATTATATTGGAAAAGGCAACCCTTGAAAGTCTGTTCAAACATAAAATCTAAACTTGAAATTAGGTGCTCATCTGCACACTTAGGATATGTTACAAGTTCAATTTCAAAAAGGAAATATGTTGCAAAATCCAGAACATCAAATGCCATGCCGGTTATCCGCAGTTTTCTTTTTATTTTCAAATTCCTGGTGATGTGCACAACCATGGGTACACCTAGATTTGCAGAACAGTAGTGTGAAAACGCCCATGCATATTGAAAGTCAATCAATTAAAGTGAGAATTGAAGCTGTGCAGGTCACTCCAAATCAATTAAGTTAAGGTCATTCAACAGGAATTGGAAGATGAAAAATAATTCAGGTATTGAAATTTAACTAGATATAGCCCAATTCCAATTCCCTCTTGCTTTCCAATTCATGTATAACTTGGAAACCAGGATTCCAAGTAAGTATGAAATGGCTACTAAATGGAAGCTAAACTCCTAAAAAATGAGCATCACAATGACTTCCAGATGCATGAAAACATCCAACAACATTTCACTTATGTAGAAGAGAAGAAAAGACCACTGCAGCTTTGAACTTTCTAGTTTCAACAGTGAGACTTGAGCCTTATTTGAGATATTTTGAGCTAATACAGTCTCAATTATTTACCTCATAATTCAATGGGAATTATGGATCCTTTTCAGTGCAAAATAATGGTCTTAAGGGTGACTTCAAACATATTCAAGAAGGTATACGATCAAGTTTAAACAGTCACACAAGATGAGTGGGTTCAGTTGAAGCAATCTCAGATTTTGATTGAAATTAAATTTTAAAACCCACATTCTAACTCATAATCTTGAAATATCCCTTGCTGATGTGAGACTGAAAGTGTTTAATTTTGACTCAAGGAATATTGTCAAACAGTTATCCTTCATTCCTTAAACCTGCTGTTAATAAGATCCGATTGCTTTGTTTGTGTTTGCTTGACGCCAAATGATGTCTTCAATTTGACTGTTTATGAATTTTGAACATATAGATGGAAAGTCTTGAATTCAAAGTAGATTGACTAAGCTACATGAAGAAAATACATAGCTAATGCAAATGCAAATCAACATCTACAGCTGTATGACATTTTGACAAACAGTTGACAGGCATCTCATATGCTGGGAATAAAGGTATATTACATCAAATATATGGCACCAAATCTGAACCCCTTTATTGAATGCATTTCCAAATACAAAAATTACCAAGCTTCTTGGTTTCCAAGATATGTGTAACAGACTGTGAATGCTCACTTACAGCAGTAATGCCAAGAAGCTAAGTAAGCAATGTAAATAACTAAGAGGAACCTGATTATTGAAGAGTCCAATGCCGTGGTTTTAAGAAGCAAGCAATAACCATTAGGAAGAGTCCCTCTTTGGCCCAAATCGTAGCCTCCTCCTAGCTACCCTTGTTCTCATATACTTAGTCGATAATAAATTATTTGCAGTTTCCAAGAGCCCTCTCAAGCATCAAAACCCATCACTATACCCTCACAAAAAGAGCGCTCCAGCTGGGAGATGAAATCGGTGCATCCATAGGCCATCAATAAAATCGTGGTCTTCCCCTAGCTGTGGTGAAGTCTGAAGATGTCTGTGATTTAGTCTCAGAACATGGGAGATGCAATCGGCTTCTCTATGGCAAGATTGATGAAGACTTCTAACACCAAAATGTCTCCAAGGATCTCCAAATTGAATTCTAGCAAAATTGGCCCTTGGCCACAAGTTAAGCTCCAATGAAAGGACTGAGATATTCTCTCCAATCTGCAACCCTTCAGTGGGTCTCTCACCACCTCAGTTATGCAAATCTATGGGAGTTTCCGTTCCCAAAGATCAAATAGACAACCTGTAGAAACCCATGGCTCCACAAAGCTCATTAACACAAGATGCCAATTATTCGATGTCCAACAATGAACCAGCCCCCTTTATTTATTCTTTTTCTCCAATGGATCGGTTCCCTTCTAGAAGATTCCTTTGTAATTAAATAATATTTAATTGCACTTTGGATAATATTAAAATATCATTATAGCATAAGTGCAATTGACCTCATACGTGACATCATACGTGAGAATACGTTATCTCACCAAAAATCATATAAAAAATAAAATGTAAAGTCGCAAGCACTGCCCATGTGACCCTCTCATCAACTCCTTGGCCTATGAGGGTCAAGTAATAGGCCAACTCCAGGAATGTCTGCGAACTAGTGAGAAGGGGACAGTATCGATCTCGTTTTGAAGTGAACCCATTAGCTCATTTCAAAATTTAATAACATACAAGTGAAATCAAGAATAAAGGTAAAGATAAAGTTAGTTTTCATGGCACTGCCAACTGAAACACCAGTCTGGTATGTGAGACCCCCCCTAAGAAGCCCACAAGGGAATTATTTTTTCATTTACTTCATGTATTGTTCAATGAGTGTGCTTACATTGCCTTCTCCTTTGAACTTGTGACATCCTCTATAAAATATACACAGGCCATTCAGGATGTAAATTGTAATTAAAATAATGGATAATTGAAACTAAAACTACAATTTATCATTCTCATTGTAAACTTCATTTCATCTTTAACACATTATTCATCATTTACATTCCAATTCATGTTCTCCAATTTTTCCACATGTCTACAATTTATATGCTAAAGTTAAAAAAAATAAATTAAATGCAAGAAAAGCAGAAGAGAGATCCAGGGAAATTTTTAATGAGAACCCCTATTTTTCAGTTTAAAAATCCTGGCAATTTTTTTTCAATATCAAATTTTTAATATTTCTTCTAGTGAGAAAATAAAGGTTCTTCCCAATTTACTTTATGTTTTCAAATTCATATATAATAGGTTGGAAAATTCTCAAATAAAATAAATTTGTTTTCTAGAAATTTAGGTAAATCTCAATTGAAAATTGCAGAATATTTTAGGTGAAATCAGAGAAAAATAATCATTCGGTGAGTGTTGGGCACTAAAAATTTCCCTATATGGGATGCCAAATCACTTAGGAACTCTGTTGAAAAGCTGAGTGAAAACAACAAGTGGTCCTATCGGATATAACTTTCAACTAAATACAAAGGAAATCGTCCTTCCCCTTGCTCTCATTGAGCCAAGAGGATTTGTCAATTTGAGAAGGAATATGTTAATACTGCAACACTTATAATCATGAACTACCATATTGCTAAAACAAGCCCCTTAAGGATTTTATATCTTTGTGCAGACATAAAATTTACTTCCCAAGCCCAACTTTTCATTGCCTTTCATATTGAAAATTGAAATAACCTCAAACTTCATATAGTTTTCAAGTTTCCATTAGCTTATAAAAATAATGCAGCTAAAATCAATGCTGCAATGAAAAAACCAATCTTTGTGCAAGTAAAACAGTTGTAGCTTGTCACAATGATATATTATTTCCAAATTAAAATACTATTTTAGATGTCATATACCTACTACATAGATACAGAATAGGTTTGTGATATCTACTTATTGAGTATAGAATAAGAATATGATAATAGATAGGAAAGTATGAACGAATAAGGTGATAGGCTATTTATATGCATATTAAGGGTCATGTTTGATAGGATGTGCAGTATCAAGTTGATAGTCCCTATCTTCTTGGTAACAACCGTTGATACTTAATCACATTTGTCCATAACATGATGTTGGAAGGGTGTCCTTGCTCACTTCTATGAGCTTTGCCAACTTGTGTCTTTGCATTTTATTTCACACCTTTCGCAAGACACAAAATAGAACACTGTGTATAGTAATTTGTTCTTTGAAGACTTTGAACTATTAGGGCAAGCTCCCTTTCACAAAAACTAAATACTGTAATGGCCCCTACTAGGATCTTGTCTATTTCAACCAGAATTAATCAATTTCCATATACTTATAACTTAAACTAGATTGATTAGGAAGCAATTCCATCTTAACCTAAGCCAAATTTAATATTTTTATTTGTATGATCTAGACATTATGTATACATATATAACTATATATGTAAATGTCTCTCTCTCTCTCTCTCTCTCTCTCTCTCTCTCTCTCTCCTTATATATATATATATAATCCTTATTCTGATTTGAAAATGTAAATAAACCAATAAATGAATTATAAATTATAGCATTAATCATTTATATCTTTATTAATTACCAGACAGATCTGGTCTGCCACTTTTTATGAAATCGAGCAGTCTATATTAATATTACTATTAAATTCTGCATAAAGGAACATTATTAAATATCATATATTAAGCATATGTATTAAGCCATCCCCATGCATACCGCCAACAACAAGAATGTTTACTACGTGTAACTCCAAAAACAATTCTGATCTGATCTGGCAGTCATGTTCCCTTCACTCAGCCTTTTCTTTTTGCATTACCTTTCATTCCATACTTACTAGATGAATATCGAAGCTGCAGGTTTCCCTCCTCCATTCTCTTCCCCAAAATTCAATAAGGATGTAAAAGAATAAGAAGTAATTGATATATAAAATATATATTTTATGTTCTTTCTTTGACTATCAATTAGAAAGTTTATGAGTACTGCCTCTAACCCTTCTAACCTTATAAGATTATTAGGAACTCGACAATTAAGAAATCTGATATAAATTCTGATGGTAGGATATAAATCGACCACGTATTGCTGTGAACCTATCCTCTTTTAGTTCAACTATAATGGAGTAGACTGGTAATGTAATTTGTGCATGAAAAGTGACTGGGTTATATATACATAGCTGCTGTTTCAAAATGTAATCTCTGCGATTGTGTGAATAAACATATAGGAGAGATGACTGTCATTTTCTGATCATCTTTTCTGTTAGTTAATCTTGTGTCCCTGCTATGTCTTATTGACCCCTAATCGGCATGATATTCCTATACTTCTCCCCCCTATGGGATGGGATCAACCCTCCTTATATAATTTGCAACTCAAATAGTTGCATCTCTTCATCATACCACTTGAATTCTCTATGGCAATCACACCTCTTGGTGGATAACTAATTGGTGATTAATTGACATTGTTTGACATGTTACCTCCTGCTTGATAATCATGAAGGCTTCGATACATACAGATCGCTTTTTTTGTTAATTACTATGATTGCTAATAAATCGCTGAATAGGATGATCTCTTGTTAATCTTGATAGTGTCTTAGTGTTCCCTAAGTGACATCGCACATTTTCACTTAGCGTTTATTATGTCTAATTGCTGGATATTTTATTAACTCTCACCCCACTGCAAACAATTAATAAATCGATGTATATTGTTTGCCTTTCCATACCATTAATTGTAGCCTTGTTCATAAATTGTGTCTATGACTAATCTTAGTTTTGAACTCAGTGACTATGATACTGTCCTCAGAGTTATGAGCGCTGATTTATCTGATCACTCTTCTTGAAAGACAACGATGTCTATTGGACATGACATTTGTCATGCTTATTAATTATTCATAATTCTTGGTGCAACGTTTCCGGTCATTTTTCTTTAATTGTTGACCATATCTGATTATTCTGATTGCAACATTTCTGAGTTGTATGCTGACGTCTTTAATTTATAAATCTGTTCTTTAAGCTTGATCTTGTAAATGATGTTTATAGTTTATAATACATAAATTATGTTTATAGTATAATATTAATTTATTTTATTTGAATATTTCAAGAATATTATTAGTAATAAATATTAAAATTTTTAAATTAAATAATGATATTTAATAAATAAATTTCAAATAATTATTTGTTGATAATTATTGTTTTATTTAGGATATATATATAATGATCAAGGAGGGGACATGACAAATACTTTGAATTATGCAATACAAACAAATGAAAATTAAGACATCTTTTTGTTCCTCAACGTTGCTGTAATTAAGGTGTCAACATGTAAAGTAATGCATGGAGTAAACCAATGGAAAAAGGATTATATCATTATGCTGATGGAACTATTTCAGAACCATCAGATCCTAAAGATGATCCTAATTTGAAAATGGAATGGCTCATTAAATCTTCTATGGCTTTTGGAACATTAAGAAAATATGTATCACCTGATCTTATCTTTCATATTGAAAAGTGTAAGACAATCAAGGAGGCTTGGGGCAAACTTGCTCAATTGTATGTCAAGTTGATGAGATTAGAGGATACACACTTGATAATGATCTCACAAATTTGGATCCCAAGAATCTTGATACAATCCAAGGCTATGTTACTAAGGCAAATGAGCTAAGAGCACAACTTAAGGATTTTGGCATTGAGAAGAATGATGCACAGTTGGTCTTCAATTTGTTGGGGAAGCTTCCTTCGGAATATGCAGCTTTTGTTTCTTTGTTTCCAAACCCATTGGTTGACTATGGGTAGTGCCTACACTATACTATCATTTGATTCATTCACATAAATGTTGATGCTTGAGCAACCAAAGTTGATTGCCATGAGAAGTCTCAAGACATCCAAGTCAAAAGATTTGGTGGCTAATCAAGGGAACCGAGGAAATTGTAATGTCCCACCTTGTTGTGGAACACAGACAATTATAACTGTAGCAACCTTTCTTGTTCTTTTAATTAAAAATATTATGTTTCTTTTTTTTTTTGTGATCTTTCAAAGCTAGACAGAAGTTGCAGAAGGTATTTTTTGTTAAATTTGTGACCTAGTTCAGTAATCAGATTTGTAGCATTTAATTATTTGCTAACAAAAAGTAAACCATAATCAAGTAAATGCAAGAATGAAAACAAGAGAGCAAGAGACCAACACAAATACCCTGGGAAAACCTCCAAGGAAGAAAAACCCAGTACTAAAGACCCACAGGTTAGATTATGTATTTTCTTAATTGCATCAATACAATACTTAGCTTGACTCTTCAGATCCGCTCCCCTTTTAATTTATCAGATCTGCCCTTCTAATTACACCAAGTCTGCAACAAGGAATACCAAATGCCTTCTATCTTCTTGAACTAATTCGCCAGTCCTCTTCTATATTTCGCACAGTCCTCTTCTATGTTTTGCACCTTTAGTTGCAGAGCTATTTCGCTGATTGCATGAGGAATTGAATAAGTGATTTGAGTTTGCATTTGATCTTTATTTATATGAGCTTTTAACCCATATAACTTCAAGTTGGCCTTATGCATTTTGGCGCCAATTTGATTTATTGTGGCGTGCTACATATTTAGTGTGGCGTGGAGATATGGGGCTGGTTCTGTCTTGGGGGCACGTTACCCTTTTAGGATAGGACCCAGTCCTATATGGGTTCGGATGTTGCCTTAAGGCAATTCGAACCCTCTTACCTAGTTATAAACAACACTCCCTCTTAACTAGGGAAGAAGATAATACATAATCTGAACCTTTAGAGTTCCATCTAGCACACAAGCATAGAATGGATCTAGCACACAAGCATAGAATTACATCTTCCACCTAGCAAACGAGCATAGGATGGTTCTAGCACACAAGCATAGAAAGTGTAATACACAAGTGGGTCTTTACATAATTACAATTTTCCATCTAGCACACAAGCATAGATTGGATACCTTTCATTCTTGCACACAAGCAAAGAATGATCAAAACGCTGCAGATAGAGTCACTGAGATTGAAACTCCCTCTCAACCAGGGTTTCATTTTCCACAATACCAAGTCTGTCTCTAAAGTATTCAAACTTCACTCTGGATAAGGGTTTGGTAAGAATATCTGCAACCTGTTCATCTGTGCTAATATACTTTAGCTGAATGGTGCCTCTTTGCACCATATCCCGAATGAAGTAATAGTGCATTTCCACATGTTTGGACCGGTCATGGAGCACGGGATTTACTGACATCTTTATACAACTTTGATTATCACAATGAATGGTGGTAGGACCAGTAGATTGACCAAATAATCCAACTAGAAGTTTGCGAAGCCACATTGCTTCTGTAGATGCAATAGATGCTGCAATGTACTAAGCTTCTGCAGTGCTTAATGGTACCGAAGATTGCTTCCTACATGCCCAAGAGATTACTGCAAAGCCCAAATTGAAACATATACCCGAAGTACTTTTCCGGTCCTTGACACTTCTTGCCCAATCTGAATCTGAATAGCCTTCCAAGAAGATTGAGGTATTAAGTGAATACTTCAGCCCATAACCAATAGTGCCACGCAGGTATCTTAGAATGTGTTTGGCAGCAACCAGGTGAACAAGTTTAGGCAAGCACATGAACTGACTGAGGGCATTCACAGCATAACAGATATCTGGTCTAGTATTGACTAGATACATCAAGGCTCCAATCAACTGCCTGTACTTAGATGGATTTGCAAAATTAGGGTTAGTTGCAGAAACACTTAACTTCTTTAAGTTAGATTCCATAGGAGTAGACATGGGTTTACAGTCCATCATTCTAAATCTTTTCAGAATATCAACAGTGTACTTTCCTTGACTTAGAAAAATTTCATTTGGCTTTTGCCATACTTCTAACCCTAGGAAGTAATGCATTAGACCTAAATCCTTCATTTCCAATTCTGAGGCTAATTCTTTCTTACATCTTATAATTAATTTATTTTCACCAGTGAGAAATAAATCATCCACATACAAAACCAGAATGAGCATATTATCATTATATATCTTCAAGTAAATATTAGCATCAGCATCATTCTTACGAAATCCTAAGCTTAGTAAGTACTTATCAATTCTTTCATACCAAGCACGAGGGGCCTGTTTGAGCCCATATAAGGCTTTCTTCAACCTGCAAACATGAGAATCTCTTTTATGGATTACATAACCTTCTGGTTGCTCAATATAGACTTCTTCCTCAATGACACCATCGAGGAAGGCTGTCTTAACGTCCATTTGATGCAGCTCCCAACCTTTGGCTGCAACAATAGCTATTATAGATCTAATAGAAGTATATCTAGCAACAGGAGCAAAAGTTTCCTCATAATCTATTCCTTCCTTTTGAGAAAAACCACGGGCTACAAATCTAGCTTTATATTTTTCAATACTACCATCAGTGTTATGCTTAATTTTAAACAACCATTTAGAAGAAACAACAGACTTACCTTTGGGTCTGGGTACAATGTCCCAGACATCATTCTTGATGATAGACCCATACTCTTCATCCATGGCTGATTTCCAAGCATGATGGGACATAGCTTCTTCGACATTGTGAGGTTCAGACTCAATGATATTACACATCATAGAAATGTAGCTGGCGTGATTTTGGAGTCTCTTGCTATCTCTATAGGTTCCTTCAGCATCTTGAATAGTGTTTCTAACCCAAAGTGGTCTCTTCTTGCATACCACAATATCCTTAGGTATATCTATAGAGTCCATGGGTTCTGCTGGGTCATCCTGAACTTCCTGATTCGGGAGGTCAGTGGACTCCTTCTGTATCTCAGGGTTAACATCAACTTTTGAATCTTGATTTTCAATCACCGTATCATTATTATCAGATAATGAATTTTTAGATCTTTTGAAAGCAATATCTTCTTCAAAAGTTACATCTCTACTTACCTCAACATACCTTTGACCTGAAATGTAGATCCTGAAGGCTTTGGAAGATTCACTGTATCCCACTAAGATGCCTTTCTTTCCAAAGGGATCCAACTTGGTTTGTTTTTCCTTAGGCACATGAACATACATAGGGCTCCCGAATATCCTTAGGTGGCTGATGTCAGGTTTGATTCTGTTGATTTTGTAACTAGGTTAGAAAATAAATAGGATTCGGATTGCCTTAAGGCATCATCCGAATCCTTATAGGGCAGGGCCCTATCTATTGTATTTATGTGTAAAACAAATAGGGCTGGCCCCCTTATATCCTCCACGCCAAACATAAAAGAAACTCATGCTTCATTATAGGGCCGACCCTATATTGAAATATACTAAGTTAAGCATACACTCCAAACGTGTGGACCTATCCACATCATTGTTATATGAAAAATGGTTTTAGCGCCCAAGGATAAATGGGCCGACCTAGAGATAAGTAAAAAGATGAACCTCATATATATTTCAGCTACTTGCAAGGTTAAAGACATATACACATTCAGCGAATATTATCTCTATTATCAAGCAACAAACTACCTTCAGTGATCAGTGAATTTCATCTAGAAGACAACAAACATATCCAGTGAGCAGCGAACATATCTAGAAGACAGCAAACATCATCAATACACACCAAACCCTATTGGTATTGCAGTGGTAGCATAGCGAACTTGCTCAGGAGCTCAGCGATCACCTTTGGAGGTCTACAAATTCCATTCAAGGGACATCGAACTTCATCCTTGTGACTGTAACATCGGCAGATAAGCTCTCTATTACAGTGTGCCCTAGGTTAGAATTATTACTGTGATTAGTTTAGCTTCAAGTGTGAAGCTCATTGTAAACCCAATTGGTTATTGCCTAATCAGATCTGAGGATCTATTGTTGCTGGGTTTTTCCTCCTAGAGGGAGGTTTTCCCAAGGTACTTGTGTCTTTGTGTTCCTTTTGCTTATCTCTATTTATCAGCAAACAATCTAATTAGGAGCTAATTCTGATTTCTGGGTTCTTATATTAATCTGAAAGGCTAATTTCAACATGGTATCAGAGCTCTAGGTTCGTATAGAGGTTGTGATCAGATTTGTGCTCCTATCTAACCTGCTGTTCAAAAGTTTAGTCCTCATGGCTTCTTATATTAGGGCTGAAGATAGGTTGGAAGGTCACACAAACTACTCTTCTTGGAAGGTCAGGATAATGATGGCATTGAATGATCTTGCTGAATATGTTAGCAAGAATGCTAAGGAACCTGAGAATGAAAGTGAGAAAGAAGCTTGGAAGAAGAAGGACTTCCAAGCTCAAAGGATGATAATAGACTCCATCAAAAATCACTTGGTGCCATCCATCTCCTTGAAGAATACCGCTAAGGAGATGTTCACCACATTGGAAAAGATGTACGAAGTCAACAATACCAGCTACATACTTGCTTTAAGGAATCAGCTCTCTTACATCAAATTAGAGAAAGAAGAGCCTGTTGCTGCTTACTTCATGAGAATCTCTGAGCTAAGAGATCAGCTTGCTACAGTTGGGAAGAGCGTTGAAGACAGTGACTTATCTATGACTGCCCTAAATGGTTTTCCTCCCTCTTGGGAACCGTTTGTTCAAGGAATCAGTGCCAGAGTTGAGCTTCCTAAGTTTGATCAGTTAATGGGAGATTGCATTCAAGAAGAGTCTCGCCTGGCTGCAAAAGGAAAGATTAAGAACCCCTATGATGAGCAACATGTCCTCTTGGCTAAGAAGGAAGGCAACCATTGGAAGAAGAATGATCTCAAGAGAAATAGAGATTTCAGATCTGCTACCCCTCATTCAAGGAAAAGACCAAGAGACTTATCTCACATCCGATGCTTCCAATGCAACAAGCTTGGCCACTTTGCAAGGGACTGTCAAACTCAGATCGAGCAAGAAGATGCAAACATAAATGAAGTATCAAATCGTGAAGATTTCCTCCTTTGATCTATTGGTTCGTTGATCTATCCGTAAGTTAAAATTCTGATCTTGTTGTTTTTATTTCAGTAATAATGTATTAGGAAACTAATCCTTACAGTTGATCTATTGAAAATTATTGGTTTACAAGCATGATCCATGAAGGCCCACTTCAGCCATTGCCTTCGGATCTAGATTTGAAAGTCTACTCTAACTTTCTCATTATTAAGGACACAAATTTGATGAACTCTATTTAGATTTAGGATTGAAATTTGTTGTGGATTTATTAGCTAGACAGGCTTTTAGAGGGAGCCTCATGTTTTCTTGATTTTGTTGAGTTCTAATCATTGTGTTTCAGATAATGAAATTGATATGTCTAAAATTACTTGATTATTGCAAAATGTTTATTTTATGATGATACTAACTATGATACATTGGGTGTATCATCCACCCTTTGTGGAGTGCAAGGTGGCGGTTCTCTCTCACCCTCTGCGGAGTGCAAGGTGAGTCCACACTCTGCGGAGTGCAAGGTGGCAGTTCTTTCCACCCTCTGCAGAGTGCAAGGTGGAGGTTATTTCCCACCCTCTGCGGAGTGCAAGGTGGCGGTTATTTCTCACCCTCTGCAGAGTGCAAGGTGAGTTCACCCTCTGCGGTGTGCAAGGTGACAAATTGTCCTTCTCTGGGAGAAGTTTATGTATCCTCTGCGGTTGTGCATGATTTATGTTATATGGTTATGTATATCTTTCAGTATTAATTATTGTAGGTGTGCATATGGAAAAATCTCTTTCATCCTCTGTGGATGTGCATGATGAAAGATAATGGTGTTATATGCAGGTTCCAGGAAAGTGTGAAGTTATGAAGCGTTGGCTTCTTCCTCTACAAGCATTGCTAGAGAAGATCATGTAAAGGATCATTGTAATGTAATTGCGTGATCAAATCACGAATTGTATATTGATTGAACTATTAGGGCTGGGCCCTAATCCTAAAACTTGTAAATGTTAATGCCATGAATTTGTCCATGTGAATTTGGTTATGTATTTATTTTCCTCCCTAGTTAAGAGGGAGTGTTGATTTTGTAACTAGGTTAGAAAATAAATAGGATTCGGATTGCCTTAAGGCATCATCCGAATCCTTATAGGGCAGGGCCCTATCTATTGTATTTATGCGTAAAACAAATAGGGCTGGCCCCCTTATATCCTCCACGCCAAACATAAAAGAAATTCATGCTTCATTATAGGGCCGACCCTATATTGAAATATACTAAGTTAAGCCTACACTCCAAACGTGTGGACCTATCCACATCATTGTTATATGAAAAATGGTTTTAGCGCCCAAGGATAAATGGGCCGACCTAGAGATAAGTAAAAAGATGAACCTCATATATATTTCAGCTACTTGCAAGGTTAAAGACATATACACATTTAGCGAATATTATCTCTGTTATCAAGCAGCGAACTACCTTCAGTGATTAGCGAATTTCATCTAGAAGACAACAAACATATCCAGTGAGCAACGAACATATCTAGAAGACATCGAACATCATCAATACACACCAAACCCTATTGGTATTGCAGTGGTAGCATAGCAAACTTGCTCAGGAGCTCAGCGATCACCTTTGGAGGTCTGCAAATTCCATTCAAGGGACATCGAACTTCATCCTTGTGACTGTAACATCAGTAGATAAGCTCTCTATTACAGTGTGCCCTAGGTTAGAATTATTACTGTGATTAGTTTAGCTTCAAGTGTGAAGCTCATTGTAAACCCAATTGGTTATTGCCTAATCAGATCTGAGGATCTGTTGTTGCTGGGTTTTTCCTCCTAGAGGGAGGTTTTCCCAAGGTACTTGTGTCTTTGTGTTCATTTTGCTTATCTCTACTTATCAGCAAACAATCTAATTAGGAGCTAATTCTGATTTCTGGGTTCTTATATTAATCTGAAAGGCTAATTTCAACAGATTCCTGTAAAGACTTCTTCAGGGGTTACATTCTTTAGAGCATGATGAGGACATCTATTCTGAATGTAAACTGCTACTTTGGATGCCTCCGCCTATAGAAAGGGTTGTAGGTCTTGATCATGAATCATGGCTCTTGCAGCTTCAACAATGGTCCTGTTCTTTCTTTCAGCAACTCCATTTTGCTGAGGATTGTAGGGAACATAGAACTCCCTCTTAATTCCTGCCTTAATACAGAAATCATAAAAACTACTTGAGGTGTACTCACCTCCATTGTCAGACCTTAAACATTTAATTCGATTTCCAGTAGTGTTTTCAACCAAGGCTTTGAATTCTTTAAATCTGTTTAGGACTTCTACAAACTCTTTAGATTTAAGAAAGTAAATCCATGTTTTCCTAGAGAAATCATCTATGAAGATAACATAATAAAGGAAGCCGCTAGGAGATGCTACAGACATGGGACCACATAAATCTGAATGAATGAGCTCTAACTTTTCTTTAGCCCTACTATCACTTTTATGAAAAGGGTTCTTTACATTCTTACCCATTGCACAATCTTTACAAGCATCATCATGAGATAAACTAAGACTAGGCATACCTTTAACCATTTTACCGAGAGTGGGAAGGGCTTGAAAGTGTAGATGTCCAAGTCTTCTATGCCATAGCTCGCATGATTCAGGAGCCTCATGGATGAGAGCTTGAATTTGATTAGCTGCAAGCTTATATAAACTATCACATCTATTTCCAATAACACGAGCAGTTTTGAAATTAGATTTCTTAGACCAAGCAAGTACTTTCCCTTTAGAAAATGCTATTTGCAAACACTTATCTTCTAAGGCAGAAATGGAAATAAGATTTCTTTTAATACCAGGTACAAAAAGGATATCACAGAGTTGTAAGTAAATACCATAATCTAGTTTTAAAGAGGTAGTACCAGAACCTTTTACTGATTATCGAGCATCATCACCGATTATCACGTGAAGGTTGGCATCCTTTTCTATCAGATCTGAAAGATGCTCACGAAAACCTGAGATGTGTCTGAAGGCACCACTGTCAATTATCCAAGTATCACTGTCCATAGGAACATTGCTTGATAGAGCAGAGATAAGAAGATAGTCCTCATTTTGTTCAGCAACTTCATTTAAATTGACTTCCCTTTCCTTGGGATCATTCTGACAATCTCTGGCATAGTGACCATACTTATCACATCTGAAGCAACGAATGTGGGAGGGATCTTTTGACTTCTTCCTTGGATCATAGGAGGAGGATCTAAAATCTTTGCTTCTCTTTTCTTTCTTCCAATGTCCACCTTTCCTAGATTTAGCTAAGAGAACATGATTATCATCTTTGTGAGAGTTCTTGAATTTTCCTCTTACCTCAATTCGAGATTCCTCTTCAATGCAATCAGATTGAAGACGCTCAAAGTTGGGACGATCAACTCTTCCACCAATGCTACGAATGAATGGTTCCCATTCATCAGGTAGACCATTTAATGCAATCATAACAAGATCTTTATCCGAAATTTGACAATCAAGAGTACTTAGCTTGTCCTTTAGTTCATTGATCTTCATGAAGTAGGCCATGATTGAGTCTTCTTCTTTCATTTTCATGTGAAGAAGCTGCTGCCTTGGAGCAAGAGCCCTGCTGAGGTTGTTGACTTCATACATCCCTTCCAAGTGTTTGATCATTTCCCTGAGAGACGCAAATTTTGATATGACAGTGACAAGATGATTCTTGACAGATTCAATTATGATCTTCCTAGCCTTGAGGGAGTCTTTCTTGAACTGCTTCAGTTCTTCAGCATCTTCAGGAGGGGACAGCCTTTCTTCTTTGACCTTCAAGGATCAATAGAATATGGACTTTCCAAGCAGCAAAATTAAGGGCTTCATCAAGTCTATCTTCAGCCCTCAAACCTGATATTTTAATCTGAAAACAAACAGCAACTATATGCAACAAATAATTTACTAAAATTTGAAGTTAGTAACACCTTAGCTCTGATACCATGTTGAATTTGTGACCTAGTTCAGTAATCAGATTTGTAGCATTTAATTATTTGCTAACATTAAGTAAACCATAATCAAGTAAATGCAAGAATGAAAACAAGAGAGCAAGAGACCAACACAAATACCCTGGGAAAACCTCCACGGAAGAAAAACCTAGTACTAAAGACCCACAGGTCAGATTATGTATTTTCTTAATTGCATCAATACAATACTTAGCTTGACTCTTCAGATCTGCTCCCCTTTTAATTTATCAGATCTGCCCTTCTGATTACACCAAGTCTGCAACAAGGAATACCAAATGCCTTCTATCTTCTTGAACTAATTCGCACAGTCCTCTTCTATGTTTCGCACCTTTAGTTGCAGAGCTATTTCGCTGATTGCATGAGGAATTTAATAAATGATTTGAGTTTGCATTTGATCTTTATTTATATGAGCTTTTAACCCATATAACTTCAAGTCGGCCTTATGCATTTTGGCGCCAATTTGATTTATTGTGGCGTGCTACATATTTAGTGTGGCGTGGAGATATGGGGCTGGTCCTGTCTTGGGGGCACGTTACCCTTTTAGGATAGGACCCAGTCCTATATGGGTTCGGATGTTGCTTTAAGGCAATCCGAACCCTCTTACCTAGTTATAAACAACATTTTTGTTTGTGTTTTGCAATGTTTGAGATGATATATATATTTGAATTTAAGATAAATATTGCCTTCAAATATCAGTTCTGAAAATCAACAATATATTTTGTAACTTAAGAAAGGAAGTTTCCAAATTTATTTATAATTCTGAAAATACAAGTCTGCTGTATGAAATGGACCCTAGTTCTGCAGTATGATTTTACAAGTCAGTTCTAGAAAATGAGTTGCAACAAGTACAAATCCGTTCTTTCCATTCCAAAACTATTCCTAAATGTAAAGTTTGTTTTAGGCCCCCAAAGTGTTGAAGTGTCTCTTCAAGAAACTAGGCTTTTGACCTAAGAAACACTTCACTTTGCAAGAACTGGTTTGGTCTGATCTAATTCTGATTTTGCTGTTGTAATCACTCAAACCCTCTAAAGTATCATGAAATACTTGTACAAACTGCTGTTAATGGAAGAACCTTGTAACCCAAAGACTGGACAACATCAAAGAGCTACTCTAGCCCAAAATATAGCCAAGAAAGGGGTTGGCTAGACAAGTAGGCAGGTTACTCAGAAAATACTCCACCAAACCCCCTCTATTCCTTGAAATCAATGATCAAATCTGCCCTTTCCCACTGCAAATAATGCAACTTGCCAATACCAATGCTAAACAACAGTTATAATGACTTCTATGAGCTCCAATGTTGTCCAAGAGGGATCGGCCAGGCAAGGAGGCACCTCTCTTCAGCAATAACCAGCAAATACTTCTTCAAAACTGATTTTCTATGTGCCCAAATGAAACCCTAGAAGTAGAGTTTCCTCACACACCCTAAGAAGATCTTCCACAACTACAGGTTTGATGACTTGTGAATGTTTCCGTCCCACAAGCTTCTCCAAACCCATAAATTCAGCTAAGCTCCTCTAAAGAAGCAAAAGTGAAATAATAACCAACATAACATAACCAAGATGATTTCCAAGTTGCTTTCTAATCAAACTCCAAAACCGTACGCCCTATTTAGGGTTTCTTTCCCAAGCACCCACTTTATGATTTTAATTTGAGTTTTACTTAATTCCCAATGTCTCGTTAATATCTTTGTCTCTCTCCTCAAAGGATGCCCAAGTCAAATCACTTATTTTTATTGTTTCCAACTGCACTCGGAGTGGTGTCCAAAGAAAGTGACTTTATTATAAAGTCATTTTCATAACTTTTGAAATCTAGCTTTTAGATTCGCCTTTTAATATCATTTGCAATATTACAACTAACCTCAAAATGTAGTGAAATCCACTTTCTCTCTCTTAAGGTGTCCATACCCTCTCTCTAAGATTTTAGGTGACTTGTATCATAAAGTTCACCTTACAATGTTTTTGCAATATCATAAAATAATACTTTGATGCCTCCCGATCCACTCATTATGTTGTTGTTTGAATCCTGAGAGAATCAACCCAACATGGGTCCTCTATCCATCCTGTTAGTCAACGAGGACTTGGTGATAGACTAACCCTAATTGGCTGACATTGGTTAAGAAGGGGACATTACAAAAATCAAGGAAAAGGTTCCAACAAGAAACAAAAGCAGTCAAAGCCAAAGCAAGGATAGATCAAAATCATTTTCTCCTCAACATGACAATTCTTCATCCTCTTCCAAGAAGGGAAATTCACAAAAGGAGGAGAGGCCAACTTGTGCATACTACAAGAAAGTTGGCCACGATGAGCATTGTCGCCATGCTAAGAAAATTAATGAATTGACAAACATCATCAAGAAGAACAACATCAATTTTCCATCTGTTGTAATGTCCCCAAGTAAGTTTACCAATTTAGACATCATTATACTATGTTCATTGTACATGAATTGGACATTTGAAAGTAAAGTAATATTTTAACTTAATTCGATAGGTAAATACAAGATGCTAATTATTGTAAATATTAATAAATCATTAGTAACATGCCAGTCTTATTATTTGCCCTGTCTGAGAGAAGATACAAGTTGGAGACAGGTTGCTTTGACACCAAACTCAATGGCTTCCCTCAAGTTGTCGGATCCAAGCCCTTAAGCCTTTCTTGGGCCCCGCCTGCAAGGTGCTCAGGGTTGCTGATCCCTACACTTTCTTGGGACAATTCATTGGCTGGATTTACACAGGCCTTTCCCTAACCACATC
The DNA here is from genome assembly GCF_030272615.1 of Cryptomeria japonica. Lineage (NCBI taxonomy): Eukaryota > Viridiplantae > Streptophyta > Pinopsida > Cupressales > Cupressaceae > Cryptomeria > Cryptomeria japonica. The sequence continues at coordinate 131,387,100 of NC_081410.1, read as the reverse complement.
CCTGCTCTTCTCCTCAGTTTTTGTATTTGCTGGTTATTACCGCTGCAGTATATTATTTCTCATTTTCAGCAAATGGGTAATGTTCATTTAATGTTTGTAATCAATTTTGAGCATCTGGGTATTTCCTGTTTCATATCTACTCTGTATCTTCAGATTATAGTTGACTTGAGCTTTGAAAGTTGCAAGTTATTATCATTTATTCTCTGCTGTTGTAAATCTGCATTTGCAACATATATATTTTTGTACTCTCTATTCTCTTTCTCATTCTATCAACAAGTGAAACAAAAAACCCAAAATACAAAACAAAAACGACACAAGGCGGCTGCATATTACAGTGGTATAAGAGCAGTGTATTCTGCCATCCTAGAGGGTACAACATGATAGAGCAGTGCTATGTCTGGTCTGCAAACACCTTTTGCACTACATTATAGCAGGAACAGGTCTGTTCCAAATTTAGTTGCAAAAGAACAGAGGGCTTTAGATAGACAAAATAGAGAGAGTTTCTTGAGATTTAGAGGGAACAAAGGAATAGATGAAGTTGAAAGGTAGAAGATAAATCGGTCTTATAGTTTATTGTTGTACTATGAAACCAGTAAACCTTTTGTAAACATATTGAGGGTGTATATAGGAGACAGACTCTTTCTTTTCATCCAATTGTAGCCTATAAAAGTAGATTTGTTTTGAATTGATAAAATAGTTTTGTTTTTGGCTTCCACAGGTGCATGTTATTGTGTGTAAGACTAAAGGTTCCTAGTTAGGGTAGTCATTCATTGGACCCCCTTGCCTAGACTACGTCACGTGACCATTCAAAAATGTCTTCTTCGCTAAATACTTTAATGCCTAATGATCAATAAAGAATACAAATAGGGTTGTCAGCAAATACTGTCAAAATTTCTGCAGCGTGCTTGAACTCTTCAACCATTGAATGACGTACAGGACTGTTACAAATGCATAGATGCAAATTATACTAAAAAACGTCATATATAAGAGACAAACGAATGATAAAATTCATAGAGCTTTGAAATTCATTCCATCATATCCAAAAGAGGTTACATCATGACATTTATATAGGCACTTATCCTTAGTGCCAATTGAATCTATATTAGGACCGATTTTACATAATTCTGTCCATGGTTGCTTAGCCTAAAAGAACACTTACATTCTTATTCATAATCCTAACATACACTATACGGCTGAAATGTACATTCTAGATGCCTTATCCCTAATTATATGCTTGTACAAATGTAATGCATGTATACCTTAGTCCATTTTTAGCATGCACTTAACAAATATACAAAATACAAGAAATTTCTATGCCTATAGTTTATCTTCCATTTACCCATGCATTCGCCCATACAACACCAGGCAATCAAATTACCAACCTAACTCATACGACAATTGTCATGGCTTTGTCATTGTGTAAATAAAATATGTTATTGTAATTAATAGCACCTCATCATTATAGTTCACCATAATATATTTATACATGCAAAACAATATATATCCGAAATGCCAAGTTTATGAATCTGTAAAACTGTGTTGTATAGGTACGTATTGTTAATCACATGATACACCTAAATGAAATAGCATTGTGTCGGCATCACCTACCTATACACTATGGCTTTACACAAGCAAAATCAACTTAGTGAATTTATTTGCCATTCCAATATTCAGGTAGAGGCAGGTTAATTACTTTGATATTCAACAATTATACTATTAGCATAAAGAAATTCCCTTAGCAACAATTGTCCAAAAAAAACAGTTCAGGAAGTATTCTTCTAGTGAATTTCAGATTTTTCTCCTCAAGGGTAATTATGTGAAGTTTTCAGCAACAGCTCCTCTAGGGACACCATATTTCTTCCCTTTCTATCCTTTTCTTCATTCTGTTTGGGTTATTCCATAAGGACCTTCAACTTGTTTAAAAGAACGCGATAGCATTGTAGACCATCATATTAATATATTAAGTTTTCAATATTAGAAGGTGAAACTGAAAGACCATTGTTTGAATTTTTATCTAAACAACGATTCACTTTAACCTCGTTTCAGAAGTGCATGAAATCAATACATTAACTTAAAACACTACAATCTCATTTAAAAAATGCATGAAATCCATATGTAAAATGTTGATTCAAGTAGCATCGATCAGATAAAACCGTATACCTATCTATTTACATCAAATGACGAAAGATGGTAATGCAGATATATATTTCAAATGAATGATTTATATATCGAACCTCTTCATTATCGAATTGCAATTAAATACATGTCCAAAACATTACCAATATATAATCGTGTTATATTAGAATTGACCCGAATTAGTTATCGGGCTTGTTTGCTTTGATACCGATTCATTATCGGGTGTGTTTATATCGATCTGTTATCATTTACAATGACACCGATTAGTTATCATAGACACCGAATAGATCGGTTGACATTTGGAAGAGTCACGACCAAGTGACATCTTGGTTGGACATGTCTACAAGACATGTCCGATCAAGGTGCCACTTGATCGTGACTACCTTACTATATATGCATCATTCAAAAGAAAGGGGATGACATTGAAATCGATACATGTTCATCCTCCATATCTGCAGCAAAAGAAAGATCTTCAATATTATTACTATTCTTGTTACAATATTGAAGACAACAATATTATTGTCATAGTCATAATACCAAAATCTTAAATACACCATCTTGCATATAACTTGTTCATTAAATTGGAAATTGCAATAACATTTACATAAAATAATGTTTTTAAAGGATAACAAGGTTTGTTTTCTTTTCGTGCTTTCCCTATCTCATATAGTTGGTTTAGAGAAATACACCTCTGGCATGTTTATACAGTAATGGTAAAATTGGCTTCCAATGAATTTGCACCTGTTTTGTATTCAGAACAAATGATTTTGTTATAAAGTTTTCAGATTATCGTGTAGATATGATATTAATCCCTTCTGTGAATGGCAATCGATTTGCTTTTACATATGAGAATTGGTATGATAAGTTTTTATTTTCTCTTTCAGAATGTCCGCCTTATAGACTTTTGATGTTTTTGTTCTCTTTCAGAATGTCTGTAATATGTAATAGACTTTTCATGCCATTTCCAATATCAGCTAAAGAAAGACCAACATTTATTCTTAATGGCGTATATTGCCACCCAAAATTTCTGTAATTTGTATCAAGGGCATATGATATATGTCTAAATCAAAGTTCCCAAGCTCGGACTTGGCAAGGCCGACTCGACTTGTGACTCGGCTATGACTCAAAAACCCTTGAAATTTAGAGATTTTTAACAATTTAAAACTTGTTTCATGCACCCATTATTGAATAAAGCTTAAATACACTATAACATCATCAAATAGAAGCTAATTTGATCACATACATAAACATACATCCATCACATGCATAGAAATGTAAATTGTTGCTGAAGGAAATAGAATACATAGATATATAGAGTTATAAATGTTGTCAAATGTATATAAAATCCATGACATCAAATGTTCCCAAACATATATGTAACTGTAAACAAAAACAAGTCTATGGCTCAGGCTCTAGCTCATCCTCAGCCTAAGAGTAGTCTGTTTGCCTCCTACAAATGTGTCTAAGGTAGGTCCTGGATGGCTGAGTAGCCACAGTCTCCGCCTGTGAGGTGCCACAATGATCAACATCAGTTGGGCCTATGCCAGATCGTGCTCTATCCTCCTCCTCTGCCATAGCCACAACCTCAGCCTCTTTGTCTGCCTGGTCAACCCACTCATGGTCCTCCTTAGTGAAGATGGGATCGGTACACTCAGTGATCCACTCAAACTTTGGATCGATCTCCGCTAAAGTGATCGGAGAGGAGTCAGTGTCCAAACTCTGTCTGGTCCTAAGACGAAGGTTGTAATGAACAAAAACAAGATCATTCAACCTCTCTATAGACAATCTATTACACCTCTTCGAGTGGATGTGCTCGAACATGGACCAATTGCGTTCACATCCAGAAGCGTTGCATGGCCGACTCAAAATACAAATGACAATTTTTTGAAGGTTTGGGGTTGAGGGCCCAAACATTTGCTACCATCTATCTGAAATAATGAAAAGAAAAAAAATCAAACTCATTTCCAACTTTAAGGCTAGATTATAAAATAAAAAATTAAAATGCATAAGCCATAAACTTAAGAATCTTAAGTTTACATATATTTCTACCTGGCTGCAATTGTGTCCGAGCCTCTATGCACATGCTACTTGCGAAGATTGCCCCTTCTTGATTATTATATTTATCTAGCTGAAGCGTTGTACTTGAGGCTGTGCCATCAGTACACAACTTTTGTACCATTGTATACAAGCCACTAAGAACCTCTTCATCCGCCTTGAAGTCATCACGAAATCGAAATGTCGGATTGAGGTAATAGGTTGTTGCATGGATGGGCCTGTGAAGCTGGTTCTACCATCTCCTATCAATAATCTCCCAAATGGGGCCATACTTATCTTCATCTCTTGCATATATGGACCTAATGGCCTCCTTGGTCCTATCCATACCCTCATATATATAGCCCATAGAGGGCTTCTCCCCATCAACAACTCGTAGGAGAACTACGAGGGGCTCAGTGACCTACACATAATGTTAAACAAAAACAATTAAGTCACAAATTAAATTAAAAAAAAGCAAAATTGCAAAGTTAAATTGTTAATAAATTAAAATTAAATTACTAAATAGTAGATACTAGATACTAAATGTTAAATCGTAATAAATTTACTTGCACGATTTCTCCACAGGGGGTCCAAAAACCTGGCTCATAAAAAATGCAATTTACCACATCTATCCCTGCAGTGGTCGTAGCATAGGATGAGGAAGTCCACTTCTCACCAACAAACATACGCCTCAAAGCCGCCTTTGATTTCATCAAAGATTTCAATGTGAGGAAGTTTGAGGCAGACCTCATGATACTAGGACGAGCCAACTCCTTTTGCCCCGTGTATTGCCTCATAATGCTAAAGACTAATGTATGATTGTAGATAAACTTGCTGATATTTTTGGCCCTTTCAACTATTGATTTCACCCATTCAAGCTTACCAATATCTTCCAACATGAGGTCAAGGCAATGGGCCACACATGGAGACCAAATAATTTTCGAGTGCCTCTCCATCCAAAGTCTACCTGCAACAATTTTAAATTTATTAGAAATTTTTAATTAAAAATTTTGATGTGTTAGGAAAATTTTAAATAATCATAGATGCCTCTCCATCAAAATTTGAAAAGTTCAAAGTTTACCTGCAACAACATAACTTGCTGCATTATCTGTCACCACCTGCACCGCATTTTCTTCCCCCACCTCTTGTATGACTTCCTCAATAGCCTCACATAAGTATCTGACATTTTCACATGTGAGGAAGCATCAATAGACTTCAAGAACATGGTGGATCCCGAAAATAGAGATTCAACAAATCAAAATTTAATTTATTCAATGCATTTAGGGAAGTACAAATTAGAATGAATCATGATCAATCACCTCTGCAGGAAAGAAGAAAAATTTAGGAGTGTTCTATTCCTCCTATCCGTCCAACCATCTATCATGATGGTGCAACCCTTTTGGCTCCAAGACTGTCGGTGGTCCTCTAGCTCAACTTTCATATCCTCAACCATTTCTAACAAGAGGGGGCCACTTAACTCAAGATCAGTAGGGGCTTTAAACCCCACACCACAAATGATTATGGCATCTACCATGCCTTGCCAATAAGGAGACCTGTCACAAATAGATTATGATTAGACATAGTAGAGTTCAACTTCAAACTATAAATTTACTTTTAAATTTAAAGCAATCAAATAAAAAAGAATTACCTGGCTACAATAAATGGAATGTTGCAAAAGTACCAAAACTTGCAAATTTATTTTCTTGCAGCATCATGAACCTCCTTGTTCCAACCCATGCTCTCAAGCGAGGGTTGTGCCTTAGGAGTACTGTGTGGCACAAAATAACTATCCAACTTGGATTTCCGAACTCTAGGGCCAAAGGTAATAGTGCCACTAGGAGGAGTAAAAGTAGAAGCACTAGCACTGGCAGAAGCACTAGGATGAAAGGGAGGCATGGAAGAACCCTCTCCAACATAGCTTGTGGATGTGGATGCGGATGCGGATGTGGGTGCATGGGAGCCAATAGCACTTAACTCTTCCAGTTGCCTCTTCTTAGTTAACTTTTCTTGTTCACGTGTTTCTAATTGGACATAACATAAACATTTTGCTTCAGTAGTTTGTTTTTTACATACCTTAATATCATGGCCAGGTATATCGGCAATATGGTATTTAAATCTATTGATGCCACCAAAAATAATTTCTTTACAAAAAAATCATTTTGTTTGATTTTTTTGTCTACCAATAAAGTCTTCAATATATTTCCAAGCCTCATCCTTTTTAGTCATTGTGAAAAATGTGTTTTTTAAAAGGTGAAGGCTGCTGCAATAAGAAAATTTTATAAAGTTATAAACTAATAGAAAAAATCAGCAAACCCTACTTTTTTTTAAGAAAAAATTGTAAATACATGTTGACAAATTTTCTCTAAAAAAATGTAGGGTTTGCACTTTGCTATTATTCTACTTCTCTCATTGAAGTTAAGCTAAAAAATTAAAACATTCAAGATCTGTAAAGTTAACCGTTAAACTAAAAAAATTTAACAAACAAATGAAAAAAATCCATTAACATACCTAAAAAAAACCAACAAAATCTACAAAGTTTAACACTTACTCTTTCAAATGAGTTGAGAAGTCTTGCGATGGACTCCTTGATGCTCTCAATGCAAACCTATGGCCTCCCCAATGTGATTTGTGGTCTCCTTGATGCTCTTCTTCCCTACTGGTTGCAAATCTATGGCCTCTTGTTTTCCTTCCTCTCTCTCACTTTTCCTCTCTTCATCTCACTGTATTCAAATTCTGTGATCAAGAGGATAGAAGGGATGAATATATAATCTGAAATCAAACTTGAACTGTTGCAGTGTGTTTGGAAGGATGCGCAACACTTATTGATTTCGGTATTGTGTTCCTCCTCATTGTATGCGTGTTATATATATGTGAATGAGGGGGTACGTAGTGAAAAGATATGTCTTCCCACGTGGGAAGACATATCTCTCCCCTACGTACCACTCATGATAACCCAACACGTTAACACCATTAAGATCATCGCTGATCGTGAGGAACACGATTATGAATCGCTTAATCATAGCCTGTTAACATGAAAGGGTGTGACCGGTGGCAAACACCATGATTCGATTTAGATTTTATTTATTATTTATTGTTAGCGTATATACTAATAGTTTATCTATTAACATATATGTTAACATGTAATTAATCCACACATCGGAATTATGAAATTGTATGATCGACGTTACAAGAATTAACACTCCCTCTTAGCTAGGGAGGATACATTTCATGTTAGAGAAAACGTCACAATTCATCCATTGATTGTGAAGAGAAAAGATATCACACCATAGTGATATTTAGAGATATGGCTCAACAATGAATATCAAGTCTCATGATACTCACCATAACTCATAGTTATCAAGTAAGGTATGTGCACTGGCATCAAGTCACATGATGCCTACCATACTGATAATGATTCATGGTATGCCCACGAATATTATGTCCATAGTATTCACCATGAAGATCTCTATCACAATAATGGTTTATTTAATGATACCAACCAATTGATATCTACCATAATGTCTCAGAGATACATACTATCATGACATGTCCACAAATATCAAGTCACATGATATTCATCAAGATAGATAAATTGATAATTGTAAAATCGCCACCTTACAATACCAATTTGAAACAAGTTTTCATTAGTGAAAAGTCGTCACCCTTCAATAATGTTCACAGGGGGCCCATGAAGTCATAGTCACACACATGACAAAAGAGTTTACACATTAAACATCTTAAATATATTAGTATATCAGAATAAATGAGACTCTATCTCAAAATTAAATAACATTTTCAACCATACCAAGTTTATCTCTAAAGTGTTCAATCTTGATCCTGGAGAGAGGCTTGGTAAGAATGTCTGCAATCTGATCACCTGTATTAATATAATTCAGTTGGATCACATTCCTTTCCACCATATCTCGAACATAGTGATAAGGAATTTTAATGTGTTTAGACCTGTCATGAAACACCAGATTTATTGAGAGCTTGATGCAACTCTGATTGTCACAATAGATGACAATAGGATTTAAGGGCTGACCAAACAGTCCTACAAGCAATTTTCGGAGCCATACTACTTCTCTTGCGCCCATGGAGGTTGCAATGTATTAAGTTTCTATAGAACTCTGAGCAATTGAAGACTGTTTTCTACATATCCATGAGATCATTCCCGATCCTAAACTGAAGCGACATCTCGATGTGCTTTTCTTGTCAACTACGCTTCCAACCCAATCAGAATTAGTGAATCCATGTAGGTAAAGGTCTACATGTTTATATTTCAGACCAAAACCAATAGTTCCTCGAAGATATCTCATAATATGCTTTGCAACAACAAGATGTATTTCCCTAGGTTCACACATAAACTGACTTAGTGTATTAACAACATAACATATATCAGGTCTTATGTTTACCAAATACATCAGAGATCCAATAATCTGTCTATAGAGGGTAAGATCTGCACACTCTGATTCTACAAGTGCTTCCTTTAGCTTGTGCTGATTTGTCTCCATAGGTGTGGTCATGGATCTACAATCCATCATTCCAAATCTCTTGAGTATATCAATGGTGTATTTTCCTTGATTAAGGATTATACCATCTGCCTATTGCCAAACTTCCAATCCAAGGAAGTAGTGAAGAATTCCTAAATCCTTCATATCAAACTCAAAGGCTAATTATTTCTTACATGAAGAAATACGATTATCCTCTCCTATGATTAGTAGATCATCAACATAAAGAATAAGAATTAATAATTCACCATTGATTACCTTGTAGTAGAGATTTGGATCTGCTTCATTCTTTGAAAATCCTAATTCCAAGAGATAGTGATCAATTCTTTCATACCATGCTCTAGGGGCCTATTTCAGTCCATATAGGGCTTTCTTTAATCCGCAGACATGTGATTCAGCCTTATGAATCACAAAACCTTCAGGTTGTTCCAAATAAACTTCTTCTTCAATCTTACCATTTAGAAAAACAGTCCTAACATCCATTTGATGGACTTTCCATCCTTTAGATGCTGCAATAGCCAAAACTGCTTGGACAGAAGTGTATCTGGCAACAAGAGCAAATGTCTCTTCATAGTCAATACCTTCTTTCTGTGAGAAACCTCTGGCAACAAACCTTGCTTTGTGCTTCTCAATGCTGCCATCTGCTGCATGTTTGATTTTGAAGAGCCATTTAGAAGATACCATAGATTTGCCTTTAGGCCTAGGCACAATATCCTAGACATCATTTTTCAGAATTGACTGATACTCTTCTGACATAGCATCTTTCCAAACTTGATGTTTGAGAGCATCTCCAACACAGGAAGGTTCTGCATCAATGGTCTCACTCATCAAGGCAGTATAACTAGAAAATAGGTTAGGTCTCTTACTTTCTCTGAAGTTCCCCTTTGGAGCAGCATAATTTTCAGCTTCTTGAAGCATCTTTTTAGCCCAAAGTGGTCTCTTCCTAGTTTCGGGATAACGTTCTTCTAAAGGTAAGTCTTGAACTTCATGCTCAACATTTTCAGGAGTCCCCTCTGAATCTCAGGGGTTGGATATCCATCCATGCTTGTAGGGAGATCTTGGTGTTCTAATTCATTAGAGCTTTTGGACCTCCTGAATGCTATGTCTTCTTCAAAGATGACATCTCTGCTTAGTTCAATTTGCCTTTGTCCAGGTATGTATACTCTGTAAGCCTTAGAGGTTTCGCTGTACCCAACAAATACCCCTTTCTTTCCAAAAGGTTCTAACTTTGATCTCTTTTCTTTGGGAACATGAACATAGACTGGACACCCAAAGATCCGAAGATGACTTATGTCAGGTTTGTTACTAGTAAAGGCTTCTTCAGGGGTTTTATTATCAAGAAGAGAATGAGGACATCTATTTTGAATGTACACAACTGTCTTAGATGCTTCAACCCAAAATGAGGTTTTTATATTTTGGTCAAACAACATAGCCCTAACAGCTTCTACTATAGTCATATTCTTTCTTTCAGCTACCCCATTTTGTTGTGGGTTACAAGGTACAGTTAACTCCCTCTTAATCCCAATATTTATACAATAATCTTTAAACATATCAGAAGTGTATTCCCCCCCATTGTCTGTTCTTAAGGTTATGATTTTCTTACCTGCCATGTTTTCTGCAAGAGCTTTGAATTCCTTAAATTTAGAAAAGATTTCTTTAGACTCTTTGTACCTCATAAAATATATCCAAGTCTTCCTAGAATAATCATCTACAAATATTACATAATATAAAAATACCCATATGGAGGGTACAAACATGGGTCCACATAAATCAGAATGGACTAATTCTAATACATTTTTGGATTTACTGTTGCTAGAATTGAAAGACCTTTTAGTATTCTTTCCCAAGGCACACCCCTTGTAGGCTCCTTCAGAACTGTGACTTAGTTTGGGTAAGCCAATTACCATCTTCTCTATCTTAGGTGGGCAAGGAAATGAAGGTGCCCTAATCTTCTATGCCAAAGTTTATTCGAATCTGGAGTCTCATGAATCAAGGCTTGAGGTGGAGTGTTGCAAAGTCTGTAGAGGCTCCCTTGTCTTACTCCAATGGTGTTGGCTTTCTTGATTGTGGAGTTCTTTGGCCAAGCAAGTACCTTTCCTTCCATAAAGGTTAATCTGTAACCCTTATCTTCAAGTGCAGAAACTGAGACAAGGTTTCTCTTTATACCAGGTACAAATAGAACTCCAGTCAGCTATAGGGATATGCTTGACTTTAGGTTGATATTGTAGGTTCCTATTCCCATAACTAGATAATTTGAGTCATCACCAATTGTCACTTCTTCATTTGAATTTTCCACAAGTGTATCTAGGTGCTCACGAAATCTAGTGATGTGTCGAGATGCTCCGCTGTCAATCACCCATGTGTTGGAACTGGAGGTGACTTGACTAGAGAGGGTTGAGTAGAAGACTAGTTTCTTAGAATCACTCCCTTTCTTAACTTCTACCATTGAAGCTTGTTGCTTGATCCTGTCTGGACACTTCATTGCATAGTGCCCATATTGGTCACATCTGAAACATTGTACTTCAAAAATGTCTCTCTTTTTCTTTGAAGACCCGTTTCCATTTGAGTTGTTGTCCCTCTTTCTCTTAAAGTTCTTCTTCTTTCTTTTCTTGTGAGAATTAGAGTTTATAACTTGAATGTCCTCATTACCATTGTTTTGTTTTATTCCTCTTGTGACAAGCCGCGATTCCTCTTGAATGCAATTGGTTTTCAATCTATCAAACTTAGGAAATTTAGAACGAGCACTGATTGCTTGAATGAATGATTCCCACGAGGTAGGAAGTCCATTTAGGGCCATCATAGCAAGTTCTTTGTTATCTACTAGATGTCCAATAGTGGATAGTTGATCCCTAAGCTCAGTGATCCGCAAAAAATAGGATGTAACTGTCTCTCCTTTATTCATCTTTATATGGTGTAGTTGATTCTTCAAGGTGAGAGCCCTGCTAGTGTTGTTGATTTCATAAATGTCAGCTAGGGCTTTGAACATCTGAAAAACCGTCTCATATTTAGAAATAACTGGCACAATGTGGTCTCTCACTGAATCCACAATTATCTTAAAAGCCTTCTCACTGTCCTTGCTCCATTGAATTTTCTTCGTATCATCTGAGTGTTCAGGAATTTCACTTTTGACATGGGAGTCAATTTTATTTTCCTTAAAAACAAGCATGATTCTGAATTTCCAAGATACAAAATTTGATGCTCCATCTAGTCGATCTTCAAACCTAACTCCAGTTGCCATTAGGATTATAGGAATGTGATCTACTAAGAGTCGGGTGAAAGTCTATATGATCGTTACAAAATTTAATTTGATCTTCCTTAACTTAGCTCTGATACCATGTTAAGTTTATTCAAATTCTGTGATCAAAAGGATAGAAGGGATGAATATATAATTTGAAATCAAACTTGAATTGCTGTAGTGTAACTGGAAGGATGCACAACACTAATCGATTTTGGTATTGTGTTCCTCCTCATTGTATGCGTGTTATATATATGTGAATGAGGGGGTACGTAGTGAAGAGATATGTCTTCCCACGTGGGAAGACACATCTCTCCCCTACGTACCACTCATGATAACCCAACACGTTAACACCATTAAGATCATCGTTGATCGTGAGGAACGTGATTATGAATCGCTTAATCATAGCCTGTTAACATGAAAGGGTGTGATCGGTGTCACGTGGGAAGACATATCTCTCCCCTACGTACCACTCATGATAACCCAACACGTTAACACCATTAAGATCATCGTTGATCGTGAGGAACGTGATTATGAATCGCTTAATCATAGCCTGTTAACATGAAAGGGTGTGATCGGTGGCAAACACCATAATTTGATTTAGATTTTATTTTTTTATTTTTGTTAACGTATATACTAATAGTTTATCTATTAACATATATGTTAACATGTAATTAATCCATGCATCAAAATTATGAAATCGTATGACCGACGTTACAAGAATTAACACTCACAACTAGCAATTAGAAGACCTTTTAGGGTTCAATGAAAGAGAGATTAAAAAAAAAGAAGCTTTTATTTATTTTTTGTTTTTAAATTCAAAATTTGCACATGTTGCCGACCGAGTCCTGGAGCTCAGACTCGGCGAGTTTTGCCATAACTCGCCTGAATCGCGAGTCGGACGAGTTATGGTCAAAACCTGCCTATTCCGAGTCCCGAGTCAACAAAACTCGTCGAGCTTGGCTCGACTCGCCAACTCGGCGAATTTGCTTGAGTTGCGGCGAGTCTGGGAACTCTGGTATAAATCAATTGTAATGCCCCGCCAGGAACCCTAAAGGAAAACAACACAACTAGGCAACTAAAGGGTGAAATAATTTTTTTTTGTTTAAAGACTAAGTGCACTAACTAAAACCATTGCACATTTATCAACATAACGGAAGTCTATCATATGTTTTCCTAAGGGTAACCACCGAAGATAATTTCATAGATTATATTAACATCACAGTTAATCCATTCAATTAGATAAATTGAAAACTTAAGTTCAAAACTACATATACATCCAAAACAAAGATATAAAAGTATTCCAATGTATCCAATTTCCATAAATCATTTAAACATAAGATCAAAGCAATAACATTCATTTCACTGACATAATAATATTACAATATCCATAAATACATGACTTCCAATAATACCACTGGTTACAAAGATACAATATCAAGGTTACATAAAAGTCTGATACAATGACCACACGGTCTCAACTGAACAATGATCTCGAACAAGAGCTGATACATAAACCACAAACCAAGGAACACCAGCGAAGCCTTTCCTCGCCTGAAGATACAATCCAGAACATCCGATGGGAAGTGGCACTACCACCCGACCATGTGATCCCGAAATGGAACCACCCCATCGTGCTAGGAGATAGTAGAAAATCCTCAAGCAAGCAAAGTAAGACAAGTACAAAATGATTACAAGACTCTGCAACCATCCATGTAACACAACTCACAAAACACTAGTGACTCTAAGAAGAGAGTGTCATCGCATAGCTTGATGGTTACCATGGTACAACCTCCATAGGTCTCGGCCCCCATACTTGGGTTTCTCCTGGTAACCTCTCCCGAGCCTCCGGTTCCAACTAAGTCTCATGCGGACCCTACCAATCCTTTTGTGAAGACAAGGTGATAAGTTTGCTATTCCAGGTCTTCTCGTAACATTATGAGCCCTGTACAAGCACTCACCTATGCACGAAGTACATTTATCTTAATTAATATTTAATCTACCCACCCCCTAATCAATTATTAGGTTATCACTTTTTAACTAACTTTCGACGGGTTATCCTGTCATCCACTTCAGGCACGGCCCCCGCTCGAAAGCCACTCTCTCTCCTAGGACACTAGTAGGAAATGTTTCTCTCTATGAGAACTCTATGGCGAAATAGGCAACCATAAACAATCCTGACAAGCACAGGTGAAGGATCAACAAATACCAACCCAAGATTGACCATTTGGACAAAAACGCACAATGACTCATATCAAATAGGTTATACAACAACACCCGGTCTAGGAGAAATAATAGCATAGGACACAATGACAATTTACCCAAAATTGCAATGAAATAAAGCTTGACTGAGAACATAATATACGCAAGACCTTATAACAAGTAATCTTTCCTTAAAACAACCAATAAGCATAAATAACATGCAATTTACGAATTTCCAGATAATAAGAATTTACAACTTTTTAACATAAAAAACAACCACTTTGTCATTTGTCCAAAAAGATAAAATACAAATAATTCTCCTGATGTATTTTCAACATATTTATATAAATTACCATTCCAAACTGTAATTAAATAATATTTAAAATAACATTAAAAAAATATTATAATAACTACAAAAAGAAACATATATATATATATATATATATATATATATATATATATATATATATATATATATATATATATATATATATATATATATATAAAATACATAATAAATTTAATTTATCTAACCCCTGGGTACGAAACCTGAAATAGTGCACAAGGTTTAGAAATTAATTAAAATTAAAACCACTTTTATAATTGCAAATAGCCCCTATCACGGTAGCCTAGGCTACCGTCAATAGCTAGTACTATCGTCCGGTAGCACTGCTACCGTCGGTAGTACCGTGTACTACCGCGAGTAGCGGCTGCTACCGTAGGTAGTGTTTTATTATTATTTATTTATTTATTTATTTTTATTTTTATATATATTTAAAACAGAGCAATAAAAAAAACAATACTTTTTCAAAAATTTCATTTGAATAAAATTTAACAACAATAATAACAAAAACAATATTTTTTTTTCAATAATTCCATTTTCACAAAATTTCAATTCTTCTTCATATATTTTTCTTTTAAATTTAATTAACCCAAATAAGGTAATTAAAACCATTTCTCAGGTAAATACCCTTTCTCACAAATCTTGCAAATTTCTATGCATCCTAAAATCCGACAAATTTTTCTATAATAATTTCTCTTAATTTTCTCAAAAATTACATACTTCCCATAAATTAGAAATACACATCAGGCATGGATTTCAAAACAAAAACTCGAATTCACCAGAATAGGGTTTTGGATTTGACAATTATTTTACACACATATCAAGCAGAGACAAATAGAAATATTTTTAATAAAACACACAAAAAAAAAAATCATCCAACCTGGTATAGCTTTCGTGGAAGAAATTTGTAGAAGAGCCCCAATCCCTTCAATAACTTCCAATAAAATTTCTTCACCTAAATTCTTGACCTATTCCTGTGTGTCCCTAAAATAAAATAAAGACATAACCTCTATTTAAACTAAAATTCTAGGTTCAATAGCTTTTTCACAAAAAACTTAAATTTAGAATAATAGTAATTTATATTTTATTTTCTAAATTTATCACATGCAATAATTAAAAAAACATTATTCTTTCTCTACTTTTTTCATGCACATTAATTAATTTTCTAAATAAGGAATTAAAACAATATTTTAATTTTAATTAATCTTTTTATTCATTTATTTATTCATTCATTTATTTAATTATTTATTTATTTAAAATTCAAGGAAACAATAAATATAATTAATCTAATTTATAAAAATATATTTCAAATACCATGTAGCTTGCAACTTAATTTAATAATTTTTTTAATTAACTAAATTTATAATCTCAATGCATAAACAATAAAATAATGAGATAATTTCATAAACTTAATTAATTAATTAATTAAATCCACTAAAACACTCAAATTAAACAAATCTCAAGCAATTACCCATAAAAGATAAAATGACAAAATACGAAGACCGAACTAACTGACAAGACGACCAACTGACGACACTCATACGAGTGTAACTGAGTAAAATAGGGTCAACTACTATCTCCTCCACTTCCATCGGAAAATATAAAGCACGCTCAGACCTGTGAAGCCAGGTGGAGACGATACCCCGTACCTACCCGGTATTTGTACCTACAATATCCTGCATCACCGAACCACACATGCATATATATACAATATAGAAAACATGACATACACACCCAAGAAGGAGAATCACGACGTTCCCTGTCTCACCAAAATGAGTGAAGGAAAATCGTCCCCTTGCATCCAATATACTCGCAAACACATAACATATAATTTCACATTGCATAAATAAAGTAAAATGTCAGTACATAGCAATAATACATAAAATGCCATAAATCACAAGTACTGAATACTGCAAATAAATTATACATCTCATCTCCAAATAAAGCATAATGTCATAAAAATATGAATAATATATCATGGTAATGTATCCACTGAAAAACAAACAATAATAAAATATGAGTCTAATGAGTTCAAACTAGTAGGGGTACTACATCAATCACATGAGCTTTCAACATGTATTTATGGAAAATATGGATGCTGTTTTATTGACCCTTTTCATTTTGATGTTTGGCAGTTACGAAGTTCTTCTGATCTTGGACAAAAGAAAACACAGGAATGAGCCTATATATTACTATGTGTTCAATACGTTACTTATCTGTTTATTTATTCTCAATATTTACTGGTGGCTTTTGATGTATCGAATGTTAGTCAAACAGATAAAGTCACAAGGGAAGGTTGGTGAAGATGTGAGATCAGGTTTGTGTCTTTTGGAATTTAAAATTAAAAAAATCTCTCAACAATGAACTGTATGAATAGATGGATGTGAACATTTGATTAATGCATACTATCGTGCAGATTCTGAAGGAGATGATGAGAAGGAAGATTGAAATACAATGCTCTCTGGGTTGAAAAGGAAAATTCAATTGATTGGAACCATAAGCATATGGAAGTATTGCATGTTCCTTTTGTCTTCTGGTGTTCTGGCTACATCATTATCAGTTTGCTCTTTCAGAATATTAGTTATTTCATTAATAAACATGTGGTGTACTCCATGCATCTTTTCATCTTGTGATATTTGCCAACATGTATGTGGGCAATATCAATGAAATTAACAATCTAGTAAAAATAAAATGCTGGCTTCCTTTCTTAGTATATGATAATGATTTTTGAGGATTGTTCATTTGAGTTAAAAGATTCCCTAGGTTACCCTTGTAGTATCTATATCCAACATATGCAATGTGAAGAGCACATACTAGATACACTAGAAATTTTATGTTATTCACAGTTGTATCTAGGTTGCATTTGGGCCCTTAGGACTCTTAATAGGTTAATATACTGTTTTTTTATAAACGCTGAATTGTAGGTTTCCTTCTTTGAACCCATAGGAATATTTCAAGTTTCCAGTTGATGAATGTGGTTTCAAATGTTTGACATTGCCCAATGTCATTATTGTTTTGTTGCTCACTATTAAAGATCATTGATCATAAAGCCATTGGATTCACCCTAGAACTGTAGCTTCTATTTGTTCTCCTTGTTCTTTTTATGTTGTCTTGAAAATCTTTTTTGGTATATGATGCTTAGGACAGATTGGCTGGTTTTGTAATATGAGATATTTATGTGATGCAAGATACTAATTTGCCTTCTATTGTTGTACCCTGCGACAAAGTTAAGACGAGAGGAAACAAACAATACCGAATATTGGTAGGCAATTTGAAGATATATAATTATTCATTATGAACAAAACACAATGAGGGGTTTCTTGCATTGTCAGAAATCAAGATCACATTAGTTTTTATGATGGAAAATCTTCTCGAACAACTGTACCCTGCAAACTAGTTAATATTTTATCAAAACTCTACCAGAAAATAAGACCAAGGAGCAACTACCCAACATCATGCCAAGAAAATTCCCTCATGGCAATTGCACTTAAGCTTAACCCCATTACATTCAACATATTTGTTCATGTAATGCCTCTCACCTTTGCATTCTGACACATATTTTGAGAAATGATTTGTATAGCTATACGTAAACTCATATCACCATTCTTTTTGTATTGGTATTAGTTTTGAATGCACTTTACGAGAAACTGATAATATTATCATATGATGTTTATGATGATGTGTTGTCTAAGTTAATCGTGCACATCATATGTTTATTTAACTATTTTCTTGATTATGATGTTGCACCCTATTTAGGGAGAGTGTACGTGCTTCAGCTATTATATATGTATGCATAGGCACACTTGATGTGTGTTGAGTGGTTACAAGTATTGAAGATTTTTCCACCTAGCTTCACAGGTTTGAATTATTCATCGATGATGGTTAAGAGGAGATATCACATTGACCATACCTATTGATTATGACTAATATGATTTCCTATCAGTATACCCCAGATATCATGATTGGTAATATGTCGGAAACCCTAATCCCCATAAAGAGTGTCATAATGTTTCTAATTAGATGCAATTGTTGTAAAATTTTAAAAATAAAATGAAATTTGTGACTTTATGGCATAATTGGATAATTTAAATTAATATGTCATTTAAGAGTATTGTCAATAATGTGTTTTGGGAATTAAGGGTGGAATATATGTATTTAGGAATTGAAAGAATTAATTTAATAATTTTAATTTCAAAAAGTGAAAGTGGGTTTTGGGTAAATAGGGAAAAGTTGCTCATTTTTGCATTGACATTATTGGGAAGAAAATGGTGAGAGGAGAAACTCTACAATTGCAAATTTGATTTGATGATTGTGGGAGATAGAGTGGGTGAATTTGCATGACATTTGTTATATTAAGATAAGAATTTGAAGGAGTTTATAATGTTGTAAGGATCATGCATTCGTTGTGTTTTGGGAAGAACTTACCATTTGAATAGTCCACAAAACTTGAGGTAAAAACATTTGTTTCTCTCTTAATTTGTCCCATTCTTGTTTTTTCTTGTTTGAAGAATGTTAGATGGGTTGGGAAAGTCATCTCCATTTTAAATCTTGCATTGCGTAGTTTATTAATTCGTTTGAATAATTTTATGTATTTTGCACAAAAACTTCCTCATGCTACCCAATCTTCCAGAGAATGAGTTATATGCATGTTTTATGTTAAAAGAGGGGTGTTGGGTGCATTTGAATCAAAAGGGTATTCTTCAAATTTCAATTTTGTGATTTTCAAATATTGATGAATTTTGAGCTATTTCCATGGAATTGCTAGAAATCATTGTTTTTTGTTAAAATTGTGAAAGCTACAAAAATGTGTTGAGTATTGAATTGTTATGTGGGGGTATTGTTATAGCTTATTAAAAGTGGAAGTGGATCCATTTGGATCATGCCACACAATTTGGTTGAAAATTGAGAAAAGTGCACATTGATGTGAAAAGTAAAATCCACAATGGTTGTGTTCTTATTTTGCATTTGTTGGTGAGCATGATGAACTTGGACTTAGATATTATAGAGGGTTGAGGGAGTGGCTTCTAATGTGACCTCGACCCAGAGTGATTGAGCAAGGTAATCATGTGTGTTTGATTAACAAGTGAAAACTAATGAAAAACATGGGTAATAATTAACCAAGTTAATGGTTGCCCCTTGCATGCCTTGAGTGTTCATAAAGGCTAACAATGTCTTGGGAAGACAAACCTGCTCTAGGAGTTGTGGTACTTGTATGATCAAACATCCTCATCCATATGAGAGGGTATTTTGTGTTGAAATGTGGTGACTGATTAACCAAGTACTGTACACTTAGCACGTATCCTTGCTGGGGTCCGGAGTCGGGCCGGCAGCCCTCGAGAAAGTGGGGGTTCGGGGGCGGGAGCCTCTGAGAAATTTTTTTTTTGGTATTTTTTGATGAAAACCGATATTGTAATAAAACCCTAAAAAGGCCGACTTTGTTTTTGCCCTAAAAACGTATGTTATAAGCGGTTGGGATGCTTAAGGCATTGCAAGGTTGATGTACTGTTTTTGCTGGATAATAAGAAAGATTGGACGACTGTGTATGGTGGACGTAACCCATTCTGGGTGAACCACGTTAAATCTCTATGTTATCTGTGTCCTGTTTTATTTCTTTATCTTTTGTATTTAAATCTGCATATAATTGTTAGTTCATATTTGCTTCGGATCTGCTTGAAACCTTAACAATTGGTATCAGAGCGAGGTTTTCTATAAATTGGCAGGACTCTCAGATTTAAGTGGGAGCAATGGAGGATTCCAAATTCAAGGTCGAAAAGTTTAACGGCCAGAACTATCAGTTATGAAAATGCAGATGGAGGATTACCTATATCAAAAGGATTTGTGGCGGCCATTGGAAGGAAAGGCAAAGAAAGCGACCACAATGTCAGATGAAGAGTGGGACATTTTAGATAGAAAGGCACTGGGATCCATTCGATTGTGCCTTGCACCGTCTATAGCATTCAATATAACAGAAGCAAAAACGATTGTAGATTTGATGGCGACATTGGCAAAGTTGTATGAGAAACCTTCGACTTCGAATAAGGTATTTCTTATGAAGCATTTGTTTAATTTGAAAATGAGTGAGGGAGGATCTGTAGTAGAGCACTTAAATGAATTTAATACAATTACCAGTCAATTGTCTTCGGTAAAAATTACCTTTGCAGAAGAGGTTATGGCTCTTTTGATTTTATGTTCTTTGCCAGAAAACTGGAATAGCTTGGTTATGGCTGTAAGTAACTCTGTCTCTGGTAAAAATACTTCAGTATTTGATGATATTGTTGGTGTTATCCTAAGTGAGGAAATGCAAAGGAAAAGCACAGGTGAGACTCCAACATCATCGGGTAGTGTTTTGAATGTGAAGAACAGAGGAAGATCAAAGGGAAGAGGAAAAGGCCTTGGGAATGAGAAGTCGCGAGGGAAGTCAAAGAAAGGACGCTCTCAATCTAGAGGAAAGAAAGATTGCTGGTACTGCGGAAAGCCTGGTCATCTAAAGAAAGACTGTTGGTCTCAGAAAAACAAAGAAGGAGACAAAAATGAAAATGACAGTAAGGAAGCTAATATTGCAAGTAATACTTTACAAGATGCTTTAATCTTATGTTTGGATAATGTTAATGATTCCTGGGTAATAGATTCAGGGGCTTCATTTCATGCTATACCCCATAGAAAATATTTTCTAGATTATGTTCAAGGTGATTTTGGACAGGTATATTTGGGTGATGATGAGCCCTGTCAAATTGTTGGAAAAGGAAAGATAAAGATCAAGTTGCAGAATGGAAATGACTGATTTCTGCAGGAGGTAAGACATGTTCCTAATTTAAGAAGAAATTTAATTTTGCTAGACAACTAGGTAGTGAAGGTTGCATAGTTACCCTCTCAGACAATATGTGGAAGGTCAGTAAAGGATCATTAGTAATAGCTAAAGGTGCGAAGGTAGGCACATTATATCTGTATACAGGTAACACTTATTCTACCCTAGCTGCTATAGATAAAGTTACTGTAGGGACAACAACAATAGATGTTGCAAGAACAAATTCGATAATATGGCACCATAGGCTTGGGCACATGACTGAGAAAGGGATGAAAACCCTTCACTCCAAAAATCTATTGCCAGGACTAAAGAAGATTGATTTAGAGTTCTGTGAAAACTGTGTTTATGGTAAACAAAAAAGAGTTAGATTTCTCAAGGTTGGGAAAGAGAAGAAGAGTGAGAAGTTAGAGCTTGTACATTCAGATGTATGGGGACCAGCTCAGGTATCATCTCTTGGTGGCTCTTGTTATTATGTTATTTTTATTGATGACTCAACCATAAAAACATGGGTATATTTCCTAAAACAAAAATCAGATGTTTTTGAAACTTTTAAGAAATAGAAAGCTTTGGTTGAGAATGAGACAGGGAAAAAGTTGAAGTGTCTCAGATCGGATAATGGAGATGAGTATTGCAACAAAGCATTTGAAGATTATTGCTCCTTAAATGGGATTTGAAAGCAGAAGACAGTTCCAGGAACTCCACAGGAAAATGGTGTGTCAGAGAGAATGAATAGGACTATCATGGAACGCGCAAGGAGCATGAGATTGCATGCTGGATTGCCCTTGCATTTTTGGGCAGACGCTGTACATACTGCTGTCTATTTGATAAATAGAGGACCTTCAACCCCTTTGGATGGTGATATTCCAGAGGAGGCATGGACTGGTAAAAAGGTAAATTATTCTTTTCTGAAAACCTTTGGTTGTGAAACTTTTGTCCATGTTGATAAAGAAAACAGAACCAAGCTTGATGCTAAATCTCAGAAATGTACCTTCATTGGATATGCGATAGATGAATATGGCTATCAGTTATGAGATTTTGAAAATAAGAAAATAATTAGAAGTAGAGATGTTATATTCAATGAGAAGGTTATGTATAAAGAACAGATGCAGAAAAAAAAGCATGAACAGGACAAACAAGAATATGTGGTGTTAGATGAGATTCCTGAAAAATGAAATGCCACAGGTACCTGATGCTCAGCAACAACAGATTGTCTCACAAACTCCTACAAGTGTTAGACGTTCTACGAGGTCAAGTAGACCCCCTAAAAGATTTTCTCCTTCTTTGTACTCTATTTTATTAATGGATTCTGGTGAACCAGAAGAATATGAAGAAGCAATGCAGGTAGATGCCAAACAATAGTGGGAGCTAGGCATGAAAGAGGAGATGTAATCTTTGATGAAAAATAAGACTTGGGACTTAGTCTCTTTACCTACAGAAAAAAGAGCGTTGCCTAACAAATGGGTTTATAGGTTGAAGGAGGAGGAAGGAGGTCAGAAAAGGTACAAGGCCAGACTTGTGGTAAAAGGTTTTGCACAGAAAAAGGGTATAGATTATGATGAAATATTTTCTCTAGTTGTAAAAATGACTTCAATTAGAACTATACTTAGTCTTGTGGCTGCAGATGATTTACATCTTGAACAATTAGATGTCAAAACAACTTTTCTCCATGGAGATTTGGAGGAGGAAATTTACATGTTGCAACCACAGGGATATGAGGTCAAAGGTAAGGAGAACTTGGTGTGCAGGTTGAAGAAAAGTCTGTATGGCCTAAAGCAAGCACCCCGACAATGGTATTTAAAATTTGATAGTTTCATGGCTGAACATGGTTATCATAGATGTCATTCTGATCATTGTGTATATTTTAAGAGATTTGATAATGGTAGTTATATTATCCTGTTGCTTTATGTTGATGACATGCTTGTTGCTGGGTCTAACATGCAACATATAAATGATCTTAAACAGAAATTAGCCAGGTCATTTGCTATGAAGGATTTGGGTGCAGCTAAACAAATTCTTGGTATGAGGATTACACAGGACAGGAAAAATAGAACCTTGAATTTGTCCCAAAGTGAGTATATAAAGAAGGTGTTGAAAAGATTTAACATGCAGGATGCAAAAGTAGTTAGTACACCTTTGGCTAGTCATTTCAAATTGACTAAGGAGATGTGCCCAAAGGCACAGGAAGAGGTTAATAAAATGTCTAACATCTCGTATTCATCAGCTGTTGGCAGTCTGATGTATGCAATGGTATGCACAAGGCCAGATATTGCACATGCAGTGGGAGTTGTGAGCAGGTTTATGAGTAATCCGGGTATGGAACATTGGAATGCTGTGAAATGGATTCTTCAATATTTGAAAGGAACTACTACGAAGGCATTATGTTTCAAAGGATCTAATGCTGCTCTGAGTGGATTTGTTGACTCTAATCTGGCAGGTGATATTGATTCACGGAGGAGTACTACAGGGTATGTTTTTACTATAGGGGGAACTGCAGTCAGTTGGATTTCTAGGTTGCAAAAGGTTGTTGCACTTTCAACCACTGAAGCTAAGTATGTTGCTGCTACAGAAGCCAACAAGGAGATGATTTGGTTGCAATATTTTCTGGAGGAATTGGGTCAGACACAAGAGGATAGCCCATTGTATACTGATAACCAGAGTGCCATTCATCTTGTGAAGAACTCTGCTTTTCATTCAAGGACAAAACACATTCAGCTTAGGTACCACTTCATCCAGACTGTTTTGGAGGAGGGTTAGTTACGGCTTGAGAAGACTGACACAAGTGAGAATCCTGCCGATATGTTCACGAAGGCAGTTCCACAGGAGAAGCTGATTTCTTCATCAGTTTCTGTTGGTCTTTTTGATTGATAATTGTAGAACTTATACCAGTCGAGTCCTAGTGTTTTATCCAGCGGATGTTGCATGTACAGTGGTGTCATGTAGTATTAGTCTTCAAGTGGGAGATTATTCGGTGTGGAGCCTGATCAGTCTCCAAGTGGGAGATTATTCGGTGTGGAGCCTGATCAGTGTCCAAGTGGGAGATTGTTGAAATGTGGCGATTGATCAGCTAAGTACTGGAAAATTTTTTTTGGGTATTTTTTGATGACAACCGACATTGTAATAAAACCTTAAAAAGGCCGACTTTGTTTTTGCTCTAAAAACGTATGTTATAAGCGACTGAGATGCTTAAGGCATTGTAAGGTTGATGTACTATTTTTGCTGGATAATAAGAAAGATTGGACGATTGTGTATGGTGGACGTAACCCATTCTGGGTGAACCACGTTAAATTTCTGTGTTATCTGTGTTCTGTTTTATTTCTTTATCTTTTGTATTTAAATCTGCATATAATTGTTAGTTCATATTTGCTTCAGATCTGCTTGAAACCCTAACATTTTGTTCCACATGGTAGCTAGTATTGTGCTCTGTGATGACACTTCCTAATTGTCTCTTTAGCATCTAGTCCCAGTGTAGCATGAGTAGTACCTTAAATATGTATCATACATGTCTATGTTGATGTTACTTTATTTCATTGGATGTTGTGTATGCTCCATGTCTAATATGGGTGTAAACCTTTCTCCCCTTGTCTATTATGTGTGTGAGTGTTTGGGCCATGTGACTATCTCGTCACACGATGGAGTGGACCTACGTGTTCCACATAGTTGAGTGGCGCAGTAACCACCATATGGGACCAAAATATATTGATCAAAGGCAACATTGGACACCAACTCTTATCATTTCCCTTTTGCATAAATAGTAATTCCATTCTTAAGAATATGTAATTTCAGGAGATATGAATCCTAAGCAATGTAACTTGTAAATATATTTATTGGAACTCTCTTGAAGAGGCATTTGTAATCTGGATAAATGATATTATATTAGTTTCAGCTATGTGTCGTTGGTATCGAGCATTAAGATCTTGTGCATTATATTGCAGCTAGTTAAAATGTATACAAGAACCTTTATTTGGACTTAAATTGAATCTACTAGTTGTAACTCCATATCCTTTTAAACATTGTTTTCACAATTTAAAAGACAAAAAATGTCTAAGTGTTTCTAGCTTTGATGATTGGGCTTATGCCTTACGAAGTCGTTAAGTGTGTGAACAAGGTATAGTGCATCCTCAACCTCCGACCCTTGAAAGTGTCACAACCCTCCTTTATCACTTTTTGATTTTAAATACAACTCTATTATATTTTTGGATAAGCTATTTAAATGATTGAATGAATATTATAAAAGAATGAAACTAATAATACACACACACACACACACATGGAAAATATTCATTATTTTTATTTATCTAATTTCCACTTCCAATTATGGCACATGTTGTAGGAAGAATAAGAAGCTTCTAGAGGATTCTCCACCACGTTGCATGTAACTCCTCCACTAAGTCTAATAAATTTGCATGAAGTCCAAAATTGGAAAAGAATCTCCTTTTTAATTAAATTATCTAGATAGTGGAGTAGAGGGAATTTTCTTATAAAATTATATGCAAGTTTCAAAGAAGGGAGTTGACTTTGTTTTGAAGGAAAATTTCCTAAGTTTTAGAAATGGATCTTTTCTTTGGTAGTCTCTTTTTTCGTTGCATGAATTCTAAGTTGTTGATGAAGGATTTCTCTCAAGTGGCAAGGAAGGATCAAAAGGATAACCAGTGGATCCAACATCAAACTCAATAAACTAGGTTCTCTCCCTGTTATTTCACATTCGCTTATGAGAAATTTGTATTATCAATAGTTATAGATCTTCCTTCATATAAAGAAATTCTTTTAGTTGATTGTTAATCTTTTATTTGGGGATAAATGATAATGATGATGATTTCCTATAGTGCACGTAAAGGATAGTTATTTATTAATTTTATTTCCCTCAAGAAAATATGCACAGGATCTTACTTTTTGTTTTTTTTCCTTTTTCCAAAGATTTTAGCAAAAAGAAAATCATATTCTCTTATTTGTTTTAAATCTCTCTCTGTGATCTCTGTGATTATTTTAAATATTTGTGATTATTTCCTCTGTGATTATTTTAAATCTCTCTCTGTGATTATTTTAAATCTATGATTATTTTAAATCTCTCTCTGTGATTATTTTAAATCTTTGTGACTATTTCCTCTGTGATTATTTTAAAAACTCTCTCTGTGATTATTTTAAATCTTTCTATGATTATTAATTAAATAAACCTCCCTGTGAGTTGAATAAGATCTCTCTGTGAATATTGGAGATAAGCAATCTTCCCGTGAGTGCTGGAAATAAACTCTCTATCCCCCTATGAATATGAAAATAATAACCCCCTATTTACTATAAAATCCATCTAAAACAATTGTTGATTTATCTATTTCACTCATGCTCTTATTTTCAAAAATTATACTCTTTTATTGTTTACATATATATATCATTAAATAATTGGAGATATAAACCATATATACATATACATACATATAGATACATATATACATACATATGTATATGTATATGTATGTATATGTATATATGTACACACACACACACACACACAGACACACACACACACACACACATATATATTATTTCGAATGATAAAATACATTAAATTTAATTCGAATGATGAATGTATTCAATTTTGCAAAGGCTATATTCTCGAAAATCTTTTTTATGGTATCGGGTGGTGTGCGGGGTAGTGCCGATGGTTATTGTAACCGCTGGGGGGGGGGAGTGGTACCCTCCACTTCCCTGCGGCCACTATCACCGCAGGGAAGTGGAGGGGACCACGGGGTCCCCTCACCACTATGGGCCTGCTTCCGTAGACCCGCAATGGTGATGGGACCCGTGGGTCCCACTCCCACGTACTTCCCCCTCTTTACTTTTTTTTCAAAACAAAAAAAATACTATTTTTAAACGCAGTTATTGTTATATTTTTTTGTTCATAAAAAAAAAGGTTTTAGGTAATTTTCGGAAAGTATATATATATATATATATATATATATATATATATATATATATATATATATATATATATATATATATATATATATTAGATTTCCTTTTCCAATTGCAAATACATTGTATAATTGCTTTAAGAAAATTTATAATAATAATTTAAATTCTTTTTGCAATTTTCAAATTGTAATTGTATTAAATTTTATAATTGGAAAACTACTTAAATTTCGTTGGGTTACTTAGTTGGTATTTGGACTCTTGGAAAAGCAATTATGGCACATTATCATGATTTGAATCTAATGACTGAATTAATCGCTATTTTTGGAATCTAGGACCATAAGGAATCATGCATTATTTAATCTCGCATGCAAGTACGTTATTCTTATAACATGCAAATTACTTTTAGATTAATTACATTTATTGACGTTTTCATGCAAGATGCATTATTCTTATAACATGCAAATTACTTATAGATATGCAAGTTTCATGAGGGTCATTGTTATGCAAGTTATATTTCAATTAATTAAATTTTGCGCGTTCAATTAGTAGTTGTTTTCAAGTATGACGTTTTCATAGCTCGTATTTAGAAAACTAAATAAAGGAAGATGGAAACCAAAACATAGTAGCGTTCGATATATATGGTGCCTTTGGGTCACGCTTACGGGTAATGCCGTCATGTTGAACTACTGCACTTAATGCCTAATAAAGCTACATCAACGACGTCTGTGGCATCGTCCCTATAAATCGTCAGGGAGTAATAAGGGACACTTGGAAGTTAAAATCCAAGGGGCGGGTAATCCCTCTTGGATTGATAATCTAATAAGATAATTTTTAAATAATTTTACATCCGTTGAGATAAACCATAGTAAACCCCCTTTAAGGTTGGTTACGTAAAATGCTTTTATGAAATTGATTTTTGAAGAGATTTTGGTGATTGACAATTTGGTCAAAGGTGACGCTCATGATAGGTGTTAGGATGTAGTTGTTAGGCCACAAACAATAGGCCATCTTGAGCCTTTGTTTAAGTGCTACCACTGTGGGTAGCAACCACAGAGAAACTGTCTGGGACATTGACCCTAGAAAGGGTTGCGTACCCACTAATTAGTTTACATCAAACCATAGAGTAGAAAATAGAACTACATACTTTACGCCTTGATCCCGTGTTGAAGTGGGTATGTAGGTAGTCTTGGGACGGAGTTGTCCCTCGTACTTAGGCGTTCGTGGGTGGGGTCTAGGCTTGGTAAAGGAAGGATTGAGTAAGAATCCTATTTTGAAGGATAAAAATAATTAAATTGGAAAAAGTAATTCAATGCATACTCTGAAGGAATCCCGTATGGATTTGCTTGACTTCCTGAGGCTTTAAGCCAAATTCCGAGGCGGAATTCAAGCTTGTAGTATGTTATTTAATTACTCCTAAGGACGACGACCTCGATGCACTTCTGTTAGAAGATTGTAGTACTTAGTGAGTGGCTCAGGACCCGAATGGTCCCGATGAGTCTAAGTCTCTAGCCAGAGCACCTCCTATCCTGATTGGATAGATGCCTACCTCGTATGGGTAGATGCCTATCCCGTATTGGATAGATGAAATCTTATGTCCCGTATGGACAAATGCCTAACCCGTATGGTTAGATGCTCATCCCGGATGGATGAATGCCTAATCCAAATGGATGGATGCCCAGAGTATGCAATTGAATCAAACATAATGATTAAATTAAACTAAAAAAAAAAAAGAATGGTCAATTTTGTTGAATTAATTATGGTGGGTTATTACATGTGGCATCAGAGCAAAGGTTCAAATCTAGGCCTTGTGCTCACTTCAATTTATTCAACTAAGGGAATGTTTTGCAATGGTAGAAATTAAATTTTAAAATCCTAAACCAAAAACTAACTACATAATTTAACTTTCAGGTAAAAACTTAGAATGGCTAGAGGAAGAGGAAGAGGAAGAGGAAGAGGAAGAGGAAGAGGAAGAGGAAGACGTACTAGGAGTCAAAGGGAAGAA
Source organism: Cryptomeria japonica (assembly GCF_030272615.1). Taxonomy (NCBI): domain Eukaryota; kingdom Viridiplantae; phylum Streptophyta; class Pinopsida; order Cupressales; family Cupressaceae; genus Cryptomeria; species Cryptomeria japonica. The sequence continues at coordinate 131,357,928 of NC_081410.1, read as the reverse complement.
AACCATGAGGAAAACCATGAAGAAAACCATGAGGAAGACCATGAAGAGGATCGACACAACCGAGGAAATAACGAAGATGGGGTCCAAGCTATAATCGACCTTCTAACCGAACAAAGAGATAAAATCAACTTCTTGGAACAATCAATGCAGGACCTTAGGGAAAGGCAGAATGACTTTGAAAATAGAAGTGGTACCGAAAATGGAAACCCTAGTAGCAATCAAGGGAATATGGTGGGTAATAGAAAGGAAGCTAACATATTGGAACTCTCCAAGGACTTAAAGAAAATCATCCCTCCTAAGTTCGATGGGAGGCAAATTGGTGAAGAAGCTGAGAATTGGTTAAATGAAATGGAAAAGTATTTTGAACTAAGAGATTTTAGTGAAACAACCAAGGCTTTATGGGGTTCCTATCAACTCACAGGGGAGGCAGCTAGTTGGTGGACCAACACCAAGGAACAAAATGGGTATAGCAGGGATATGATCACATGGGATCAATTCGTTCACCACTTCTGAGATAGGTGGCTCCCTCAATTGTTCTTTGATGAGAAGGTGACAAAATTCCATAATCTACGTCAAGGGCCCCTATCCGTTCAACAATATTGGGATACGTTTGCCAAGTTGCTTAAATATGTACCTATGTACCAGAAAGATGAAGAATGCCAAGCAAGGAAGTTCATTTTGGGGCTAAATACCAACATAGGGGCAGAGGTGGACATGCATGGACCCAAAAACATGAACGAAGTACTTGAAAAGTCCCTAAGGCAAGAGAGAAAGATTCAAACACTAGCAGGGCAGAACTATAATGGGAACCACTCATTTAAAAGGAAGCAGGAATTCAATGGGAACACTAATTTCAACAAAGGTCAAAGGAATAATTCTTTCGAAAGAAGGCCACTTCCTAATCAATATCAGAGGAATGGAAATAATAATAATAATAACAGGGGAAATAATAAAAAAGGCAACTATAACAAGAATGCCCAAAAAAACAGGATAACTTATCCACCCAGGGCCAATGAAACAAGGAATGATCCCTCTAGGAATCAAGGCAGGAGGGGTCCTCTAGGTGGATGCTTTATGTGTGGGGAAAACCATTTTTCCAGAGAGTGCCCTAGGATGCAAGGATAGATTAGGGCAAACCAACCCCAACAAGGGCCCCAACAAAGGATTCATGCAACAGTTAGGAACCGAAGAGGAAGATACCAGAATGTCCTCGTGGAAACTACAGGTACACTATTTGAACAACCAATTTTAATTCTAATTGATACTGGATCATCTGAATGTTTCATCTCACCTGAATTAGTAAGCAAATATGCATTAAAATTTAATCAAATGGAGTCATCATGGATGGTTCAATATGGGGATAAGGCAACTAGGGAAGTAACTAAGTGTTTGCCGAGGGCAAGGGTACAATTTCTTGAGTTTGAAACAAGGGTAGATCTCTATGTGGCACCCCTGGGATTATATGATGTAATTATTGGAATGAGCTGGTTAACAGACCATCAAGCCAATGTAGATTGCTATAACAAAGTTGTTGAATGTTTGGATGATGAGGGTAAAAAGGTCAAAATCCAAGGAAAGTTTAAACCCATTAATATAGAAACCATCTCAGCCATGCAATTAAAGAAGTAAAGGAGAAGAGGAGGCTTAATCTATATGGTTGAAATTGATGAAGGAAAAGAGGAAAATACACCAACCTTTGAAAATAACCCCTTCTTAAAAGAATTCAAGGATGTTTTTCCAGAAGAATTACCCAGCTTACCCCCTAAAAGGAAGTTTGACTTTTCTATCGAAGTACTACCAGGAGCTGAACCAGTATCAAGGGCACCTTACCGAATGAACACAACTGAATTACAAGAGCTCAAAATGCAATTAGAGGAACTCTTAGCTAAGGGATTAATAAGGCCAAGTGTATCACCATGGGGAGCGCCAATCCTATTTGTTAAGAAGAAGGATGGAACCTTAAGACTATGCATCGACTATAGGATGTTGAACAAGGTCACCATAAAGAATAGGTATCCCTTACCTCGCATAGAGGATCTTTTTGACCAAATGAAAGGAGCAACAATTTTCTCAAAGATAGACCTCCGGTCAGGGTACCATCAACTCATAATTAAGGAGGAAGACATTCCGAAAACAACTTTCAGACTAGATATGGGCATTATGAATTCACAGTAGTTCCTTTTGGTGTAACCAACGCCCCAGCTACATTTATGAACCTAATGAATAGTGTACTCCATGACTACTTTGATAAATTTGTTTTGGTATTTCTGGATGACATATTGATTTACTCTAGGAATGAGGAGGAACATTTAGTACACCTACAAATTGTTTTGCATAGGTTGAGAGAACATAAGTTATATGGGAAATTGTCAAAATGTGTCTTCTTCAAGGAAAAGATTCACTACCTTGGGCATATAATATCAAAGGAAGGAATAGCAGTTGATCCAGATAAAATAAAGGCAATAGTAGAATGGCCGATTCTTAAAAACGTTTCAGAGGTAAGAAGCTTTATGGGGTTAGCAGGTTACTATAGGAGGTTTGTGGAAGGATTTTCTAAGATAGCAAACCCCATCACCTCATTACAAAGGAAGGGTAAAAGGTTTGTGTGGACATAACAAAGTGATAAGGCATTCCAAATTTTGAAAGGGAAACTAACTTCAACACCCATTCTAAAGGTACCAGATCCGAATGAACACTTCACAGTTGTAACTAATGCTTCTATTGAAGGTTTAGGAGGAGTACTTGTCCAAGATGAAGGGGTAGTAGCTTACGAATCCAGAAAGCTAAAGACTCATGAAGTCAATTATGCGCCCCACGACTTAGAGTTGGCAGCGATTGTGCATGCCCTACAAAAATGGAGACACTTCTTACTAGGGAAGCCCTTTGAGTTAAAGTCAGATAACCAAGGACTAAAGTACATCTTTATCCAACCCCACTTAAATGCAAGACAAAGAAGGTGGTTAGAGTTTCTAAGTGAATATGATTTTGAAATTGAATATATTAAGGGGAAGGAAAATAGGGTGGCAGATGCCTTAAGTAGGAGGAGACACTTGATGACTATAACAACATTCAAAACTTCTTTCAAAAGGCAAGTAATGGATGAATAAGGACATGACCCATGGTATGAGCAAGTCAAATTGAATTTAGAATATGATCCAACTGATCCTAAGATTGGAGGGTATAAATTAGATGAAGATGGGTTGCTCAGATACAATAATAGAATCTATATTCCTAATTCAGGGAACTTAAGGGAAGTAGTCTTGTCGGAGGCTCACAATGCCCCTTATTCAGGGCACCCAGGAGTTAACAAACTTTATGTAGATCTAAAGAAGTTATACTTTTGGCAAGGGATGAAGAATGACATTGTCAAGTATGTGGCTAAATGTTTGGAGTGTCAAAGGGTAAAGGTAGAACATAGATATCCAGCTGGATTGTTACAACTGCACGATGTACCTTAACACAAGTGGCAAGTTATTAGCATGGATTTTGTACAAGGGTTACCCATGTCACCTTCTAGGCATGATGCAATAATGGTGGTAGTTGACAAACTCACTAAGGTGGCACACTTTATACCAGGGAACCTAACGGATGATGCACCTACCTTGGCTAGGCGCTTTGTTAAGGAAATATTTAGGTTGCATGAAATACCAGATAAAATCATATCGGATAGAGATGCTAGATTCACTTCAAGGTTTTGGACCACTCTTCAATCAGCTCTAAGAACTCAACTAAATTTTAGCACCGCATACCATCCTGAAACCGACGGTCAGACAGAAAGGACAAATCAGATTATGGAAGACCTACTTCGCATGTATTGCATGGACCAACAGAGGAAATGGGAAGAATACCTACCTCTAGTAGAATTTTCTTACAATAATACATATCAAACATCTTTGGGAATGACACCTTTCGAAGCATTGTATGGTAGACCATGTCGAACACCTTTGAGTTGGGATAGTCTTGAAGATAAGAGTAATTGTTGGACCAGATATGTTGAAGGAGATGGAAAGGAAAACTAAGGAAATTAGGCAAAGATTGAAGGAAGCCTCAGATAGGCAAAAAAGTTATGCAAACAAAAACAGGACACCAAGGGAGTTTGAGGTGGGAGAGAAAGTCTTCCTAAGGGTTAGGCCACACAAGAGTTCCATAAGATTTGGGAAAAAGACTAAGCTTGCACCTCGTTATGTTGGACCCTTTGAAATATTGAGAAGGATTAATCCAGTTGCATATCGGTTGGCCTTACCTCCCCAGTTGAGCCGAATCCCTGATGTCTTCCATGTATCTCTTCTTAAGAAGTATGTATCGGATGAGAAACACATTTTGAATTGGGATGCTTTACAAGTCTAGGAAATGGGAGGAATAATGATAGAGCCATTCAAAATCTTGGAGAGGTGCCAGTGCCAGTTGCACAACAGAGAGGTTGATCAGTGCAAAGTGTAATGGGACCAGTATGATGAAAAGAATGCCACGTGGGAAGATACTAAGGAAATGCAGCAGTTGTTTCCTTTTTTGTTTTAATCATGAACTATAGACTCTTTTGGATGCATTCAATAAGTGCAGTGGGACGATGCACAAACTAAGGGGGGGAGGATGTCACAACCCTCCTTTATCACTTTTTGATTTTAAATACAACTCTATTATATTTTTGGATAAGCTATTTAAATGATTGAATGAATATTATAAAAGAATGAAAATAATAATACACACACACACATACACACATGGAAAATATTCATTATTTTTATTTATCTAATTTCCACTTCCAATTATGGCACATGTTGTAGGAAGAATAAGAAGCTTCTAGAGGATTCTCCACCACTTTGCATGTAACTCCTCCACTAAGTCTAATCAATTTGCATGAAGTCCAAAATTGGGAAAGAATCTCCTTTTTAATTAAATTATCTAGATAGTGGAGTAGAGGGAATTTTCTTATAAAATTATATGCAAGTTTCAAAGAAGGGAGTTGATTTTGTTTTGAAGGAAAATTTCCTAAGTTTTAGAAATAGATCTTTTCTTTGGTAGTCTCTTTTTTCGTTGTAGGAATTCTAAGTTGTTGATGAAGGATTTCTCTCAAGTGGCAAGGAAGGATCAAAAGGATAACCAGTGGATCCAACATCAAGCTCGATAAACTAGGTTCTCTCCTTGTTATTTCACATTCGCTTATGAGAAATTTGTATTATCAATAGTTATAGATCTTCCTTCATATAAAGAAATTCTTTTAGTTGATTGTTAATCTTTTATTTGGGGATAAATGATAATGATGATGCTTTCCTATAGTGCACGTAAAGGATAGTTATTTATTTATTTTATTTCCCTCAAGAAAATATGCACAAGATCTTACTTTTTGTTTTTTCCTTTTCCAAAGATTTTAGCAAAAAGAAAATCATATTCTCTTATTTGTTTTAAATCTCTCTCTCTGTGATCTCTATGATTATTTTAAATCTCTGTGATTATTTCCTCTGTGATTATTTTAAATCTCTGTGATTATTTCTTCTATGATTATTTTAAATCTCTTTCTGTGATTATTTTAAATCTTTGTGATTATTTCCTCTATGATTATTTTAAATCTCTCTCTGTGATTATTTTAAAAACTCTCTCTGTGATTATTTTAAATCTTTCTATGATTGTTAATTAGATAAACCTCCCTGTGAGTTGAATAAGATCTCTCTGTGAATACTGGAGATAAGCAATCTTCTTATGAGTGCTGGAAATAAACTCTCTATCCCCCTGTGAATACTGGAAATAATAACCCCCTGTTTACTATAAAATCCATCTAAAACAATTGTTGATTTATCTATTTCACTCATGCTCTTATTTTCATAAATAAATACTCTTTTATTGTTTACATATATATATATATATATATATATATATATATATATATATATATATATATATATATATATATATATATATATATATATATATATATATATATATAGATATATATATATATCATTAAATAATTGGAGATATAAACCATATATATATATATTAAAATTATTTCGAACGATAAAATACATTAAATTTAATTCAAATGATGAATGTATTAAATTTTGCAAAGGCCATATTCTTGAAAATCTTTTTTTATGGTATCGGGCAGTGTGCGGGGTAGTGCCGACGGTTATTGTAATCGCCCGGGGGGGGGGGGGGGGGTGGTACCCTCCACTTCCCCTGCGGTCATTGTCACGACAGTGGCCGCAGGGAAGTGGAGGGGACCACGGGGTCCCCTCACCACTGCGGGCTTGCTTCCGTAGGCCCGCAGTGGTGACGGGACCTGTGGGTCCCATTCCCACGTACTTCCCTCTCTTTACTTTTTTTTCAAAACAAAAAAAATACTATTTTTAAACGCGGTTATTGTTATATTTTTTTGTTAATAAAAAAAAAAAGGTTTTAGGTAATTTTCAGAAAGTATAAATATATATATATATATATATATATATATATATATATATATATATATATATATATATATATATTAGATTTCCTTTTCCAATTGCAAATTAAATTGTATAATTGCTTTAGGAAAATTTATAATAATAATTTAAATTCTTTTTGCAATTTTCAAATTGTAATTGTATTAAATTTTATATTTGGAAAACTACTTAAATTTCGTTGGGTTACTTAGTTGGTATTTGGACTCTTGGAAAAGCAATTATGACACATTATCATGATTTGAATCTAATGACTGAATTAATCTCTATTTTTGGAATCTAGGACCATAAGGAATCATGCATTACTTAATCATGCATGCAAGTACCCTATTCTTATAACATGCAAATTACTTATAGATTAATTACATTTATTGATGTTTTCATGCAAGATGCATTGTTCTTATAACATGCAAATTACTTATATATATGCAAGTTTCATGAGGGTCATTGTTATGCAAGTTATATTTCAAGTAGTTATTTCAATTAATTAAATTTTGCGTGTTCAATTAGTTGTTGTTTTCAAGTATGATGTTTTCATAGCTCGTAGTTAGAAAACTAAATAAAGGAAGATGGAAACCAAAACATAGTAGCGTTCGGTATATACGGTGCCTTTGGGTCACGCTTATGGGTAATGCCGTTATGTTGAACTACTGCACTTAACGCCTAATAAAGCTACATCAATGACATCTGTGGCATCGTCCCTATAAATTATCGGGGAGTAATAAGGGACACTTGGAAGTTAAAATCCAAGGGGCGGGTAATCCCTCTTGGATCAATAATCTAATAAGATAATTTTTAAATGATTTTACATCCGTTGAGATAAACCATAGTAAACCCCCTTTAGGGTTGGTTAAGTAAAATGGTTTTATGAAATTGATTTTTAAAGAGATTTTGGTGATTGACAATTTGGTCAAAGGTGGTGCTCATGATAGGTGTTAGGATGTAGTTGTTAGGCCACAAACAATAGGCCATATTGAGCCTTTGTTTAAGTGCTACCACCGTGGGTAGCAATCGCAAAGAAACTGTCTGGGACATTGACCCTAGAAAGGGTTGCGTACCCACTAATCAGTTTACATCAAACCATAGAGTAGAAAATAGAACTACATACTTTATGCCTTGATCCCGTGTCGAAGCGGGTATGTAGGCAATCTTGGGACGGAGTTGTCCCTCGTACTTAGGCATTCGTGGGTGGGGTCTAGGCTTGGTAAAGGAAGGATTGAGTAAGAATCCTATTTTGAAAGATAAATATAATTAAATTGGAAAAAGTAATTCAATGCATACTCTGAAGGAATCCCGTATGGATTCGCTTGACTTCCCGAGGCTTTAAGCCAAATTTCGAGGCGGAATTCAAGCTTGTATTATGTTATTTAATTACTCTTAAGGATGATGACCTCGGTGCACTTCTGTTAGAAGAGTGTAGTACTTAGTGAGTGGCTCAGGACCCGAATGGTCCCGATGAGTCTAAGTCTTTGGCCAGAGCACCTCCTATCTCAATTGGATAGATGCCTACCCCGTATGGGTAGATGCCTATCCCATATTGGATAGATGAAATCTTATGTCCCGTATGGACAAATGCCTAACCCGTATGGTTAGATGCTAATCCCGAATGGATGAATGCCTAATCCAAATGGATGGATGCCCAGAGTATGCAATTGAATCAAACATAATGATTAAATTAAACACAAATAAAAAAGAATGGTCAATTTTGTTGAGTTAATTATGGTCGGTTATTACAGAAAGTCTTGTCTTCATTGTTAAAAGTTTTTAAGTGTTTTGGGTTTTGAGGATCGTACCTTCCCCCTTCGAAGTTCTTTTTGTCTAGATAAAGGAAGGCATAACCTTGGCCACTGAACTCCGAAATCTACTTCCCTAATGCTAAATTTCGTAAGGGTGTTAGGCATTAAACATCAGATGTTTGCCCTTCACTTTAAGTTTTTTGTAGAAAGTGGAAGGTGTACCCCCAATCCTTGACCCTTGAAAAGAAACCTTTGGACTTGCAACCCTGACATTTTTTGGATATCGAGCATCGGGCCTTTACTATTCAACTTCGACCAATTGATGAACTTGGTAAGTCGAACCCTCAACCTCCAATCCCTGATGAAGACCTTTTGGATGTCAAATGTTGGAGGTTCCATGTTCGTCAAACTTCAAATGTCGGACCTCCACATTATCGTGTTTGTTTGTGTTCAGTATTAGGTATGCTAAATCCTCGACCCTCGTACCTCGATAGGAAATCTTATGTTATCGAGTCTAGTGTTTATTTTTACCCTAACTTTGAAAGGTAATATCTTCTAGCCCGATGATAAAAAATTGAACTTCCATACCTTGTTGGAAAGAGATCGAAGAGTTCTAGAATCAATCTCTTTGAACCTTTCCTATATAATTCTAAGAGACTAATGGAAGTTTAGACCCCAAATCCCACTCCGAATGCCTCTAAAAATGTATTTCTTTGAGACAGACAATACCTAGGAAATTAAAATTTGTTAATCCATATCTCCTTGATGAAGAATCTTTCTTGGGATGACATCAAGAGTTCAAGGGTGTTCTTATGCACTTTCTTAATGCTCCCTTGTGGTTGAGCTTGCTCTGGAAAATATTAGTCTTTTGCTAGTACCACCTTGCTTATGCAACGATGAGGACTTCTCTCTTAACATAATCATGATGGCATTGTATCTTTATGTAAAGTTGTTACTTATGGTTCCCTCACAAATGAGATTAATTACTCTTTTATCTTTGATAATGTGGTATGCAAATGTAGTATTTCAAAAACAAACATTAGCCTGGTTTTTGTCATGGTCCTGCAAACAAGGCATTATAGTTCATGAATCCTCCGTATAAACTATAGGGAGATACCATGAATGACAAACTTATTACAAAATCACTTGATAATAATAGGCTCAAACAACCTATAGCGTCTCTTTTAATTCCTATCTAGGTCATGAACATTGTTTTCTTGGAGTGCCAAAGGCATAAGGATGAGGTTTAGTGGATTGGGTGTTATCTCTTGATGGAAGAAGGTAGAGTTTGGTGGCAAATCTACATCCTTGTAGAGAACTGAAACACATTTAGAAAAGGGATCAGATAAGACCACATGAGGAGCACAAGGATCAACATTAGACTATTGAAGAATATGTTTATTTGTCATACAAGAAGTACCAACCACCCTTGCATGCTAGAGTTTCCTTCTATCATGCAGAAAAATTTGGTTCTTTTCTAAATTAATTGACAGAACGGGATTAAGTTAGGCTTTGCTTCACCATTATTTTGACAGTGAATCTATGAAAGCTTGAATGCATAACCCGAGAATTCCTTGAGGTGAACGAGCATCTTGATCTAAATGCATAGTCGCGCATAGATTTGGACCGTTGTTATCAAAGGAAGTGCACGACGGGGTAAAATGAGTCATTAATTTTTATTATATTTTAGTTTATAAATTTATTCATTACTTAGATTTAAATATTAGATTAATCAATCAACTTAATGACCGTTGGATGATCACAGATCAACGACATAAGTTCTATTTCGACCTGAAGTTTTGAAGGACAAAGGTTTCTACAGAAAGCCATCGAAATAGAGACATGTCTGAGCATTGTCTAATAATTAATTAACTATTATAAATTGTATACTTAATTAACTCTAATTCTATACTTAATTAATTTTAACCGATGACATAAGCTCTATTTCGGGCCGAAGTTGTGAAGGACACAGGTTTCTTCAAAAGTCCTCGGAATAGACTTAGAGACATGTGTGAACATTGTCAGGAATGAACGACTTTAATAAATGAATGTTTTTAATAAAATAAAGAAAGAAAAAGAAATGAATTTTAACCACGGTTTTTCCCTTTGAGGAAGCTATTGAAATTAAGGGAGATTGGACTTTGGAGTAACCAATTAATTGGGGAGATTCAAAAATTAGAATCCAGATTCGAGGGTGCAAGAAACTTGTTTCAAATTCAATTTTTTGGGTAAGTTCCCGAGAGATACAAAATGAACTCAACAATGCAAATAGATAGAGATGAATTCAGAATAATATTATAACACTTAAAAAATATGATCACTGACCTTTAGCTCACTAGCAGTCGCCAATGCAGTCAGCAACAATGGTTGTTCCTGATCTGAAACTTTGCTAGTGATCCGAATTGAGAGCTCATAACCAACCAAATTGTGTAGAGATAAATATGGTCTTTGAATGTATTTACACCAATCCTTATTTGGCAATTTCGGCAGGAATTTTATATGGTATACAAATATTTGGCGAATCACGCTTAACTATAACACGTCTTATGTAATTTTCGAGGCGATTATGGGCCATCCAATTAATTGGCAATTATAATAGAGTTGGCAAAAATTGGGGTGAATTGAGACACACTTTCATAAAATGCTAGGTGAATTGGGTCCTCCATGCCAATAAATCTTTATATGGCTATTGGCGAATTATGTCCATCTATTAAGACAACCTCAGAAAGTGTATGCAAAAATATTGATTTTATCATGCGGAAAACGTTGATTCTATTGGTGAAATATTGATACACAATTAATTACATAAAAAAATGGGTGATTGGTTCGTGCATTTGATGAATATTTATAAAGTTCGGGCGATATGGCCACCCTAGATCAGTACAATATATTCGCCATTTTCCAGGTCGCCAACGTGAAATATTCACAATTGGCAAATATTCGCCACTAAAGTAAACCCTGTTGATTAATGATATCTTGAGTTAAGACTACTTTGTGATCAAAGGTTGCAAGCCTCAAGAGAGGGCCACTTGAGGTAGTGTAATCGTCTTTATAATTAGATTGTTAAATTAACATTGGCTAAGTTGTTCATTACTTTAAAAGATTAGTTGATTATTCTCATTCAGTTAGATAGATATAATTTGTTAATGATATCAGTAGTATAGATTATGATTATTACATATATTATGACCCTTTCTATAAACACATTGGACCATAGCCTTTATAAAATAAATCCTAACTTTAATAATCACAACCTCTCTAAAATTGTAAAATTAGGCTATAGAAATTAATAGGAGGCTGATCCAATGTCAAAGAAATAATATCCTAGCAGGCCAACTAGCTTGAAAGGGAATGTAACAAACAATATAATAAGATAACTTGAGAAATTCAATATAATCAAGGACTTGTTGCAAATATGTTCTTGTGTTGTCATTAATGTCAAACTTGTTGTCATTAATGTAAACCAAGGTCCAGAAGTTTGTTTGAAAGCATCTGATTAGTGGTGCTGTATTTGGAGTCTACTCATATGTTCACATTGATATATTGATATTGGTGGAGATAAATTTAGATGGTATATATGGTTGGCTCATGTCTATTCCAGAGCATGAAATATGTATCCAGATGTCCACAACAGATCTCGACTAAGTGTGATTGTTACGATGAACAGTCTGTCAAACAAGGTTTAGTGTACTAGTCTTCATTGCGCTACATTGATTCATCTTTTCTTGTAGTTGTAGTATGATGTTGATGGATGCAACATAATGTTATATCTAAGGTTTCATGTTCTCATTTTATTCATAGCTAATTTGGTGTTAGTCTAAGTGTTGGTTCTACAACGACATTATACCTATTTGCAGGAATGTTTTGCATTTCTTCACCTTATGATGTTTCTGGTGTTGCATCTCTTTGATATAGTATTCTTAGTGTTAGGTGATGCTATGTTATGCATCTACAAGTGTTGTGGAGGTACAAATTGTATTTTGAGTATGTCCGACTATTTTGCATTACTGGTTCTATCTACTAGAACCAACTTGAGTATTTTTGCTTCATGTGGTAATGTGCAGAGTTTAAGATGATGATTTGAGAGTGATTGGAAGGTTTGTTGACATGGTGTGATGCTTCACACATCTTTTTTCCCTTCCACATTTCTTTGGAGAAATTATTTGTGTTGGATTGTTTATACTCTACATGTTACATCTAATTAGGCCATCTTAATTCATGTATCTTCTTTGTGAGGATGATATATAGAGGATAAAATATTTTGGTAGATGGTATGAGTTGTATGAGAAGTAGTGAATGGTGTGTGGTGTAAGTGCAAAGGCATTCAATTACAAATAAGAAGTGATGAAGTCAGTTTCATATGTTTAGAACAATGAATTGTAATCAATATTTTAGAGGATGTGCTTCTACTTAGTTCAACAATATTAGTTTTTTGTAATCAAATCTATTGTATCTTTGCCTAGAGAAGTGATCTTTAGTTTTTTCCAAGTCCATTGTATCTTTCTCTAAAGTTGTGCACCTTAGCCTACAAGCCCAAATCAAGAGTAGTAGGCTTTCTTGACCTAGAGCTTAAAACTTTGTAATAGGTTTTCATATAGTAAGATAGTTCTCACTGTGGTCTTTCCCATTATGGATTTTCCACGTAAAACCTTGGTGTCATTTTGTGATTGCTTTTTATTTTCTATTGTTTACTTCTACACATATGATAATTGGAATGAATGATGAATGGATGGTTAAGTTTTAAAATATCCTTATTCACCTTTGCTCTTAGCATCCAAAGGTGTTCAACAATTGGTATCAAAGCAAGGTTCCTCAAGAAATAGTCTAACAACTGAGGTAGATCCAGGATTTGAACACAATGAATCCAAAGATTTGGATGCTATAGAATCACATGAATGGAATATTGATATAGTAGTGGATCTTGAAGGAGAATTAAGACTAGCTCTATCTAATTTGGAAGATTATCAGAAAAAGTTCAAGAAAGAAGAAGAACATGTTGTCTATCTCAAACAACAAATCGATGAAGGAAAGAAGACCATTGATGATCTTAAAACAAAGCTACATAACAAATCCATAGAAGTTCCATGTTGAGGAAATAATTCAAAGAGGCAAAAGAACAAATTGATAAGAACTTAAAGCTCAAAGGTAGTAGTGATATACTTAATGAGATGCTAAGTGCTCAAAAACCATCTAAGGACAAAGGCAGTCTTGGTTTTGAAAAAGGAGAATATTCTAGAACTCTCCAAAAAGATGACAAGGGAAAGGAAAAGTTCAAGGATGAATCCAGGAAGACTAATAAAGATCAAAAAGGTTCCAATCATGTCCAAAACAAGAACTTTAAGAAGCCTCCTCCTGCTTGAACTAGGTATTCTCCATCTTTCAATGGTAAATATTTTACATGCAATGAGTTTAGACATAGAGCTAGTGAATGTAGAAGTAAAATCATATCTCAATTATTTAATGGTCAATGTTGCACTTGCAATAAGTTTGGACATAAGACAAATGATTGTAGAAGTAGAATGTTATGGAATGGATATGCGAATACAAATTATGCTAGAAACATGTAATATTTCAATGGATATTGTTATGCATGCAAAAATTATGGGCACAAGGTTGTTGAGTGCATATCTAATGTTAGAAGGAATGGAAGTGGTCCTCAACAAGGTCCTACTTGTTAAAATTGCAAAAAATTAGGACATATTGCAAGGTTCTGCTGAGGAAAGAATGGGAAGACCTCTACTCTGAAAAAGAAGATTGATATTAATGATATAAAGGAGAAGATGCAAAAGATGTGGGTGAAGAAATCTAATGAGAATGTAATTAGCAAGACAGTGGATGGGTCTGTACCTACTGGTGGTGTAGATGATTCCTTCATAAGTTAGATAAAATGCATTATATGAGGGAGATTTGATTGAAAACTTAAGAACCCTCTCATTGTTTGGATGTTGGATTGGTTTCAGCATGGCAGATGTTATGAGGGTTTTGTTTGAGCTTTCCAAATCTTTGTGGTGATTTGTGGTGGTATATGTGATCTCTATCAATACAAAGTAGCAAGTTTTTGGTGTTCTAATGTTCATGTACATTCAATGCAAAACCCTAAGTAGTTGAAGGTAACATATAAATTGAGTTTTTGAATTCATTTTGGTCACTTGTGATCTTGTGAATTCAAGAGCTACAGTGTGTGAAAGAAGATCTCTTGTGCAAACCCTAGCAACAATACGTTCAAAGGTATTTTATAAATCTCGTGTTATCAGTTCTACTTGTTGATTCAATGGCTACACTAATTGTCATCGACTTGTCCTTGAAGCCACAACTCCAGTTCAAGCCTTACCCATTTGTGGAAACAAAGAAAGATAAGGAATGAAATTTTTCAAAGGTGTCATTGGATGTATTATACATGAAGAATGTTCTGGCTTATATTCATGCGACACTAACTAAAGCTAGCTATGTGAAGTTCAATGATTTGTGGATAAAGCTGATGGAGGATGACCTGATGACTTTCAAACAACAATACAAGCATATAATGAAGACGGGTTTAAACATTTGAAAGGAGTTTCATGATTTCAACTATGAGCATGCATTGTTCAAATCATTCTGAGCTAAATCCATGGAGATACTATGTTTTTTACATCACTTGCACAAAATCACAAAGAATGCAATCAGGGCTTTGACATGGTTGTGTACCTCTGACACTCTTCATGTCCTAAAAATGGTGAAGAATGATATGGTGACTCAATTAACCAATGTTAAGTCTGAAATGAGGGCTATGATTGTTAAGGACATCATTGATCTAGGTGTTCACTATGTGATCAAGGGTTTGGCATACAAGATATACTATTAGAACTGCGAGGCTTCTACCACCACCATTGCAATACACTCTGCCTATCAAATAGTGGTTGAAGGAGAGAAGTTTCATCTCTGTGAGCTTCTAAGACAATAACATTTAGATAATTTGGATAGGATGAAGAATACCAAGTATCTATTCACACATGGATCACTGATAAATTGTTTAGCATTTATGTTCATGAATGAGCTTCCGGGAGTTAAGAGTAAAGTCTGGAACAAGTTGTCTCCTATATAAATACAAATAAAACAACACATTAGGATTTTTTAATAAGGACACAAAGGCATACAACAACGTATATTTGGGTTGGTTCAAGAAATTTTAGGAGAAGATGGAAGAAATATAAACAATCCTTAGTGGATTGGTCCAAAAATATAAAAATAAAGTCACTTTTCTGGTTAGCAAGGACCATTGATCAGATATAGAAGCTATTCAACCAAGGACTGCTTGGCTATCAAAGCTACCATATGGGATATCTAAGGAGTATGTTGAGAAGAATATTGAGACATAATTGAAATTGCTGGTAGATTTACAGGTAGAAAGGTTTTGGACAATTGCTAAGATTCTAAACAAGATGATCCAAAAAAAGTCTAAGAAAAATCATGCTAAAAGAATGGAAATTTTTTATAAGAAGATTGACCTACCCATGGTATTTGAGGATTTTGGTAAGAAATCTCAAAAGAGAACTAGGTCTACATTTTCCTCTTCTTTGGTGGAGATTGGTTCTTCTAGAACCCCTACGAGAGCTATGACAAGTGAGAAGAAGGGTCAAAGACCCAAACAAAAGGCCACAAGGGATAAATTAGGTCCAAAAACTATTTTTGAGGAATTGGACAGTAACAGTAGCATTGTGTGTGTGTGTGAGAGAGAGAGAAAGAGAGAGAGAGAGAGAGAGAGAGAGAGAGAGAGAGAGAGAGAGAGAGAGAGAGAGAGAGAGAGAGAGAGAGAGAGAGAGAGAGAGAGAGAGAGAGAGAGAGAGAGAGAGAGAGAGAGAGAGAGAGAGAGAGAGAGAGAGAGAGAGAGGTCCAAAAGGACAATAGATGAAAGGAAGGATGATGTGGATGTGGAGGATTATGTTCCTCTCATTCGGAGAAAGAGAACAATGGTCTCACTAGCTAAGACCTCTGCTAAGAAGAAGGAGATAGTAGTTGAAAATATAAAAGATAAGAAGACAAAAAAGGAAAAGGGAAAGAAGAAGTTAGATATTCTTTTGGTTGATACTGATTATCAACCTCTTGATCTTAACAATTTGGTGAATGTTATCTATTAGCATGATTCTTTAGAGGTGTTTGCATGATTGTATAAGGATGTCCCTCCAATAGATAAGGTGATAATAGAGAAGGTCATTGTTCGGTACTTGATCGCTTTCAATAAGACTGTTAATGATATTGTTGATAAACTACCAGTGGAGTTTTTGGAGGCCTTAACCAATAGAAGAAAGGATGTCATAAGGAAAGAGTCTAACATTAGGATACATGCACTAGAAATGGTATGCAATTCCTAATCTTAGGACGACAAGGCAAACATTATCTAGACTTTTAACAAAAGAGAGGGTCAACCTCATCATGGGTGAGGATCCAAATGACTACCAAAGGTTAGTTAGATAGATAGAAGAGGTAGCAATATATGTGGCAGAAGAATTGAAGAATATTGCGATTCTCATGTGGAGAAGACAAATATTGGTATTGGTTCGGTGGTGGCTGAAGTTGGTGCTCCCAATGATGGTAATTTTGAAGGTAATTAAGAGAAGAAGATTGATGAGCAAAAAGATGGTAATAATGATCCAAAAAATAGTCTAGACAATAAAATGGACACAAACAAGGGTGTGGAGATAGTGGTAAGGAAGATTTGAAAGAAGGAGAAGAGTTTGAAGAAGAAACAAGAAAAGGAGAAGGTGAATGAAGTAGAGAAGAATGTGGATCCTAGTGGATAATCTTTTGGACGTTTCAAAGAATCTATTTTAGATTTGTTAAATCTACATATGTAGTTTGAACTGTTGATTACCTTTGAGGTAATTCAGGTACCTATGTCTCAAGGTAAGATGGACCTTAACTGGTTTTCTTCCTTTCATATGCTTCATCTGAGTGATGTAATTCACCATTTAGATCACAAAAAGTTCATTAAGTCGTAGATAAAAGGCACAAAAGTTATTGATGATGCAGTGAAAGTCCTTCATGAGGGAATTTGGAAAGTAGTTTTGGATGAGACTTTGTTAAGTGAGGAGCAACTACAGTTATTGCTTAATGGATTTAAGGAACACGATTCCAAATTGGAAGCCAAAGTTTTGAAGTATGTAGAGAAGAAGGCACAAGAGAATAGATTAGAAGAGTTAGTAGATAGATCTGCAATTGTACATATCAATCTACAAGAAATCATAAATTTTTTTGAGAAGAGTGTAAAGGATGTAGTGGCAACATACAGGTTTTGTCACCAGTGACTTAAATTTACTAAGGATGTTAAGGGTAAGATAGATATTATAAAATAAAAAATTATACAATTATCCAATACTATAGACTTAAAGAAGGATGTAGATAAAAATAGAAGGCTTTATATTGAAAAAATGTATAACCAGCTAAATCTTTTGACTTATCAAAAGGATAAAATTAGTAAATACTTCAATCATCTAAGAGATGTTGTAGACTTGTAGCTCACCAACATGGAGAGACTTCTTGAAGACTCTCAAAAGTTGGATCAAGTAATTAAGGTTCTAAATAAATGTAGTGAGGCAAAGGATCTTCTTTTGAAGATTGAAAATCAGTAAAACATATTGGCCTCTGCAGAACAAGATCGGAAGACAACTTGGTCTAAACTCAAGTTCGTTCACAAGAGCCTCTAACTATGCAAGTGTTGGATATGATTGATCATTTTTGCTGCTAGGATATGTTGTTGTCATTGATGTCAACATATTCTTGAGATTTATTCTTGTGTGATTGGGAATATTTTTTGATCCAGTGATGAGACTTTGGGATATTGTTTTGGTTGGTCTTGTGTATCTTTATTAAATATGGCTCATTATTTGATTCTCCACAAGTTATCTTTCTTCATGACAGTTGTTGATTGGTTGTGTTCTTGAGCTTATAGACATTGTGAAGTAGTCACCAGCGAGGAGGGACCTCGAAGAGATCAGTCCAAACCTGTTAGCAAGAGTTAACACAATAGAAACACATAGATATGATGGAGGCAAATGCAGAACAAATTATTTTATTGCATGAAAGTTAAATACATCCAACCGGCAACAACCGGGTTATAACATACCAGCACACAGGCCTGGTAGAATAGGTCTCATAGGGACCTTGATCTTCTAAGTACTATCTATCTGATACTCCTTATCTCCGAGTTGATTCCTTATATTGCAAAGCATGATTACAAATATTTATATTGATCCAAAGGATCAGGTCGGCCCAAAAGGATCAAAACCCTAACATGCAGAAATGAACGAGGTTGGCCTCCAGAAAATCGCAAAGGATGAAATGTTGAAGGTTAGCCACATGTCAAGAAACATCGAGATCAACGTCCAAGGCTCCGCAAGCATCGAAATGGGTTCTGGTAGATCACTAGAATAGGTCTCAGGAAACCAAAAACAACAGAACAATCCAGTAACAAGAAACTGTCAAGGAAAATCGGTAGCGAAATCTTGCCAGAAAGTGATCCAAATGAGATGTGGTTAGAAAGCAAGTAGGGTGATCAAGTCTTCAAGAAGAATCCAACTCCACAGGAAACCAGTGTGCCAGAACTAGGACACAAAAAGAAAAATTGAAACTACAAACAGAAAAGAAAATGCTTTTTTGGTTGATACAAGATTGCTATGAACCGGGGATGCTCATGCATCACATTGAACAATGAAGATTTGAAAAATGGTGTTGGTGCAACTATTTTAGATGATTCTAATATGCTTGTTGGTATTTCCTAGTCATGTCTTATTTTTTTTGGTGATCCACATTGATCGTTGTGTGAGTTCTTGGTGGTTTTCATCAACTGGTATTGATTTGTGTGCTATGCGGTATTTCTGGTGGTGTAGCGTGCTGCAGCTGATCTTAGCATGATTTTTGGTGGAGTTGATCATTTGGGAATTTGAATTAGGACCTTGCTATGCTATGTAAACCATTATATTGGTT
This sequence comes from Cryptomeria japonica, assembly GCF_030272615.1. NCBI lineage: Eukaryota > Viridiplantae > Streptophyta > Pinopsida > Cupressales > Cupressaceae > Cryptomeria > Cryptomeria japonica. The sequence goes on along the minus strand of NC_081410.1, from coordinate 131,338,799 downwards.
CAGTGGTCGATCTTTGTATCGTGTGATTTAATTTTTGTAATTGAGGGTTGACAGTTTAATTGACCTTGTTATCAAGGTTGATGAATTGTAGATATAGGTGAATTATTCATGTAGTTTGGGTGTCAGTATTGTGTCAGTATTATTAGAGAGAGATTTGTGTGCGATCAAGTGATTTATCATTTGGTGTTGAGTTTGAGGTGAGATTGGTGTTGGAGGGCAGACATTTGTGCTTAACCGGAATTGTAATCAGGCATTTGGAGATGCTATTCTTTCAGTTCATTTCTTTCGGATTGTAGTTCGAATCTTATTGTAAGTTAGTGAGACTTCCCTAAGGGTTGTAGCCTTCTAGGCATATATCTTTTGAGTAGTGAGCTCTAGGCAGTGTGCTTGAATGCGTGTGCATTCCCCATTGTAATATTTTCACATACTACTATAGAGTATCATTTTACTATGGGTAGGTTCCCACCGTGGTTTTTCCCTTAACCGGGTTTTCCACGTCAAAAATATTGGTGTTGTGTGTTGTTCTGTTCATTTGTTTATCTGTTTATTTTTGCAGTTTGTTAGATCTGTTGTTGTGCTTAAAGTTTTATATTTCGGTGAAGAATGATTCACCCCCTCCCCTCCCCTCCCCTCCCCTCTCAGTCTTCCTTTTTGGCTACTATTAACAATTGGTATCAGAGCTAGATCCTCTGATAGAATCTTAATCGCTTGAGGAGACTCGGGATGAAAGCTCAAGGTATTGTTTTCAAGAAGGATAGTCTGAGGTTTGATGGAAGCAACTATACTATATGGAAGAACTGGATGGAGGTACACTTGAAATATCTTGGAGAAGATTCCTGGAAGATTACAAAGAATCCCTATGTTGTTCCTTAGAATGGACCATCTAATCTTGATGAGGTTAAGGACGCAAAATATAATATCAGAGTGAAGGAAGCATTGCTTAGTTCACTGACTGATTCATAGATGACAAATATTATGGGACTTTAGACAACACATGAGATATGGGAGAAGCTTGAAATTCTATATGAAGGTGATAAACAGGTGAAAGTTGCTAAGTTGCAAAGCTTGAAAGGAAAATATGAGACATTGAAGATGGGAGATGATGAGAACATACATTATTTTATGGCTAAGGTGAATGACCCTGTCCTAGGTATTAGATGTACCAGTGAAATCATTAAGGGAGATGAAATTGTTGCCAAGGTGCTGAGATCTCTGCCTCCTACTTATAAATATAAGGTTGCTGCTATTGATGAGATCTGAAGTGTGACTACAGTGACAGGAGATGTGTTGGTTGGAAATCTTGCTACATTTGAGCCGAGTGAGTTTGGAGAATCACATGGAAAGTCTGAGACAATATTTAGAGCATCTGCATCTGTACCTAGTAAGAAGAATTATGGTCCCGATGAGTGTAGAATATCCAGATACGAGAGAGAGAGTAAAGAGATTGAAGAACATGAAAGAGAGCTTGATGAGATTGAAGCACTGATTGCCCATAGATTGCCTAAAGGTGGCAGTAAGTATGATGGAAAGTTGCTTTTGAAATGTTTCTTTTGTAATAAGATAGGACATTTTGCTTCTAGATGCTCAGAGAGAATGGCTAAGTATGATAGGCATGATATGCATGATAGATATGAGAAGCATGAGAAGTATGATAAGCCTTATAAGTCTAACCGAAAGTTTAGGAACCAAAAGAACTGTTATTATGTTGCAGATGAAGGTGTTACAAATGATGAATCAAAAGGAGATGAAGTTGTGTTAATTGCCATTAAAGAGGATAGACATGTGCATATTGATTCCACTAGCTATTCAGTGGAGGAAAAAGCTTTGGCTGCTAAGGTAGAAGAAAATGATGAATGGGTGATTAACAACGGTTGTTCACATCATATGAACGGTGATAAAAGCAAATTTGTAAGCATGGAAAGGTATGATGGTGGAATAGTTAGACTTGGAGATGACAAAGCCTATGTAATCTGTGGGAGAGGTTCTATTTCTTTTGATGGTAAGCATAACAATGATGATGTCTTGTATGTTGAAAGTTTAAAGCATAATCTTTTGAGTGTTGGACAAATGGTTGATAAGAATTATGATCTACAATTCAAAGATGGTAAATGCAAGATCTTGAATGCCTCTGGTATAGAATTTGCATCTAGGACTAAGACTAAAGGTAACATTTTTCATTTTAATGTTGATGAGAAAAGTTGTTTGATTGCTAAGATAGATGAGAGTTGGTTGTGGCATAGGAGAATGTGTCATGTAAACCTTGATTCAATTATTAAGATCTTTTCTACACAAGTTGTAAGAGATTTTCCTAAGATTGTTAAGCCTGCTAATCTGGTATGTAAGGAATGTCAATTGGGTAAGCAAACAAGAATTTATTTCAAGAGCAAACAATATAAATCTAATGGACTACTAGATCTTGTGCATATTGACCTATGTGGACCTGCAAATGTTAGAAGTGTGCAAGGTGATAGACATTTTATACTGCTAATTGATGATTATTCTAGGATGATGTGGGTTGTCTTTTTGAATGAGAAATTAGAAGCATTTGATAAATTCAAGATATTCAAAGTTAAGGTGGAAACTGTGTCTAGATTGAAGGTGAAATGTCTAAGATTTGATAGAGGTGGGGAATTATGTTTCAGTGAGTTCAGTTCATTATGTAAGATGCATGGAATTAGAAGACAATTATTTGCTCTTAGAAACCCTCAACAAAATTAAGTTGTTGAGAGGAAGAATATAACTATTTCGGATGCTGCAAGGACTATGTTGATTGAAGGAAATGTTTAGAAGGTCTATTGGAGAGAAGCCATTAGCACTATTGTTTACACATTCAACAAAGTTCACATCAAAGGTGATGCCGGTAAGACTCCTTATGAGCTATGGTCTGGTCATGTTCCTACTGTGAGATATTTCAGAGTATTTGGTAGCAAATATTATATCAAGAGAGATGAGGATATAGGAAAGTTTGATGCTAGAAGTGATGAAGGTATCTTCTTGGGATATTCAACTAAGAGCAAAGCCTACTAGTGCTATAATATTGTTTTGGCTCATGTTTAGCCTAAAGAGACTAAGCAGAATGATCCAGAAGAGACTATTGATCCGAATGTTGCTATTGCTGGTAAAGATGTTCAGGAACCTGAGAATCAGAACATACAGAAGACTTTGAGGTATGTAAGATTGAATCATTTTGAAAATTTGATTATTAGTGATAAGAATAAAGGTGTGAAGACTAGAAGAAGGTTAAATGCTGAAGAAGTATGTTTGATTTGTAAGTTGAACCTAAAGATGTTGTTGAAGGTTGTAAAGATGAAAGTTGGATGAGATCTATGGAAGAAGATCTAGATCAGATCGAAAAGAATAACACTTGGGAACTTGTGCCTAGACCTAAGGATAAGAATGTTATTGGTACTAAATGGGTATTTAGAAATAAGTTGAATGAAACCGGTGAATTTGTCAGAAATAAAGCTAGGCTCATCTGCAAAGGATACTCACAACAATAAGGAATTGATTATGAGGAGACTTTTTCTCCAGTTACTAGACTTGAAGCCGTTAGACGGTTGCTTGCTTATGCTGCTTATAAATGTTTCAAGGTATATCAGATGGATGTCAAATCAACCCTTTTGAATGGTGATCTAGAAGAAGAGGTTTACATTGAACAACCTGATGGATTTTCATTATCAGATGATGGAGACATCATATGTAAGTTGAAGAAATCCCTTTATGTATTGAAACAAGCTCCTAGAGCTTGGTATGCTAGATTAGATAAATACTTGTTGAATTTGGGATTTACTAAAGGTGTTGCTGATAATAATCTGTATTCCAAGATTGAAAATGATAACATCCTGATTGTTGAAGTCTTTATTGATGATATTATCTTTGGTGGTGATGATAAATGAGCATGAAGTTTGTCGATGATATGCAAAAAGAATTTGAGATTTTTATGATTGGTGAGATGAAATTCTTCTTAGGTTTGCAGATTGCACAACCATGAAAAGGTATATTCATATCTCAAACTAAGTATGTGAAGGAATTGCTGAAGAAGTTTGGATTATATGACTCCAAACCGGTTGGAACTCCTATGGTAATTGGTTGTAAATTTTCCCAAAATGATGAATCTTTGAAAGCTAATTAGAGTTTTATAGATCTATGGTTGTTGGACTTCTATATCTTACTCAAACTAGGCCTGACATTATGCATGTTGTGTGTATGGCTACTAGATATCAAGCTGATCTGAAGGAGAGTCATGTCATTGTTGTTAAGAGGATATTCAGATATCTAAAGGGAACCATGGATTATGGTTTATGATACCCGAGAAATGATGATTTCATGTTGTGTGCCTACACTGATGCTGATTGGGATGGTGATGTAGATGACTGGAAGAGCACTATTGATGGAGAATTCTTTTTGGGAAAGAAGTTGGTTTAATGGGATAGCAAGAAACAAGATTCAGTGTCCTTATCTATTGTTGAAGCTGAGTACATTGTTGTTGCTAGTAATTGCACTCAGATTGTTTAGATGAAGCAAATGTTGAAAGATATCATAGTTATTCATCATGAGCCTACTGTTATATACTGTGATAATTCCAGTTCTATCAACATGTCAAAGAATCCGGTGCAACATTCAAAGACTAAGCATATATCAATCAAATATCACTACTTGAGAGAGAAAGTCAGTGAGGAGAAGGTGAAGTTGGAATATGTAATTAATAAAAATAGATAGCTGATAAAATCACTAAGACTTTGGCTGCAGATAAATTGTCTATTTGAGAGACCAGTTAGGGGTATCCACCTCTCCTGGTGAGAACTAGATGCATTGAGTTGCATTGATCTGGTGGATTTCAAAGCTTTATCTTTTATCTAAATTGGTGAGTTGGTGTTGCTCCTTTGCTGGAGTAGTCTGTATTTTGGGAAGAGAGATTTATGTTTTTATTTTTGGAGAGTTTGGTTATCTGTTTTGGAGATCTTTGACATTGTTGTCAAAGGCGTAGAGATCATGTGAAAAACTGCTTTATCTATCTTGATCTTAGGGGGAGTTTGTTGGTGATATCTTCTTTCTTTGCACTAATTGTTTTTCGCATTCATATGTTGCCATTAATGCCAAAGGGTGAGATTGTTGGATATGATTGATCATTGCTATTGCTAGGATATGTCGTTGTCATTGATGTTAACATATTCCTGAGATTTATTCTGGTATGATTGGGAAGATTTTCTAATCCAGTTTGCAGTTTTTTGTTTTACTAGACTCTATCAGTATTCCCTCTTGTATATTCTCATGTGATCAGATCTGGTGCTGAGACTTTGGGATATTGTTTTGGTTGGTCTTGTGTATCTTCATTTCAGATGATTCATGATTTGGTGCTATGCAAGTTATCTTTCTTCATGACAATTGCTGATTGGTTGTGTTCTTGATGTTTTGGACGTTGACCAATTCTAGATGTCTACAGTAGATCTTGGCTAATGTCACCATTTTGATGAATGGTATGTTAGAAAGGGTAAATGTTTTTGTCTGTATTGTACCACATTGATTCATCTTTTTTTATAGTTTTAGTATGATGTTGGTGAGTGCAAAATAATGTTATATACAAGGCTTCATGTTCTCATTTGATCTGTAGCTGATTTGGTGTTGGTCTAAGTGTTAGTTCTATAGTGATAGTGTACATGTTTAAGGGAATTCGTTGCATTCCTTTCTAATGTTTATATGCTTTCTTTTCTAAATTTTGTGAAGCAAGATATTTGAATTACAACTTGGGTTGATATCGGTATTTGAGGGTAACAACCCATGGTAGCATTAGCCATGAATGTAAATTGTCGAGTTACGAATATGAGACTTAAGAGCTTCTGATACATATTGATGTTATAGCACACTTTGGCTTAAAATCCAAATGACTTGGTATCACATTTTAGTATATGATGTTAGTATTGGATTGCAATGAAATGCATTCTTCTTAAGAGCTCAATAAGCTTCTATTGATGCATCAAATTGGGAAGTGAAATGGTATTAAGCTACATTCCATGATGCAATAAATAAGATATAATTGTTTCTTGCATTTATGGTGAATTCTTATGAAGAAGCTCGATAAGTTGAGGAATTGATTCATTGAATCTGAAAACTCAATCATTTCTTGATCATCCAATTGACAAGAAACTTTTGAAATCTAACAAGGAATAAGCTTCTTTGGGGTATTGTTTGAAAGTTAAGTTTTGTGGGGCATTACTCACTACCAAATTATGGATATAGTGAACAAGAACTCTTTATTCTTTGTTTGAAAAATTGAATTTTCATACAATTGCTTTTGTTTTTCTTTTGGAATTGCTACTATTACTTCATTAGGCTAAGAATCTCTTCTTCACGGGGATTGGGATTTGAAGGAGATTCGATAGCCATTGATTACAACTATGTCTATGAGGATAAGCTAGTTAAAAAATAAAATTTTCATCTTGTTGAAACATGAAGAACCCCTGTTGCCTTATTCTTTTGTTATTTAAGCTTTAAGAGAATCAAAAAAGTTGTAGAGGGATTTATAGATCTTGTTAATCTCAAGTAGGATAAGGGAGGCGATGTGCAATATTCTTCTTTAAGACTGCAACTTATATCTTCAAGCATGTGCTTATGTCAAATTATTTCTTTGTTCTTCAAGAGTCTATTATTTCACTGATTCATTTTTCTCAGATATTTGAGAAGAAAGAATAGCTACTTATTAGTTTACTTATTAATTTATTTCACATATGGAATTTTAGTTGGTCATTGTTGTTTTCTAAAGAACTAGACCAGTAGGTATGTGACCTCACAACCAACAATATCTATTTAAGTCTAAAATGAAGTTCTGGTTTATTTAATTACAATTGATTAACATATATACTCATGCATGTTTGTACAAGTAATGTACTAGATTACATGAATATATAGATTATCCATTTTATGTTGAATAATAATAAGATAGTAAAGAAGTTAAGGAGAGGAACAACTTCCTACAATAACCTTGAGAGGAGGGTAATGCAATTTTTTTATAAATTTGTACAACAATTACAAAAAAAAATAGAAATATACATAAATAGCATGCATACTACAATACAATGATTTATGCAGAAAAATCTTTTTGACAGAAAAACCCTACACTCCAAAAGTCACCCAATATATTATTTCGAAATCAACAATAGATTACAATATACTTGCAGAGTAAGCTTCTCATAAGAGTATCAACCATGAAGGTCTAGATGTATCTCAACCTCTATAAGAATCTTACACACAACCTCCATCTGATAGATCTAATACATGCGAGATGCAATACATGAAATCGTCGAATGATATTATAAAACCATGGGTTAAAACCACCCAAGAGTGGTGCCCATCTTATCTCCAATTCAAGATGACCTATGATATGTCAATACATACGCTAACATGTGCAACTCCCTTTTATTGCTTAAGTATGTGTCTAACACGTTTTATATTTCCTATTTTAAGAAACCCAACTTTTGGAGGCCATAACATTTGAACCGGGTGTTTGATTGATGAACCATTTGAAGCACCAAAAATATTATGATGTTCTCTATTAGACTATTTATGTTGGTTACAAACACTTTTGGGGTTTTTTAAAGCCTCTAAGGCCCTCAAAATTGACTTCAAAACTTTCATTTGCAACTGTAAAAAATGAAAACTTTAATATCTTCAAATCTAGACATATTCTTGCGATGAAAATTTACCAACATGTTTATCTAGCCAATTCAAAGCTTTGGGGAAAATTTCAGAATAATCCATGCTGGAATTAAAACTTAATAAAAATATTAACCTTATGTATATGCAAGGTTGAGACACCATTTTTCTAACAAAGTCAGTCCAACTTATTTCATGACTAAGAATTATTTAGGAACAATAGAAGATTTTAAATGTTATAAAGAGGAGTAAATATTAAACAATATTATACGTAGATAAAGGAAAGCATATAGAATCTGTATGCCCACATGAGTACATATAAGAACAAGGGATGTTCTCTATGTATTCATTCATACATATGGAACTCTAAGGATCATTACTAATACATTATTATTGGAAAACAATGAAATTATAATTATGACTTAAGAAGACAACAAGAGAGTTGTACTATATATATATATATAAGTAAAGAACCATTAATATTGCAATCCTAAGGTATCTAGATGATCTTGAAACTTTTTATGAGCCATATGGGCATTAATTGGAATTATGTTAAAGTCTCATTGAAAACTAGTTAACATGTACCTTGAAGAAGTAGTCGAGTTTAACATAGTTCTTCATGTTTATTTGATGGCTTTATAACTCATCTAGTCACAAGTGTGTGAAGAGAGTTAATTTTGCATGTTTCTCAACTTGAATTCCAAGTTTGACTTTGAGATGAAATTACATCTCTCTCGATTTACCTTGTCATGAGAACTAGAGGCAGATGCCAAGATCAGTGAATGTGACCATGTGTGACTAGAAGTTCTATGCCAATATTGTTGTTGTTTGAGACAATAAGTTGAAGCTATATTATTTATAAAGTACTCAAGCCAAGTAAGGGTGGGTGAAAAGATGACTGCGCTTCATGTTAAGTGATATTGTATACAAATTTGGCCTAAGTGACATAAAATTCTACTTACATTTAGTCAGTTCACTATGTCTAGATGCTTAGTCTAGTTAGTTGGTCATGCATAGTTAGCATGTATATAGTTGTTTGGTGGATTGGAACTATGTACGATACGATACCATTATTATATGGCAAACCTCGATTGATTTTTGTGTATGTACCCTTGTGAAGGGTAGGACCACTTCTAGTTGGAAGGTGTCTAAGAGATCGCCAGGTCTGTGATTAGAGGAAAAGTACTTGAGTGATACTATCCCTCTTCAAATTCACATTGAGACTTGTGATATAGATCAATCACTCCAAAGTTCTAGTAGGCTCTAAACTCTCTCACTACTACAAGATATGTTATTTCATTTCTTATTTTTAAATGTAAGCTATAAATTAGAGGAATGAACATGTTAGATTCATGATGAATTATTCATAACACTTCAGAGTTACCCTTATGCAATGTATGTTTTGGAATCTAAGAACACTAAGTGGGGGGAGGGGGTGAATCAATGTTCTACCGGTAATGTTAGTTTTGAACTTATTGCTTATTAATCGGTTAACAGTAAATAAAATTAAAGTGCATACACCAAATAACACATAAAGATGCAACACTATAACACCAATATTTATACATGGAAAACCCCGTAAAGGGAAAAACCACAATGGGGCTGATACCCACAATATCTATATACTTGATCAAGGTATACAAATATTACATGAAGGGGATTTCACATGCAATCAGGCCAACCGCTTAGAGCTCACTGCTCAACACAAAATGAGAAGTCTCACCGACTTACAAAGCATTACAAAGTAATTACAAGAAGTATGAACGTATGAGATGCATCAAACCATGTTGGATAAGTTCTAGTTCATGCTCTGATATCCTTTATTGTGTATCTATTTCCTGATGCTCTGTTATGCACACAAACGCTTCTAATTGTTGACCAAAATGCATACCGATAATCATTGAATAATTCACAATCAAAAGTCGCATCCCAAAACTTCATCAATCCATTACTGAAAGGATCTCCTTAAATATCCTCCTAACTTCCACCATGTCGGCTTCAATGAAAATTATAAACCTGTCGACTGCCAGATCATAATGAATTTCAAACATAATCCCAATGATCATGTCGAACTTCACACATTACCATAAATTCCATGAAAGAAATAATCGGGGCTATAAGATCTCCTAGTCGGGTTCCAAATGCACGTTACCGGGATCAAGACTTAGCTGGTTGTGAAGCAAAGTGAATACCGAATAAGTGAAATGAATGTCAGTTAACCCAAACAAAACAAAGTAATGAATCCCGATAGAATATTTACACATGGAGATGAGTTGCCATCAATGACAACCGAAAATTCCATTAACTCTTACTCGATGAGTGTCAATTGTCAACAATATTGTACAATTTCATTACATGTTGAAAAGTTATTTCAAATGTAGAAATTTTTCATATGCAATTTTATTTGTAACTTTTACTTTATTTTTTGGTTAAATATTGTTTCTTCTCATGTTTTAAGAAGTGAGTATGTTACAGTGCATCAAATCTATAAAACAATCATAACACTGCACTACCCATAGCCATCGTTGAGTCACTTTCCAGTTAATCACAACAATTATTGCACAAATAGGTTTACATTCTAGCATTGATTATGTTTCGGTCAATTGTTGAATTTAATTAGTTCCCATTACACAATTAATAGGTATCTTAGAGAATCATTGGATACACATACAATGCCAACATCATCCAAGTATATACATCCTTGGTTGATAATTAAATAAACCTCTCTAGGACAATACATCACTTGATATAGGATCTATTGGTTCATTAAGTGTATGCATTGAGTTGTTTACATCAACCTATCACACTTAGAGATATATTTTAGTCAACATTCTATAGGGTTATTTATTTGGTAGACTCACACTACGAACCAAATCTATACAATGTCTTACAACTCTTAGAGGTGGTAACTCATCGAACAATTCCTTCATCATTATTTCTACATAGTCATCCAATATTTCTTAAATTTATATTGGCATCTCTTCATCCTTTTTTGTTATCACAACTTTTGTTGGTGTAGGAATAAAAGAATAGCACACCCCTTCTTTCTTTAAATAATTTTAAAATTTATTAACTGGGACTAAACAAATCTTGAATGATATTTCATCTTTTCTTTTTTATCTTTCATTGGATTTAGAATAAATTATTCTCCATATTTCTTTATCTCATACATATTTTTTCTTTCATCACGAGCAACTTGTTTGTCAAATTGCCAAGGTCTTCCTAGAAGAATATGGCAATGATCTATAGGCATTATGTTGCATATAATTTTGTCTTTATATTATCTAATTTGGTATTTTACAAGGCTTTGTTTGTTCACTAGCAATTCATATTATTTCTACAATAAGAAAACTTTATATGGCCTGAGATGTTTCATTTTATTCAATCTCAACTTCTTCATCATTTCTCCTAACATAATTTTGTCAGTACTATTGCTATCTATTATGGCTTTACAACATTTCCCCTCCACCTTACATGTTGTCCTAAATAAATTTCTCCTTTGCACTAGTTCTAATTTTTCTTTCTTGACATTCAACAAAATCCTTCATAGAATTAGAGACATTCCACCCTTTGGCTCCTCTCCACACGTTGGTTAAGCAATACTCTCTACTTTTTCTTATGCCACATGAGTTATGTCCTCTTTTTATTTACTACTTTGTTGAATATGGGGGTATTAAAAACACCCTATGCCTAGTTTCTCCATATTGAAACATGTGCCAAAAAGATGTATTCCTCTACTTCTACCAAAATTTTCTCTGCATATGGAAGATTCTTCTCTACCTCTCATTTCTTGAGTACAAGAACCTGTTCGAGAGGTATTGTCTTCTTATTGCTTTACAACATAACTTCTCCCACTAATTTATTATTCTCTTCATCAAGAACTACCCCTTCCTCTATTGTTATTCTATTGTTTCCAATTTAGTTTTTCTTTCGCCTTTAAGACATATTGGTATGCTTCTTCAACATTATGCATATTTAGTAAACTCATTTGATTTTGAATAGATATTAACAAACCATTCAAATACCTATAAACTTTATCAACATCATCCTCTCTCTAGCCCACCCTTATGCTCAATTAGTAGAACTCCTTAGTGTATTATTTGACACTTGTTTCCCTTTTCTTCAAATTTCATAATTTTTTGAACAAACAACTATGATAATTTTCTAGCAAAAATTTTGGCTTCAACTTTATCAACATTTGATCCCAAAACTTTACCTTTTCTCTTCCTTTCCTTTATCTATTTTTTTTGCAAATGATCCCACCATTGGGATGCATGCCCCTTCAACTTCGTGCAAATGTTGAACACATACCGGATGCTGAGAGGGAGGGGGGTGAATCAACATAAACTAAAATTCCAAAATTGAATATTGCATTAACCAAATCATTCCAGATAAATTAAGTCATCATAGAACATTCATATCAATCACACATGAACACCAAAATTTATACATGGAAAACTCAATCTTGGAAAAACCACGGTGAGAGCAAAATCACAGAATCAATCGACTATATAGAAATGTTTTACAGAAGAGAGAGATCATTGCTTTGGAATTGGAAACCAAAGCTAACTGCTCTTCGGGCAAGATACAAAAGAGAACTTTTAAACCTGAAGCTAGCTGCAACAGGGCAAGATACAAATTTACAACTTTCAATAAAAGAACTGTATGAATAAAAGCATCTCGATATGCTGATTACAATCACTGTTAAAGCACAATATTTGGCCTTATTGAAATATCTGGACCACCATACCTTTCAGATTAGTGCAGATACATTCACTATCACTTCTACCTTACAATATAATCTGACATAGCAACTCAAATCGACATCCTTACATCAAGTCGCACATACTTCCAAATTCCACACACATATCTCGCATACTCATCATCATCTAACTTACTCACATCTCACTCCTCTATCTTATTATTAACAAATCATCATGTATATATACCAAATCAAAACAAAAATAGCTTCACCAAGTTAGCCAAAAGATAGATTGTAACGTGTACACGCATTTCCAACCCAAGATATACAACTGGATCAAAATTATAAAATATGGAACATAAACCAAACCTAAACCAACATCTAATGAGCAACATCAGACCAAAAGAATACATCACACAGAATCACTAGACCGATAAATATATGTCACTTCTAAACCCGAACGCATATACCAATAATGTTATTACACAAATGAAAGAGTCTGGACCAAAATAGGCAACAACCAGACCATACAGATAAAGCTTCCAATTGTCCTCACCATAAAAAAACAATTTGATATCAACTGGAAAAACTACCATGCAACCCGATTCAAAAAGACCAATCATGACAACCTTTGGTACAAAAGCATAACTCCAAATACTTCAACATTGAATCCCATAGAAGATGTCTTAACCAAAACATATCCGGACTACACTATTTCACATCAATGACATCAAATCACACATCTATAACAATCTCCCCCTTTGTGATTGATGAAAAACAACCAACAAAAAATTCTCACTCAACACACCAACTAATAACAATTCCCCCTAAGAACAACATCTCCAAAACAAACAATTTTTTTTTTTATTACCTTTCTCCCCCTTTTCCATCAAGTACAAAGGCCAAAACATAGAGCATCGAAATAATTCAAAATCACCCAGCCATATATCTTTGAATTGTTTCTTCAACTTGATCATTGAGGCCTTCCAAGAACGAGTAGTAGCATCTAGAATTATACTTTGAATCTCACAGTCAATACATTTATTTATTACATCATTAAAAGAATTTATGTTTTTAGAAACCTTCTCAAAATTCTCTGCTTCAACCAGCAATCTCAAATAAGAAGAAATTTTTAATCCTATATCAGCTCTCAACTCTCCAAAATTTCTCATAAACTCATCTCTTTGTCTCCTTCTTAGAGCTAATTGATCATGAAATTATCGAGACTTATCCCTTTCTTTTCCATAAATATTTGTAGACACTTTATAATATTTAGCCATTTCAACCAACTAAGACAAAATTTATACAACTTTTTAGCCACTTCTATAGATTTCTTAAAATTTAATAAATTAGAAATTAGCACCTAATGCACCTTCCTACATTTCTTTTTCATCATCTCATGCAAATTTGTTTCTATAAATCCTACTTTAGCATTATTGTCATCTTCTTTAGCCATTCTTTCTATAAGTAACTCCACAAGCTCCTCTAGAAGACAATCAATAACATCAATAGAAACCAAATTGTTCTAAACCAAATAATTTACAAATGTTTTCTCAATAACATCCTATTCATAAGATACATAATTGTGATATGAATCACCAACAAACTTCACACTACCAAGCTTCTTGATCTTTTCTAGTACCTTTTCCTCTATAAGTTCATCATCATCGGCTTCCTCAACATCTTGTTTCTACACCATTTCTGTATACCCCTTCCATGTCAAGACATTTATTTTATTTGGATGATCTCATGGTAACTTCTTGGGTTTTATATGTGGACTTGATGATGCTACATTTTATGATGGTTTATCTTTATGACACTCTATTATGATGTTAGAGTTAGATATATGCTTTGTTAATGTTCATGTTATAATGGATAATGATTATGTTTCTTTATGAATAGGTTATGCTAGGTGATGCATATTGTTTCATGATTACTAACCCATGTACTAACAGATTTAGTTAGATTAAGAGATGTGACTGATTATGATAGTTGAAATGTATTGAGATTTGATTCATGTATTTTGTGTATATTCCTAATTGTGGTGTGAGGGGATGATGCCTTATTACTCTCTTAAAAGAGACATATGATGTCATGATTTTCCTTCACCAATGTGGGTGTACATATTGTATATGTTATATTTGTACACGTGTTCATTTGCGATGTAGGGTTGCAGGTACAGGGCATTGACTCCGCTTGGTTTTACAAGTCTAAGTGTGCCTAAATAATCTCAATGGTGGTTGTGGGAGATAGCATATTAGCTCAATTGACCTACCTAAAACCTTTTCTCTACATAAGGACAATAATCCTAGTCACGTGTTTAGCTATTTGGAATGCCATTAAGATAATTTCCAATAACCCTAGTTGTGTATGTATGTGTTTGTGCAAATGATTATTTATCCTTGTCCTTTGTATTAATTGTTATTTATAAATATTAATCATATGGTTTGTATTTTTATTGATGAGTGTGTGTGTGTGTGTAGAGAGAGAGAGAGAGAGAGGTGCTTATATTTATGTTTATAATGTACTATTTCCCTTTTTATTAATATTTTAGGATGCATTTCTTGTGGTGGATATTTTTAAGGAAAGTATATTTATATTTGCACTTACATTTTTTAAGTTTTGAGTTTGTGTTTGGTAGGAAACCCCAATTCCACAAATCAAACTTTGGATTAGCATTTTATGAAATGCCATTTCTTGAATGTTGATCGGTTGAGAGGGCATTAAGTTTTGATGATTTTAATTAATCTTTTTGGGAGTTGGTTTTTCCCATGAGATGGTTGAGAGGTTTATTATTCTGGATTGTTTTTGTTTTGGAGGGGAGCTTTTGGAAAAAGGAATTGGTTGAAAATTTTAAGAAATTTTTTATGTGAATTTGAATGGGATTTTTGAGGAGATTTGGGAGAGAGGATTCGAGGATTGGGTAGCAGGATTCAATTGGATTTTAAAGGCTTTTGGATTGTTGGGATTTGATTGGAGATTAGATTTCTTTGGTTGGAGTTGTTTGTAACTTTTTGGTCTTCTTCAAATTTCATTCCTATTTGTTTCTATTTGAGGTAGGTTTTTCTATGCTATTCTCTTGTTTCTTAAAATGGCATTGAAAGTGATGTTTGGAAATGTATTTGATGTGTATGTTACTACTATTTTTAATTATAGAAATGAGGTTTTATGGATGTTTGTTTAGTTGAATGAAAAAGTGATTTTCCCTTCACCATAACATAGTTTTAAACAAGCAGTTTTAGAAATTAAAATTTTGTACTATCTAAATATTTCTATTTTTTCTTCTTCAATATTTTTTTGGGCATTATACATAGAATTTTCAACTAGGTATTGATAATTTTTTGGAAATTGATTCTTTTTATATGTCTATTGAATGGTCAAAGTATGAATTTCCTAGAAACCCTAGTTTTGCTACAAGTGCACATAACAAACCATACAAGGGCACAAAATAGACCCACAAGAGCACAAAAATATCCCTCACCTATGTAGGTTACTAGTAAAGTGTACATAAAAATTATGCAAGTGCAGAAGTGTTGAAGATTATGTCTTTTGAGTTGATTTTTGGAATCTAGGTATTTTTTGGGTGCTCTACAGGCTAGGTATTGGGTTTTGGTCATGTTTGTCAGAAATATTATGATTAGATTATTTGTATTAGATTTTTTTTTATGGATGTTTATGGTTTCTTGATAATATTTTTGTGTTATCTCATTGTATTCCTCTATTGGATTGAGTCCTATGTGCTTTATTATTGAGATATAGATATTGATGCTTTATAGATGCAATGTTGTTTCAGATCACTGTTGTGAGACTTAATTCAATCAAATTATGATGTTCATTTGTTGTTGATCCATATTTAATCTTATGCTTAAAATTGGATTTAGGAAGGCATAGTGCCATAAGGGAAAGTGCCTCTCCATAGGGGTCGAGATCCTAAGTGATTTCTAGGACAACCCATTGGGAGAGTTGTTCTAACAAGTGATGACCTTATTTAATGTACATAGGGGTTCGAGTAGTATTTCAAATTAAACAAGATAATGGTAATGCCCCACTCATGGCCTTGAGTGCTTGTTTAGGCTCAAGATGAGATTGGGAAGGATTGGAATGTCAAGATCAATAGCCTTGTCCTCACAAAAGGTATGTTGGTTTCACATGAGTCTTGTATGGGGGCCAAGGTCGGGAGAGACTACCAAGTAACCCAGGATGGTGGTCAGGGTCTATGGAGACTACCAGGATAACCCATACCAAGGCTATGTGATGACACTCTTCCCTTGTGACAACTAGTTGTTGTCATAAGGATTTGCACCTGATGCAAAGATGGAAAATCTGCAATCTTGTGCAACATGGGAATACTCTTAGGCTACAAGTATCCTATAGTGAGAGTAGACCTCTAGATTATAGGCTGACTTCCTTTCTGATGATCCTAAAACTAACACTTGACAAGGAAAAGGGTTAAATAGATACTTTAAAACTGAAACTAACTACTAAAAGGTGATTCACCAATTGAATTGACTAGACTTGTTTTTCTATTGAACTCACAAAATATTCAATAATGAAACTAAATCATCTCACAACTCAACAATGCATGCTTTGCATAAATGTCTCATATGACAAGTTTAAGTTTTTTTTATGTTTGCGTAAAGGTAAACAATATAGTTTTCACAATTTCATTCATCCGATAACACAACACAATCATTGATATGCACTATAGCATCCTATACCAAGTACACCATATTGAAGGAACTAGATAAAATGAAAGATTATTGGGTAACAATCACAACAATTTCTTCAAAATCATTCATATACAACACTTAGAACATAGATATAAGAGAAGGAACAAGATTTTTTATTATTGAAAATGAGTCTTTTTCATTACAAACCTGAATATGCTGATGCAAAAATCTAGAAATTACTCATAAGAAATGAGTTATAGAAGTATGGAAAAGTTGCTAGAGAAGATACAATACTCAGAACTAGAGAAAAAAATGAGAACGAAAAGGGACTTATACAATAAGGCTCCAAAAATTCAAATTTAAATTTTGGCTCCAAAAAATGATGTGTTGTCAACAACTCTAACCTCTCCCTCAAATCATGCATGTGACTGAAAGAGAACTCTTCCAAAACTACATAAAGAGTTGTCAATTTGCAAACAAATCCAAGGGGTCAAATGCAACTAAAAATGCCTCCAAAATAGGGGTTTAAGTGAAAGAATCAATGAGTCAAGTGCCTCAAAATCCTCCTTGACTCAAACTCAAACCACTTGGACTCTTAACTGAACTTAAACTGCCAATTAGGTGACCAAATCACCTATTTTTTCTCTACATGTTGGCACTGATTTGTCTAATCAACACCAAGACTCATGTTAAGCTTAAAAGTTCACATTAACCTCCTATCCCTTCCTTTGACTATGCCTTGTTAGCACTTTAATCATATCTCTATCTTTTCATTCTCAAACACTATTTATAAGGTGATTTATAACTATCACTTAAATAAAGATTTACAAAAATAAAAGAGCTTTTAACATAAAGGGATTGTTTAACTAAGTCTTCAAAAGTGTTTATGAAACACTTAAAATGAATTACAAGGTATAATGCCATGACACAAAATATGAGAATAAAGCTCTTTTAAAATGACAAATGCAAAGAAGCCTTCACTCTTTTTAAAGCTTCTTAGGGTTATTAAACCTTAAAAATGTGGCAAAACATTATTTTATTTCATTTCACCTTGTTGTTATGTGGGAGTGTTTCTGCCATGTTATGTGGGAGAGTATAGGGTTTTATTGCTGGAATACACTCTATTTAACTTGAATCTCTCTATATTTGTTGTTATTGATGATTTGCAGAAGATCTCTACAGAGAAAAGCATGGTAAGTTTGCTATCTTCAGATCTACTCTTTCTATTTGTGTAAACGATGGATTAGCATTTTGTTGTGGTGGATGCTCTATTGAATCTCTAGTAGACTTCATTACCATATTTATCACCTCTTTAGCTCTCTAACTATTTTTATGGTGTCAGTGTTCTATTTCATGACTACTCTAGCTAAAAATGTATTCATGGTTTTGTGAATTGCTATATATTAAAGCCCTATGATGTCTCTTTGAATCTGTGACTATACTATGTCTTTGTAGTTTTGTGGCTACCATGTTGACCATCTTTACTATTGAAAATATTTCCTCCACATTCATACCATAGAGTGTCTTATTAAGCCTGTAACTATATGCTCATAGAAATTTGTAGGTGTGAGGCTATTTTTGGTCTTTGTAGGCTGCATTACTTGAAAATAATGGTTGCTTTTGTTGTCCAAGGCTTCTATCTCTTTTTTGATTGCTGCTACAATACCCTTATACTGAGATTTGATAGTGTCTTAGCACTACTAACCTCATATGATCCATGTTGCACAATCTTTCAACTCTGCTGCTATTGTGACTACTGGCATTGCACTTGGGGTTTAGTCACGGTCCTTGGTCGTTGACTATGTATCCATGATGTTCATGGTCTCTAAGCTCTTTTCTCCCATCTTTTAGACTTGCACCTCATTGTTTATGACAATGACATCTTAGTGCACTTTATTAATGAAGAAATCCATTGTCTTCATTACTTGATTCTTCTAATGTCTATACTATTCTTTATGAATATAATGAGCACATCTTGATAGTAACTATGAAGTGTGCTATATTATGTCTCTTGATGAAGATCACTACATCTTAGCATCTTATTTGTATTGAATAGGGTCCTTAGGGTTTTCAACAACATATGCTTGCTTCTTGCATTGACCAATTCTTGAATCTTTATTGGAGGAAGCTGCTACAAATCATCCTTCTAGATTTCCTATGGTATTATGGATACCCTTGTACAAATGATGTTTTGACTGTTCACTGTATTCTTGAGATTTATGTGTCATTCATTGTTGTGGCAGTCTCTTTTGATTGTACAACTGGTAGGCTCTTGATAGAGGTCACTTTTATCCCTATATTTTTCCTTTGTTATGCACTACCGTAGCCATTGTCTTTGTGATTCCTCTCTTTTCTTTTAACAGTGCATTATGTGTCATGATTAGACACATGTTCAAGGTTCATGATTTTGAAGGTCTGAGACACTTATTGGTCACTATATTCAATATTTGAACCTATTCATTAATGACTTTTCCTTATGACTAGTAAATTGATTTCTCTTTTTGGATTGTGTTCTTTCTCAGGTCCAAAACTTTTGAGACATTAATGACTCAAAAGTCAATTCATCTCCACTACCTTGAGGTCCTCATGATTGAAATGATTCTCTTCACTATCCTTAGGATCACTGTAGCATATTACTATGACATTCTTAAATCACTATCTTGATACTCCATTACCTTGATTGATCTTAGCCATGATCTTATCTATGTTCTTTGTTCACTGTTTGTGTTATTGATTGCTCAAAAATTATTCTTTGTGTGAGAACTTTTTTCATTGTCTTATCTCACTATCAACATGATTGTGATTGTAAAAGGGATATAGGAATGTCATTGCACATGATGAGTTGAAGCCTTTGTGTTCTTACTTGTTCCCTCCTAGACCAATCTTGGGCTTTGACGAATGACAACTTTGACTATTAAAAAGTTTACTGATTTTGAAGCATGAAGAAACTTTAACATATAAGCCCTTTGGTGTTGTCCATATGCACTACCTTGGTGATTGCTCCTTTTGAGATGACTCTTCATTATAGTGTTCCCTGTGTTGTCATCTTGTGACATGTTGCCTTAATCTTTTGATGTGACTTGTTTTATACCAAGGTATGATTATCACCATGTTTCTTCCTTCAACCTCTCCATCCTTTATTGTGCTTGATGATTTAGATGCTTTAACTATAAATGCTACCTTGCTACTTGGCTGCACTTTCTTGAGTTGACCTGTGGAGTCTTAATGACCTCATTATTTATGAGGCTTCTTTGCTTTCTCAGTCATGGAGACTGTCTTTAACGTTAACAATTCTTTTTCTATTTTTGAAAACCATTCTTTGACATTGATACTTATTGTGGACATCATGTAATATAGGTCTTCAAGTATGTCCATTTTCCTTTTGACTGTTGTGATGGTCTTTTTGGTGAGCTAAATATTCATGTTTTGTACCTTTTGAATGTCACTTGTAATCACTCTTTTCCCAAAGATATATGTTAACTAAACCTTTGACTATATCTCTCATAGTGTATGTCTTTCATAGTGATCTACCTTTAGATATTTGTGAAATCCACTATTATGTATATGGCTTATGCTCTCTGTGATAGAACTACTCTATCATGATTATACCAATGATGTTAGTCTTCATTATTATCTTCATGGCTTGATAACTCTTGAGGCCTACAATACTTATTGGTATCCAATGCGCCCTAATTCTAAGCCAGGTTCTCATTGTGTTTTGATACACATCTACTCCTTTATTTACTATCATCCATTTTTGTCTTTGTTGTTGTCCAATGAGGACTAGGTTGTCCATTAATCTCATGACTAGTAGATTGGGACTATGCATTATATTCTCATACTCTATCACTGAGAATAATCTTTTATCTTCATGGTCAATTCCTTGATGAAGACTACAACCTAATCATTAGGATCATTGCATTTCTTACCCTCTCTCTTACTTGATCACCATGTGTTAGGAAATGTACCCTATTTGACCTATGTTTTGGTCTGATTTTTTACCCCTCTGGAGACCTTTTTGAGATGACTCTTCATTACAATATTGGCTATTGTGGTGGCCCTTTCAATCACACTATATTCTCATTCTATATTGTTTCCATTCTTCATATGAGATTTTGGCCTTCCAATGCCTTGACTGTTGGCAATTGACACTCATTTGGCAAGGGTTTATGGCATTATGGGTTGTCATTGATGGCAACTCATCATCTAGGCGTAAATGGTTTCATTGTTTGGTCAACCAACATGCTTTGCACTAACTAGTATTGGTATTCAAATTTCTTTACACCGACACCAACATTCAATTCATCCTGGCTAAGTCTTCATCCTGGTAACTTGTCCTAATCTTGGTAATGTGTATATAGAACCCAGTAATGGAGAGGACCCGGCTATGGAAATATTTTGATCTTGATTATGTCTTCATTGATTTTGGTGGTAACGTGTGATGGTTGACATGGTCATTGGATTTATGTTTAATTTTTATTATGTTCCGGCAGCCGACTTGTTTATATTTCTTGTTGAAGTTGACATGGTTAAGTTAGAAGGATATTTAAGAAGATCACCTGTGCGAAGGATTAGATGTGTTAGATGGAATGCAAACTTTTGGTTGTGAATATTTCAGTGAGTTCTGGTATGCATTTTGGTATGCGATTGGAAGTGACTGTGTGCAGTTTCATGTGCAAAGCTTAACCAATAGCAAAATAGAGTGTCAGAAAACCGGAATATAGAGGAGGATATCAAAGAATTCACCATAACTTATCTAGCATGGTCAGATGCTATTTATAAGCTCATTTTCATTTGTAAACACTTGTAAATGTTATGTAAGTCAGTGAGACTTCCTATATTTTGTGTTTGAGTAGTGAGCTCTAGGCAGTTGGCCTTTTTGCATGTGCATAACCTCTTATGTAATATTTGTATACCTTGATCAAGTATATAGATATTGTGGGTATCAGCCCCATCATAGTTTTTCCCTTTGCAGGGTTTTCCACGCATAAATCTTGGTGTTATGGTATTGCCTTTCTTTGTGTTATTTTGTGTATGAATTCTAATTTTATTTATTGTTAATCAGTTAGTAAGGAATAAGTTCAAAACTAACTTTACCGATATAACACTGATTCACCCCCCCTTTCAATGTTCTTTGATTCCAATAATTGGTATCAAAGCTTGGTTCCTCAGAAGAATCAATGGAAATTAGTATGCAACAATAACTTAGACTTTCTCCCGAAGATCTTGATAATGAGCAGATGGAGAACAATAAACTGAAAAGTAAATTGAAGCAAGCTAGAGAACACATCATTTCATTACAAGGAAAGATTTCAACTGTTAAGGCTAAGAGGAAGGAACTTTGTGATCAATTTCAAAATCAAAACAGTGATGAGGAATATGCTATGAAGGATCATTGTCAAAATATTACTCAAGAGAACACTATCTTGAATAATGAGATGCAAGCTCTAACTATGAGAATGTGCAAAGAGATTGAGGACAGGAGGAAAAATGAAGAAAACCTAGCTCAAGCATTGAAGGATAGATATGAGGAATGCAACAGACTGACTCATGAGAATGATATACTGAAACTTGAACTGGTCCAATCCTGGATAAATGAACAGGAACTTGAAAGACAAATTATTATCATGAGAGATGATTTGGTCATTGCTAATGAGTACAAGGACAAATTTATAGCTAGCTCTGCCAAACTTGATGAAATGCTGGAAAATCAGATACATGCTAATGACAAAAGAGGTCTTGGTTATGAAGAAGGAGAAAGCTTTGGTACTGCACAACAAGATACATCAACTAGACAGAAGAAGAATCATGTCAACTAGACAGAAGAAGAATCATGTCAAACGGAACCAAAAATCACCAGTAAGACAACCTAGTGATTACAAATTCAATGACACATGCTTTATTTGCAATAAATATGGTCATATGGCTAGTTAGTACATAAATAGGAATAATCAGAACAATGCATTATTCACCGGTCTTGGAAATGTAAGATGTCATGCATGTAGTAGATTTGGACATATGGCTAACTGTAGCATCCTAAAATTGTGACACTTGCAATTTCAACTGCATTTGGGTCTTCACGATGGCGACGCAACACTGAACCTGAATGGAGACCCCGAAACTTGTCCATGACATCAAAAACTGCATTTTCTTGCACCCTGGCCTGATCCTCCTTGCACCCTGCTATCCCGGGAGGTGGGACCAGAGCGCCCAGCACCCTGGTCCCCCAGGACCATGGCGCCCAGCACCTTGGCCCCTGGCCCTATTTTGGGCCCAGTCTCTTATGGGGCTTCGGGTCTTTTAGTTTGCAAATTGGAAAATATTGTTTCCTGGTCGGCCTAAGGTCGAAAAAATCAGTCTATCAACCCTAATTGGCAAGTATATAAACTACATTTCCTCTCCCATTTTGGGTAGATGAAAAAGAGGAAGGACATATGTGTACAAGATGCGGAAGTGATATTAAAACATTCAAGCATTCCTTCAAGCAAATTGATCATTCTAAGTCTCCATTCAAGGCTAAGTGTTGCATTCAAGACAAGGATTCAACCATTGAAGAGGAGATCACATACAACAACATCTACACCTTCGCATGTAAGAATACAAACATTCTTACAACAAGGTACTAGTACTTGTTTTACATTACAATCATTTACATTTACAAGAATTTCTCATTTCTTGGTTAATTCCAAAATCGGGGTTTGACCTAAGGGCAAACCCCTAATCCCTAACCCCCCAATCGTCTTTGCTTTTCTATGTGTAGGTTGCAGGTACGTGGCTGTAATTGAAGATCTGGAATCCTTGTGCAGAGACGAACAGATCCCCCTTCGTTTCGCGGATTTTTCGGAGGACCGTGTGCACGCCGGGCGCCATCGTCCCGTCAACTTTCGCTAAAATTTGCAGGACAGCGTCGTCTCGACATTTTACTGCTAATTCCAGATCCGCAACTTCATCCTATATTCCTATCTCTGTTTATAAGTGAATCTTTCTCACTTTCTATGCATTCCTAGCTTGATCCTTCTATCTACATTCTTTACAAAAGAGGGTAGCCTTGCTGTCTTAACCCTTGAAACTCATTTAGAATCCAATCTTGCATTGTGTGGGATTGGATCTTGTGGGTTTCAACCCCTCTTTTGAATGTAAAGTCTCCCCTAAGTGAAAACCGACAATCCTAAGTGACCCCCTTTCCCCTTTGGAGTGGTGGAGGGAGCACTTAGGGTTCGCTCGCGATTTTCCGCTTTACATTTTGGTGAACCCGACGTGAACATCCTTTCTGATTATTCATGGTTGGATCTAAAAATTGGATGCCTTGATAACATTTCCATGTTGGATCTTTTACAAATCTTAGAGGTTGATTGCATAAAAACCCTAAATTTTCTTTTTAAAAATTGAACTTGTGAAATGTTTAATTGTTAATGCTTGTTTCAGATCTGCCCGTCTATTACAAATTGTCAAATTCATATTTGTGCTTTAATTTTGAAAATTAAGTGGTTACGTGTCAAAACCCTAATTTTTAAAACCTTCTTGATTCAGCCTTTGACCGATGATTTCATTGATCAAAACATCTCCAAATCAGCTGTAACTTTGGATTCCGCAACAAAATCATAATATCTTGCATCCCTGAAAATTTGGAAAAAAGTTGCGAGGACCGTGTGCACCCCGAGTGCCATTGTCCCCGACATTTTTTCCGAAATTTCGGGAGTTAGATCTTACTGTATTTTTCTGCTAAAATCCAGAATTTTGGCTGATTTTATCAATTCCAACACTTTCAAAATTAAAGTCAAAGTTGGTCTAGGGATTGCTTGGATTAAGGCTTGTAATCATTCAAAAATTATTGAAATTGAAATTTTGTGTCAAAATTGTGTTTCTTACTATCCTAAATCTGAAAAGTGTGTTGGCATTCATTCGAAATTTTAGTGCTTTATTCAAATTCTTGCAATTTGTGACTTTTGAAATTAAGTGTTTAATTACAACAACTTTGATTTCCGCTTTCAAAATTGAATTTTGCGTGAAATTGAGTCAACTTTTAAATTTCAAAACTTGCATTGCTCTTAACATTCCCTCTAAAATCATAAAATTCAAAATTTTAGTTTCCCTCTCTTTTTCAAAATTCAAATTTTGCATTTTTCGACAATCTGGGTAGGGTTCAATTTTGAGATTGCAACTTTAATTTGGCCTATCTACAGATCATAAAATCACTCAATTTTTTCAGATTAGCTTTAAAATCATCATAACTGTCATCCCTAAAAATTTCAAAAAAAGTTGCGAGGACCGTGTGCACTCCGAGCGCCACGGTCCCTGACATTTTTTTCGAAATTTCGGGAGATTGTCGTGATTGCATTGAATAGCTTAAATCTAGGAGATTGGCTGATTTTATTGAAATTTGCTACCTCTAAATTCAAAATCTTCTCTCCCTTTCTAGTGCATGAGTTTTACAACAATAAGCCCTACTTACACTATTCCCGTTAGACGAAGCCTTAGAATTAAGTCTTTCCAAGGTTTAATTACCGAGGAGATGGAACCTAATTTGAATGGCCTTTTTAACGAGGACACGAGTAATTCCTCTAATCCTCCTAATGATGAAGAAGCTCTCCGTGAGGTTTTTGTAGAACAACTTTCGAAATTGGATAACCAATTTGATGATTTTCACCAATGGATGTCTCATGAATACCCCGATAGTCAAGCTCTTCCTTTAATTGAGGGTCTAAAACATATGCTTCAAAGTGATAAGAATGGAATTGATATTTTGCGTGGTATTGCACACATTGTGGATTCGAATGTGATGCCTATGAAGAGTTGTGCTGAAACTTTAGGTTATACACAACCTCCTACTCAAATCAATCATTCTATTCCTCTGACAACTTCTATTGCTAGCATACCTACCTTTACATCAAACATAATGACTGCTTCTATACAAGACATTCCGCCTATGATCACCAGTCAAGGGGGCAATCCTTCTTCTTCAATTAACCCTCTGCCTTCATTTAATCCGACTTCTTCATTCATTCCTTCAATGAGTGTTCCTATTACATCTCCACAAATGAACATGACACAAGGGGGCAATTCATTCAACCATTCCATTCCTCCTTGTAGTGTTCCTCTTTTCCAATCCTCTCCTATGACTAACTATCATAGTGTCCTGCCACCCTACTCTTTACCTTCTTTCAATAACATAACACCTCCATCTCAATCTAACACATCTAATATGAACTCTTCGACTGAAGCGACCATTAACAATCTTGCACAAACTGTCTCTTCTTTACAACAACAAATTGCCTCTATGAATCAATCTAAGTTTAGTGTGCCTACATTTGATGTTGCGAGCCCACTTTCTCTTGACATTGTTCGAGCTATCCCTCCTAAACATGTTGAAATCCCGCATTTGGAGCTTTATAATGGTAAAGGTGATCCTCTAACACATGTTAAGACTTTTCAAACAATATGTACTGATTTTGCTTACGACCAAAGGTTGCTTGCAAAACTGTTTACTAGAACATTAAGAGATAAAGCCCTACAATGGTATTGCTCGTTGCCTTCTTATTCTATTACTTCTTTCAAACAACTTGCAAATGCTTTCATTCAATAATTTCAAAACAATATAAGTCCTAAAGTTACTTTGATTGATTTAATGCATTGTAAACAAGGTGTTAAAGAAAAAGTGACTAATTTCATTGGTAGATATAAGCATTTGTATGCTCAAATCTCTTTTCCAGTGCCTGACAATGATATTCAAAGAATCTTTATTTCTAATTTACAAAAAGATATTCGAGACAAACTCCTATTTTCTGAGTTTATTTCTTTCCAACAGTTGTGTGCAACTCTTCACAATTATCAATTGACTGTGAGTCAAATGGAACAATCACATCCTATGGCTCCGAGTGATAAGGGTGATAGTAGTCAACAACCCTTTGGAAAGTTTAAACCGAACAGAGAGTCCATTAAATTCAATGAAAACATCATCAACAACAATGTGAATGCAGCATCAGGTGTGCCTCCTATTTCTAAATTTTTCAAGAAAGAAAGAAAGTTTACTCCTTTGAATGAATCATTGCATAGTATTATGAATAAGTTATTGGAACAAAATGTGCTTACTCTTCCTCCTATAAGGCAAATAGATCCTACAAAGATTAATTCACCCTATTTTGATAACAAATCTTGTTGTCAATTTCATCGTCAACCTGGGCATGATACTGAAAAATGTTTTGCTTTAAAGGGTAAAATTCGAGATTTGATTGATAATAATACTATCTCTATTTCTGGAGTGAATGATAAAGGCAATACATATGTAGCTCCTCCTAACCAAAATCTTCAGATTTTTACTGATCCATTACCTTCTCATACCTCTAATGCGATTGAGGCTAATGATTCTTCTTTCTCATCTGATGGTCTTGTGTCTATGACTCCGAATGTGATTAACTTTGTAGAGCAGCAAGAAAACCCTAAAGAACCTTCCATCACATTTGATTCTAGTGAAACTATCAGGGCACCTGATGGTCCTTTATACATAGTTGCAAAAGTCAAGAATACACCTTGCCGTGGAGTGGTTATTGATCCTTCTTGCATGGTTAATGTTATTACTGAAGAATTTCTTTTTACTTTACAATTGAATCAAGTGATCTATGACAAAACAGATGTGATTGTGAAATTATTTGATGCATTTTCTTCTCCTGCAATTGGTTCTATTACATTACCTATTGAGGTCCATAACAAATCCCTTGATGTGAGCTTTGCTATTATTCCATCTTCCGAACAATTTCGTGTGAAGCTAGGTTATCCTTGGCTATCTTCCATGAAAGCTATTGCTTCTCCTATTCATAAATGTTATAAATTTCCCTATAATGGTGAGGTTGTTACTGTCAATCATAGTCTCTTTAAACTAGCTGAAAGAACTTCTAGCGTTCCTATTGATTATTTTTGGCCTAAACAATTCCAATCTCTTCCTCTGCGAAGTGATCATCTTTTCAAATCTTATCAAAAGTGGAAAATAGATATGATCCTATCTCTAAGTGAACCTAGAACACCCAAACTTGATATTCCTATCGTTCTTGAGAAGGAAGTTCTTCCTTTGAAAGATAAAACTAATGTCTTTCCTCAAGAAGATTCCCAACCCATTCCTATGGATGTGACTATGTCTAATAAACTTTCTAAAAGTAGACCTATACCTCCTCATCATGATGGACTTGGTCTCCTTCCTAAACCAAATATTCCTCCTTTATATGGAGTAGTTCCTCCTCCTTCCTTTTATAGAGAGAAGAGACCTTCCTCTTCTCCTATTATCCAGCCTAAGAGACCACAACCTAAACACCCAAGTGATAAGGATGAGAACATTCCTCCTCCTCAATCTTCTCCACTTCCTACTAAGACTAGATGAAATTGTTCTGCACGTGAACGCCGATGAAAGCGTCGTCTTAGAGCTCAGGCAGCTGCTTCTCAAACTTTGCAATCTCCAAAAACACCTTCAACAAGCATTATTCCATTTTCTCCAAAATCTCCTAAACATAAGATACATGATGGTCTTGATCCTGTGCGAGTTAAAGACCCTATTTTTATAAATCTTGATGATGATATACATGAAAATGTTATTCATGATGAAAATGTTACTCCTCTTGCTTCTGATAGTGAATATGAACTTGTTGATATTGATAACCATTTATCTAACGAATTTTCTAAAGCACTTATCCTAGCTCCTAGACAAGAACAACATGGCTTGGAGCATGAACATAGCACTTGTTTGGATCTTGTGATAGCTCCATCTGCTGTGTTGAATGTTCCTCCTCTAGCATGTTCCCTGCCTTCCCGAAATATTGATCAGCAAGATCGGGGGGTAGATGACGTGCTAGACTAGTTTCATTAGCATAGCAGACTCTCTCCTCCTCTCTTTTACTTCTTCTATGTGTTATTCTCATTCTTCTATTTGTTGTCCTTAGTGTTGTCTACTTGAGGACGATGCAAAGCATTGAGATCTCTTTTGGTCTCTCTCATGTTGACTCAAAAGACACATGTGTTCCCTTCTTCTAGGTGACCTTCCTTGATTGGGGAATGAAGAAAAATTATGCATACATACATATGATATACATGAATTATCATACAGCATACTGACCCCGAGGAAAGCAAAGTCACCTCGTGCTTTGTGTTTTGTCTATTATCCTCGGGTTTATCTCACACTTAGGGGCTAAATCTTTGCAATAACGTGCTCCTTTCCCTTCTCATTTCTTATGTGTATCACTACCTTAAAGCAATCACCCCCATTGAGGCCTGTGCGATCACTTTAACATAGGGGGGCATACACCCTGTCTATCTCTTCAGGATACTTGAAAATTTCTTGGCGAACTTAGCTTTGCCTTGAAAATTTTTGGTATTTTTCTTGCATGACTCATAGTGAGGGAACCTTACTACTAACAGCCATGGTTCTCCCTCATGATCTTCCCTTTTACTTTGTCAATCGAAGTCGTAAGATCCTTAGTCCACTGGGGGCTTGGTGTATCTTGCCTCCTTGACGTGGTGAAAGTCTTTCAATGTTGTTTCCTTGTACTTTACCAGAAGTATGAGCGTACGCTTATACTCCCGCTAAAGTGGGGGCTAAATGTAGCGTCCTAAAATTGTGACACTTACAATTTCGATTGCATTTGGGTCTTCATGATGGCGACGCAACACTAAACCTGAATGGAGACCCCGAAACTTGTCCATGACATCAAAAACTGCATTTTCTTGCACCCTGGCCTGATCCTCCTTGCACCCTGCTGTCCCGGGAGGTGGGACCAGAGCGCCCAGCGCCCTGGTCCTTCAGGACCATGGCGCCCAGCGCCCTGGTCTCTGGCCCTATTTTGAGCCCAGTCTCTTATGGGGCTTCGGGTCTTTTAGTTTGCAAATTGGAAAATATTGTTTCCTGGTCAGCCTAAGGTCGGAAAAATCAGTCTATCAACCCTAATTGGCAAGTATATAAACTACATTTCCTCTCCCATTTTGGGTAGATGAAAACGAGGAAGGACATATGTGTACAAGACGCGGAAGCGATATTAAAACATTCAAGCATTCAAGCATTCCTTCAAGCAAATTGATAATTCTAAGTCTCCATTCAAGGCTAAGTGTTGCATTCAAGACAAGGATTCAACCATTGAAGAGGAGATCACATACAACATACAACATACAACAACATCTACACCTTCACATGTAAGAATACAAACATTCTTACAACAAGGTACTAGTACTTGTTTTACATTACAATCATTTACATTTACAGCAATTTCTCATTTCTTGGTTAATTCCAAAATCGGGGTTTGACCTAAGGGCAAACCCCTAATCCCTAACCCCCCAATCGTCTTCGCTTTTTTGTGTGTAGGTTGCAGGTACATGGCTGTAATTGAAGATCTGGAATCCTTGTGCAGAGATGAACAGATCCCCCTTCGCTTCGTGGATTTTTTGGAGGACCGTGTGCACATCGAGCGCCATCGTCCCGTCAACTTTCACTCAAATTTGCAGGACAGCGTCGTCTCGACATTTTACTGCTAATTCCAGGTCCGTAGCTTCATCCTATATTCCTATCTCTATTTATAAGTGAATCTTTCTCACTTTCTATGCATTCCTAGCTTGATCCTTCTATCTACATTCTTTACAAAAGAGGGTAGCCTTGCTGTCTTAACCCTTGAAACTCATTTAGAATCCAATCTTGCATTGTGTGGGATTGGATCTTGTGGGTTTCAACCCCTCTTTTGAATGTAAAGTCTCCCCTAAGTGAAAACTGACAATCCTAAGTGACCCCCTTTCCCCTTTAGAGTGGTGGAGGGAGCACTTAGGGTTCGCTCACGATTTTCTGCTTTACACTAACCAATGCAGATCAAAAGGAAAACAAGGAAACCAAGGGGTTAACAAGGCAATTCAAAAGAACAATATTATATGTTATGCATACAAAAAGATTGGGCATATTGATAAATTTTTCAAAAGTAAGAATCCACCAAAAACTAATGGAAACAATAATGATAAGGGCAAGGCAAAAGTGGAAGACATTAGGAAGCAACATGAGATGAGATGGGTGATAAGAGTTGATACACAACTGGCAGAACAACCGATAGAGTCATCAGGTCCTACACCAACGACAAATACAACTGGTAACTAAGGCACTCGGCCTTAGTGGTAGGCAAATCATTGAAGATCATGCAGATACCCCAGATTAGGTATATAGTCAAAAGATTCTGATTGTGGATGGATATTGAGGAGATTGTAGTGGTTTAGTAGAATCTACTTGTAGATCATGTGAATCGATCAATCCTAACCAACATCATTTATGACAATGGAAAATTAGGGTTAACGACGATAAAAAGGAAAACTTAAGTTATTTTCTTCACAGAACAATCGAGTATTCAAGCGAGCGAATTTTTAAAGCATTTTAGAGTTCTTGAGAGATTTGAGCGAGAACTTTCTTTCGAGCAATTTGATCTCCCGGTAGCATTTTTGAGGTATTTTCATGTTTGCAAAAACCCTATCTTTTGTGTTTGTTTGCAATAGCTTCATCTTCATCCAACATTGATACTCCCTTGGTGGTTGAGATCAAGAACTGCCCTCGTCCCATTTTCAAGAAGCATCCATGCAAATCCCTTTTGGATGAGCCATTAGGTGCATTTTCACAAGTTTATCATGGAGTTCTTCATACAAAGGATATTAGGGTATACATCCACTACAACATTGAAGAACTTGGCGGATATGTGCTGTCCTACATTTTCACCAAAAACCTAATCTATGACAACCAACTAAAACCGAAATTTGCACATTTGCAAAGGAAGGGTTTCGCGCAGCTTATGGATTTCTCGACTTTTGATGAGGCAGAATGAGTATGCTATGTTTTTAGCCACATTCACAGAGAATTCATCTGGTTGGACCAACCATACAAGATTATTGAGGAAGATATCAAGAATTTCACATGTCTTCACAAAATCAATGGTGTTCCTAGTACTAAATGTAAGTTATCTCACACTGAAATGAAAAAATTACCGATGCAACTTTTGATGGAAGGTCTATGAGGGTAGATGATGTAAGGGACAGATGTTAAATTTGCAGCAATGCTTATTGTTTATAAGGTATATCAGTCAAACCGGTTAAACTCTGTAGCCAACGACAATATTTTGGTTGCATATCAGATGGTAAAGGAGGACACCCATTATGATCTATGCAGTGTAATGCTAAAGGAACTCATGAGTAACTTGCAAAAGATCAAACAAGACAAAAAACCACTTTCTGGTATGGCTCCTTCATCATTTGTTTAGTATTTTACTTTTTGGGCACTATTCCTAGTTTTGGAAAGACTTAGTGGGATTTTGACCACTCGGTAGCAACCCAGATTGCTCAAATTTTGGATAGACAAGAGGAAAAGACTAGGAAAGCCAATCTATGGGCACTTTTTCAAAATATTTCAGGAGGAAATGAAGAATAGGTCCCAGATTCCTAAATCTATAGTTGAGAAATATAAGGACACAATTTTCTTTATGGTAGATAAAGATGAATGTATGATGGAGGTTGTACAACCCAAGACTATATGGATAATGCCTATGGGATATGAGTATGAGGAAGCTACTCTAGATGCCTATGCGCAACACCTTTTGCAGGCACTAGCAGATGAAAATGAAGAGAAATTTGGAACTACTAAGGAGAAAGGTCTTAAATTTCATTAGGAACAGGTAGCTCTGGTAATCCAAAAGAAGATGACACGACTAGTAGTAGAGACATTGATAAGTGAAGGTGTTGACAGATCTAAGGCTAAGTTTTAGAGGAACAAAGGAAGAAAGAGTAAAAAAGAAGAGGAGAGGGAAGCCCAAAAAGTAGCTCAATCTACACCCAATGTGGTCTTGGTTACATCAGATACATCCAAGCAATCAAAAGCTAAGCCTGCTAATGAGACACCGATAGAGGCACCCAAGAAGAAATCCAAGGCAACTCGACAATATATGACTGTTTCTTCTGAAATAGAATTAGATACTGAGATCAAGGAGGTTCCCAAGAAGAAAGGACCAAACGCTATCAAGGAGACTCCTTGGAGATCAAAGATCACCATTGTACATAAGAGAAAACCCAAATCAGATGAGTAAGCTAAACCTGAACCTAAACAAAGAATCGGTAAGAAAAAGATGAATGCACAAGATTTGATTGAACAAATTGTAAATGATGGTAATTTAGATAATATTTCTTCATTCTTTGAAAATTTTGGTGAGGAGGAGAAGAAGAAAATAGAAGAGGCCATTCTTTTATATCTTGATTCATTTAGTAGGAAATTGATAGAATTAGAAAAAGTTTTGCCTAAGGAGTTATTTGATAGATTAGAGGTTAGAAAGCTACAAACTCACCCTTTGGATAGACAAATTAAGGAGACCAAATTGGTCAATCTTTTTCCTTCAATAATTCGTCTTAAAATTTATGATTTAATCAATAAAACCGAATTATTAGAATTCAATCCCAAGTACAAAATTAACAGTCTCATGTTGGACGAACTTGAAGAGGTCAGAGAGGAGACAATTGATAAATGAGTGAGAGTTCCTTTGGGTCTTGGCTATGAATTAAGTTCTAGGTTTGGACAATCACATGACATTCAGTTACCTAAGGATATGAAACCAACTGATAAACCAATGGTAAATACTAAGAAACCAACAAGCACTCAACCAGATACCAATGTACCGGTTATTGAGTCCCATTTTGAAACATAGAACATCCTGGTAGATAATGTACACATAGCAGAGGATATAGAGGAAGATGTAAACAAGGATACAAGTGCAGAGGATACTCAAGTTTTGGGTGAGGCACCAAGTGGCGAAGCCACTAGTGCGCAAGAGCTAAAGGATACAAAGGTTATCTCTCTGGTTGATAAGGGTAAGGAAATTGTGGTAGATCCTCTTCCGACTTGGCAATTGACATTTTTGCCATAGCTAAAGGGAATTTACCACAAATTTCCATTAGTTTTTACAAACCCTACCATAAGATGTCACTGGTAGATAATAATTTGGCAGCAACAACTCTTTAGGCACAGGCTTCTCAAAGAATTAACATAGGAAGAATCTAGGGACCAAAAATTGATTGAGCACAGATTTGAAGTTTTGCATCAGTTGGTCCTGAAATTTCATGCATAGGATGGTGCAAGCTCTTTGGGTAAATTAGAGGAAATCATTGATTTTATCCCCAAGCATTATGATTCTTTATTGAAGATCTCACCAACTCAGGCTAAAGAAGATTTTGTGGCAGCCCGGAAGCTAACATTTTTGTGCATGATTGAGACTGATAAGGTGAAACTTCAGACTTGTTTGCAGTCAATTGATGCAGCTTTGGCTGAATGAGGTAATGTTTACAAGACTTGTCTATATTTTGATAAATTAATTGACTCCATAGACAAGCAATTGTCAAACTGTAGGAAGAACCTAATTCAGATTTCTAACACCTACAACCTGACAGCTAATCTAACAAATTCTTTGGATGATCTAATTTTGATGGTTATGGATCAAATTTTGAAATTGGAGAAGGATTGGGACAAAATAATAAGGAGAGCAAATGAGCTCCGGAATCTGATTGGTCACGAGCTTGATAATCTACTATTTCATAAAACAAAATGTATTTATAACATGTAGAAGGACGATCCCACTACTCCAGAAGAGAAAGAGTATTATGCCAATATTTTCTCTAATCTCTTAAGAATGGTTGGGATAATTACTTTTCATTTTTAAAGAAAATGTATGCAGATATTTTGAAGTGTGTATAGAACCGGCTCATGTTTATAACTGCATAGATTTCTTTGTGGGCACCCCACTTTGTCATTGATGTCAAAGGGGGAGGAATAAGTGAAAAAAGTATATATTTCTCAGGGGGAGCATCAAATGTATATAGCAGTCACATGTATAGATCACGAGGTTATGGATTCAGTAGTAGTTTTCACAGATGATATCATTTTTCACGAGTGTTGCCATCAATGCCAAAGGGGGAGATTGTTGGCAATTGACACTCATTCGACAAGGGTTTATGGCATTATGGGTTGTCATTGATGGTAACTCATCATCTCAAGGTAAATGGTTTCATTGTTTGGTCAACCAGCATGCTTTGCACTAACTGATATTGTTATTCATGTTTCTTTACACCGGTACCGACATTCATTTCATCTTGGCTAAGTCTTCATCCCAGTAACTTGTCCTGATCCCGATAACGTGTATATAGAATCCGGTACTGGATAGGACCCGACTAAGGAAATATTTTGATCTCGATTATGTCTTCATGGATTTTGGTGGTAATGTGTGATGGTCGACATGGTCATTGTATTTATGTTTGATTTTCATTATGTCCTAACATTCGACCTTTTTTATATTTCTTGTTGAAGCCAACATGGTTAAGTTATAAGGATATTTAAGAAGATCACCTTAGAGATAGATCATATGTGTTAGATAGAATGTGAACTTTTGGTTGTGAATATTTCCATGAGTTTTGGTATGTGTTTTGGTATACAATTGGAAGCGACTGTGTGTAGTTTCATGTGCACAGATTAACAGGTAGAAGAATAGAGTATCTGAAAACCGAAATATAAAGGGTATTAGAGAATTTGTCGAAACTTATCCAACATGGTCAGATGCTATTTATAAGTTCATTTTCATTTGTAAACACTTGTAAATGTTTTGTAAGTCAGTGAGACTTCCTAAATTTTTTTGTTTGAGCAGTGCGCTCTAGGTGCTTGGCCTTTTTGCATGTGCAGACCCTCTTATTTAATATTTATAAACCTTGATCAAGTATATAGATATTGTGGGTATCATCCCCATCGCGGTTTTTCCTTTTGTAGGGTTTTCCACTTATAAATATTGGTGTTATGGTGTTGCCTTTCTTTGTTTTATTTGGTTTATGCATTCTAATTTTATTTACTATTAACCAGTTAATAAGGAATAAGTTCAAAACTAACTTTACTGGTAGAACATTGATTCACCCCCCCTCTCAATGATCTTGGATTCCAACATTAGCTTCTACATGCTTACTATTAATTATACATTGATGACTGTGTGATGTTTTCTATTGGATGTATCTCTTGATTACATATGATTGATTCAAATATCTTCCTTTTCTTCATTTGTGTGATATTGGTATACTTGTTCAGATATAAAAAACCACCTCTTTCTTGCAATCTTAATAATATGTCATAAAAAAGGAGAACATGTTGGGCTCAACCCTTGTGGGAGCCACATTTTAACCCACGTGTTGTAATTTGGTGAATCAAAATAATAGCATTAATTTTCCTACATCTGCACAAGAAACAAACAAGTTAGTAAAAATAGTGAGTTCAATGATTTCTTCCTCATGATTTGATCTTGCATTTGTTTTCTTGGGCTTCTATGACATGCTAGTTGTTATGGTGCATATCAGGATTAGATTGTGTGTTTATAGATGCATGTGCATATAATGAATGATGACCTTCATTTCTCTAACAACATTCTTTTTCTTAGATGCAAGCAAGGAGCAGCAAGGAAGCAACAACTGGATGCTAGGTGGGCAGAAGGTCAAAGATGATTCAAGGCAGTTCAGTCAAGACTTGTCATTCAGACAATGATGAGTCACCCTTCCTTATGTGTGCATTTAATTTTCTTTACATCTACAAATATATAATGTTTTTCCTCATCTTCATAATAAGAGTTAGTCTCATGGCTTGCATGAGACATTATCCATTTACAATATCAATAAAGATTACTTTTTCTCATAAATTATGCACTCTCTGCTATGCATTTGCATTTGCATAATGTTATGTGATAGTGTAATCTTTTGTTCTCTTTTTTTTTTCACAAGAATGTGATACAACAAAAATAAAATGTACCTTTATGTTCATAAAAACATAAAAGATCTACCTGATTGAGCTTATTAGCAAAAATAGGTAACACTAGTGTCCTACTCTTGTGTAGTTGTTTGTAAGTCCTCTAGAGCTATTCATGTTATGTTGTACATCTTTGTGTTCCTTGCTTTTTGTTGTAATCCCATGGATGTGAGTAGTGACTTTGTATTTCTTTACCTATTTCTTTGGTGAATGTGGGCTATATGTTTATCTTCTAGCATGGGGGTGTGCCTTCGAGTTCCACATGGTTGGGTGGTAGTTGCCTACTTCCATCAGATATTTTGGCCTTGTTGATTGCATGGGTTAGCTTTTCTTCTCACTCAAGATGTTTCTCTTGGATATAGTTTACTATGAAGTTCAATGGTAGATTCATACATTCTTTATATTGTTGCTATATTATATGGATATCAAATGTAATTGTAATTTTAGACACACCTACAAGGCGGATGATGTAAACAATGACATAATTATGATGTAATATAAGTAAAATAATTGTAGGATTTATGATGGTTAGTTTTAATGATGCTATTGTATAAACTATACATAGTATATGTGTTAGTCATTTATTATTCAAAAGAATAATATGAACATTTGGATTTGGGTGCTAAAAAGAAACTAGACATAAAGATTAAATGAATGCAATTAGTTTCTTATCACAGTGAAATTGAATGGAAATGAACCTTTCAAAATATGTTAACTTGATTATTAATATTCATTTCATAATGAATGGTTACATTGGTAGATATGTTAGATATACCTTCCTTGCATTCTTCCATGAGTTGTTAAGTAACAATGTTAAGGGGCCTTAGAGGATGGTTTGGTTTTTTTCTTCTTGCTTGTGCTTTTGTGTTCATAATATTTTCTTTAATAGAGCATGTCATTAGAATACACTATATATATATATATATATATATATTTATGTATATATTTTTCTTCTTTATTGAGTTTTTGATTAAGTAAAAACAGGTTTTAAGGGACCCAAAACCCGATCACATTCGAAAGATAGCCAAGAAGGAAACAAAACAAGACAGCTGCAAAAGACCAACACAAAAACCAACAACAAAGAAAAAGACAGTAAGAGGGCAGCAAGAAATTGGCCCCAAGCCCAACATTACAATGCATTACAATTTCAAATTTATCACTCTGAGCAACTTTATATTCGGCCTTCATCTCTTCTTCCTCATCATCACTATCTATAGTCACCAGTTCAATATCCTTCTTCTCTGGAACTCTTTTTCCTTTTTTTTGAACATTAGAACAAGAGGTAAATGCCTCTCCAAATAGTCTTCTATATTTCTTTCCTTTCTTCTCTGGCTTCATCATTTCAAACCTTCCAAGAATCTCTTTGCTTGATCCAAATCTCTCTATATTTTAATCCTTTGGCATCTTTAGAAGTTTTTCTACTAGCCTCATACATTCATCTTCTGAAACTTCATAGGGTAACAGGGTTATCTAAGAAACTCACAAAACCATAGCTTCTAAAAAGCAATTATCTTTATCTACCAAAAACACAATGTCATTCTCATGCCAATCTAAAATCTTAGGAGGAATCTAGTTCCTTAAAATCAACACACCTCTAAGCTTTTCAAATAAATTTCTACACATTTTCAAGGTGTCATCCAATCCATCTAAGTAATTATTAATCTGACATCCAACATTCATATTGCCTCTCAATGCAACATTCTCAGCACTGGGCAAAGAATTCAAAAAATAGAAAGATAAACAAACAATTAGATAACCATACCAGAATGGATACATATCACACTTTGTCATCTTGCGATTGTCGAATAACTACCACCTCAGAATATCACATAGATCATATTCAACATTTTCTCTAACCATCTTGTAAGCCACTTATATTCCAATAGATGCACAAGAACCTTCTCTATTCCTATAATAAACTTTATATCTCCATTGTTGCATACTTAACACCCACATCTCTAATAGAATGAATTATTAATGCCCTTCCATTTTAAATCACTCGGGTCAATCGATTTACTTCAACATTCTTTACAAATTTCAATATTGGCAGTTCTCTTGTCGCACATAACCTTGTCGCAACCAACAAAACTTACTTCAAAATCAAGTATGGTTTATCAAGCCAATTATATTTGTAGCATCGGAATTAGGAATCATCAAAGCAATAGAAACATATTCATTGTTATTAGCTCAATCACAAACACACATTGCAATGATCTAATCCTAAGCACACTCAATAGAGACATAAAAACAAAGCATTCAAAAGAAAAGATCATGCAAACGAGATGACGATTTGGATGCTTCTTCCATGTGGCTCCATTGTTCTTCTTTCCTCTTCAATTGGATTTGTGGATCTCACCTACAAGTGCACATACAATTGAAAGCAAGATTGACATTGATAAAAAGCTCAAGAGTACTAGAAGCATAAGTTCGATAGTCTGATAGGGATTCGGGGCCAGGGATTGATTGAAGAAAATCATCCAATTTATAGAGAAATTGGAGAAAAGACAAGATTAGCATGACATTGATATTTTGGCAATTGATTTCGAAAATGGCACAATTGAGTCGAAAGAGGAAGGTTATGACACCTTCTATGTCATGAATTATGACATATTTCCAATGCAATGGTTAGAGGACTAAAAGCCCTATGACATCTTGCTATGCCAAGAGTATGACGCATGAAGCACAAAAATAGGGATCACTAAAGACAAGTTAATTAGGTGAAAATTAGGAATTAGGAAATAATGAAATTAGAAAATAGGTAAATTAATTAATAATGTTTCATTTATTAATTAATTCACAAAGAGGAATAATTAGCCAATTAAATGAACATTTAATTGTAATGAGAAGACTTAGGATAAATAAATAAATTATTTAACCTAGAGGAAGAAATGACAAACAAGATTAAATGAATAAATCATAAAACCTTGGAAGATGAATTAGAAATGCAAGGATGACAATTAGGTCTTGACAAAGGATAGTTGATATCGATTCGATCATGATTTTGAATTGATAAATGAATAGTGTTGATAAATGATTTGATTGAGGTTGGTTGACAAAAATCAATGACAAATTGACCAAATTGACATGATTGAAAAGGACAAGGATCGATGACGAATCGATCGCAATATGACAAGATTGACAAGGACAAAGATCGACCAAAATCATGATTGAAGATTGTTGTCGACAAGACCAAATTTGAAAGCGAGACAGATGAAGAATACAGAAGAATGACTCAATGCTCACAAATGATAAAGATCAAGTGCGAATCATAGGAGAAATGTTAATGCGACGCAAAAACCTAAAATGAGGCAATGTGCAAATGTTAAAGTATGACTCCGCAAGCGTTGACCATTTTTAGGTGTCTACAATATTAATCATGGATTTTGCTAATTCATTCATCTTCAAACATTGAAAAACAATTTCATGTATCCAAAGCCTTGTTTCCTAGGCTACCAAATTAATTCTTCAACCTCTATGAACTATCAGCCAAATTATTCTACTTGAAAGCCTTAATGTTCCCATGACCAT
Organism: Cryptomeria japonica; assembly: GCF_030272615.1. Classification (NCBI taxonomy): domain Eukaryota; kingdom Viridiplantae; phylum Streptophyta; class Pinopsida; order Cupressales; family Cupressaceae; genus Cryptomeria; species Cryptomeria japonica. The sequence continues at coordinate 131,298,442 of NC_081410.1, read as the reverse complement.
ACTCTTCTAAAACAACATGAATATACTGAAAAACATCTTCTTTATGAATAACATGATCATCAACTCCATAAAAAGATCCAATTGAATCTATATCCAATGGAATGAAATGTTTCAACTCATACTCAGATCTGGGTTTATCATTGATACTTACAATTTTTGTCATTTCACCAAATCACTGCTTTGCATTCCCTTTTTACACACTTTCTCTTGAATTTACTTTGCTCTCCTTTTATTTCCAAATCACAAGAGCACAAATGATTGTAACCAAAATAAATAATTGCAAATTAGGTTTTCAAAAAGTTGATACACTATTTGTTGAACCTCTAAAAATTACATCCAGACAAGAAGATAAGATCAAAACCTTCAGAAAAACATCACACACATCTACCATGCTGAGAGGAAACCCAACATCAAACCAAGAGGGGGTCAAAATATGTATTCATTGAAGCAATCCTCTTAGACCCAGTGTAGGGAAAAAAGTGAGACTAAGTATGGAAACCCTAATCCCACTCTCATACATACTCATGAAATACGAAAGAGCCTAGGGAGGCAACACACTTTGGCTACTTCTTGTGAGGAAGAGAGCCAAGGATTACCTCTTAGGGTTCCTATTCCCTTGATGCAAATGAGAGAGATAAATGATTCAAGATGCAATATAACCTAAAGTAAGCAAACCGTAATATGGAAATGCAGAACAAAAAACAACCGATAAAATGTTGAAAAGTACATATTAGGAAGCAAAATCAAAGGTGCACCTGTATCTAAAATCTGAGCCAAAATTTCTAAGACCAGGGTGCCACACCACTATCCTGATTCTGCAAGTTTGAAGTTGCAACTGACAAGATGGGATCTGTAAACTATTGTACTATCAAATCCTTCTAAAAAATAGATAGGACTAGGGTGCCATGCTCCTGTCCTAGGGGTTTCTGATGAATTTTTCCCTCTAAAATAGTCCCATGTGCTCTGTCGGTCCTGAAACTTCCAGCGATGCTCAGATCTGAACCTATACCTGTAGCTGAAAATAGGGTTTTGCCTTAGTCAAACCCCTATTTTGGTGATTTCCACCTCAACAAATAGCCAATAATTTACTGAAAATGTGTGTACTAGAACCTTGTGTGTGCAAGATCCTAAAATGAAAGCAAACAATCTAGAGAGACCCTAAAGAGTAAACCCTAATTGCTTATAATTGACAAAGTAAATGATCTAAATCCATGATGAAAAGTGATCTAAACCGTGGATATGAATCAAACTGAATCTCATACAAAGATATGAAAACAACATAAAACCATACCCAACCTCAAGGGAGAGGTACTGACCAATCTTCAGTCGATGATCTCCTATTGTTCTCCTACATCTTCCAAAGCCCCTAATTGATGAAATGATGCTTGATGAATGTTTGATGGATGAATGTTGAATGTTGTTGAAGACTTCAAAGATCTACTCTTTCGTTGCAAAGAAGTCTCTTAATGCTCCAAAAACCTGCTCTTAGATTCTTAGAAGAAGACCCCTTCAAATGAAGAAAGAGAGCTCTTAAGTATGAAACCCTAGATCTTAATTTCATGTTTAGGCCGACCTAGGATTTGAATTTATTGCCAATATTTTGGGATTAAGCATTATTAAATCATAGGATTATGCTCCTAAAATATCAGGAAAAAAGTCAAGGACCATGTGCACTTTGCACATGGTTTGACCAAATTTTCACCAAATTTTTGGGATTGTTAGATATGATGATATTAGAGCGAATCCCAAAGTTACAGTTGATTTCAAGGTGTTTAGATATGCAAAATCGAGACTTAAAGGTCAAAATAGGACATAATTAGGGTTTGTGATTTAATGATTTATTAGAGGAATAAAATGAAAAGGGGCACACTTATGATAAAGGGCCCAACTTTATAACATGTAAAGTGATGGAACACGAATTTAGATTTAATTAAATTAATTAATTCAATGCTTAAAAAGATTAGAAATGTAAGATGTAAAACACACTAAAGTGGGTGCTAAACCGAGTGTGAAATTGTACCACCCTAGAAAGGGTGTAAAATTTATGACACTACATTTAGCCTCCACTTTAGCGGTCATATGACACTACGTGCATATGCAACCTAAAGTATAGAAAAATAAACATCATTTGAAAAAGGATATATCCATAAGTTGTCGGACGAAGCCCTCGGTGGTATCTGCAGTACACAGTTAGGAACCACACCCTACAAAACCACATTTTAGATCAAAAAATTACCTAATGCATACTAAGGAAGGTAATGAAATTCATGGGTAGCTATATGCCCCCCTATTTCAACTTTCTTATTAGTGAGGCAAAATAGGGTATCATGTTTACCACAACAAATTTTTATGAAGATATTGATGAAAAAAGTTCACAACAAGGCATGATTGTACATCCAATCTCTTTATGGAACCAATGCAGAGCAAGAAGGAGAATTCACGATTCCAATGCCATTAACGATGCAAAAAATGGATCTCTCTAGCTCAAGATATGATATATTGAAGGAAAAGTGCATAAATTAGGGTTTTAACTTAAAATCATAAAACAAAAAAAGTGCATAACACATAAATATGAAAGTGACAGCCTTGTTTGTCACTTTTTGACTTTTTGGCACTATTCACTACAAAGGAGCCCACTTATTACTCATCATTCCTCAACTCCGACCTGAGAGACCTACGCGGATGGAGATCATGAGTAGATCCATACTCGCGACTGACCATTAGACAAGGTCAGTTAACTACCTGTTGAGTCATTGTTGACTTATTTTGATTGCATTGATTTTTGTTCTTGATGATTTCATCGCAGAGATCATGCTTGTGCTCCCTGTTTGGGCAGCATGGTCTCTTAGGGCGCCTTGGTCCTCCAAGGGCACTCTGGTCCTTCCAGGGTGCCCTAGTCCCAGAAGTATGCCCTGGTCCAATCAGGGTGCCCTGGTCCAATCATGGCACCCTGGTCCATGTTCAGAATGACCAAGGGGTTCATGTGATAAGGTGATTGATGTGCAAAATAGATAGAATGAAGTTTTGATTCAATGATAATTATTGATGGTCGATTACTGATAAATGCATTGATTTCGCTCTGCAAATTATCCCATACATCCGTGAGCATACTACCAATGACACCTTCCAGAGCCTTCAGAGTCATATTTTGAGGCTCACACCGAAGGATATAGAGTTGTTTCACGTCGTAGGTTTGTGGTACACAATGACTATGCCCTCCATCAAGTTTCATCCTGTGATGCTGATGGCATTGATGGAGAGGTGGGATGCAGATACCTCGACATTCCTTCTACCTATGGGGGAGATGATGGTTACCCTTGAGGAAGTATACCATATTTTGCACCTTCCTATCAAGGGAGAGACCGTTAGATATCAAGTCGATCGCTCCGCTACCAAGTACATGAGGGAGCAGGTCTACTGCATAGGGAGAGTGTTGCTCGGTGAGATGAGGGGCCACATAATGGTTAGTTGGATCCTACATCCTATCAGGGAGGTTCCACTAGTAAGGTGGCTTATGATTGCTACCATTGCATTAGCCATGTGCCCTAATTGGCACGACACCCACATGCATGGAGGTCTCACCTACACGACTAGGGCCATGGAGAGACATCAAAGAGTATACTCTTGGGGTCAAATAATGCTTGCACATCTCTATCATGACCTTGGAGTGTATGTATTTGGATAGGGATACAGTCTGATGACTTGCACACTACTACAGGTGTGGATGTTTGAGCATATCATGTGTACCAGGCCTGCTTGAGTCCCTATGGACTTAGTTCCGGATCAACCTAGGGTATTTGCGTATCCTCTTACCCATGAGTGGTGGTTTGGGGATCTAATGCGTTGGAGATTGAGCCTTGATAGATTGACAGTGAACATGATCAGATGGAGACCCTACCTCAGGATGTATATGTGGCCAGGGATACACAGATAGTTATTTTGCATGTAGAGGAACCGTCTACTAGAGGGACGATATAGTCACATAGTCATTCCCTTCTACTTTGACCTAGTTTGGCACCAATTTGGGGTCGAGTAGTGTGTTCCTATTGATGTTCTTGTCTACATCCAACACTCACATGTGACTCCTAGGTTGGGAGCTATTCCTAGGCCTACGGGCAATGAGATTGACATCACAGATTCAAATGGATCGGATTGGGATATTGAGATGGATTATAGAGATGATGTGGGTGCACACATGCGGTACATCACATGGTGGGGGAGGGCATACCCTAGAGGATATCCCAGGCCATTGAGATATAGAGGTGAGGAGGAGGGACCTGATACATCTGAGGAGGGCACAAATGATCACACTGATGATGCAAGACAACAAGAGGCGGGCGGTGATGGAGATGATCCTGATATAGGAGAGGGAGATCAGGATAGAGATGATGAGGAGGATGGATACGAGGATGAGGAGGATGAGGAGGATGAGTCAGATGCATTTCCTCATCACTCCGGGGATGACACCATAGAATTTGATCCACTGAGCCTCCCATCACAGGAAGATAAGGACCCTATAAGGGGTCCTAATTATAGTCCCCATCAACCCATGCCTACTGTACAAAGATAGTATGATTGTGGAGAGCCTAGTGGGTCCTAGTCTCTGGTGGTTCCTTTCCATAACCCCTAGTGGCTTGAGGGAGATCCAGGTAAGGTGCTTTATGATTTTTTAATTTATGCATCTTATTTGTTTAGATTTGATGAAATATAATGTTACTGATGAAAACTTCTCTCTCTTCGTAGTTGGCATCCAAAAGTGGCATTCCCTTATCTAGCATGAAGTAGAAGACCTCACCATGTCTACACACATTCCCAGTTCCTTGCAGATAGCACATAGATCATAGGGAAGAGCAGGACAACACAATGACCTATTCACCCCCATTTGGATGGAGATGGAGGCCTGGCAAGAGACAAAGAGATCTTTGCGAGAGAGATTACAACAGACAAAGCGTGATCTAGTAGCATCTCAAATAGAGGCAACCACATACCATGAGATTATGATGGAGAGGGATCACGGGAGCTCCTCGTGGAGTCACTCATAATCCATATCATGATACACACCCATGGGACCACCCCCATGTCCAAATCAGGAGGAGACATCTAGTCACTATCCTCCAACTGCTAGTCCTAGGAATAGGAGACGACTTTGCTTTATTATGAAACATTTTGTTGATGTATATGTTATGACACTCATGGGTATGTATTTATTTATGCTCATGTTATATCTCAAACATGTTATTTTAATACTTAAACAATGTTTGCATTGCTTTAGATTAAAAGTAACACATTTGGTGGTGAACATGTATGTCTTATTTAATTTCCATTTGATTGATTTCTCAATGCTTCATGATTAAATTGATACATGTGTGCTTTTAATTAAATAGCTAAGTATTTAATTAAATGCTACTTTGATGATGTATAAGAGAAATCTGTTAAGCTTAAGAACTATATGACTAATGTGATTTAATTAACTCTAATTAAACACAACATGATATAATTGTACTTAATACATAAGAAATTGTATAACATGATAGCACATATAAATGTAAATCTATTATAATTTACATAAATGAATCCAAGACAAACAACATAGTGAAGGAACATGCTTGTCAAGAACGAAGTAATGTAGACTAAATAATAAAATATCATTTAATCCTACATAATTTAATAAAGATATGCTAACACATTATGCAATTTTTGAAGAAAAAAAAGGTTACAAGAAGAACGAGAAGATAAACTATGAAGAAAGAGAAATAGAGAGAGAGAAAAAAGCTAGGCATAGTATCTACGAAGGTGCATAGCATTTATTGGTTCCTTGAGAGGTTCACCTTCCACATCTACTATCTTGTAACCAACCGATCCATATACTTTGATAACAATGTATGGTCAAAGCCAATTAGGGCTTAATTTTCCTTTCTGCTCAGTTAAGGCATTCACGTTACGCTAATTTTCATACAACACTAGATCGTCCATTGGAACGTTGAATGAATTTATCATTATAGCTCAGTTGTAAAGTTTTATGATAGGCTTGAATATGATTGAGAGTGTTTATACGTCGTTTATCAAGCATCTCAAGTTGTTGAAGTCTTTTTTCACTATAGGAATTGTCATCCACTATACCTTTAAGAGAAACTCTCAAAGAGGGGATCTCTAACTCCAAAGGCATAATATCATCAACACCATAAACAAGATTATAAGGAGTATTACCTATAGCAACACATACACTCATCTGATAGGCCCAAAGAACGTAGGTTAATTTAGTATGCCAATCCTTACCATGCTTGTTTACAGTATTTTGAAGAATCTGTTCAATTATCCTATTCGAAGACTTGACTTGACCATTTGATTGAGGATAGTAGGGTGTAGAAAATTTATGTTGAATATGATATTTCTTGAGAAACTTATTCACATCCTTATATTTAAATGTCGTTCCATTATCCAAAACTAAGGCAAAAGGTATTCCAAATTGGGAAATAATGTTTTCTAAGATGAATTGACAAATTACCTTAGCGGTAGTGGGTCAAAGAGGAACTGCCTCCACCCACTTTGTAAAGTAATCAGTTGTAGTTATGATGAAACTATGTCCTTGAGATGAGGAGGCATATATTTTACCTACGAGATCTAAACCCCATGTAGAAAAGGGCCAAGATGCTACTTGAGATCGAAGTTCTTGGGCAGGGGCATGGATCAAATTGCTATGCTGCTGACACTAATGATATTTTTTAACAAAGGCAAAGGAATCCTTTTCCATGGTCTGCCAATAATATCCCATTTAGAGCAATCTCTGAACCAAGGATCTACCCCCAAAATTCCCCCCGCAAACACTTGAATGTGCTTCCTCAAGGGCAACCATGGTTTCATCTTTGTTAAGACACCAAAGGAGGAGACCATTATAACCCCTCCTATAAAGAACATTAGAAAGGATAATTTATCTAGTGGCCAAAATGCAAATCCTAGCCCTAGTATTCTTATTTGTAGAGTCGGGAAAGGTACCATCACTCAAATATCTTACAATATGCGAGTACCATTTATCAGAATCTATAATACAACAATACACCACATCACTAGGATTATAAGCAATATCCAAGGTAGTGAGGTTATGAATAGTAAATTTAAGATCTACCAAGGGGTCCTCTAAAGACACAAGAGAGGCTACACATGCCATCACATCAACATGTTTTCAAGGAACAAGTTCCATGGTATAAGAATTGAACTTTTGCAACAAGGATAGAGCGAGATCTCTATATTGTTATAATTTGTCTTTCTTAGCTCGATAAAATCTTGTCACTTGTCTTATGATTGGTTGAGAATCTTCATAGATATGTAGATGTTTTACATTTAATGCCAAGGTTGCTTTAATTCCAGCTATAAGAGCCTCATATTCAGCAATGTTGTTGGTATATAAGAAATTGAGACGATATGATAAAAGGATAGGCTTCTTTTTAGGAGAAATTAAGACCACCCCCCCTGCCCCCGATCCTGTACTACACCTAGAGCCATAAAAAATATAATTCTCAAATCTCATCAATATCAATAGAGAAAATGCATTCATCAGGAAAAGACTCCGGGTTGGGTAGGGAGAAGGGTGAAGGAGCCTCAACTAAGTGGTGAGTCAACGCTTGACCCTTTATTGCCTTTTGTGAGACAAACTTATGGTCAAACTCGGTCAACATCATAACCCACTTAGTTGAGCGTCTTGAAAGGTCAAATTTAGAGAAAAGATGCTTGAGAGGATCAAATTAATGATAACATGGACTTTAGCATTGAAGAGGTAATGCCTTAACTTTTGAGTTGCAAAGACTAAATCAAGGCATTGTATTTCTATCATAGAATATCAAACTTTGTAATCGAGTAAGGTACGACTTATATAATAGACCAGACATTCTCTACCATCCTTATCATGTTGTTCCAATAAGGCTGCAAGAGCATGAAGGGAAACAACTATGTATAGAAAAAGGGTTTAGAAGGGTCAGCGGGTTGAAGAATAGGAGGATTGGCCAAATAAGTTTTTTAGGTCTTCAAATGCTTGATGACAATCCACATTCCATTGAGAGGTAATATTCTTTTTAAGCAACTAAGTAAAAGGAAAGGTATGATCCGCTAGTTGAGAAACAAACCTACGAATAGCTTGAATATTTCCTTGAAAAAATTTTAGTTGGGAGAAATTTTTAGGAGGTGGCATGATAACAATGGCATCTATCTTCTTTGTATCCACCTTAATTCCACAATGCAAAACTATGAACCCTAATAGTTTTCCACTATCCACACCAAAAGCATATTTTCGGGGATTCAAGTGCATGTTATACTTACAAATTCTCTCAAAGATTTGATGAAGGATCTTAACATGATCTATGCAAAGAACTGATTTAGCTAGGATGTCATCAATGTAATCTTCTAAGGTCTTATGAATATAGTCATGGAAGATGAGATTAATAGCACGCTAATAGGTTGCGCCTGCGTTTTTCAATCCAAAAGGCATCATAACCCAACAAAACGTGCCCCAAGGGGCGGTGAAAGCATTTTTATATTGATCCTGAGGATTAATGAAGATTTGATTATATCCAGAGAAACCATCCATGAAGGATAATAAAGCATGACCTGCTACATAATCCACTATCATACCAAAATTTGGAAGGGAAAAATCATCCTTTAAAGAAGCTTTGTTTAGATCATGAAAATTTGTAAACATCCTAATCTTATTATCAGACTTAACCACAACCACAATGTTTGAAATCCATGGGGAATAATCGATAGGATGAATTAATCCAGCATCCAACAACTTTTCAATCTCAGCTTTAACAAGTAATGCCATTTTAGGGTGAATCTTTCGAATCTTTTGCTTCACAGGTTTAACATCAGGAATTAGGACAATGTTATGAGTGACAATATTAGGATCTATGCTAGGCATGTCAAAGTACATCCAAGAAAAGATTTCAAGGAATTCATGTAATAATTCAGAATATTGTTTTTTCTCTTCTTCGTCAAGACATTTCCCCATCTTAAAGATTTTATCTTCAACACAAGGATCCATCTTGATATCAATAGTGTCACTTATTAGGAGATTGCTTTGTTGAGGAGCGTCTTTTAACTGAGGCAACTCTTTAACTATCTCATCATTACTCCTTTCTTTCCCAAAGTAAGCTTCCACATTTAGACAATAGGGAAAGCCACAATTATGGTGATAATGAGGAAGGTTGTCATAAGCTCCTAATAATTTGGCTAAGAAATCACTAGTAAGAAAAACATCCAAAGTGAAAACATTAGAAGAATCACGATCAATATTACTGTGGATTTTTTATTGGGATAGAAGCAGAAATGACATTAACACTAATAAATGGTCTCTTAGAGGCTTTAGTACGCTTAAAAGGATCATAGCCAAGCCCAAATGTCATATTGTGAAAATTGTTTTCCAAGGGAACCTTTATCCCTTGTTCTTGAGCTCCACATCCTTTACCATTAAATCCACACCTAGCTAGGATGTGAAAACCATGACCATAAAGGTTAGCCATTTCCGAGAGAGAAGGAGGATTTTCATAAAGTGAAGGGTCAAAGTCCTCTAGGTTAGAAACTAAGGGAGATGAAGCCTCAGAAGCCGCTACAAAGTTATTACTTAATGGCCTAGACAAAGTGGATCACTTTTTAGCTTCTTCTTCTTCTTCCTTCTTTTTGACCTTAGGTTCTCGAGGGGGAATTTTATATTCCCCTATGAAGGTCGGATTAAAATATAGGGATCCCCAATCATCTTCTGCAAGAACCTTTTAGGAGAGAAAGCATCCTCAATAGTAGAGCCAGGCTAAGAATATTCTTCCTCAAGAACCTTAGGTCCACTTGAGGAAGCATTGGGAAGTGATTCAGATGTGGGAGTAGAAGATTTAGAGGAGTCATCTAAGACAGTTGGGGAAGAACTAGTTGAAGAGGACTTGGAAGTTGATGTATGCAGACAAGCCTAGAGATTTGTATCACCTAGAAAGGTATATGTTTTATTGTTGTAAATGAACTTCACCTGCCTATGTAATGTAGAGGGGACAACTTGCATGCTCTGAATCCAAGGTCTCCCTAGTAACAAGTTGTATGTTAATTCTCTAGACATGACATGGATGGGTGTGTGTAAAGTAACATGACCTACCTTAAAAGGAAAGGTGATGAAGCCTAATGAAGATTTAGCAACATTATCAAAGCCTCATATAGTAAGAAAATTGGGCTTAATAAGATATGTATCGACATTGTTCTTATGCAACAAGTTAATACTACAAACATTAAGGCTAAAACCATTGTCCACTAATGTTTATCTTATTGCACTATCATTTATAATAACCAAAATCATTAAGGGATCATATTGATGTTGAATTTCACTAGTGGGTAGCTCATCTTGTGTAAACACAATTTGAGCCTTAGGAGTTGTGATAGAGGTAATCAAGGAAGCCATATTATTGGATGTCACTATGGGTGGGACATTCAATGTTTTTAAGGCATCTTTTAGCATTCCATGATGAGTTGAAGAATTTTGAATCAAGTCCCAAAGGGATATCTTGGTAGGAGTAGCTTTAATTAGTTCAACAAGATCATATTCCTTACCAAGAGTTTGTGAAATGCGAGGTTCTTGAGGAAGGATAGGTTGAGGATCAAGAAGAGAGGTTGGGATAATCAGAGGAGGATTAGGTTGCCTATTGTTTCTTGTATTATAGATATGGGCAACTGCATTATAACTCTCTTTAGTTAGTTGTTTAGCATAGTTTGTTTGGAGTGCTAAAGGAATCATGACTATATCAACCTTGAACAGTAAAAATAGGTTGACTAGGGAGAGATGAAGTTGAGGAAGGATAAGCACCTTGTACCACAAAAAGAGGCTTACTATGTTCATTCACATTGATCATGTTGATTAACCTTTTAGATGTATTGTTTTTGTTTGAAGGTTTAGGCAAAGACATAAAGTCATCAAGGACATCATCCAATAAAGCATGGTCATAGTGATTGAAAGGCTTATCTTTGGACTCAAAAGGAGACATAACCTCATAAAGGGAATTGGGATGATGAACCATGTTATTCAATTCAGTGGAGGAGTTGATAGGAATGTACCCATGGGAGGAGGTATTCAACTTATCTTTCTCATCACCACGAAATGGCATAGTAACAAGGTTGACTAGTTTTTGGCAAAACAAGGGTTTAGAAGGCTTAGGGTTCAAAAAATCATCTAGAGCTTCATCTAATTCATCCTTACTAAACTCATAATCAACATAATTGCATACATCATCAAAAGGATGAACGTCTTGTAAATAAATATCTAACATTTTGAAATGGAATTTGAATGAAATTTGAACACACACTGCAAGGAAAATGAAAGAAATCTCCTTTTTTCTTATGTTTTGATAGAAAATTAAATACAATAGATATAGATCTAACAATGCAATGCAATGAAAATGAAATTGGATTCATGTTGGGTTCACCAAAGATGTGTAGGGGAAAAAGTGGGACTAAGTGTGGAAACCCTAATCCCACTCTCATACACACTCACAAAATACGAAAGAGCCTAGGGAGGCAACACACTTCAGCTACTTCTTGTGGGGAAGAGAGACTCAAGGATTACCTCTTAGGGTTCCTATTCCCTTGCTGTAAATGAGAGAGAAATGATTCAAGATGCAATTTAACCTAAAGCATGCAAACCCTAATTTGGAAATGCATAACAGAAAACAACTGATAAACTGCTGAAAAGTACACATTAGGAAGAAAATAAGAGGTGCACCTATATCGGAAATATGAGCAAAAATGTCCGAGACTAGGGTGTCATGCCACTATCTTGATTCTGCAAGTTTGAAGCTGCAACTAACATGATGGGATCTGGGATCTATAAACTTTTTGACTGTCAAATCTTGCTGAAAATAGGTAAGACCAGGGCACCATGCCCCTATCCCAGAGGTTTTTGATGACTATTTTCTTGCAAAATAGTCCATGTGTTCTCTGTTAGTCCTGAAACTTCTAGTGACGCTCGGATTCGAACCTGTACCTGTAGGTGAAAAATAGGGTTTCAGGTGGCTATGTAGGGTTTGTCTTAGTCAAACCCCTATTTTGGCAATTTCCACCTCAACAAATAGCCAATAATGTATTGAAAATGTGTGTACTAGAACCTTGTGTGTGTGCAAGATCCTAAAATGAAAGAAAACAATCTAGAGAAACCCTAAAGAGTAAACCCTAATTGCTTATAATTGATAAAGTAAATGCTCTAAATCCATGATGTAAAGTGATCTGAAGCGTGGATATGAATCAAAATGAAGCTCATACAAAGATATGAAATCAACATGAAACCATACCCAACCTCAAGGGAGAGGTACCGGCCAATCTTCAGTCGATGATCTCCTATTGTTCTCCTACATCTTCCAAAGCCCCCAATTGATGAAATGATGCTTGATGAATGTTTGATGGATGGATGTTGAATATTGTTGAAAACTTCAAAGATCTACTCTTTCATTGCAAATAAGGCTCTTAATGCTCCAAAAACCTTCTCTTAGATTCTTAGAAGAAGACCCCTTCAAATGAAGAAAGAGAGCTCTTAAGTATGAAACCCTAGATCTTAATTTTTTGTTTAGGCCGACCTAGGATTTGAATTTAATGCCAATATTTTGGGATTAATCATTATTATATCATAGGATTATGCTCCTAAAATTTCAGGAAAAAAGTCGAGGACCATGTGCACTTTGCACATGGTCCGACCAACTTTTCACCAAATTTTTGGGGTCGTTAGATATGATGATATTAGAACGAATCCCAAAGTTATAGCTGATTTCAAGGTGTTTTTTTTAATGCGTAATCGAGCCTTAAAGGTCAAAATAAGACATAATTAGGGTTTGTGATTTAATGACTTATTGAAGGAATAAAATGAAAAGGGCACACTTAGGGTAAAGGGCCCAACTTTATAACATGTGAAGTGGTGGAACATGAATTTAGATTTAATTAAATTAATTAATTAAATGCTTAAAAAAGAGTAGAAATGTAAGATGTAAAACACACTAAAGTGGGTGCTAAACCAAGTGTGAAGTTGTACCACCCTCGCAAGGGTGTACAATTTACGACACTACCGACCCTATTGTCTAAGTCAATTAGCGGAAGGAGAAACTAAACCCACAATGGATGTTGAACCACCTTCAACATTTCCTTCAGTCTTCTCTTCTGATTTCTTTACTCGCAACTTCTTTCCTTCCCATTAGAGTCTACCACATTCTCTGGACTAACATTCTTTCCTTTACTTCTTTTACAAAAAAATGCAATATGCCCAACAATATCACAATAATTGCATAACAGACCACCCTGCATCATACTCCCAGTTACATTTCCTCTGAGATTCCTATGTGTCCTGTATTTGACAGCTTTGTGTCCATATCCATTGCAAACATAGCAACATCCATTGAAAGACCTGACACTATTGTTCATATTCATTCTACTTCTACATTCACTAGCCTTGTGTCCAAACTTATTGCAATAATGACAATTTCCTTTGAAGGAGTAAATTCCTTATTTGATTTTTGCATTCACTTGCTTTGTGCCCTATTGGATTACATGAAAAACAGTTTCCTTTGGAAGATAAGTACTTGGAAGAAGCATGAGGAGATCTCCATTCCATCACAAGCTTTTGAAATTTTTTACTACGCATGAAAATCTTCTTATCCTCAGTAGCATTCTTCATTCCTTGGTCTTTTCCTTCATTGATCTTCGAACATTCACACAATTCTTCAAAATTTTGAAACCATAAGATAAATTCCCCTATCTATCTTCTACCTTTCAGACTTAAGCCAATACTAATAAAATATTTAACATCTTTAAGTTCCTTTTTTCAGATTTGTCACTTATTTTATTTTCAAACATTCGTTAGTCTTCTCATCAAGCTTTGTTTCATATTCATCAATTGATTTATTTCCTTTTTCCACTAAACCTCTTAAGAAATTAATATTCTCAACTGTCTTCTTACACTTATCTTTGCACTCATCCAGATCAACCAACATAAATCTTATTTCTCCTTCCATATCAAGAACTCCTTTAACATCATCCCAATCACCTTGATCTAAAGCATCCATATCATTCAACTCTTCTTCAAACTTAATGTTCAAAAATTTGGATCTACTTCAAGTGGTCAAGCTTACTTAAGAGGAACCTTGCTTTGATACCAATTGTTGAACACATATTGGATGCTAAGAGGGGTGAGTGAATCAACATAAAATTTAATTACAAACTTCATTCTTGCATTAACCAAATCATTCAAGATAAATTAAGACATAATAGAACATTCATATCAATCACGCATGAACATCAGAATTTATACATGGAAAACACAAACTAGGAAAAACCATGGTGAGTGCAAACTCACAGAATCAATCCACTATATAAAAATGTTTTACAAAAGAGATATCTCATTGCTTTGGACTTGTAGACCAAGGATAGCTGCTTTTGGAGAGAGATACAAAATAGGATTTGCAAGCTTGAAGCTAATTCCAATAGTGCAAGATACAAATTTACAACTTTCAAGAAAATAACTGTACGAATAAAACATGGGGGTTTCACTAGCTAAGCAATATTATATCACATGCATTCATATTGGGGGTTTTGGATATTAGAGTTGTTGGAATGTGTTGTTATCATTGATGTAAACATATTCTTGCGTTGCAAAGAATTGGTTTGTTGCAAAGAGTTGTTTTGGTGATCTGTTGTAGATGTACTGATGCGGATCAATGGGTTTTGAGATACTTATCTCTAGTTGATTTGGTATGAGTTTCATGATTCTATGTGGTGATTTGATCAATTTATGTGATGCGATGTGATGGCTGGTTTTTCTATTGGCTTTGTATTGCAGAGTCGTGATTTTTGGATTGTATTGCTCTGGAATTGATTCTTGATGTTGTGCGGATTTTGGAGAGTGTTTGGGATGTTCATGTGTGTCCTTTGATCAGGTGGTTCATGATTTGGAACTTCACAAGCGTATCTTTCAATTTTTCAGTTGGTGCTCTTGAACTCTGGTGGTGAAATAATGTTGATTCTTGTTATACGAGTTGTTGTGGTGATTGTGGTGGAATTCACATTTCTCTTTGATATTCTTTGATTATGTTCTATATGTTTTGGCGGTCTGCATAGATCGTGGTGCACGTTATTGAAGATTTTATTGGTTTGGTGGTATTCTTCATGTTATGTGACATATTTGGTGGTTTAGTGTGTTGCGGATGATCTTCGCGAATTATTTGGTGGTGTTGCATGTTCAAGGATTTTATTTGGGTCCATTCCATGTCCTTGTTGACATTGTATTGGTTTGGTTATAGATTTATGTATCATGTGATGTAAAATTGAATTGTTGTTTTGGCGCGTTCGGAGATGGAATCTCTTGGGAAACAACGAAACACTTAGAAGAGTGTTCTAAGGGTTTGACTTTGTATCAGATCAAGTTGTTGTGATGAGTTACGATCAATCAACAATTGATATTATTTTGTAAAATGTTGTAATGATCTATATGATGATTTGATATGATCCTTGATGATATGTATTATAAAATCTTGATGTATCTAGGGTTTTAGTTGTCGACCTAGTTGTAAAAGTTATTTATGTTGGTATAGATGATGTTTGTTGTGTCAGTGGTTTTTGAGAAGAGTGTGAATTCGAACCAAAGTATGAGAGATCTACCAAAGTGTTGCATCTATGGAGCATAATTGGATCTAATCAAGCAAGCAGTTGAGTGCTATACCTAGATCATTCATTGTTATTCCCTAATAGTTGCAACATACAAAATCCCTTAACTAGGTAGGTCCTAACAGGCCTTACATTGTAATTCCCCTAACAGGGCGACTCAACAGCTGAGTTCAGAATCCTCTTGCGAGGTTGATCCTAACAGGTCAAAGCTCCTAACAGGCCTCATCATCTAAATCCCTTAACCAAGTGACTCCTAACAGGGTTTGCTCCTAATAGGGCATTTTTCTAAGGTCCTAACAGGGCACATTATGAAAAAGTGCATAATTCTTGTGGGTACCAATTCCCACTGTGGTTTTTCCCTATTTGGGTTTCCATGTGAAAATCATTGTGTTAATATGGTGAATTTTTTGATGTGATGTTATGATTTACTTTCAGTTTATGCATGGTTATTGAACACTTAATGAGCAACATTGATATATCAGTTTAGCAGATGATTATCAACAGATATCAGTACTAGTAATTGACTCTAATGTTGGTTTATATTTGATTTGGTGAATGTTTGAAAGTTTAAGTTTCCCTTTTTCAAGTGGTGTTAATAATGATTCACCCCCCCTCTTAGTATTAATCGGATCCTCTAAGATTAACAATTGGTATCAGAGCATTGGTCCTCTGTGTGTAGAAAGCCAAACAACTTGAGGGAAAGATCCTGAAGTAAGATGATGAATAAGGAGGGTCCTAAGTTTACCTAGGACAACTACCGGATATGGAGTGATCAGATGAAGATTACATTAAAGGAATGGGTTCTCAATATTGGAATCATGTGGTGACCAAGTTTGTTGCTCCTACTACCAACCCCTTGACACCAGATCAACTTAAAGAACAACAATAAAATATTCTGGCCCTGGAAGCAATTGTAAGTACTTTGTCTGACTCAGAATATATTGTTGTTCATAGATTAGAGACTACAAATGAAGTATAGGAGAAATTAAAATTAATTTATGGAGGAGATGAACTTGTACAAAGGGCAAAGGAAGAAATTTTAGGAGGTAAATTTGATGATATGAAAATGGTTGATGATGAGAACTGTTGGCTTGATGATGATTGTAATGAATTCATCATATATTGTCATTGATGAAACACATACACACACATATGTTCATATTGTCTATGGATGTAACTTCAAAGTAGTTTGAACTACAACTGGTATACGAGAGGTTTATATCCAACTGATGCTTGGTGACAACCGGTATATGCAAAGGAGACAACCAATGGACCAACATGACTCAACATCAATAGGGAGATCTAGCGGATATTATCACAGGAGCATCAAGGATAACATTTTATATGTTTTAACTCCAACCGGTATTGATTGTTCCAATCGGTATTTGTTGATTATGTGATGAGTTATCACAAGTTGTGATGATTTATCCTCGCTGACAAGATTTGGTAGTATTTTTATGATGAGTTATGATCACTTGACCAGGTACACTGCACCTGGGTAATTGTGTTATGATTTATAGAGGCTGACATGAAATCTAAAATGTCTATATATTGACATCACAATGAATTATTTTTGTATGAGCGAAAGTGATATGCTATGTGTAAAGACAAAAGTGTTAAGTCACAGAGTATGTTGGTAAAGAGGAGTTAAGTGCGTAGAAGAGGATCTATAAAAGAAATTTGTGCTATCACTAGATCACATCACCTGTTGTTTTCTAACCATTGCAACAGTCAAATCCCCTAACTGGGTAAGCTCTAACAAGCTTCATTGTTCAAATCCTCTAACCGTGTGATCCATTAGTTTGGATTTAGAAATCCTCCATTGAGGTTACTCCTTATAGGGTACTACCTTTTACAGGGTATAGCTTTTAACTAAGCTTTGAGATCTTTTTAACAAGATTCACTCCTAGCAGAGCATTTGTAGACCCTAACCAACCAGTTATCTATTACTGCAGATAGTTAACTTGTGAGTCCCATCTCACCGTGGTTTTTACCTATTTGGTTTTTTCACGTATAAACACTTGTGTTATGGTGTATGTTTTACTTATTGTGGATGTTGTATATCATTTTTTATTATATGCATATTCTTTAACAAACTTGTTAAGTTTATCTACCGGTCTGTGATTAAAGTAGTACTATTTTTGGTGTCACTGATTCACCCCCCCTCTCAATGCTTTACAAGTCCATCAATTGGTATCAGAGCCTAACTTCCTTAAATCCTAATCTCTTGGAAGAAAACTCTAAAGCTATCATGGTGGATAGGAGCTACTTTGAGATGGCTAGAGAGCTTGAGGCTAGTAGGAATGATCTTAAAACCCTAAGGGTCAAACTGAAAGCTTCTCAAGTTAAAAGAAGAGAGCTAATTGAACAACTATTAGAAATATCTGATAATAGTTCTTTAGATGAGGCCAATATTGATGCTTTAGCTGAGGAAGTTGAAAAAATAAACGGTGAAAAGCTAAATCTGAGGATAGAGCTAGAAGGTCTTACTATCCACATGAGTCAGGAACTAGAAGCCAGGAGAACTGCTGAAGATCTCACAAAAGAAAGAGATCATGAGATTTCCAAGATCAAGCAAGAGAATGCTACCTTGCATGAGCATTTGAATACAGAAAGAGAAGAAAAAGAGAACCTACAACTAGATCTTGATTTAGCATCATCTCTGAGAGAGACCCTGCCAAAACATAATGAAGATCTCACCAAACAGCTTACTAAAGCAAATGGGAAATTGGAGAAGCTCAACAAAAGTTCTATCTTGTTGGAAGAACAAATTTAGTCACAAAGAATGAATGGTGATACCTCTGGACTTGGTTTTCACACATCTAGAAAAGGTGAATCCTCCAGTACCAAGAGAAACACTCTTAAGAATAAATCTGCTCCTAAGGTAAAAGGCCTACTGATAAGGTCTTTAAACCTATTTGTTTTGTTTATCATAAACTTGGTCACATTGCAAATGTTTGTAGGGACAAACCCAACAAAAATGAAAGCTACAATACCAATGCTTGCTTCACATGTAGAATGTATGAACATAGATTAGTTGAATGCATATATGAAGCAAATAATCATGTATCACATATGCATTCAAAACCAAATGGCAACTGGATGAGAAATTTTGACAACTGAGTCAACATGAACTGGAAAAGACCCTACGACAACTGGTTTAGTCCATTTGAGATGGAAAAGGTAACAAATGTCATTTGCACCATCTATAATAACTTTGGTCATGTGGATATGAATTGCAGAAGAAGAATCGGGAGAGGTAATGCAGGACCTTGGAAATCATCTGGTATGGCCTACTATCAATGTCACAAACTGGGACACTTGGCAAAATTATGTAGATCCAGAAAGAGAAAATCGGTCAACCATTCTAAAGATCAGAAAAGAAAGCAGAAAGTTAATGTTGAAGAAACTAGAGAAAAAATGAATCGAATTTGGAAGAAGAAGAATGATGACTCACCTAGAGAAGAAATTGTTCCTTCACCAAATGTGGAAAATCTTGCATCGGTGAATTAAGCCTTTTAATATGGCTAAGAGGAACTTAACAGTAAATCCACCTCCGGACCTTGGAAAATGAATGAATGGTAAGAGAATTTGTATGCATGAAATTTTGATAACTTTTTGTCAATCGGTTATCAACCGGTTTTACATCTCTGTATCTTTAAGTGATGAAATTAGGGTTTGTAACCCTAACGTGCAAGAATTTAATGTAGTAGGTAAAAAGGATAAAAGTGAGTTTTCACTTTGTTATTTTTACCCTAACGCATTTGAGAAAGAATTTTTGAGCGCTTGCAGAGCTGCAAAAGGAATGTTGGCTGATATTTGTCGAAGCTGCATTGTGATTTGTGTAATCAAGTTGATTTGAAGGTTGCATAAGACTGAACTGGTGTGCACTTGGGCATTCAAACAGTTAAAGAGGTAGTGTGTGTGAAATAAGGTATTTCTTTGAAAAAACCTACTTCGAATCTAGTGTATCTGTAATGACATCGTCTTCTAAACCAGTAGAGAGATTAATGATTAAATCTGAACCTATGGAAGTTGTTGAAGCGAAACAAATTGTGTCTTACAATGCTTTATCACAAGTTCCAAGTGGTGTTGTAGTGAAAGTATATTTGTCCAGCTACATTGACTGCAAGATTGAGGATTTAGGATCATTGTCGATATATTCTCAGTTGAAATCCCTTTATGATGAGAACAAGAAGATTCAAACAAAATATATTAGGGTTTATGAAAAAGGTTTTCATAATGCAACTTACTTTCTTGAAGATTTTGAAGAACATATCAGAATTATTTTAAGTTGAGTTGATGGAGAAAACATATATTTAGAAAGGACTCATACTATAACCAAGGAAGATATTCAATCCGTAATTGGTTTTTATGCAACCGACGAAGTACCTGTGCTGAGGCGTATTTCAAAAGAGATAGTATACACTCTAACCAGATCAACATTTGATAAGCATTCTTTTTCTGTCAATAACATCAGGGACCCAATGGTAAAGTTGGCAGCTATGGTTTCAGGCTACCGGGTATTTTATTCTAGTAGATTAAATAGTGTTCCATCAACAACGGTGCATATTGCTTACAAGATGATAATTGAAAAATGCTAATTATGACCTATATGAGGCCATAAGGAGCCAATTAATGTTAAATCTTTAGTTTATTAAGAAGGACAATAGTCTAAATTTTAAATTTGGACGGTTATTGATCGATCTATTCTTTTATTTTTCAGAATTTCCTACTGGGAATAGGTGATCTTGAATGGTCTAAGGATCTACCGGTATCTGCCTAGATTAAGAACAATATCAAGGTTGTGAAGAACACCTTTTCTGCTACAATGAACAAATACTTCAATGAGTTTCAGAAGAAAATGAGCATGAGATTAAGATTGCCTGAGGATGTGGTAAAATAATTTGCTAAGGACATTGTTTTCATAGTTACCACTGATTACTATTTAATAGAGGCAATTGAGCCTAGAGAAGAAGAAATGGAAGGTATGAGTTATGAGGTCAACTATGACTTACTGATTGGTTATGCTAATAACCTGTTAGCATCTCCAAAGGATAAAAAGAAGGCAAAATTGAATATTGTTGAAGATCAGACTGCACAAGCCAGAACCATTATTGTTCCTACCACAAGTGGTAAAGGTAAGAAAAGGAAGGCTAAGCAAGAACCTTCGGTGATGAAAAATACAAGAGTGACATGAAGTGTCCAAACCAAAAAGGAACCGACACCTAAAGTTTATACAAAGAAGAAGAATGCATCAAAGAAGAGAGGTTGAAAACTAATTCTCCAAGAGGAATCTGAGGGTACTGACACTGAGGAAGAACCCAAGAAGATGAAAGCTACCGGTAGAGTAGAAAAGCAAATGAAGGAAGTGCCAAAGGCAACTATGCCTTTTGATATTTCAACTTACAAGCTTGAGACTACCTTTGAGAGGATAGTAAAAACATTGGGGAGAAACAGATTTGACAATGCCAAAGAACATTTTGATTCTTTCACTGTAGAAGAAAAGGAGCAAATCATTCAACAGGTAATCAATCATTTGTCATTACAGTAGATTACCACATGATCTTGAAAAAGACATCTCTAATTCCTTGTATGCTATTCTTTTAAATAAATAGGAGGAAGCTGTAAAGAAAGAAAAAGGAATCATAGATGATGTACTTGTGCAATATTTTCTTGAATTGTCAAAAGATGAGTTCAATGAGTTGGTTGATAAATATAAAGTTTATTTTCCTTACAAATCAAGAAGATTGAAGTTGATGAATGGAAAAGTGCAAACTGTTGAGACTAAGACTCATCAGATTGCTTGAAGTCTCAAACACTCAGAAAATCTTATACATTCTTCTAAGGATGAACAAGATACTATTGATAGACCTAAAATAGATGAAGAAAAAATTGTGCAAGCTAATGTGGTCTATCTTATCAAGAAGAAGGATGACACTATCATCCAAGTTGTTGATGATATTCAAGATACAATTGATCTATATGGAGACATCATTGTACCAGATATGCAGCCACCTAAAATCACTATTTTAAAAGTTACTTTAGTTGAGAAACTGACAACTCAATGAAGAGTGAATGTTCCACCTACAAAGGAACAACCTGAGAAACCCCAATCCCCACTAGTTTCATAGAACATTCAGCAGGAATCTAATGAAAATGTTGACACACAAACTTCTGAACAAGAAAGGGAGAAAGGACAAGAGAAAGAAATTGTTAAGGTAACATCTTCTGAATTGACAAAAGCATTAGTTATTCAGCAAATTGATGAAGATGATGATGACTCATTAGGCATATCAGGGCCTATAATTGTTGATAATATGAGTGCATCTGAAATGATGAAGATTGTAACTATCATGCAATATAGAGCTCACAAGAAGAGACTCAAAGAGAAAAGAATGGAAGCTGAAACAATTCATAATGTAGTAGATATTTTATCAAGTCTACTACCGGAAACTTCTACAACACATTTGACAACCCCTATTTGCAAAATTGGTCAATTGGTTGCTAATGCATCTGACCAAATTAAGTCACTTGAAGAAGAAACACAAACTTATGCTGAAAAAGAGTTATAGAAAAAGGAATGGAGAGCAGCTTATGCAAGCAATTGATACAGGGAAAATTGCTCTATCTTTGAATAAATATTTGCTAAGTAAAGCCATTGAAATAGGAGACAAATATCTTGCTTCTACTTCTAATGTTTAATTCTTTTATTATGATATCACTACAATGCAAACTGAAACAAAATAAGAGCTAGAAAAGATATACAATGCATATGTACCACTCCAAGACTCTATTTTTTCTTTTAGCAAATCTGTGGATGATTTGCACAACAGGTTAGATACCTATGATACTGAGAAAGCAAAAAGACTCTGGTCACTGAAGGAATTGAAGAGTCTTCTCACATCCCAAGTGGACATATTGCAGAGAGCCTACAAGAATTTAGAAGTTGTTTTAGCTACTCCAGAAACCTGTACACTGGATTCCATGGAAGAGTTCCATACATAGATTATGTCTACACTTGAGTACGTTGAGAACATGCTAGAAACATGGAAACATGCCCTATCATAGTTGAAGAGGAAATTTAATGTCATTTTCATGCGACTTGCGAATGCCTGAATCTTGATTAAGTTTTTCAAGTTTTTTTGTATATGTAAAACATTGTGATACAAACTTTTCTATCGATATATATATATATATATATATATATATATATATATATATATATATATATATATATAATTTTTCAATTTGGCATTGTTGGCAAAGGGGGAGTAGAAATATGTATGTGTGTTTTTGAAAATTTTGTATGATGTATGTAGTAAGGGGGAGTATGTGTATATGTGTATATTGTTTTTGTAAGCACACTTAGCAGTATTACTATAAAATTTTCTAAGTGTTGCCATCAATACCAAATGGGGAGATTGTTGGCTTGATGATGATTGTAATGAATTCATCATATGTTGTCATTGATGAAACACATACACACACATATGTTCATATTGTCTACCGTTGTAACTTCAAAGTAGTTTACACTACAACTAGTATACGAGAGGTTTATATCTAACTGGTACTTGGTGACAACTGGTATATGCAGAGGAGACAACTGATGGATCAACATGACTCAGCATCAACAGGGAGATCCAATAGAGATTATCACAGGAGCATCAAGGATAATGATTTATATGTTTTAACTTCAACCTGTATTGATTGTTCCAACTAGTATTTTCTAATTATGTGATGATTTATCACAAGTCATGATGAGTTAACCTCGCCGACAAGATTTGACGGTATTTTTATGATGAGTTATGATCACTTGACCAGATACACTACACCTAGGTAATTGTGTTATGATTTCTAGAGGCTGACATGAAATCTAAAACATCTATATATTGACATCACAATGAATTATTTTTGTATGAGAGAAAGTGATATGTTATGTGTAAAGGCAAAAGTGCTAAGTCACAGAGTATGTTGCTAAAGAGGAGTTAAGTGCGCAGAAGAGGATCTATAAAACAAATTTGTGCTATCACTAGATCACATCACCTATTGTTTTCTAACCACTGCAATAGTCAAATCCCCTAACTAGGTAAGCTCTAACAAGCTTCATTGTTCAAATCCTCTAACCGAGTGATCCATTAGTTTGGATTTAGAAATCCTCCACAGAGGTTACTCCTTACAGGGTACTACCTTTTACAAGGTATAGCTTGTAACTAAACTTTGGGATCTTTAAAAAGATTCGCTCCTAGTAGAACATTTGTAGACCCTAATCGATCAGTTATCTATTACTTCAAATAGTTAACTTGTGAGTCCCATCTCACCGTGGTTTTTACCTATTTGGGTTTTCCACTTATAAACACTTGTGTTGGTGGATGTTTTACTTATTGTGGATGTTGTTATATCATTTTTTATTATATGCATATTGTTTAACAAACTTGTTAAGTTTATCTACTAGTTTGTGATTAAAGTAGTACTATTTTTGTTGTCACTGATTCACCCCCCCCTCTCAATGCTTTACAAGTCCATCAAGAACATAACACGATATGGACAAATGATTAAGGAGGTTGTAGGTGGTATAAAGAGTGTTGGAGGTAAAATCAAAGAGGATATTGTTGTTAGCAAGACGCTTAGAACTTTCTTACCTTAGTATTCTATTAGAGTTTCTACAATTCAAGAACTGAGATATATTTCTCAAGATAAAGTCATTATTGATTCTCTTATTGGAAAGTTGACTGCATTTGAGTTAAACATTTTTTATGATAGTATTTCTAAACCTTCTGAATCTGATTTTAAGGATTCTGTAACTGGTACATCTATAAGGAAAGGAAAATACATATATCATAATCATGACTGCAGGTTTAGTCATGGCGGTAGCAGAGGTGATGGTTATTAAGAAGATCATCTGATGGAACTTGAGGCATTAATGGCTAAAATATTCTCTAGAGGCACTGACAAGTATAAAGGTAAATTATCGTTGAAGTTTTTCTCTTGTAGTAAAATTGGACACATAGTTTCTATTTGTCCTAACACTGATAAGAAAGAGAAGTTCAATAAATTCAAAGGAAAAGGCAAGAATCATTGTTATGTTGTAGTGGATGAAGGTGTGATAGATGAAGAATTAGAAGAATATGACAATGACGAGATAGTGTTTGTTGTTGTGAAAGAAGATCTGATTGATGAAAAGGTATTGGTGTCTCACATAGATAGCAATGATGAATGGATAATAGATAGTGGTTGCTCACACCACATGACTAGTGACAAAAGTAAGTTCTTATCCCTTGAAGAGTTTGATATAGGTGTTGTAAAGTTTGGTAATAACTCCCCTACATGGTAAAAAGTAAAGGATCAATCTCATTAAGCAGGAAGAGTAATGTAGATGATGTCTTTCGGGTTGATGGATTAAAACATAATCTTTTAGGTGTTGGTCAATTAAATGATAAGGGATATCTACTTGAATTCAAAAGTGGAGTGTGCAGGATTCTTGGAAACAATGATGAACTAATTGCTACTCGAAAGAAGACAAGAGGTAATATTATCATCTGAATACTAATGTGAATAATTGTTTGGTGGAAAAGATTGAAGACAACTAGTTATGGCACAAGAGGTTTTGTAATGAGAATTTTGACAATTTGATAAAGGTTAGTAAGTCAAGTATTGTGAGAGGTATGCCCCAACTTGTTAAACCAGATAATGTGTTATGTAAAAACTGTCAGATGGGTAAGATAACTTTTTAAGCTCTTAAGAGTACATCTTTCTCTTTAGAGAATATCCTTGATCTAGTTCATACTGATCTTCATGGTCCTATGAGGACTAAGAGCTATTATGGTGATAAGTATTTTATGATCTTTATTGATGTTTTTTACAAGATGATGTGGGTAACTTTTATGAGAGAAAATTATGAGGCATTCAATAAATTCAAAGCATTTAAAGCTCTTGATGAGAAAGATACTGGGAAGAACTTGAAATGTTTGAGATCTAACCAGGGAGGTGAATTTACTTTTGATGAATTTGTAAAGTTTTTTGATGAATTTGTAAAGTTTTGTGATGAACAGGGAATTAAAAGGTAGATGTCAACTCCTAGAACTCCACAACAAAATGGGTTAGCAGAGAGAATGAATACAACAATTGTTGAAGCTGATAGAACTATGTTGATTCAAGGTGAAGTACCAAAAATGTTTCAGAGAGAAGCGGTTAGCACTGTTGTTTACACTTTTAATCAGGTATGTGTCAAGAAAGGTAACAACAAAACACCTTATGAATTATGGCATGGAAAGACTCCTAATGTAAGTTATTTCAAAAAAATTGGGAGTAGATGTTTCATTAAACGTGATAATTTCACTGGAAAATTTGATGCAAAGTGTGATGAAGATATTTTTCTTGGTTACTCTACAAAAAGTAAGGAAATTAAATGTTATAACAAAAGAACTAAGAAGATCATTGAGAGTGTAAATGTGAAGGTAGATGAACTCTGGGAAATCTGATGAGACCAGCAGATCTAAATTTGGGAATGATGAAGAGAAACTTGTGTTTACAGAACCGGAAGTGAAAAAGAATGTTGACCAGGAAAATGTAGAAATAGGTGCCCAACTGGTAAATGAAGAAAGCGATGAAGAACATGAAGTATAAGGCACAACACCAGAACCGGTAATACCAATATATGTCAAACTAAATCATTCTGAAGACCAAATAATTGGAGATAAAAATGTTGGTATACAAACAAGGAAAATCAGAGAAAATTCATGTCTAATTTCAACTATTGACCCTAAAATAGTGAAAGAGGCATTGAAGGATGATGATTGGATTAATGGAATGAATTAGGAGTTGGATCAGATAGAGAAAAATGAGACTTGGACACTTGTTCCTAGGTCACAAGACAAGAATGTTATAGGCGCAAAATGGGTCTTTAGAAACAAGTTAAATGAAGAAGGCAAGGTTGTGAGGAATAAAGCAAGATTGGTATGCAAAGGCTATGCAAAAAAAGAAGGAGAAGATTATGGTGAAACCTTTGCACCAGTGGTGAGATTGGAAGGAGTAATAATGTTACTTGCTTATGCTACATTTAAAGGATTTAAGGTCTACCAGATGGATGTTAAATCAACTTTTCTTAATGGCATCCTTGAGGAAGAAGTGTACATAGCACAACTGGATGGATTTACTTTGTCTGAGGATAAAGATATGGTTTGTAAGCTACATAAGGAACTGCATGGATTGAAGCAGGCACTGAAAGCATGGTATGAAAGATTGCATGCACACCTAATCAAGATAGGATTCCAGCATACCAGTGAGGACAATAACATATATCTTAAGACTAATGGAGGCAAAATATTGATAGCTGAAGTATTTGTAGATGATATAATCTTTGGTAGTAATGATGATTTATGTATGGCTTTTACTAAGGAGATGAAGAAATAATTTGAGATGTCTCTTATTGGTGAGATTAAATTTTTCATTGGGTTGTAGGTCCAACAATTGGATGGTGGAATATTTATCTGTCAAAGTAAGTATGTAAAGGAAGTGTTGAAAATACTTGGCATGGAGGATTGTAAATCAGTTGGTACTTTAATGGTGACAGGCTGCAAATTGTCTAAACAAGATGATTCACCATCTATTGATGAGAAGAAATATAGGTCAATGATTGGTAAGTTGCATTATGTTTTTCATAGCAAGCCTGATATTGCACATGTTGTTGGATTAGTTGCAAGATTTCAAAAGCATCCCAAGGAGACTCACTTGGTAGCGGTGAAAAGGATATTTTGATACTTGAAAGGCATAGTAGATTATGGATTATGGTATCCTTATAAAGATTTATTTTCTTTGAATGTGTTTACTAATGTGGATTGGGTAGGAAATGTTGATGACCAAAAAACAAATACTGATGGAGCTTTTCTTCTTGGAGGTAGATTGGTTCCTTGGACAAGTACGAAGCAAACTTGTGTTTCACAGTCAACAATAGAGGCAGAGTTATTAATTAGTAAATTTGAGTCCCCTACTATTGTAAAGGCTTGATTTTAGTAGATTAATCAGCCCACTATCCCTTTAGAATAGTAGGGTGCTAGTAGAATAATTCTTGGTTGAAACCTGCTACAATAAGGGCTAGAATCGCGCTAGAATCGAGCTAGAGGTAGATTAATTGGCGTATTATCATCATGAATTGGGATCGGATTACTATGTAGTTTTGGTACCCTTTATAGTAGGGGCCTACCCACCCGCCATAATAAACTATAGGCCCTTTAGTATAGTAGGGGACCACTCTTGAGATAGAAAAAGGCAAGACAGGTCGATTATTTCTATAAATAACTCACTAGTTATGGCGAAAAAAATCTCCTCGGAGCTACAATATACTCCTCCACTCCGTACTCTTGGGTAAGTTATGTGTATGGATGGGCTCGATACCATTGATGAACACTTTATGGATCAGGTGGACAAGATTGTATCTATATCTTGGGAGTATGTTGCAACATCAATGAATTGCACACAGGCAATTTGGATGAGACATGTGTTAGAAGGCTTTAAATTTGATTTGTCTAAACTGGTAACTATCTATTGTGACAATACTAGTGAAATTAATATTTCTAAAAATCCTATATTACATGCAAGAACTAAGCACATAGAATTGAAATATCTCTATCTTAGAAAGAGATATTTGTTTTCCTGTACTATCTTAGAAAGAGATATTTCAATTCTATGTGCTTAGTTCTTGCATGTAATATAGGATTTTTAGAAATATTAATTTCACTAGTATTGTCACAATAAATAGTTACCAGTTTAGACAAATCAACTTTAAAGCCTTCTAACACATGTCTCATACAAATTGCCTGTGTGCAATTCATTGATGCTGCAACATACTCCCAAGATATAGATACAATCTTGTCCACCTGATCCATAAAGTGTTCATCAATGGTATCGGGCTCATCCATACATATAACTTACCCAAGAGTACAGAGTGGAGGAGTATATTGTATCTCCAAGGAGATTTTTTTCGCCATAACTAGTGAGTTATTTATAGAAATAATCAACCCGTCTTGCCTTTTTCTATCTCAAGAGTGGTCCCCTACTATACTAAAGGGCCTATAGTTTATTATGGTGGGTGGGTAGGCCCCTAATATCCCAATTCATGATGATAATATGCCAACTAATCTACCTCTAGCTCGATTCTAGCACGATTCTAGCCCTTATTGTAGCAAGTTTCAACCAAGAATTATTCTACTAGCACCCTACTATTTTAAAGGGATAGTGGGCTGATTAATATACTACACTCAAGCCTTTACAATAGTAGGGGACTCAAATTTACTAATTAATTACTCTGCCTCTGTTGTTGACTGTGAAACACAAGTTTGCTTCGTACTTGTCCAAGGAACCAATCTACCTCCAAGAAGAAAAGCTCCATCGGTATTTGTTTTTTGGTCATCAACATTTCCTGCCCAATCCACATTAGTAAACACATTCAAAGAAAATAAATCTTTATAAGGATACCATAATCCATAATCTACTATGCCTTTCAAGTATCAAAATATCCTTTTCATTGCTACCAAGTGAGTCTCCTTGGGATCCTTTTGAAATCTTGCAACTAATCCAACAACATGTGTAATATCAGGCTTGCTATGAAAAACATAATGCAACTTACCAATCATTGACCTATATTTCTTCTCATCAACAGATGGTGAATCATCTTGTTTAGACAATTTGCAGCCTGTCACCATCAGAGTACCAACTGATTTACAATCCTCCATGCCAAGTATTTTCAACACTTCCTTTACATACTTACTTTGACAGATAAATATTCCACCATCCAATTGTTGGACCTACAACCCAATGAAAAATTTAATCTCACCAATAAGAGATATCTCAAATTATTTCTTCATCTCCTTAGTAAAATCCATACATAAATCACCATTACTACCAAAGATTATATCATCTACAAATACTTCAGCTATCAATATTTTGCCTCCATTAGTCTTGAGATATATGTTATTGTCCTCACTGGTACGCTGGAATCCTATCTTGATCAGGTGTGCATGCAATCTTTCATACCATGCTTTCGGTGCCTGCTTCAATCCATGCACTGCCTTATGTAGCTTACAAACCATATCTTTATCCTCAAACAAAGCAAATCCATCTAGTTATTCTATGTACATTTCTTCCTCAAGGATGCCATTAAGAAAAGTTGATTTAACATCCATTTGGTAGACCTTAAATCCTTTAAATGTAGCATAAGAAAGTAACATTATTACTCATTCCAATCTCGCCACCGGTGCAAAGGTTTCACCATAATCTTCTCCTTCTTTTTGTGCATAGCCTTTGCATACCAATCTTTCTTTATTGCTCACAACCTTGCCTTCTTCATTTAACTTGTTTCTAAAGACCCATTTTGCGCCTATAACATTCTTGTCTTCCAAACTAGGAACAAGTGTCCAAGTCTCATTTTTCTCTATCTGATCCAATTCCTCATTCATTCCATTAATCCAATCATCATCCTTCAATGCCTCTTTCACTGTTTTAGGGTCAATAGTTGAAATTAGACATGAATTTTCTCTGATTTTCCTTGTTTGTATACCAGCATTTTTATCTCCAATTATTTGGTCTTTAGAATGATTTAGTTTGACATATATTGGTATTACCAGTTCCAGTGTTGTGCCTTCTACTTCATGTTCTTCATCACTTTCTTCATTTACCAATTGGGCACCTATTTCTAAAAATCCTATATTACATGCAAGAACTAAGCACATAGAATTGAAATATCTCTTTCTAAGAGAGAGAGTACAGGAAAAACAAGTTAGAATGGAGTATGTGACAGGAAAAGAGCAACTAGCAAACATTTTCACTAAACCATTGCCGAAGACAACCTTTGAGTACCTCAAAGGTAAATTAGGGGTCAGACCCGTACACAAGAAGATCTAGAATGCAGGAGATGCATCAATCCAGTGGAATTAATGACTATTCTTCATTGTGGATTGATGAGATGCAAGCTACTCTGTAGGGGGGCAACTTAGATGAGATTTGCATAGATGTTGAAGATAGCAGCAACAATTTTGATAATCAACAATGCTTATGGACCTTTGGTATTTTTATAAAAGGGGGAGAAGAAAACTATTAGGAAGAAGAAAACTATCAGAAAGGGGGTGAAGACATGAATATGAATCATAATCGGCAGAAAACATGAAGAAGAATCAGAACCAGTAGATGAGGTGCAACAAAGAGTTGCACAGAAGTTCCAAAACAGAGAAAAACAATATGAGTTGAGTATGTTGGTAATTATATTGGTGTTGCCATCAATTCCAAAGGGGGAGAATGTTGGCATGATTGGCATAACTGATGCAGATGAAGAATGATGACTACACCGGTAAAGGGCCGTTGGTTATGACATTGTGATGAAGAGATTGAGATTGCATGATTGGATGACTTTGATCAGTTATTTATGTTGTCATTGATGGCAACTGATGTTTATTCATGACAATTGATGTTTACTTAAGTTGTATTTTGTCTTCTAAGTCTTTTTAGTCTACCAGAAAGAGCTTATTGGTAATGAAACAAGAAACTCAGAATTAGGACCTTAACCGGTAAATGAGGAAATGTTTTGAATGGATCTAGCATTTGGTGATGATTGAGGTGTCGCGGTTTGAAATGTGAGTTTGTATCAATATAATATGTATCTGACCAAAACTGCATTATGTTTTGGCAATCGAAAGTCATGTTTATGATGTTTATTGAGTTTTTGCTAGGATTTAAGAAGGGTTTAAGGACCGGTAATGACTTTTGGTTTGGTGGTAATCTACATCAAGTTCAAATATTGGAGGTGATGTTGCACAACCCATGTAGAAAATTGAATTGTTGTTTTGCCACATTTGGAGATGGAAGCTCTTGGGAAACATTGAAATGCTTAAAAGAGTGTTCTAAGGGTTTGACTTTATATGCGATCGAGTTGTTGTGACGAGTGACGATCACTCAACGGTTGATATTGTCTTGTAAAATATTTTTATGATATGTATGATGATCTGATATGATCCTTGATGATCTGTATTGTAAAATCTTGATGTATTTAGGGTTTTAGTTGTCAACCTAGTTGTAAAAGTTATTTATGTCGGTATAGATAATGTTTGTTGTGTCGATAGTTTTTTAGAAGAGTGTGAAGCTTAACCAAAGTATGAGATATCTAGCAAAGTGTTGCAGATTTGGAGCATAATTGGATCTGATTAAGAAAGTAGTTGAGTGCTATACCCAGATCATTCACTATTGCTCCCTAACAGTTGCAACAAACAAAATCCCTTAACTGGGTAGGTCCTAACAAGCCTTACATTGTAAATCCCCTAATAGGGTGAGTCAACATCTGAGTTTAAAATCCTCTTGTGAGGTAGATCCTAACAGGTCAAAGCTCCTAAAGGACTCATCATCTAAATCCCTTAACTGGGTGACTCCTATTAGGGTCTGCTCCTAACTGAGCTAGGCTCCTAACAAGGCACATTCTGAAAGAGTAAACAATTCTTGTGGGTACCAATTCCCACCATGGTTTTTCTCCATTTGGGTTTCCATGTGAAAATCATGGTGTTCATATGGTGAATAGTTTGATTTGATGTTATGATTTACTTTCAGTTTATGCATGGTTATTGAACACTTAATGAGCAACATTGATATATTAGTTTAGCAGATGATTATAAATAGATACCAATACTGGTAATTGACTCTAATGTGGTTTATATTTGATTTGGTGAATGTTTGATAAGTTTAAGTTTTTCAAGTGGTGTTATTACCGATTCACCCCCCTCTCAGTATTAACCGAATCCTCTAAGATTAACATCATGTAATTTGGATTGTTGTCCAATCTTTGTAAAGTAGTGAGCCTTCCCGAGTTTATTCCCCTTTGTTGTATTTGAGCAATGAGCTCTAGGCAGTGTTCCTGAATGCATGTGCATTCCCCATTATAATATTTACACATACTACTGCAGAGTATCATCATATGATGGGTAGGTTCCCACCATGGTTTTTTCCTTAACCGAGTTTTCCATGTCAAAAATCCATGTATTATGTGTGTTGTTGATGTGGTGTTTGTATTTTCTATTGTTGTTATTGATCAGATTTGAAGTTGTGATTCATTTGTCTAAGTTTGGTGAAAACTAATTCTCCCCCCCTCTCAGTTTTCTTACATTGTTGTTTCCCTGTTGCCAACGGGGGATTTAATATCCCAAAAATATTTAACAATATATTGCTTATCTGGTGAAAATAGGGGTTTTTTTAATTTGAGCTATGAAAAAATGCAATATTTGGTGAAAATAGGGGGGTTTTAATTCATGTTGTGGATTGGGAGGAGGTGACAAAAAAGGAATTTAGGGAAATATGTTTTGAAAATAGGGGGATTCCTTAGTATGCCGTGAACACACGTGATATAACCTAAGTTCACTAAGTGAAGCCCCCATGGAATAAAAGCATTTTGATATGCTGATTGTAATCACTGTTAAAGCACAATCTTTGACCTTACTGAAATATATGGACTACTAGACCTTCCAAATCATTGCAACTATATCCACTATCACTTCTGCACTGCAATACCATCTGACATAGTAACTCAAATCAACATCCTTACATCAAGACACACATACTTACTTCTAAATTCCACACACATATCTTGCATATTCCTCATCATCTAACTTACTTGCATCTCGATCCTCTATCTCTTTTGCAACAAATCATCATGTATATATACCAAACCAGAACAAAAACATCTTCACCAAGTCAGCCAAAAGATAGATTGTAATGTGTACACACATTTTTGACCCAAGATATACATATGGATAAAAAATATAAAACATGGAACATAAATCACACCTAAATCAACATCCAATGAGCAAAGCTGGACCAAAAGAATGTATCACATGGAATCATTAGACCAACAAATATATGTCACTTCTAAACTCGAACACATATACCAATCATGTTATTACACAAACGAAAGAGTTAGAACCAAAATAGGCAACACTGTGACCATACAAATAAAGCTTCTAACTGTCCTCACCATAAAAAGCAAGCTGATATAAACTAGATCAACTACCAACGCAACCTAATTCCAAAAAACCAATCATAACAACCTTTGGTAAAAAATAATAACCCCATATACTACAATAAATACTTCAACACTAAATTCCACAATAGATATTCGGACCAAAACATATCTGGACCACATTGTTTGACATCAATAACAACAAAGCACACATATGTAACAACAAACATATTTAACCTTTTTGTCTTCTTCTATGTTTTAAAAATCAAAATATTTCTCCATTTCAGAGAATCCAATCCAACATTTCTTTTGGTTTCAAGCTTGTTTTATAATTGGAGGATCCAATTTGGGCTTGGTATTAATCATTAATATGGCTCTTATAAATCTCTCTTCTCCTTGGTCAAGTTTGTCTCAGTTAGCTTCATATCAGCCTTCAATAACTTGTTTGTCTTCCTCATCACTTAGATGTCTATTTGAACTCTTCGTCATGTCATTTCATTGGCCTCAAGCCTTTGAACACATTCACTTTTCTTTCATTCACCAAAGCTGACTTTTAACAAACTTATGAGCTCATGAACTTGAATATTGGTTGAAACACAAGCCAATTTTCTCTTCATCTTAATGATTCTCTTTCTTTCGCATAACAAAAATTTGGGAAACTTATGAGATTATAAATTCAAGGATTAGTAAAAACATTTCAGCGATATTGATTTTTGATGAAACAAATAATTTGTGAACTACATCATTAGACTAAAACAAGCCTTTTCAATGACATTTTGAGTTGGGAAAACAAGGACTTGGTCAACACA
This sequence comes from Cryptomeria japonica, assembly GCF_030272615.1. Lineage (NCBI taxonomy): Eukaryota > Viridiplantae > Streptophyta > Pinopsida > Cupressales > Cupressaceae > Cryptomeria > Cryptomeria japonica. The sequence continues at coordinate 131,263,984 of NC_081410.1, read as the reverse complement.
TGAAGTTGTTAGTCATCAGTTGTTTGTCAAACTTTAGAATTTATTTTCAAACTTAGAAGATGGTTGAAATAAATCTCTTATTTAATATTGTTCACTTGCAAATCCAAATATTCCCTAAATCAAACTATCAACAACCAACAAAAGGCAATGTACTAAAAGAAGATCAAACAAGAAAAATCGAAAGAAATATTTTTTGTTTATGAGGATCACATGTGCACTCAAATGCTCCTGCATCATTATTCAATTTGAGAATTTCATCTATGTAGAACACAACAAAATAATATGTAAAATGTGTTGAACACACAACAAGACTAATAGGGGGTGAATTAGTCTGGAACTTAAAAATAGATTAACAACAGAATAATAATCAACACATGAACACCAAATTTATGTGGAAAACCCAAATAGGGAGAAACCATGGTGAGAATCTAACTCACAATATGAACAAGAATGATTACAAACTTTTAGGCTTACTACCAAGGACTAATAGCACTTGAAAGACTTTCAAGGCTAAGGTACACTACCTTAGGGAAAGGTGCAAGGATTTGCACAACCAAGACTCACTGCTTCAGGGCAATGTGTCGAAGGACTCACTGTCAATCAACAATGAAGGAAATGGTTGTATTGAAATGAGAAGGATTATCCTAAACATTAAATTATCCTTTAACAACTAGATCAAGTGACCAACATCATGGCAAACATCTCTGATAACTTTTGTTGTCACAACACACTGTCTCACTAAATATATCACCTTGAAAGCTTTTCTCGATCTGACTTTTGCACATTCACAATCTCAAATTTGCTTGCATATCATTCACATACATTTCAATTTTCCACACATCAAAACTCATCTATTTGCACTCTTTAAATATAAGATACAACATTGAAAACCTAATTAAGGGTGAGCCAAAACAAAATAAGCAATATTACACAAAATAAGCCATCTAAACCAAAAATACTCAAAACGGTCCACTCCAGGAGAAAGAGGGAACCAAAATATATTACAATACATCCTTCAAAGATTAATCCAATGTTCTACACATGCTAATATATTTTCCAAAGTTTCTACAAAATATAACATGTAGATATAATAATCAGTCAACCATAGAACATCTTTTGATGCAAAATAATTCATGCCAATCTCCACACACCAAGGTGAGACCCATAATAGCATCCCAATAAAACTTCCAACTCATATCTAGACCAAAAGAATATGATCCAATTAAGATAACTTAATTGGACATATCAAGTCACAACAAAGCTCTCTTGCGGAACAAAGAAACCATCTATGAAACATATTGAAAATAATACACATACCATGAAACAACACTTTCCCTACTAGATAACAAAGGTAACTATCCAAAACAAAATGCCACAACCAACACCAAAAGTATTGATTTCAATCTACAACACAAAACACAACTACAATAATCAAAAGAATATTTAGACCAACATCTATCCAGATAACCACGATTGACATCAATCACAACCATACAAGCTCATGCTTCCAACAATCTCCCCCTTTGTCATTGATGGCAACACTTGATCACAACATTTGAACAACTTTAACAAATCTGGAAAATATCACAACCCTTCCACAATCTCACAACAACTCAGTCCCCCTTTGATAAAAATGACAAAGGGAACTACATAACATACTACCCAACACACACCACTACTCCCCGTGAGAGCAAAAACAACATCAATCCAGGAGATAAAGGATAAGCATTGAATCTCCCCCTGGAAAGATACACCACTAAAATGCATCTAGGTAGAAAAGGGAGGGGCAATAACCCCTATCTTTTTCTTGAGATACTTAAAAGCATCCTTTGCCAATGTCTTAGTAAAAATGTCTACTAGATGTTCTTTTGTAGAAATGTATTGCAATTTGACTTCTTTCTCTGCAAACTTCTCTTAAAAAATGCTAATAGATTAAGATATGTTTTGATCTTGAATGCATAACTAGATTCTTTGAAATGTTTATAACACTATTATTATCACACATGATAGGAATAGCTTCATCATATATCACTCTGATATCCTTAAGAGTCTGGTTCATCCAATTAACTTGAGTACAACAAGATGTTGCAATATATTCCACTTCTGTAGTAGATAATGACACTGATTCTTGCTTCTTAATTATACATGAAACTAATATATCTCCAAAAAGTAATGCACCACCACTAGTAATTTTCCTAAAGTTTTGTTGTAATAAATATCTATCCAATCTAGCATACCATACTCTAAGTGCTTGTTTGAGTCCATACAATGCCTTCTTTAACTTGTAAATCACATCTAGATCCTCTGACAGACTAAATCCATCTAGTTGCTCAATGTACACTTCTTCTTATAGTTCTCCATTTATAAATATCAACTTAACATCCATTTGATATGTCTTGAAATTATTGTAACCAGAAAAAGAAAGAAGCATTCCAATAGCTTCCATCCTAGCTACTAGAGAAATTTTTTCCTCAAAGTCAATACCTTCTACCTAAGAATAACCTTTACATACCAATATCACCTTGTTCATTTAGTTTGTTTTGGAACACCCATTTAGTTCCTATCACATTTTTGTCCACTAGTCTGGGTACCAACTCCCATGTCTGATTCTTCTGTATTTGATTTGATTCTTCTTCTATTGTTTTTACCCAACTTTCTTCTTTGCTTTCCTCTCCATACGAATTAGGTTCAATAAATGAAATAAAATAGTAATTTGCTTGCTCATTTACCTCTATAACACTTCTTATCTAAAATCCTTTGTTTTTGTTTTCAATTATCTGATCTTTGGAATGATTATTTTGCACATATTTCAAGGTATTAATTGCTTGCTTTGGTTCTCCCTTATCTTCTTTAGTTTCATCTATCATTTCCACATTGTTATCTTTCAGATCTATCCTTTCTTTTGTAGCAACTAGAATGATCTCAAATTTAGTCTCTTGAATAGGTTTAGAGGCAGTCTTATCGCATGCCTCACATACTTTCACATTTGTAATTTTCATTATCTTGTTCAATCTCTTATTGTAACACTGATAGGCTTTTCTATTTTTAGCATATCCCAAGAATATCTGTTCATTTTCTCTGGTATCAAACTTTCCAAGATCATTTTCATTTTTTTTGATATAGCACTTACTTCCAAAGATTTTGAAATACTTCACAGTAGGAAGTATTCCATTTCATAGCTCATAAGGTGTCTTCATATGATTTAATCTTATATGTACTATGTTAAGAATGTAAACAACAATATGCACAACTTCTTTCCAGTACATATTAGCCAAGTTAACATCATTCATCATAGTTCTAGCCATATCAACAATAACCCTATTCTTCATTTGATTTATTGGAGCAAAAAATGTCTTCTAATACCAAATTTCTCATTAAAATTGTCAAATTATCCACCTCTATCAGATCTTAAACAATTGATGTTAGCATCAATTTAATTTTTCATCATTAATTTGAAAACTTTAAACCTTTCAAAATCTTCATTTTCTCTCAAAAATGTAACCCATGTCATCCAAGAACAATCATCAATAAATAACATAAAATACCTTTCTCCATAAAGTTCGCTTATCTTTGTAGGTCCACATAAATATGTATGAATCATCTCAAAGAGATATGAAGTAGAATACTCCTTGTTCTTAAAACTTCTCTTTCTCTACTTCCCTAACTGATATCCCTTGCACACAGTATCAATAGGTTTGATAAGCTTTGGTAAATCTCTCACTACTTTGGTATTATTGACCTTGATCACGTTGTCAAAGTTAACATGTCCCATCCATTTATGTCATAACCAACATTCATTTCTCTAAGTCAAAAAACATCTATTTCCACTTATGTCCTTTATGTAATAATCATTTCCACTTGTCCTAATGCCTTCTGCTACCATCTTTCCAGTTTTTCCTTTTTTGATTATACATCCAGTTTGGTGAACACAACTTCATAACCTCTATTGCACATCTGACTAACACTTAAAAAGTTTGTGGAGGCAATTGAAATAATTCAAAAGAAGTTTCTTTGGTTGGGAGTGGAAGACAAAAATAGAATTCCTCTTATTGCTTGGAATAAAATTTGTAATCCTAAGGCTTCTAGGGAGTTGGGCTTAAGGAATATTATATCCATGAACATTGCCTTGCTAGCTAAACAAATTTGGAGAATGAAAGGAGAGGAAAGAGAATGGAATTTAATCTGGAAAAATAAATATCTTTATATGCAACCTTCTGAGGAAGAATTTATGGATGACTCTTTTTTGGTCGAAGGCTCTGCAATTTGGAATGCAGTTCAAACAGCTAAAAGCTGGGCAGCTGCTAGAAGAAGGTGGAAACTGGGAAATGGGGGAACTATCAAATTTTGGGAAGACAGTTGGCTCTTGGACAAACCTTAAGGAATGGAAAGAGTGGTTCAAAAATAGGTATGGTGCCTCTGTTAAAGACTATTGGAGAAATGGAAAGTGGATTGAGTTCAGCTAGCAATGCCCGAGATTAAAGTTTCTTGAGATTCTGCTTTCTTCTAAAAATTTTAGGGATAATAAGGAGGATAGTTTGATATGGAAGGAGACTTCGGATGGAAATTAATCTGTGTCTTTGGCAGTGGCCATCCACAACAAAGTGTTTGAAGAAACTCCTATATGGGCTAAAGTGTGGATTAAAAAATTAATGCTTGAAGTTAATATCTTCTTTTGGATTTTTATCCAAAACAAGGTGTTGACTCTTGATAACCTCCAAAAGTGGGGATTTGTTTTTCCTAATAGGTGTTCTCTTTGTTGTAGGGAAGAGGAGTCTTTTTGTCACATCCTCCACCAATGTACCTTCAGCAAGGAAGTTTGGAAAATTATTTTTTGTAGGTGGACGCTGAGCTGGGTTTTCCCGAACTCTTTGGGGGAGCTATGGCAACAATGGCACTGTCCTAATCCCAATTCTAAGAATGTTGAGCTATGGAATCTCACTCTCCCTAGTGTTATATGAAATATATAGAAGCAGCGCAATAATAGGATTTTTAGGGATAAAAATGCTATCCCTGAGGTTGTGGTGGATAAAATCTATAGAGGAATACTTGAATGTTTAAATGGAACTGACTATGGATTAACCGCTAAAGAAGACTTTAATGATAGATTGAACCTTTCTAAAACCAACTCAAGTAAGGATAAGGGTAGGGAAGGTCTTGTTTGGTGCTTTCCAGCTAAGGGATGGATTAAGGCCAACTTTGATGGGGCATCTAAGAGGAATCCGGGTAAAGCTGGTTATGGGTGCATTGTCAAGAATTTTGCTGGGAGCTACCTGCTAGCAGTTGTTGGACATTTGGGTAATCAAACAAGTCATTATACTGAAGCCTCTGCAGCTATGAATACTTCGATTATTGCTAAAAATATGAATCATGATAACTTATGGCTGGAGGGAGATTCCCTAAACATCATCAAATGCTTGAAGGAAAAATTGAGACATCTTGGTCTATAGAAAATATAATTTTTAAAGTTAAAGAAATTATAGATAGCTTTAAAGTATTATAATTAATCATGCCTTTAGAGAAAAAAATGTGTTTGTGGATGGTTTGGAAAACCTAGGTGTTATTTCCAAGGCTCAAAGTATTTGGTATGGGGAAGGTAATATTAATTTTGATATTAAAGAACTATTGAGAAAGGATAGATTCATGGGAAAAGATGAATCACACAATCAATCATGATCATTGTAATGAGTGATCTTTACATTAATAGAAAGGTAATGATGACCTGGCAGAATGGCAGAATCTTAATCATAGATATTAATCATCCGCACACTTTGTGGGTTAACATTTTAAAACTTTCGAGAGGTGAGTGGAAGGAAGCATCAAATTTGCAGAACAGAGTTGGTATTGTGAACTTGAAAATGGGAGGGGATCTAAGGAGGGAAGAACCAGATAACATGTCTTGATGGAAGGAAATGTTGAAGGTATGGACTAAGCTGGAAAAAGGGTTTATGACGAATTTCATGGAGAAGCTGGTCAACTATAACAAAGGCAAGGTTAATCTTGTAGTCACCAAAATCGCTAAAAATTGGAGCAACGGTTCTTTCAAAATTGATGGGGTGAGGTTTAAGTTGGATGTAGACCTCATTGCAATAGTGACAGGTATGCCCCACTCAAGTCTTAATTTTTTCAAAGATTTGAAAGTTTCTAATAATGTGGTTAAGATTTTTCTGCACAAGGAGAAGGAAAGGGCAAAATTTGGTAAAGCTATGAGAGGGTATTATGATGCTTCCAACATTAAGAAAATTTGGGGTTGTGTGTTGAATGCTATAATGGAATACATTACTATTGAGGGCCATTTTACTAGGGTCCACACATATCATTTTATGTTGCTAAATCATTTTAGGCATGAGAAAAGGATCTCCTTGCCCTACTACCTCTTCAAGTCACTGTCGAGATCTCTTAACAAGCACAACAAGAACCCTTTGACTTTCGTGCTTCATTGTGGCCTCATTTTGCTCATTTATGAGCACTGCAAAATTCTTTCTATTTAGGAAAATAAAAGACTATCTGCATCTCCAGGGAAGGGTAAGAGAAAGATGGAGGAAGGTGGGCCAAGCAAGGAAGAGCTGACTCAGAACAAAAAGAATAAAAGTGTTACTCGGTTAAAAATTCAAGAGGACAAGGATACTCAAATGGATATAGAGAATGTGTCTAAGGATATTGGAAAAGATGGAAGTGAGATGGAAACGGAGGAGTCTGGAGGGTAGGAAAGCTGGAAGGAAGAGGATGTGGGGGAAGAGGAAGGAGAAGTTGAAGATGTTTCTGACCAAGAAAGTCCTACCCCCAGTGTTATTTTAGTCAATGTCGATAGCCAACTAAGGGAGGGGGATGATAAAATTAATGAAGAAAATTATATGGATTTTGAGCAGGAGAAGAACAAGCCCGAGAAGGAGATGGACAAGGAGAACCTGAGCAAGGATAAGGAGTTTGCTGGAGAAGGGTTAATTCTGGGTAATCTTAAAAATCTCTCTGACGCTAGAATGGGCTTTGATAGGTGGACTTATGAAGGTATCAAGAACCTTGAAAAAAGTGGGAAGCACTGGGAAGAGGAAAGGAAGACAGACGAAAGGGATCGATAGCAGAGGATGAAGGATTTGGAGGAAAAAGATAAGAAGATGGAAGCTCAGATTGAGAAGCTGGAGGAAGGACAAAATGCCATGAAAAACTTGTTGGTTATGGTCCCGGATATCTTGACTACTGTGACTAAGAACTTAGAGGAAATCTCTAAGGTTCTGGAGGGATTCAATACTCCTAAGTCAATTGTGGACCTTGATATGGATGAAGATGCCATTGAGATTGGGATTGTAGAAAGTGTACCTGGTGGAGCTGCAAAGAGGATGAGGGCGAGCATGAAGAAAGCTTTTGTGGCTTCTCCTAAGGAAATCCTAGGGAAAATATTAAAGAATTGTATGGGATTAGTGAAAATTTGGCTAATGCCCTGAAAAACATTAAGTAGTTCCTTTTCTGGCTTCTGTTTGTTTATGCTGGATGTTGCTGGTTTTGTGGGGTTTTTTACTGGAAATTGATCATTTTTGTGCTGGCTTTTTAGCAGTTTGTTCCTTTTTGTTGCTTAATGCTTTTATATCTTAAGGATCTTTTGTATAGGGTTTTAGGGCCCCTTCAAAATATGCTTTTACCTTAATCAAAAACACTTAAAAAACTATGTCTCAAGCCTTCTACATAATAAACATCATCATTTTTATGGTTACCATTGATTGAGATACTTTATATTCCACAAATCAATTCAGCTTCCTCTCCTACAAAATTTATTGATCCACCATCATACTTCTTGAGATTAATGAACTTGTCTTTATCTCTTGACAAGTGATTTGAACATCCACAATCAATGATCTAAGATCTTGGTTATACCTTAGCATGCAGTGCAATCTTCTCTTCTTATCTTTTAGACCTATCCTAATTCTTCTCTTATATAGCCAAGAATAAAGATTCTTTATTCGAGTCCTCACCATCTTCTTCTTCAGATGAATTTATCTCCATAGAACAAAATCTCTTTTTCCCTTTATCTCTATCATCTATCATTTTCGTATAATCATGTCTTCTATATCTACTTTTCTTTTCATCATTATCATAAATTTTGTAGTCTTCTTTATATATACATTTAGAAGCGTAATGACCAATTTTTCCACAAGTAAATCATTTTAAGGGTAACTTACCTTTGTACTTTCTAGTTCCTCTCTTTATTATTCTTATAAAGTTCACCTCGACCTCATCCAGGTTCTCACTTATCTCCAATTCATCTCCTGATATCCTTGAAACATTAAATGCAACTTCTTTCCAATAGGATTTTATGTCTTCCATCTCACCAATTTCATAGGTAGACAATAGTTTGATGAGTTGATCAATCAAATTGTATTCAAATCATGACATTCTTCAATAGCACACTTCTTTGGTTTGTAGGGTTTGGTTGATGTAAACAAGATTTTTTTGAGAACATAACTTTCTTCTAAAATTTCACCAAGAAGTTAGATAGCCTCCGTGGTATCATTCACTCTATGTATGTAGTTCTCAACACTTTCATCATTATCCATTTTGAAACCTTCAAATTTCTTCTTCAAATTCAAAAGTCTAGCTTACCGAGTCTTTAGATCACCTTCATATGCATAACATAACTTGTCCCAAACTTCCTTAGCTTCTTTCAATCCTTTAAATTTACCAAATACTTAATCACTTAGACAACCGATATGTATTGTTCTAGCTTTTGCATTTGTCTCATGAGCCTTAATTTCATCTAGAATCGAAGGTCCATTTTTAGGTCGTTTGTAACTAGTCTTAATAATATCCTAGATTCCATTCTACAATGTCTCCAAGTAAGATTCCATTCTTTCCTTCCAATAAGGAAAGTTTGTTCCATCAAACATCAGTGCTTTAACATGAAGTTCCTATGCCATTTCCAGATCCACCTCAAGCAATTAAGCTTTTTAAAGAGGAACCAATGCTCTAATACCAATTGTTGAATACATAGCAGGGTTGAGAGGGGGGTGAATCAATCCATAACTTCAAAGAAATTAATTATAAACAACATCAACTTACTTAACAACAACACAATAATCATCAACACATGAACATCAACCATGAATAGATCCACACTAGATTTACATGGAAAACCCAAATAGGAAATAGCCAAGGTGAGAATATAACTCACAATATGAAGGAGAATGATTACAAATTTTTAGGCTTACTGCCAAGGAGCAACAACACTTGAAAGAATTGCAAGGCTAAGACACACCACCTTAGGATAAGATACACACCGATGTCGAAGGACTCACTATCAATCAACAACAAAGGAAATAGTTGAATTGAACTGAGAAGGATTCTCCTAAACATTAAATTGTCCTTGATAAACTGGATCAAGCGACCAACATTATAGAAAACATCTCTGATAACTTTTGGTATCACAACACACTGTCTCATTGAATATATCACATTCAAAGCTCTTCTCAATCTGACTTTCACACATTCATAATCTCAAATCTGCTTGCATATCATTCACATACACTTCACATACAATTCACTTTTCCACACATCACAACTCATCTACCTGCACCTCTTAAATATAAGATACAACATTGAAAACCTAATTGAGGGTCAACCAAAACAAAAAAAGTAATATTACACAAAATAAGCCACCTAGACCAAAAATTCTCAAAACGGTCCACTCCAAGAGAAAGAGGGAAAAAATACATTACAATACATCCTTCCAAGATTAATCCAATGGTCTGCACATGCTAATACATTCTCCAAATTTGTTACCAAACATAACGTGTAAATATAACAATCAATTGGCCACAAAACATCTTCTGATGCAAAATACTCCACGTGGATCTCCACATGCCAAGGTGAGACCCATAACTACATCCCAATATAGCTTCCAACTCATATGTGGACCAAAATAATATGATCCAATTAATATAACTTAATCAAACATATCAATTCACAACATAACTAGAAAAAATGGCGAGCGAGGAGCGATAGGTAGAGTGCAAAAGGCAAAGGGCGGAATGCAAAGCGCAGAAGGAAGACTTCGACAACCGCTCAGTGGAAGATGATTCCCAGCAACAGACAAATGACCGCGAACAAGGTATAGCATAGGGGAAAGACAAGGAACAACCAGCGGGTAGGTAGACACCCATAAATAATGATAGAATCGTAGAAGAAAAGGATAACACCCCAAATCAGAGCCCTGCAGAAGAAAGCAGTACGCCGAGGCTGGTAGAAATTGATTTAACAAAGGAATTTATCAATGACAATTGCATGTGGGAGGATCTCGCAGTTATTGCTAGAATCATTAGTCCAAAGAAATCCAGGCAAAGCATTAACCCTTGGATAAAATAGAACTGGGGTAATCAAGTGGTGGTGAAATTTATACCGAAAGGTTTTTATGTGGCCATCTTCACAGAGAAAGAAACAAGGGACCAAATTTTAAACTCAAAGAATTGGTTTTTTGATAATTTACCACTTTACATCCAACCTTGGACACCCAACTTTAACTCGACCAGACTCGCAATTTATGAAACTCCAGTATAGATCAGACTATTTAGTCTCCCAATCGAGTATTGGGGGGATTAGTGCCTAGAGAAAATAGGGTGAACACTCGGTACCCTTCTGGAGATTGATGAAGAAATTATTGAAAGCGATTCATACATATACGCCAGGATGAAAATAGTAGCAGTTGAACAAATCCCTCCCCACATAAATCTTAGAACAACCAATGGAATTTGGAAACAAGGCATCAAAATTGAAAAAGAGCTTTCTATCTGCCAAAGATGTGGAAGCAAAAATCATCAAACCAAAAGGTGCAAAATGTTTGTGCGCAAGGCATTTAACACAAAGCAGAAGACAAAAGATAAAGAAAAAACAGTGTGGTTAAGGAAAATGAATGAGCAAAAACAAAGACCAACTGCGACAAGTGAATCATTGCCTAACACAAGTAAGCACCCTGAACTCTATCAGAAAGAATCAGAAACCAATAAGGGAGAAGGGATGGCTATCCCAAGCCAGGAGACATCTCCTATAACAGGATCTTAAGCAGTTAACATTATCGAGGAATGCACAAGCGATATTGATATGAGTAATTCAGAAAGAGAGGGTGAAGATGATGTCTTGGATAACCTAGACCCCAGATATATTAGCCAATCAGCGAATACTCTTCTAGGAAGAGCAAAAGGATTTAAAGGTAGGAAAATAAATAAACAGATTAGAGAGGAGAAAGCATCAAAAAAAGGTATTGTAAGCATTTTGAAATATATGAAGAACTCCAAGGGAGGTAGCCCCTCCCTTGGACAGAAATGAGAATCACATCATGGAATGTCAGGGGCTTAACAACCCCTGACAAAAGACACTTGGTCAAAAGGTCTTTGGCCAAGTTAGAGTTTGAATTGATCTTTAGGAAACCAAGTTGAATGGGCAAAAGGTGGCAGAATTCATCAGATACTGCAATAATTGGGAAGGATTGTTTCAGGACACTAGAGGATCTACTGGAGGCCTGGGAATCTTGTGGAATTCAGAAGTTTTCAAGGTGACCCCATTAGAGTCCAACGAATTTTGGATGGCTTGCAACATTGTGTACAAACCAGGAGGTTTCAGTTTTCCCCTATTTAACATCTATGGGTTGATCAAAACAGATGAAAAGCTAAGAGTTTGGACATAAATACATGAGCAAATGCTATCATTAGAAAAAAAGAAGGTGATCCTGGCTGGGGACTTCAATGCAATTTTAGATATTGACAACAAGGAAGGAGGATTGAGGAAGAGCACAAGAGTAATGGAAGATTTTAGGGAGTTCATTTTAAAATGTCAAGTGGTGGATGTTATTCTGAAGAATGGTAAGTTCGCCTGGACTAATAGAAGACTTAACTTCTCAAGAATCTCAGAAAGATTGGATCATTTTTTTGTGGGGGAATAGTGGATTAATGGTAGTTACTCAATTGACACTAGAATCATCCTACAAGCTAGATCAGATCACCTCCCAATCACTTTGTGTATTAATCATGAGGCTTCAAAGAACATAAATTATTTCAAGTTTCAGAGTATGTGGTGGAGGGACCCTAAATTCATTGAGCTACTTAAAACATGGTGGCTTGAAAGCAACATCTTTTCAGGATCCCCCAACTTCTACTTTATAAAGAGAATTCAATATATCAAAAACAATATTAGGTACTGGAACAAGTCCTCATTCAAGAATATATTCTTTGAGAAACTCCGAATAGAAGAAGAATTGGAAGAAATCAACAAATGAGTTATGTTAGTAGGGATGGCTAGGGATGATTATCTGAAAGAAAAGCTCCTTAAGGAGCAGTATGCAGAACTATTAAATAGAGAAGAGGTCTACTGGCGAGACAAATCGAGAGCATTATGGATCGCTAAGGGAGACCGTAATACAAAGTTCTTTCATGCAACCTCAAAAGGCAGAAGGAATAAGAATAAAATTACTGCAATCTTGGATGATGGAGGGATTTTGAGAAGTACTGAGGCTGCATTAGAACAAGCGGCACTTGAACATTTTGTTAAATTACTGGAGAATGATTGTCAGAAAGGAGACACAGTAGATGACATGATCTCTGAGCTTGTGCAGAAGATGGTAACGGTGGAGGAAGCTAAAATGCTCTGCGAACCATATTCCTTAGAAGAAATTAAAAGGGCCACTTTCAAGCTCCACCTCCACAAGGCTCCAGGTCCGGACGATATGACAACTGAGTTTTACCAGAAGTGTTGGGACTTTTTGGGTCACGATGTATGGCTAGTAGTAGAAGAATTCAAGAAAAAAGGGAAGTTTGTAAGAGAAATGAATAATATTGTCATTGCTCTGATTCCCAAAGAACAAGAATGTACCTCAATACATGATCAAAGACCTATATCGTTATGCAACACCATATACAAAATCATCTTGAAAGCAATGGCCAACAGATTGAAGAAGCTTCTACCCCACCTCATCTTATAAAATTAGAATGGGTTTACACCAGGAAGAGAATTAGCAGACAACATTATTTTAGTGTCAAAAGTCATGCATTCTATTCATAAAGAAAAATCAAAAAGTATGATTATTAAGCTTGATGTGGCAAAGGCTTATGATAAGGTGGTATGGCAATTCTTGGTGAAGGTTCTTAGTTGCTATGGTTTTCCAAAGGAGTGGATTGACTGTGTCAGTTTCTGCATTTCCACGGTTAGTTTCTCCTTGCTTGTAAATGGGGCGGTCTGTGGCTTTTTCAAAGCTACCAATGGATTAAGGCAAGGGGACCCTTTATCCCCGACCCTCTTTGTACTCATGGTAGAAGTTCTTAGCAATCTAATTAAAACCAAGTAGTCAGCCAGGCAGTGGAATGGTGTATGTGCTCATAGATTAATAGAGCCATTAACGCACTCACAATTTGCTGATGACACTATACTGTTTGGTGAAGCAACAATGAAAGAAGACAAAGGAATTAAAGAGGTACTAGATGAATATACGAAGCTGTTAGGAGAGGTAATGAATGTGGATAAATTGCAAATTTTGTTTTTTAACACTGAAAAATTATTATATAATCGCATTTCGCATTTGGTTGGATTTCAAACCATTGTTCCTCCCATCAAATATCTTGGGATCAGAATTAATATGGGATATAGACAAACACATATTTGGGAGGATGTACTTAATTCTTGCAAGATCAAATTGGAACAATGGAAGAATAAATGACTTACTCAAGCCGGACGGTTACTAATGATAAAGTCTGTGTTATTAGTTTTTCCAATCTACAGTATGCAATGTTTCCATGTGCCCAATTCGGTTGGAGCAAAATTAGATGGAATATTAAAAAAGTTTGTGTGGGACGGGGCCAAGTAGCATAAGAGGATACCTTTGATAAACTGGGATACAATGTGTATGCGGAAAGAGGATGGGGGAGCAGGGCTAAGGAAAATGTAAAAGTATTGTAATTTCCAATTTAATGAACAAGTTATATGCAGGATGGTGTATTTTAATTTTGATATTATGACTATGACACTAATATTGCTATCTTTCTTTTACTGCAGGTTAGGAGGATGAACATGTATTGATTTCAATGTCATCTCCTTTGGTTTGAATAATGTATAAGTAGTAGGATGGCCACGATCAAGTGGCACCTTGATCGGACATGTCTTTTAGACATGTTCGACCAAGATGTCACTTGGTCGTGACCCTTACTAACATTAACCAATCCATAACTAATCAGTGCTACAAACATTAATGTATCGGTATAATGATAACAGTGCTTATACCCGATAATGAATCATTTAATGCTTATGAACATACCCGATGGTGAATCGGTATCATTGTTAATGATAACAATGCTTTATAAACACATCGGATCATGAATTGGTATTTGTTAATTTTTTCAGATAAAACATACTCGATAATGAATCGGTATCAAGCATATAATAATGGATCAATATAAAGAAAACAATAACAATTATAGTTAGCATTATATGCTATCGGGTTAATACCCTGATAGAATATTAATGCCGATTCATATATGAATCGACATTAATATGCTATCGAGTTAGTAGCCCAATAGCCCTTTAGATTGACGCTTAACATAGTTAAGTAGATCATCAATCTAATCCATCATTATCCAATATCAATATCATAATTATGATCAATGTTATAATCTGATAAACATAAAGCATGAATGAGTAAACTAATAATAGAGTAGAGAGTTAGGAGAGTCTTATCTTGCAGAAGCTACTAATGCATTAACACTCCCTCTTAGCTTTTGGAAGATAGATAAAGTAACCTGCATCACATTTCTTTTCATAATGTCAGTCTCCAAGAATATATATCATCTATACATATGATATGAAGTATCATCAGGACATAGGATACAAATATAAGATTTTACTCTAAGTATGTATCACCCAATCATGTGATATAAAGGATTCATCATTTTATTATAACAAAACATCACCTAGACACGTGATATTAGTATTGCCTAAACACGCAACACTGAGGATAAACATATGAGGATGGTTAAATTCTCATCTTATCCATATTGTGATATGTGCACAAACATTTTATTCAAATGTTTTATCACAACACCATCATGGCACATCCATGACATACCAGAGATCCAACATGATAACTGGTTTGAGAATCATAAGATCGTCACCTTATGATGTCTGCATACAAGTGTTCATAATCTGAGAAATTGTCACCTCTTAGATATGAACACAGGGGGTAAAACCCATAATGTCTCAACATGACAAAAGAAGTTTTACATTTTCAACATCCTATTTACAAAGCAGATTACCTTTCTATCATACCTAAACCTTTTCTGAAGTGATCAACCTTCACTCTGGAAAGTGGTTTGGTCAGAATATCTGCAATCTGATCTCCCGTACTAACATATTCTAATTTGATCACATTTTTGTCTACCATGTCTCGTACATAATGGTATGGGATCTTAATATGTTTGGATCTATCATGGAATACTGGATTCACTAAAATTTTTATGAAACTTTGATTGTCGCAATGGATGATTGTAGGTTTCATTGGATTACCAAACAATCCCACAAGCAACTTTCTAAGCCACACCGCTTCTTGGGCAGCCATGGAGGCTGCAATGTATTCGACCTCGATGGAACTTTGCACTACAGAAGACTGCTTTCTATTGATCTAGGATATCATGGCTGATCCCAAATTGAAGTAGCACCCAGAGGTGCTTTTCCGATCAGTCACACTTCCAGCCCAATCTAAATCTGAGAATCCGTGTAGATTAAGATCAATTTTCTTATACTTGAGACCAAGGTTTAAGGTGCCTTGTAGATATCTCATAATGTGTTTTACTGCTACCAGGTGTATCTCCTTTGGCTCACACATAAACTGACTCAAGGCATATACTGCATAGTAGATATCTGGTCTTGTATTTACTAGATACATAAGAGACCCAATCATTTGCCTGTATAGAGTGGGGTCAGTAGAAAGTGATTCTGCAGCTACTTCTTTGAGTTTATGAAGATTGGTCTCCATTGGAGAGGTCATAGGTCTACAGTTGAGCATTCCAAATCTCTTCAGGATGTCTAATGTATACTTGCCTTGGTTTAGAACAATGTTATCAAGATTCTACCATACTTCCAATCCTAGGAAATAATGAAGGAATCTCAAGTCCTTCATATCAAATTCTTTGGATAGCTCTTTCTTGCATTGATCTATAAGGTGATCTTCTCCAGAGATTAATAATTCATCAACATATAAAATTATTATTAGCATATCACCTTTATTCTATTTGTAGTAGAGATTAGGATCTGCATCATTTTTAGAGAAGCCTAGTTTTGATAGATATGTGTCAATTCTTTCATACCAAACCGTGGGAGCCTATTTGAGCCCATATAGAGCTTTCTTGAGTATGCACACATGAGATTTTGCATGATGGAACTCAAACCCTTCAGGTTGTTCTAGGTATACTTCTTCAGATATCTCTCCATTAAGAAAAGTCATCTTTACATCCATTTGATGTACCTTCCATCCCTTAGCTACTGCAATGGCTAGTACAGCCCTGACTGAGGTATATCCAGCTACAGGAGAAAATGTTTCTTCATAGTCTATTCCTTCCTTTTGAGAAAATCCTCTGGCTACAAATCTTGCCTTATATTTTTCAATGCTACCATCTGTTGCATGTTTGATCTTAACAAGCCATTTAGAAGAAACAACAGACTTCTTAGTTGGCCTGGGAACAATTTCCCATACATCATTTCTCATTATGGATTGATACTCTTCAGACTTAGCATCCTTCCATACTTGATGTTTAAGGGCATCTGTCACATTGTCAGGTTCATTTTTAGATAGATCATTCATAAGAGCAACATAGCTACTACATTTATTAGGTCTTTTGCTTTCTCTGAAGGTTCCAGAAGGAGCAACAAACCTCTGAGCTTCTTCTACTATTTTGGTGGCCCATAGTGGTCTTTTCATGAGATTTCTAGGTGAGTTTTCATTTTCATTTTCAGTTTCATCGAGATTCTCCCTTTGAAACTCAGGAGCAGGATTTTCATCTAAGTTAGAGGTAGGTACATAGATTTCAGGTTCTATGAAGTTCTGAGCTCTTTTGAAAGCTAGATCCTCTTCAAATATTACATCCCTACTTAGTTCAATATTTCTTTGACCAGGTACATAGATTCTGTAGGCTTTGGAGGTCTCACTATATCCTACAAGTAATCCTCTTTTTCCAGAAGGCTCTAGTTTTATTCTCTTTTCTTTAGGTATATGGATATAGATAGGGCATCCAAATATCCTAAGGTGGCTAATATCAGGCTTAATCTTAGTGAATACTTCTTCAGGAGTTTTGTCCTCAAGATGGGAGTGAGGGCACCTGTTCTATATATATACAACGGTGCTGGATGCTTTAGCCCAGAGATTTGTGTTAAGGTTTTGATCTAGGATCATGGCCTTGGCAACTTCAACTATGGTCCTATTTTTCCTTTCCACTACCCCATTTTGTTGAGGGTTATAAGGTATAGTAAGCTCCCTCTTAATCCCATTATCTCTACAAAATTCTTTAAATGAATCTGATGTGTATTCTCCCCCATTGTCGGTTCTTAGGATTTTAACTTTGTTTCCTGAGTGGTTTTTAGTTAGTGATTTAAGTTCTTTAAATCTAGAGAGGATCTCTTCTGATTCTTTACTTTTCAGAAAGTAGATCCAAGTCTTCCTAGAGTAGTCATCAACAAATATTACATAATACAAGAATCCCCCTAGAGAGGATACAGACATAGGTCCGCATACATCAGAATGAACTAATTCTAGAATTTTGCTAGTTTTCCTAGTACTATTTTGGAATGCACCTTTGGTATTATTACCTAGGGCACATCCTTTGCATGCCCCTGAATGATCTTGCTTTAACTTGGGTAGACCTGTGACAAGGTTTCCCATTGAAGATAAAGCCCTAAAATTTAGATGACCTAATCTTCTATGCCAAACTTCATTTGCATTAGTGGCTTCATGGATTAGGGCTAGATTAGGTTCCGTGCACAATTCATACAAATAGCCCCGTCTCTGTCCAATGGTCATTGCCTTCTTGATGGAGGAGTTCTTTGGCCAAGCCAATACTTTTTTGTCCATGAATGTCACTTTGTATCCGTTATCTTCTAGTGCCAATATAGAGACTAGATTTCTTTTGATGCTAGGGACATATAGTACTCCTTCAAGCCGCAGGGTTATGCCTGTCTTCAATTTGATGGTGCAGGTTCCTACTCCTCTGACTGGATGTGTGGATTCATCTCTGATGGTTACGTCCTCATCACTCTCCTCTATCATGGAATCAAGTACTTCTCTAAACCCAGTGATGTGCCTAGATGAACCACTGTCAATCACCTATGAGTTGATTTTGTTAGAAGCTTGACTTGTGAGTGCTGAGTAGAATACATATTTCTCAGAGTCATCTTCCCCTTTAGTCTTTCCTGCTTTAACAAATGTAGCATGTTTCTTTGTTCTTTCCGAGCATTTTGCAACGAAGTGTCCGAACTAATCACATCTATAACATTGAATGTGAGATAAGTCCTTCTTTGAAGTATTATTGCCTTGATGACCTTTTCTCTTTCTAAACCACCTTTTCTTGTTATGCTTGGTGGAGTTGGTGTTTAGAACTTGTAGGTCTTCATCTATATTCTTGTGTTTCATTCCCATCTTGTTCAATCTTGATTCTTCTTGGAGACATTCATCCCTTAATCTTTCAAACTTGGGATATTTGGACCTTGCACTGATGCCTTGGACAAATGTGCTCCATCCACTAGGCAACCCATCTAAAGCAATGAGTGTCAACTCTTTGCTTTGGATCTCATAGTCTAGAGTTGCAAGTTCATCTTTGAGAACTGATATCTGCATAAAGTAGGTGTTGATTGTCTCCCCTTTGTTCATGGTGATGTGATTTATTTCTCATTTTAATGCTAGAGTTCGACTTGCATTTGATATCTCAAATGTGCTTTCAAGAGCTTTGAAAATTTTATAGGCTATCTGATGTTTTCTTATGATGGGCATTATGTTGTTTCTCACCCCATCAACTATTATTTTTATTGCCTTTTCATTTCCCTCAATCTATGCTGATTTGTCAGGTTCATTTTTGGGTTGATCATTTTTTGTTTGAACAAACGAATCCACTTTGTTCTCCTTTAAGATCATTTGAATTTTGAATTTCTAGGCTGAAAAATCATCACCACCTCTGAGTCTGTCTTTGAATCTGATAGCACTGGCCATTTGAAGAAATGTGATTTAGTATATAAACTTGTTCTTAAATTTGTTTCATGAAATTAAATAGCCTCAAGATCGATCAAATTGGCTCTGATACCATGTAAAAGTATTGTAATTTCCAATTTAAGGAACAGGTTATATGCAGGATGGTGTATTTTAATTTTGATATTATGACTATGACACTAATATTGCTATCTTTCTTTTACTGCAGGTTAGGAGGATGAACATGTATCGATTTCAATGTCATCTCCTTTGGTTTGAATAATGTATAAGTAGTAGGATGGCCACAATCAAGTGGCACCTTGATCGGACATGTCTTTTAGACATGTCCGACCAAGATGTCACTTGGTCGTGACCCTTACTAACATTAACCGATTCATAACTAATCGGTGCTACAAACATTAATGTATCGGTATAATGATAATAGTGCTTATACTCGATAATGAATCGTTTAATGCTTATGAACATACCCGATGGTGAATCGGTATCACTGTTAATGATAACAACGCTTTATAAACACATCCGATCATGAATCGGTATTTGTTAATTTTTTCAGATAAAGCATACCTGATAATGAATCTATATCAAGCATATAATAATGGATCAATATAAAGAAAACAATAACAATTATGGTTAGCATTATATGCTATCAGGTTAATACCCTGATAGAATATTAATGCTGATTCATATATGAATCGACATTAATATGCTATCGGGTTAGTAGCCTGATAGCCCTTTAGATTGACGCTTAACATAGTTAAGTAGATCGTCAATCTAATCCATCATTATCCAATATCAATATCATAATTATGATCAATGTTATAGTCTGATAAACATAAAGCATGAATGAGTAAACTAATAACAGAGTAGAGAGTTAGGAGTGTCTTATCTTCAAGAAGCTACTAATGCATTAACAGAAAATGAGTCTACAAAACCTAGCATTAGGAGCAAAATTGTCTTGGAAAATGTACAAAAACCCCAATAAATTATGGTGCAGGATATTTCAAAAGAAGTACTTAGACTTTGGTGATCCTGATCGTACTTCACAATAGCAGACATAGACAGGGGATCTCCCACCTGGAATTTCCTCTGGAACACCAGGGACATAATTATGAATCATATTTCTTGGAAGATTGGGAATGGAAGTAAAGGCAAATTCTGGCGAGACTAATGGGATGGGGAGTCATTGCTAGCAGAGTGTTTCGAAGATCAAGATTGGGTCAACACCATCAAAATGGTGATAGGCACGCAAGTTGCTAGTTATTTTGAGAATATTGAGTCTCGTGGTATGAGGACTTGGAGAAAGTTAACTATTGGCAATACATAGATGTGTAGGAAATTATAAGAACTTCTTAACAACAAATCAATATTGGCATCAAAGGACGAAGACAGAGTATTATGGTGTGCAGCAAAGTCAGGGAGTACAGTGTGAAGCTGGGATATGAAGTCCAAAGGCATAATGCTCTGAATCCGAACTGGCCCAGCAAGTTGTGTTGGAACAAATGGGTGTTGCCCAAGGCAGGGGCATTCTTATGGATCGCACTGAATGGAAGAATACTCACTGGAGATAGACTGAAAACTATAGGCATACAAGGGCCAAGTTGGTGCGTGTTATGCAACAGTGGGGAAGAAACAAGGGACCATCTACTCTTCAATTGCAGGTTCGCCCATAGCTGTTGGGATTGGTTCCTAGGAATGGTTAGCCTTTATACAGCTAGAAGTATGACTCTAAAAGATTTCTTGTTGCATGACCATGATCCACTCAGTCTAAATGGGGAGTCCTATGGTTAATCAGCCCAACAATGATTGTTTGGGCTATCTGCAAAGAGAGAAACAAATGGATATTCAAAGAATCAGCCAAAACAGTGGAACTAGTCATAAATGATCTTAAGGCGAGCATAGAAGAAGTCATCTGTGGTAGGTCACGAAATGTCAGAAACTTCAAATTCAATGATTGGGATGTGGAAATGGAAAGGAACTGGTCCTTCAAAAATGCTTTATTCCATTATCCCAAAAAAAGAATCAATAGGAAAGAGGTCAGATGGGAGAAGCCTCATAACAATTGGGTAAAGCTCAACTTTGATGGGGCTTGCAGAGGCAATCCAGGACAGGCTAGATTTGGAGCAGTTATTCGAAATAAGGATGGGAATGTGGTGTTTGGCACGTATGGCTATATTGGCCACACCACAAACAATGAAGCAGAAATAAGAGCTCTAGAGGTCGGGATTTTACTCTGCAAGGAGAAAGGTTTGACCAATGTTTAGATTGAAGGAGATTCTCAGATAATCATAAATGGGGTGACAAATGACAAGTTACTTAATTGGAAACTAGCTAAATGGTTGCCACGCATTCGGACCTTACTCCAAGCAATTAAACTGTATGAAATAACACATATACATAGGGACGGAAATAAAGTAGCAGACCTATTAGCCAATCTAGGAGTCAATTCACAGGCTGCAGAAGTGTCAATCGATCCCAAGGCCCTGAGCTCAGAAGTTACGGACTTGTGCAGGAAGGACCTATGGATAAGGAAATGCAATGGAGTGGGATGATGGCCCTCGGAACTAGGAATGCGGATGTAGGATAGATGGAGGAGTTCTTAGGCAGGTCAAAACATTCTAGAGGTGTAGTGACGGTGGTCCAATCTGCAGAGGATGGGTAGAAATGACAAAATGACAAATTCTTGCAGATTTTGGGGCTGAGGTAAATTAGGCAGGTCAAACCTTCTAGAGCATAGCAAAACTCTATTTATTGGCCTCTGCAAATGTGGAATGCATGGATTATAAAGCATAGGAAAGGTTTTCTCACACCGAACTGTGTAGGAGTTGGACTGAGATCTATCCATGGCTTATTTTGGCAGCATTGGATGCATGAACTATGAAGAAACGTTGGATACATAGATTTGTAGCTTGTTTGTCACAGAGGATTATGTCTATGATGCTATTAAAGGGCTCATGGGGATCACACTAAACTTTGATCTCCACTGGTGTAATAGTATGATTTATAAAGTCATCCTTATGCCTTTGCTCGACATTATTGAATGCAGGGAAAGAGCAGTGGAGGTTCTAAGTGGCTTTGTCAAGCCAGTCAACGGCAACAACATTGCAGATTCCATCTTAAGTCTGTCAGAGGGTGAATGGATTAGCATACTCAAAACTTATTTTCAGCCAAGCTACTTTCTACCATCGGATTTTGAAGAAGAAGAAGAGGGAAGTGAGGATGATGGGAGCCAAGAATTAGATGTCAGTGAGACAAGTCGGGCAGAACGTAGATGCATTGAGAGGGAGGAGTTGAAGGAAACGATGAGAACATTTGGGGAAAACACATGGGAAGTGTTTAGGTGCGCAGTGCTGAACGACAATATGGCTCCTTTCCGCAGAGTAACTAACTCTGAAATGTGGTGGTTCTCGGTTGAAGCCATGACAAATGTACTCAGCATCGAGGAATATGTGGGGGTCATCATGCAGAGCCTCAATGGGGAACATAATAACCATATGTGTCCCTGTTTATGTATGCATTGTAGATAGCAGTGTTAGGATATGGTAGGAATAGTAGTATTTGTTGCAGATAGTAGTGTTAGGATATGTTAGGAACTGTAATCACTACAGAAGCAGTTTTTGTGTATGATCCTTTTTTGAAGCAATACAAGGGTGCTATCCCCACAATGATAGCTCTTAACTAAAAAAAAAGTAAATTCACAACATAACTGAATATCTTGAACACAAATCAATAAATCTATCTTGCAGAACAAAAATACCATCTGAGAAAGTAGAAACATATTGAGAATACTACACATGCCATGAACCAACATCCGCTAAACCACAATGCAATCTACAAGATATCCGAAGGGAACCAAAAGATTCTTACACCATTTTGATAGATAGACTTGTAGACACCTAAAATTATTTTGTTTGATTAAATAAATATTTTTATTTATTTAATTATTTTAGCCTAATTCTTCTATTAATTAATTAAATCTTTATTTATTTAATTAATTCATTTATCCTTTTCTAAGTCTTTCCCCATTTAAATAAATATTTATTTATTTAATTGGTCTCACTTCCTCTATTAATTAAATAAATCTAAATAATTAATTCATTATCTTTTTGCTTCCATGATACATGTCATTTATCTTTTAATTTCTTCTACCTACCCTCTTCTTATTTTATCATTATCCCTACCTACCCTTTAATCTTAGCCAACCATTTATCCTTTAACCTCTTAATCTTATCCCTCCATTTTCAAAAGTGTCTTCTATATAAGAGGATTCTTTCATCCTTTTAATCCTAATCCTAATGCATCTATCAAGCCTTCAAGCGATCAAAAGGAACTTCACAACCACAATTCTATTATTTGTTGAGCTCTTGTACACAATACAAAATCTGAGAGCAAATATATCAAACAAGACCAATGGAAATAGGAGACAATGGAGATCAAAGCCTACTTGGCATGTGAATGGTGTTATTGTTTTATTTGTTGATTTGCACGTTTTTAGGTTTCTTCATTGGTGTATGGTGAATGTTTTATTGTAGAATTGGGATTGTTTGTGGTTGGATCTTTAGAGTTTTGCAATAGTTTATCATCATCATTTTTCACCATATATAACACGCCTTGCCAAAGAAAAAAGATAACTATCCAAAACAAAATGTCACAACCAACACCAAAATTATTGAACTCGATTTGTAACATAAAGCACAACTGCAACAACTGCAACAACCAAAAGAATATTTGGACCAACATCCATTTGGATAACTAGGTTTGACATCAATGACAACCATACAAGCTCATGCTTCCAACAAATGCTTAAATATATCATATGTCATCTCAATGTGATTGTGATGTGTGTGTTAATCAAGACAAAGGCACAAATAAGCTTTTTTTTACTTGAAGAAACTATTATATATGTTAGATGGGTCAATAGGAACCTAATTGATACAATTATTTCATTTTTTTGTGAAAATTTGGTTTTTAGTAAGATGGTCCAAGAGGTTACCAATTATAAGGATTGGGTATGTATTCTTGCCAATGACCTTGTTCAAGGTTTGATAATCATTGAGTCACATATCATCTTTCATTTTAGTAAGTGCTAATAGACTTTCATAAGTTGGTACACTTAACTTGCCTTTTAGATCAATTCCTAAATCTATTACTTAATTTCATCATTCTTAAGGATTAATTGCTTGTATAGTGGCTTGTTTGGTTGTGGTGTGCTAGTGATCAACTAAATAATTCACATGGAAATATAGTCACATCCATCAATGAAGTCATCAAATATATTTATCCTAATAGAATACAGTTCACCTACTTTTATTATGCTATCAAATTTGGTTTTGTAGCACATTTGGTTGTTGTAACAGTTTAATCTTCATCAAGCTTGGGCATGAGAAGAAAAAATGTTTGTCTCTGAAATCACACATCAAAATTTATTCATAATATTAAATGCATTGGCTTCATGAGAGCTACTCTTAATATCCTATACTTAAGTTGTGAAAGATTAAATTATATCCTTGTAAACAACATGACATTTACACATCTGCGGTGGTGCAATCCATCAAGGATACTCTTTGGGGCATATGGTTTGGGTGATTTCTTATTTCTCAAAAGAACCGTGGTTGAAACATAAGAGGTTTATAATATCCCTGTTAAGTCAATTTTAGGGATACTTGTTAGTATTTTTTATTTGGAGGCCGGTGGCAAAAGGGTGAAGATGAATAAGGCTCGGTGCTTATTCAAGAAAGTACTATGCAACAACAATGTGGAAGAACTCAATGCTTTTCTAGAAATAAATGAAGATCTATTCCCTTATATCCAAATAGCTTGGATTTATAAGATTTGTGTGGGGATACATTTCATCCTCCATAAATACTTATAATGGGCTATATGTAATCTATTTTCTGATATTAATATGGGGAGCTACCTTCACTAGTAGTCCTCACCTTAAAAAATATGACATTTACTAATGAAAGATTGTATTGGTAAAATATCAAAAACGCCTAGGTTTTCTATGTCACAAACCAATTGATCTTTAAATGGTTAGATAAAATAGGATAGGTGACACTATCAACCACCATAATCACCATTGCCTTGGCACACTTATATGATGAAATATGGGTGTCAAGGGGGAGGTGTTATAAGAATCAATCTCTTAATTGCATTGATAGAAATCAAGGTCTTTTGAATTCTATTGTGCATGATAAAATTTACATCCTCGTTCAACTGCATCTATGAGCATTTTAGTAATTATTCATCCCTTGGTATGAGGGCTTTTGTAGTGGTAATGGAGGCCTACAAATTGATAGAAAAGGTAAACTATAATAACGAGATAACTTCATATGTAAATTTAAAATCTCAATTTAGATATCACATGATTAATCAAATGATTAATATGAGAAAGTTTATATCATCAAATTAGAAATCAATAGCACATTGCACTAGAATTTGCTTGGAGTAGCCCTTTCAAGAGATAAACTCCACCACCAATGAGAGCATCAATTTATTTTAATCCAATAACAATGTGTTACAATGGTACATCCAACTTCTCCCTTCAATTTGTCAACATTCTAGTAGCATGTTCTTACTTCATCAAAAAAATACACAAAGAAATTATCCAAGGCATTCAATTTGTAGAGAATTAGATAGAGAAAAGCATACTAAAACAAACCAACATTAATATTATCTTTGACCCATGTGAAGAGGGAACACATTCTAAAATGTATCTAAAATAAAGCGAGGAACTAATGTGGACCCTAAACATCACAACAAGATGCTTCATTCTCTTTACTGGCACCTAGGTTTAAGAAAGTGGTGTAAATGAAGTCAAGTAAATTTGTAACCTCCACCATCACAAGTTACCGCATTCGTGAATGTCACTATAACTGATATTCTAAGTTAGAAGAATAATAATAAAATAATCTCTCAACCACCCAAATGAGTGTCCAAGTACTCATTCCCAAGACGTTGGAAATCCAACATGATACATGGGGTTGCAAACCTTAATCCTAACATGCTTTCATTGGTATTATACATCACAATACAAGATGTAAATTCCATGGCCCCTCTGCACAGAGATAATTTATCAATGCTCACCAGTTTTGTAAATAAATTTGCAACATTATCCCTAGTGCCAATCTTTTGAATCATTACCTCACCACTTTCTACTATCTCTCCAAGTGAAATTTAAAACATCAATATTCTTTGTATGAGCATTGCACATATAGGGTTCCTAACTAAACAAATAGCACTTTATCGAATCCAATTTGAATTTCCTTGCTATCAAAATCAACTCATGCACATATTTTCTATAAACAAACTATATTTTTGCAAACATGTCTTGAAATCATATAATATACTTCAACAATGTATAAACAACCATAGGTTGTGTAATGCCCATACCCTAGTCGGACTTGTAAAACCCGTTTGACCTTGATTGACTTCCTATGTGGCATTCTTGAATGGTAGGTTAACCATGGTGCAATGTGTAGTTTAGATAATATAAATAATCGTGCATACCTATTATTGTGTCTTTGCATCGATTCTTGTGTAAATGTAATTGTTACTAACCCTTGTGATAAATCTTGAGCTAATGCCTTCATTGAATATGTATATGTATATGTATGCTTGCGTGATTCATGAGTGCAGGAGATTGCAGGTACAACACCGCCTAAGGCAAGGTTCATCTCCTTCGGGGTTCACAGGTTTGAGTAAACCTCCTCCATCCTTAGAATTCGGATTTGGGGATCATTAAACTCTCGTCTTTCCTTAGCCATGGTCAGGTGAGCATCGCATGTGTGGTTCGTGGGGCTCTCACTTTTCATTGGATTTCATGTCATGTGATTTGGTGGACTTCCTCGATTTGCGTGCCTTGCACGAGGTAAGTGGAGTTGTCATCCTAAGTATTAAATTCAATTTAATGAGTAGACATACACCTTAGTGATATAGAAATTTAAATAGGTAGTTTCTTCTATACGAGTAATCGTTAATTTAAAGGGATTGCTTTAATTATTATTGTAGCAAGCTTAAGGTATTTAACTTGGGTTAGTGTGCTCATTTACGCATTTGTAGTTGAGAAATTAGAATAAATAGGACTCTTTCATTAGATTAGTCATTTATTTAAAAAGGTCGCTTATTATGTTATAGCGAGTCAATTTAATAGCTAATTTTAATAATAACGAATTTAATGAGTTATGCGTCTTAGAAAGAAAAGATTTAAAATCATTTGGGAAATAGAAATAAAATTTATCATTTTCGCATTTTGGAATAGAAAGGGTAGATTTTATTATTTAAAAGGAAATTATTCTTTTTACTTGCAAAATTGATATAGTATAAAGGATTGATTTTTGAAATTTAAATTAATTTAAATACCTCACCCTTGTTAACAGTTCAAAATATAAATGTAGGCCTAAATTGATATTTAGAGAGATGAAAATTAGAATTAAATAAGAAATAGAAGCATGTAAATTTTAATTAGAATAAAACAAGTTAGATTTGTTGAGTAGTGGAAAATAATGATTTCCACTTTCATGTTCCTTTTATTTTCAAATAAATAAATAAATGCCTAAATTCGAAATTGAAAATTAGGGCAAAAATAGGGTTTCTCATTTTTAACCTAGCTTGGAAATGTTTTTGGGGGTTCTTTCTTTTGGGTCATCTTTTTGGAAAAAAAAATGGTTTTTGGAGGAGAGATTGGGGATTTTGGACAAAGATGGAGTTTTAGAGCAGCAAGTTTGGGGGCTCATCATCAAAATCTTTCCAGGAAAGCTTGTTGAGGTAGGAATCTCTTTTATCAATTTGTTCAAGTTGTTTTTAACAAAAAAAAGAAAGAAAAGAGGCTTGTATGTTGTTCTTGCAATTTTGGTTTTCAGATTTTCCATTGTTTGCCCATGAGTAAGTTTCTTGTAGAAAAATTGTTAAAGATTAGTTTTGTTGGATCTTTGTGTGAGAAGAGAGCTCCCTTGTGCCAAAGATTTGCTTAATGGGAGGGTTATTCAACAATTTCTTCTATTATATTGAAACCCTTGCCAAACAAAAAAAAAAGGGAGAAATCGCTGTGACTGTGATTGTTTTCCAAAAAAAGGGGTTTGTTGGAAATTGCTTTAAGTTTGTGTTTTTTTTTCAGACTATGTGTTTTTGGTAAGATATTCATTTTGTTTATTTTTAATACTTACATGTACTATTTTTAATATATATATATATATATATATATATATATATATATATATATTCATTAAGTAAAATGTTGACTGCATTTTGGCAAGTCTGATATTGTTATTTTACCAGAAAATTTAAAAAAAAAAAAAAAGCGCTACCAGAGGTAGCGAACTGCTACCAAATGGCAGCAGCGCTACCAAAGGTAGCGGCCTGCTACCATTTGGTAGCAGCGCTACCAATGGTAGCTTGGGCTGCCAAGGGGGGGGGCCCACGTGGGTGTCCACGTGGGTACCTTCCCTCTCTTTTTAAAAATAAAATTAAATTAAATTAAAAATAAGTTATTTTATTTTATTTTTAATTATTTATTTTTTTAATTATATAATTGTTTTAAAGAGAAAAAAAAATATATGTATGTAATATATAAAAATTAAAAAAAAATCAGATTAATAAGTGGATTTAAAATTAGTTTAAGAGATTTAAATTCAGTTCTTTTATATTATTAAATTTTAAATTCAGTTTCTTTTATATTATTTAATCTCAGATTATTAAATAATATATTTGGATTCTAGAGAATCATCATTTAGTAAATCCATACTTTACTACAAGTTATTAATTTCATATTGATTTTGTCATGCTCGGGCTAATACATATTATTATCATGGACTAAGTATTAATGGTGGATTAATGTGAATTTTTTTTTAAAAAAATAAAAGTTAATTTATCAAGTCCATGATCGACATTAATGGTTAAAAGGATATGGTAAACTTGCTCGACATTAATGGTAAGACTTGATATGCTAGTGTTTGGTCATAAGTCGGTCAAGCCTCTAGTTAGGGTACCGTCAAACAAGAGGATCTAGGTTTGTTTTTTTCTGATTCAATTTGACCCGCTTCTAAAAGGGATCACTATGTAATGATCAATAAAAGTAGATGTTGAATAGTGTGTGTGTTTCGCCTAAAGGGCAGAAATGTAAAAGACATGTAAATTTGTAATCTTAACTATATTAAATGCCAGAGGGGTCTTGCAGTTGAGCAGACCTGGAGATGTAGCCCTTAGGGGTGAACTCCGAGATCATATCTGTGTTATGTGATGTTTTAGTTTCCTTTGTTTCATGCTTTAAGTTATCATGTATGGTTGTTATCTTGTATAAGTGTATGATGGAAAATTAACGAATTTAAATCAAATGCACAAAATCAGACATCTTGAGGAATGTAGTAAATCAGATTCATAAGACATTGTAAATTATGATTATGGCAAAGTATTTAAAATATGTTAATTAAAGTTGTATTAGTGGAAAGAATCTTGCTAGATTACATCGTTGGATTAACTTGTTATTAAGCATGTAAATTGAACAAATGGGTAGGGGAAATAAAGATAGAATTAATGTTATAATTTCTAAGTTGGAATTTAAAGGATGATCAACATATAGGTAATTACTTTTATCTTCTTAAATGAGCAACGCCATGTTAATTATATTCCACTATAATGGATGAATATATTTAGTTATTTATGTTGTAATTATAACCAATAACCCTCACCAGATTAATCTGATAATTGTGTGGACTCAACTAGATATCCATATTATAACCCTTATAAAAAGAATCCCTTATGATTGCTAAAATTGAACTAAAATGGGAAATAATTGATTAGTTGTTTATACATTAAATCTTAGTAAAAGTATCTCTCTCATATTAACTTCATTTAACAAAAAAAAGAGTGATATGCAATAAGATAATTGTATTTTAATCCTAATAGAAGAACATCACTATGATATTATTATTCAAATCTTGAAATGATGAATTTCATCTAGCTAACGATATTTTAATTTAAAGGATGCTCTCATGTGACCTAATACACACCCACCTTAATAAAATTAGTCCATTTATTTGCATTATCAAAACTTCAAATGAATTCTATGGCTACTCACATTTTATCTTTCACATAAGAACTACAACTCATTAGTTGGCTATGCATGAAATCAAATGAAGGGACCTCACTCTATTAATTGTAGTTAATCCTTAATGAATGAATCTCATCTGATTAACCATACTTTTAATATTTAAGAAAGATATCAATTGTAGGTGGTTACCTTAAACCCAAATGAATGAACTTCATTATATTAAACGCATGAACCTTTCTGGAGGCCTCTTAATGTAATTATGAATTAAAGTGCAATAAATAAATAACCTCTCAATGGCCTCCTAACCACCCAAAGTAATTGAACGCTTCCTAAAATTATAAGATGTCCAACCATAGAACACATAAATAATCAAGATCTATGCATTATCTCGTAATTATGATATCCAGTTTAATGGATCTAATGACGCAAGTTGAGTTAGGTGTAAGGTTATGTAATCATGTTGGGAAACTCCTTAGGATCGTTTTAGCCTTCCGCTGTGTTATCTAGTTAGAGATAACTTTGAGATAACTTCAATCTATCTTAATATTGTAACTTTTCATTAACACTCTTAATTATTATTTAAAAAAAAAATATTTACACTCTAATTGAGTGTTTTTAACTAAACCCTTAGGGGTTTCCTGGCGGGGCATTACAGGTTGTATCTTACTCATCCAACTAACTACACTTTCACAAAGAGAAAAGACATAACCATTAGTACACAACAAAGTCTTATATGTCCAATAACTTATCCACATCATTACAAATAAACCATTATTAAAAGTTCTTTGCAAATATCTAAATAATCTCTTAGCACAAGTCTAATGCTCTGTACTAGGGATAATCATTAATCTATTAAAATCTCTCACTTCCTAGGTGATATTTGGTCTGCTATAAACTATTGCATAAATTAGACTACCAATAATGCTAGCGTAAAGCACATTATATATCTTTAAAATTATCCTCTAACATAGGACACAGTCAATAATATCTTAGTGCCTACAAATAAATAATTACTCACTAATTTGCGGTCATGCATTGCAAGCCTTTGCAAAATAACGTCAACATACTCTAACTAAGAAAAGCTTTGTGTGAACTTAGTATGTACTAATTGTCATTCCCAAAATAAATTGTACCAACCCTAGATCCTTCATATTAATTACACTATAAATCTAAGTTTTATGCTCTCTAATCATCACCTTGTTGTTACCAATAAATGTGTTATAAACATATAAAACAAGGATTAGAAGTTTATCATTAATACTTTAAATATAAACACAATAATCCATTTTGCTTCTAAAATAAGTCCAAGTTCAATACAAAACCATCAAACTTCTAATACTACATTCAAGGCAAAAATTAATTTGAACCCATATAGTGTTGATTTTCACTTACAAACCAAAATGTATTTCCTTTTTACCTCAAACCCATATGGTTTGTTCCCTTTTTACCTCAAAGCCATATAGTCATCATTTTCACTTACAAGCCAAAATGTGCTTCTAAAATAAGTCCAAGTCAGTCCAAGTTCAATACAAAGCCATCAAACTTCTAATACTACATTCACGACAAAATTATTTGAACCTATAGTGTGATCATTTTCACTTACAAGCCAAAATGTGCTTCTAAAATAAGTCCAAGTCAGTCCAAGTTCAATACAAAGCCATCAAACTTCTAATACTACATTCACGACAAAATTATTTGAACCTATAGTGTGATCATTTTCACTTACAAACCAAAATTTATTTCCTTTTTACCTCAAACCCATATGGCTATTACATAATTATCTTCAAGATATCCATGTATGAAAATATTTTTTGCATGCATTTGCTCTACTTCAAAATCACAAATGATAACACTAAAAAGTAAGAATTTAATAGAAAATAATTTAGCAATAAAAGGAAAAAAAAACACCAAAATAAACTTACCATCTAATGTTGTACCTCTCTAACTTACCATCTCCATTAATTTTATTCTTACACATGCACTTGCAAGCAATAGGGTTCATTCCCTAAAAAACATGTTCATTTGAAGTGAGAGATTCTCTACATAAAGTCATCATCTCCTCTTATGCAAAATTCACACACAAAACATGTTCATTTGAAGTGAGAGATTCTCTAAAGATCGACTAGCTATAAGTACAAGATAAAGCAAATAACAAATTATAATATGGTGGGCTATAACTATATTTGGGTTTTATTGTCTCATGCATTATATCAAAGGTGAGTAGGGGGCTTTGTCTATTCCTCTACATGCTCTCACTTGAACAATCTTCCTCTCTCTTCAATTCCATTGTTGCATTCTTCGACATGTGCATCTTTCTAATTTTCTTCATCAATCTCAAAATACATTTTTTTCTTCATTTTCCTTTGGTTCAATAGAATCTAAAAAACATTCTTATTTCCCAAATACCACATCCATAGAATAAATCATTTTCAAAGTTGGAGGATTTCAAAACATATAACGATATTACATTCACATTGTTACCAATAAAA
Organism: Cryptomeria japonica; assembly: GCF_030272615.1. Classification (NCBI taxonomy): domain Eukaryota; kingdom Viridiplantae; phylum Streptophyta; class Pinopsida; order Cupressales; family Cupressaceae; genus Cryptomeria; species Cryptomeria japonica. The sequence goes on along the minus strand of NC_081410.1, from coordinate 131,231,241 downwards.
ATGCATTTCCGTGCATTTGAATCCAATTTAGCTCATTTTTCCTTGAGCATGTGAACAAAATCCTTATATAAATATAAGGTTTTTTTGGCCTTTCCACTCTTTACAAGGAAACTTTTCTAGAAGAGTTGAACATACAAATAAAGTAATCAACATATAGTAATCATAGCCCCCACCCAAAAGCCCAAAAGCATTGACCAATTGTGTACCACTCATCATATTTCTAACTCTTTACAGTAAAGTTTAGTTCATCATTTCTACAACCTCATTCTATTAATATATGTTAGAGATAGTTTTCTATCAAATAGTACTTGCACATCTATAAAACTGATTGAATTCCCTATAACAACATTCACCACTACTGTCAAATTTCAGCACCTTTATTTTCTTATCCAACTATTTATTTACGTGTGCCTTATAATCTTTAAATTTGAATAAAGCATATTTGAAAAATATAAAATAAAATAAAATGTATCTAGAGCATCCATGAATGTAATATAGTATTGAAATTTACACATTGATCCAACATCCACTAGACCAAATATAATTGAATTAATAATCTCTTTGTTCTATTACTTCCAATATAAAAGGAAAGTATATTCTACTTGTTAAACACACAATACTCATAGAAAGTAAAATACTTAATAAAGTAAATAGATAAACTATCTATTCTCTTTTTATTAGTCAATATTTAAAGTCATTTTTCATCAATGTTGCCCTAGCATTGGTTCCACAACATACATGTGTTTTCAAAAGTATCAATTAAAATTGGTAGAATTTAAAAATATGGGAGCATCAAACACAAATAGTGTCTTACACTATGAGACTCACTACCACAAAATCATCTTTCACCAACCTACAATCAAACTCGTTAAATATCAACTTGTCAAATATCGCATGCATTCCATAATTATTCAACTTGGATACATAAAGAGGATTTCTCATAAGACTTACGAATTTGCAAAACACCCAAAGATTTTTCACCCTCAAATTATTGAAACATGACCATACTTTTTCCTTACCAACAACCTATTCATATTGTTGTCACCAAAACTTTTCCATCAGAAGCTTAATATAATTATAAATCATTCATCGTGTCGAGTCATATGATAGAAGAAACTAAAATCAATTATCCGAGAGTCATCACTAATTACATTAACAAAAATAAACAATGAACCATTATCACCATCATCATCAAATAATTTCTTTGTTGAGGAAACATTAAACCTCTTATTGTTTCTACATTCCTTCTTCATATACCTTTTTTTTCACAATTCCAACTACTTTGATCTTCTCAAGGGTATTCAACCATCCTTTTGACTTGGATTTAGATTTATTTCATCCCCCTTTAGCCCCACGTTTGTCCTTGGGCCTTCCCTAAACATGTAAGGCATTCTTGGAATGTTTATCATTGGACTTTCTCATCATCTCATAATTGAACAATGTGGCAATTTAACAATGTCTATTTTTAGCTCTATAATGCTATCACTTATAACAGTAATTAAATCAACCAAAGATTCAAGAAAAGAACAAAGCAACAATACATAAAGACCACAAATTCCAATCACCATTAATATCCATAAATAAGTGTTCTTCACTCATTTGGTAGCAAGAGAAGGTGTAATGCCCTGTCAGGAACCCTAAAGGAAAACATCATAATCTATGCAACTAAGGGTGAAATAATTTTAATTTTTTTTTAAATTAAGTGCATAAATTTAAACCTTAGCACACCTAATAACATAGCAGAAGTCTAATACCTAAATTTCCTAAGGGTTACCAACAAATATTACTTCGTAAATTAAATATTTAAGATAAAATTTCCACAAAGAAAGAATCTAAAATACTTTAAGTAATCATATATTATATACAACAGAATTAAGTAATTGAAGTAGCATACAATACAATATTTCTTTGCTTTCAATATTCAAAAATACATGTTTTCAAAAAGAAATTACATCATGAGCTAAAATGTTACAAAATGAAAGTTACATATAGTTTCTTTCCAAAACCTCTAGTTTTCAATGGAATAATGGATAGGAACAAGAGCCGGTACATGAATCACGATCCAAGATCATTAGCGAAGTCCTTCCTCGCCTGAAGATACGTACCAAAACATCCGATGGGAAGTGACACTACCACCCAACCATGTGATTTTGAAAGGGAACCACCCCACCGTGCTGGAGATAGTAGATAACCCTCAAGCAAGCAAAATGAAACAAGAATGAAAAGACTACAAGACTCCACTTACAATCATGTGACCCAATTCATGAAACACTAGTGACTCTAAGGAGAAAGTGTCATTGCATGTCTTACGGTGGATACCATGGTACAGCCTCCATAGATCCCGGCTCCCATCTTGGGTTATCCTGGTAACCTCTCCCGAACCTCCGATTCCAACTAAGACTCATGCGGACCTTACCAATCCTCTCACGAAGACAAGGTGGTAATTTTGCCATTCCAGGCCTTCTCGCTACATTATGAGTCCTGTACTAGCACTCACCTATGTGCGAGGCACATTGTTTTATTTAACTTTTATTCTACCCTTCCCTAGTCATTTATTAGATTTTCACTTTCTTAACCAACTTCCAACGGGTTATCCTGTTACCACTTTGGGCACGGCCCCCGCTCAAAAGCCACTCTCTCTCTTAGGACACTACGGGTTAGTTCTATCTATAGAACTCTATGGCGACACAGACAGCCATTCCCAATCTTGACCTACCTTGAATGAAAGATACATAATTACTAACCTAAGGTTGACCATTACGAACAACTCATAGTGGCTCATTTCCTTAAAGTTAAACATCTAAATAACTAGCCAAGACATAGCACACAAGATATACTGACAACATGACTTAATGTACTTAGTTGCGACCACCATATAAAACAAGATAATCTTATGTACCAATACCTATCACAAAATTAACTTGAAATACGAATATACGTTGAAGAACAATATGGTCGGTATAACACAGAATTTTACACTTATTGACAAGTTTAAGAGTTCAATTACTCTTGTTAACTACTATAGGTACGCCACCTTAATAATTTCCATTTGTACAATAGACGAAGATTAAACTAGATATATATATTTCATCAAGGAAGTCTTATAATAAGACATAATACATTTCTTCATAGAATAATATCTTTATTTTTATTTTTATTTTATTTTTTTTACACTAGAGTGTTACATCATTCTTCTGGAAAATACGGAGAAGTGCACTCGTTAGACTCTACATGATCTAAAGGAGTATATCCTTCAGATTTGCTTTCACTCAGGGGAAAGTACCCCACAGACTCATTATCACTTAAGGGGGTATACCCCTCCGACGAGTCAGAACTTATAACTATTGGCTTTTCAGGCGAGCATTCTAGCTTGGGTTCTTTTCCTTTTTCAATGGTAGCTTCTTTGGTTGGACTCTGAGTAGAACCTTTTTCTATCCCTTTTCTCTCTTCAGGAGCTGGTTTCTCTTCAGTAGGATTGTCATCCACATCGGGCTTAACAGGATTCAAAGAATCTTTCTTGACTTTCAGGTAGTGAGCATAACCCGCTACGGATTTGCGAGCTATCTGTTTGGCTCATACCATCTCTGTAACGTATCAATAGTAAACTTATTACTTCCCAGACTCTCCTAGAGCTACGTTTAATAAATTTTAATATATAGGCTTTGGACGCAATCATACATTTCTTCCATATAATAACAAGTGTGAAATTTGAACTTTAAACACTATTCCACTTCTATAGTCATAATGTATTCACAACTTCTATGATATGATTTTATTTAACAATCCCTAACAAAAAATAAAACATAACCATAACTATTTCATAAGCAAGACAATAACATGATATATAACATAGATTGTAAATATTAACGATTGTAAACTAAGAAATTCCTGACCTATTTGAAGTGTTGATCAATATGCAAGACCTTAACGCCCTCTCGCCGATAAATACGCCTTGCTTGCGATCCTTTTCACCAATACTTCCAGCTCTATCAAAGAAACAGGCAAACAACTCTCTCGATACTATCAACCACTATCCTTTCTAAACATCTCTCACTTGATGCTATAAAAACACTATCCTTTCTAAACAACTCTCTCTTGATACTATAAAAAAAACACTATCCTCTCTAACTCTATTCTTCTTTCTACGATTCTTCATCCTTCCTTGGATGTCACAAAAGACTTCTCTCTCTTTCCTCTCTACTCACACCCCTATTTATACTTAAAAAACCATCCATCTCTCTCCTAAATCTGGGGCTTAGTGGTAGTTATCAACTAAAACTCTTTTACCTCTAATTCTTCTTCTTCCTCCATGTGAGGAGTCCATCTCCAGTTAGCTAGAGTCTTTAGCACTCCTTGATTGTGGTTACAACGATTATCGGCTGGGTGGAGAGATCGATTCATTACTTCAAACACTTATGTGTTTGCAAACAACGACTTGTGCGTTTAATCTGCCAGGTCTGGAGTCCACTAAGGTTTATGATCTAGCCTTCACCTTTCGTGCCAATCTATTCTCCTCCTAAACCGGCCAATCTGCTATTAGATGCCAACGAACTGGAGCTCGTGGAGAAACTGGACGTGGAGAGTAGTTGTTTATCGCTTTGAAACAGCGAGAGTGTCATTACCCGCTAACTGCAGTGATAAATGAAGGAAATCTCACATTGCTCGCTGGCTGCAATGTTAGAGGGAGTACATGTTATGTGAAGGAGGAGGGTAGTCAGTGGTAATACCGACCCCTCCCTATATTAAGGGGGGTGGTCGATATTACCATCGACCACCGTTGACCAAACTGCAACTTTAACCCCCGCCACCTTTTATAAGGTCGAATACTATTTTATTTGCTTTAGTATAATTTCATTATTATACTTTAATAATTAATTTATAACTTTCATTTAATATTTTAAACATTAATCTTCCTAGAAATTTTACGTTTAAATGTATAAATATATACATTGTTTTCAAATGCTTGTAAATTTATATTCGAACAATCGAATTATATATATAACTTGTTCGAAAAGCTCATTAAATATAACATATCTATAATTCTAACTTATACATGCATAAACCAAAAACATAATAACCCGATGGGGGATATCAACTATGGATAATACGATCACCTTATCTTAACTCCAATAACTACTTATAATTGACTATTGCCTTCCGAGTATATTATGTCCTTACATATATTCAAACGATCGAATTGCAACTATCGAGCTAACAAGTTGATAGAATTCATATCAACTCATACCAAGATATTAACTCGTCCTTTATAAACAATATTAAGTCACTTGATCACTTGATTCTTTTTCCTCCAATTATCAAAACTACTCTTTACTCTTATAGACGTAATAAACGTAACAATTACCAATGACATACAAAAATTGGGAACACTGGACACGCAAACTGAGCAAGCATCATGTGACTTTTATAAAGATCAAACAATAAAATATGAAGACCAAACCAATTGACAGAACGACTAATTGAAGGCACTCACCCGAGTGTAACTGACTAAAAATAGGGTCAACTACTATCTCCTTCACCTCCATTGGAAAATATAAGGCACACTCAGACCTGTGTAGCTAGGTGGAGATGATACCCCGTACCTACCCGGTACTTGTAACTGCAACATCTTGCATCACTGACCACACATGCATATATACATATATAGAAATTTCAACATACACACTGATGAAGGAGATTCGCGACGTTCCCTGTCTCACCGAGATGAGTGAAGGAAAATCATCCCCATGCATCCCATACACTCGCAGATACACAACACACAGTGCATAAATGAAGTAAAGCGTCAGTACATAGCAATGAACCATATAATGCCATAAAACGTAAGTACATAAATACTGCAAATAAATCATATGTCTCATAATCAGATAAAACATGGAACAATGTTATATAATTCTGAATAACAAATGATAATGTATCCACTGAGAATAACAAGAACAAAATATCAGTTCAAACGAGTAAGGGTACTACAGAAGGTGCATTGCAACAATTGTGATGGCATCTCAATATAACAACCAAGTTTACTTGCAAAATTAGTTTTCACAATGTGTTGTTTGATAACATGTCAATGACATAATTCTGTAGAGTAAGTGTTATAGAGACAAAGATAACTCAACCAATACAAGATAATATCTATCATAGGCATTAGCATCATTGACATGACCAACCCATTCATGGAGAAAGCATAAACAACCCATAGAAAGTAGTAGTGGAAATTAAAAAATAACCAAGGACATCAACATTCAACAAGTACTTCTCATTATGGCAAAGACGGTCTAAGGATTGGGAAAGGAGGTTTTGAAATTTTAAGCAATGGTGAAGACGAGGAGGGGGATGGTGTCGACAATGAGAATCTAGAGTTGTTGTTGTGGATCCGGTCACCACCAAAGGCAACAACATGTGCAAGGGAAGGTGCAGGGATGCACACAACAGAAGAAGCCAAAATGGAGGTGAGTTTGATTCAAAGGAAGAGGAAGGAGAAGATGACGAAAATGAGCCTATTAGGGAATGGTGTCGTGCTTTTGATGAAGATGAATAGGTTCAAAGGGTTTCATCAAATTTTGATGAGGATGTTTATCTCCTTGACTTGTGGAGGGAGGTACAGAGAAATGTTATTCTGGAGTGTGAGGGGGACATTGGGAAGGGCGAGTTCCTTTCTACTGGTCTGAGCCCTACAGTGCACAAGTTGTTGGCTCCTTCTGGGTCTAGATCCGATGACTTGGGACTTGCTCTTAAGAGGGGTTTTCTTCTACACTCCCCTAGAGTCCCTGTGGAAATTGAAGATACCCCTAGTTCTTCCCCTATTGTCAGCCTAGTGTCATGCTCAATCTGTGATGAGGATGTTAGTGTTACTAGTGTGGAGGAATGCGGTTGTAAGTTTGTTGATCCTTGACTACTTTCTTGATGTGCTAATGATATGGCCTTTGTGTGTAATGTGGATTCTTGCTCAATATTTGTTATTAGGGTTAGTGTACCCGAGTCTGCTGTGAGAATTAGATTTGACACTTATTTTCATCCTACCCCTGGTTGTCCTTCTATGCCTAGTATGGTGACTTCTTCCCTTGTTGCTACTCCTAATCGAGTTCCAAGGGTTCATTTGGATACTAGTGATTATGTTTCAATTGTTAGTATAAAGACCGACTTAGGGGCTCCTAGTGCAAAGAGCACTAGCTTGGGAATTGCTTCCCTTGCCAGGAGGAAGGGAAGATTATTTTTATCCTTGATTCTCTCTTGGTTAAGACGACTACATAATTTCATAACTCATTGGTTGGGAGATTTTGCAATTATTGGCTCAACGTTGATGTTGTTTGAAAATGGGTTTTCTAGATTTGGAAATTTAAGGGTCGGGTAGAGGTTTTCTCTATGTTGAATAATTTTCTCTTTTTCTCCTTTTCCTCTCCTAAAGATTGCTCTAGGGTCCTTCAAGATGGTTCTTGGTTCGTGGGGTCAAACAACCTTGGTCTAAAACATTGGTCTCTGGGGTTTAACCCTTTTAGTGATGACTCCTTCAAGTTCCCTATTTGGGTTTGTTTGTCGAGTCTATCTTTGGAATATTGGAATTAAGAGATTTTCAAGCTTATTGTCAATACCTTTGGGCAATACTTTGTTGTTGATAAGCTTACCAAGCTCAAGAAACATTTATTTTATGCTCATTTTTGTGTGCTTGTTGAAAAGACAAAGTGCTCCCTTCTCAGATTAGTTTATCTTCTAAACTTGGAGCTTGGGTACAATAGATTGATTTTGAAGACTTCTATTTTTGTCAACACTATTGTAGAGTGGGCCATGTCACTGCTCGTCGCTTGAGTATCATGGAACATTAGAGAAAAAAAGTAGGTTGTGCCTATTATTGTTGAGGAATGTTTCACTTCCTTTGAAGTTTTGCAAAAGGATGAAAATAAGGAAAATGTTCCTATAGATGGCACAACTTTGGACCTCTCTTTTACAGTCCATGGACTGGTTGATGGTTCTAATAGTTTTCTCTTGTTTCAAAAAAGAGAGGTACTGAACTGTTGGATCCTTGTTCTAGGATAAAAAAATTGTTCCATAAATTTGACTTCAAACCACCCTAAATTTGGGTTGGTTGGATGTAAAGTTTTGTAGTTTTTTTTTTGTTTTTTTTGTCGATGTCTCTATGGTGTTCCTTGTTGTCCATGTGTATGTGTTGTTAATGTGCTTTCAATAGCTTGATACGAGGGGTAGGCTTCAAAAGAAACCTAAGGTTGGAAGTAATGCTTGAGGAATTGTCCATTGACAAGCAATGGAACATCTTCACCAGTTAAGGTTCTCAGCTTGAATGCATGCTCTCCCAGTATCTCAGCAATCTGATAGAGGCCTTTCTATAGTTTGTCAAATTTGTCATGATCTCCCCTTCTTTCATGGGCTTTATCCCAATATAGCACTAGGTCAGAAATCCTAAAGGCTTTTACCCGTGCTTGTTTGTCAAACCATCTCTTAACTACGCCCTGATGTTTGGCAAAATTCTCTAATGCTTTATCTCTTTTTTCTTCTAAATTCATCAACTGTGTCAATCTCGTTTGCACTTTGTCTTCACCCTCCATGTAATCTTGTATGAATCTCAGTGTAGGAATTCTCAGTTGTACGGGGAAGAGAGGCTCTTGGCCATATACCAGAAAATATGGGGATGTCCCCAATGAATTCTTAACTCTTGATCTATCTGTCCAAAGGATGAATCTCAATTATGTGTGCCAATCTTTCGGATTTTTCTCTAATAATTTCTTAATCACACTTAGCAAATTCTTATTCATTGATTTGGCTAATGCATTACCCTAAGGATAATAATTCGATGAAAACTTAAGGGTTACACCATATTCACACTAATTCAGTTATAGGCTAGTATCTTGTGTGTTGATTGTACCTCTTAGTTTGATAAGATTTTGGGTGGAATTTAAACTCTAATTTTGAGGAAAAAGTTTCCCTATAAATGTAATTTCAAAATTCATTTTGAGGGTCTAATAATTGATTATTTAAGGTCCAAGTTTAGTAATAATCATAAGTGTGTTTTCTTTCAAAAGGCATTTAGCAATAGGTTGTAGATTGAATACTTGTGCTTTGCTAGTATATTTTGAAGAATTAATGGAAATGAAGTTCATAGTTTGCAACAGTATTGGTAGTCTTTTTTGATTGCTTGGTATTCTTTTATTTCTTTCATTTTCCTTAATCTTGAATTAATATTTACATTTATGAAACATCTTCTTTGTTATAATCAATTTGTGCATCTTTCGTGATGATTGAGGTTAATAAGGAACATGTGAACAAATAGTAGTAGTTGTTCTAGAGCTTTCCTTGGTCTCATTTTCATGTTAGAATTGGCAATTTTGGCATGATAAATTATTTACATACAAAGTTATTTTTAGATTTTGTTGATAATGTGGATTTAGATAATACTGATGATTCATTTTCTCGTAGCCTTGTTCTATCTTTTGCAGTTTATTTTAACCTTTTAGCTTAGGCAGATTGAGAAATCAACATTTCAACTTGATTAGTGACATTTTCCCCTTGAACAACTTGATTAGGAAATGATAAATTCTAAAGGTAAGCTAACTTAAATCAAGGGACTGAGATGGTATCCTACCATGAAAGATGATAGTTCTAAGCAAAAGACTACCTAGTGATATGAAAGTTGATGCAAGATAGTAAGGACAACAAGGAAATTTATTTTGAACTTTAACAAGATTGAATAGTTGGGTGGAAGTTTGAATGGATTGATAGCGAAAAGGCATGCTGATGTAGAGAATCCAATAAACTCAACCAACAAGGGAGATATTTCTCCCAACTCACCTATTCATTTAGGTGTCAACCCTTCACTTACTCACAAGACCCCTCACAAGGCCACAAGTTACTCAAAAGGATTCAATACCCCAAAACGCACCCATACTCACCAACCCTAACCCAACCATTGAATCACACTCAAATAAGACAAATAAACATGTCTAAGTCACAATCCAACTCTCCAACATTCAATCACCACCAACACCCTCAACCCTTTGTCATGCCCAAAATTTAGGGCAAGATCGGGATAATTTTTTTTTAAATAACAACTATATAACAAAAAGTTCCCTAACATGACATACACTAATATGTTTTTGTCTTAACTATGTTAGGAGTTGACTTTATTTGCTAACTCAAGTAGTCAAAATAGGTAGCAATTAGATGCGGAATTTTATTTGATTAGTTTCATCGTCTCATCGATTTTATTAAATGGACTAATTCAGTCAATTAATTAACGCAGGTAAAATTTAATCTCCAATAGCCAATTGACGTATCCTCAGAACTAATTAAATTAGTTCTGACACTTAGTTATATAGAAGTCCATGTTATATTTTAACGATAATTAACTTATGAACAACCTAAATTGATTAAAGGGTCAATCATAATTATATTGAAAATTCGTTCTATAAAGATTATCTCATCTAACACCTATATTTAGGTGGACCTATTATAAAGCAATTTATTATAAAATTTCTACAAGGTTAAACTTCATAAGAATTTAAATTTAAACATTTCAATTTCTACCTTAATTAAAACCATATGTTTAAATAAAACATATATAAATTATATCGCTTAAATAAATATTAAATCTAAATCTATTTTATCCTCTTATAATGTCCAACTCCATTTATAAATATTATATATATATATATATATATATATATATATATATATATATATATATATATATATATATATATATATATATATATATATATATATATATATATATATATATAACTACAAATATATATTAATATATATCTGTAGCTATATATTTTATTACTTGTATTATTTACCTCATATTTCTATCTCTTCCAGCAACCCTAACCTAGAATGAATACTATATAGTACCCCTTATTTTATTAATTCTATAATCCTTTCTATTCTACCCCTAGCCCTACCCGAGCTAGGGTTTTGTATTTTAGTTTTATTTTATTTTGTTAATGTGGAGCAGGGCGGAGAAGGGCCGAACCCTGGAGCGGAGGCCATACATCTAGGCGAGGCGAAGGTTGAAAACACGGCGGCGGCGACCCCCGAGCGCCACTCACTGTGGACTACCATAGTGGCGGTGTCACTGTGGACACCCACAGTGAACGGCCCTCGCACACAGTGGCGGCTCCCGGCTACGCTGTCCACTGTGCCAAGCACAGTGGTTCGGCTCTTCCGCCATCCACTATGCTTAGCACAGTGGCCGATAGCCTATAAAACCCCCTTTTTTTAATATTTTTTTTATTTTTTTCTTTTAGGTATTTTGTTTATTAAATAAAAAAATACAAAAGAACAAATATATATATATATATATATATATATATATATATATATATGTATGTATGTATGTATGTATGTATATATATGTATATATATATGTATATATATATACATACATATACATACATACATACATACATATATATATATATATATATATATATATATTTATTTATTTAAGTGTACGTGGATGTTTTACGAATATATATATATATATATATATATATATATATATATATATATATATATATATATATATAACAATAAGTTTATTTTTGCTTATTTTTAAGAATGATTTCCTTGACTCATAATATATAGGCATGTAAATTTATTTATATATAATTATATGTATATCAACATATATATATATATAATTATATATATAAATTTAAATATAATTATATGTTGTAACTAGGGCATAAATTTTCTATGCAATAAATATGCAGGTGTTTTTATTCTGAAACATAATTAATAGATTAGATGTTTTCTTCAGATAGATAACATTATATTTATTTCCTTTGATTAAAATCTTCGTTGCTAAAAGAATCTAGATAAGTCATTTAAAGATTGATTTTCTTTCAGCAAAAATAAGGTAAAAAGCAGAATTAATTCACTTAAAATAGCAACTCTAGTATTTTAATTAATTCATTTAATCTGTTTAACTATAGATTTTATTTTTTGTACATATACAAATGACAGTGTTAATAAAATAACACAGCAACTATAGGTACATGAAATTATTTTAAATCAATAGTCTATTTATCTCTAGATTTTATTTTCTGCAAATGAGCAAAATGACATAATTTAATAAATTCTAAACAACAACTTTATTTATCTGGAGTTATTTGGATTTAACCTTAGAGATATTTAACAAGGAAATAGACTGATGTTTAGATTCCAGAATTAACATGTAGAATAAATATCCATTATCAAAATTAACATGCATACTACAATACTTCAGTAACCTTAGGGAACTTATTCAAGATAAACATATTTCTTTTGCAACAAAATATTACTTACGAAAATACTGCATTTCTTTAGAGTACATTTAAAATACATTATAGCCTTCGATACAAATGGGACCTCTCATTTCTATTAAATGAAGATCCTTAATTAACATAAATATGTTATCTTTTCTAACTACAATATATAGTTTTCCATTCACCACTGCTGCAACTTAAGATATAAATTATTCTATTTCTGATTCTTTTTCTGCAACACAAAAGTCTAGCAACCTCTACTTGTTTTTTTTCTTTCTTTTTCAACAACCTGCAATTAAATCATAGGCTATGACCATGGAGTGCTCACCTCCCAGCCTAGGCTAACTGGTAGCCACCTCCGAGCTCGGAGAACCAAGCCCTAGATAGGTAACAAACATGCAAACATAGAAGACAAAATACACACAAACTCAAAACACACTCCCAAACCCGGGCTACACTGCACCACACATTGGTGATGTCTTTTCAAGGGTGGTAGTGGACCAAGTACCCTGAGGAGACTACAAGTATGGTAAAACAAATAGCCACCTCATGGCAAACCAAAACATATAGCCACCTCATGGTAAACCAAAACATATAGCCACCTCATGGCAAAATAAATACATCAAGTATAACATAATCAACCCTTTATTCCTTATGCCCCCTACGGCATTCATGCCTTATTTTCCTCCTTATGACCCCCAATGCATAAACAAGCCATGCAGCAAGGGTCACATAAATTCCCTTGTGATCGCTCTCATAACGAGAGTCTCTCACTCGAGGGCTGTCACTTCTACCACCCACAAGATCCTCCTCTCTCCCAAGAGTAGAAGGTCTTGATTACTCCCAAAACATATACAATGTATAAACATAAAATACCAAATAAGTTTCCAAGAGAACATGCACGGAAACTAGTCTTTTACACAAACATTACTTTCATAACACATGCAGTAAGAAAATCATTATAAGAAAAATACAACCAACCTTAAACTGCCCAAAGGTAGGTTAGTTTTGTTGAGGATGAGCAGCCCAATCCCACGGTTCTTCTCTTTCTACCCTTAGCAAAATTCTCTATTCAACAATCTAGCTTCTTCTTTTCAAAATTCTTTTGTCTCCAAAAAATGGAGAGTGGGTGATTACCCACAAATTTTCTAATTCTTGCTTAAGAAGCCCATTGTGAGAGTTCTCACAATTTTCTGAAAACTAAAAATGAAGATAAGGTAAAATGGGAAAGGGAACTCTCATTCGAAAAGGAAGGTTTACAACTAGGTTCAAGTCTTCTAATTTCAATTTTCGCACAACATAGAAAAGTCAATTTTTAGGGTGTCAAAAAGGTCACATGGGAGTAGAAACTTGCCTTAAATTACCCCTAACCCTTAGGTATACCTTATGGGCTTTAGGAAACCCTATTAAACTACCCCTAGATGTCCATTTAACTCTTTTTTAACCCCTCTGAAGTTTATTTTCGGGTCAAACCTATGTTGACCATCCCCAAGATACTTTACCCAAAGCATTTATGGAATCTCATTACATTAATTGAAAAAGCTATAGTTAAACAATTCCCACCAAGAGACATTTAAAAATTCAAACTTAAATCCACATGTGTCAAGTGACACAAAGAAAATACTTTTACAAATTTATACATGAAATCGTCTCTTGTGGATTTTACATAAACCAATTAAATAACACTTAACACACATGCATCATTTACTGTTACGAATAAAATACAACACAAATGGGGTGTTGTCTCTCCAAATAGACAAACCCTGGCTTTACGAACATACATAGGTCTAGGTTTGGTTCTCCGTAATATTTCCATGGTCACATGAATATCTTTTCCTGCCCCACTCAAATACACATTAGTAATTTCCAATAACCTCGTATAATATTAAACACATGAATTAGAATACACACCAAACACTTCGCATACAATTTACATTTGAATAATTCAATATATCTCATATGCAATTAAATCCACATAAGCAATTATCATAATTCTCATAATTTTGGTCCACCCATAAAACATACATCTTAACTCTATCATCATAATTAAAGTCCTACAAATCAAATAATGACATACCTCATCTCCAATTTATCCTATTCTAGAATCATATAGAGTTCTTTATCGTAAAGCATATAAATGAAGCATCAACATTCATCCATTTTATCCAATCACGAAACCATATATGTTCTACATCCAGACATAGTTGACATACGTTAAATCAAGATTATCAAATCAATGGATCTTTTAGGATTTCAAATTCATAACACATCAAAATGTACACCACAAGGTGCGATAACTCTATAACTTGGTTCAATTACTTTTCTCACAAACCTATCTGCCTAACACATTCCATTTTATTGAATTATAAGGCATTTATTAATAGGGTCAAACATGGTCAACTAAGTTAATCAAAGCTTGGTTTCGGGAAGGCCTTACACCCTTATTCACACAAATCCTCCTTCAACTTGGTCTTCTAATCCCTCCTAGTACTCAACTCATAAAATGTACTAGATATCCAAAAACCAATGTACTTTTAGATACTCTTACAAGAACTACTCAACATATACCACAGAGGGTCTTTACCCTCCCAACCACCCAAAGGTCAAAGGAAGATTCATTGCTGCAACACTCAATTTTTGTGACAATATCAAGCACTTAGGATAGTCACTCCTTTTATGACAGTATCAAGATCAGATCAATACTGGACTGGGTAATAATAGAACCAACAACAATGTATTTCTCATCTCAAATAATAAAGAGAATATAGGGCTACATCTATGAAGAAAAAAAATGTTGGAAAAGACTATTTCCACCTACTTGGCCACCAGAGTGGTTTTTGAGGTGTATTCAAAGCTTTTACTCCTTTTGTTGCATTTTCACTTGAAATATGGTTGAATTGGCTTTGTAAGCTCCTAGATACTTCGTACATGTTCTAATCGAGTTAAAAGAGTCTCAAGACTACCCTATAGTCATACTCTACCTTATCCAGCTACTCAATTAGCTTCCCAAACTTATAGGACATATGGTTTTATTCCTTACTTTGAGTTGAAATTGTCTTGGGTTAGATATAACTAAAATAAGCCATTCCTTCAACTACTTTAAAAATCGTCAAAAAGACTTCATACTACTATCTTCATGTGTTTCTATCCTTAAGAAGTCTAATTTATGCAAGTGAAAAAACACCTAAGAGGTCATAGCTACTCCTTTTGACTTGGTAATATTCATGGTTTTTCTTTGTCTATTTAACTTCATTCCTTGCATCTTACCCACTATCTTGTAGCATACTTTGTTTTCTTTTTTAGTGGATTGCATTTAGTGGACTATTGTGCATCTTTAAAATCATTTGACAACTTCAGGAAATGGTTTTCCTTCTTTATTTTGACTATATCATTTTATATGCATGGATGGTACTATCATTTAATTTCCAAGATGGGCCTTATATGGATGGTCCTTGCACCTTTTCAAATTTAACTTTTGCAAAAGTCCAAATTTGGAGAGGAAATTCCTACTATTTGTGAATCCAACATTCATCTTTCAAATTTTAGGTCCAATTTCCATGAATAAGGGTTCCCAAGACCCTATTCCTATAAAAATGAGCCATGAGGAACATCATAAATAAGGGAATGAACCAAATTTATGGAAACATTGTCATACCTAAGTACAATTAGGCATAAATAAAGCACAACCACTTAAATTGAGTCCAAACTTAGTGTATATTTTTTGAAAGAGATACAACTTATGATGCAATATTTAGCCCCCTCTTAGCAAGAGTATGAAATTATGCTCATATGGAGAAACCAAATATTCTTTCACCAAGATATTGAAGAGTCAAGATGACTACAAGTTTGGAAAGGTGGTAGCTCCCAAGACTTATGATATTGACAATCTACAATATTGAGATAAAAGGGAAGTACAAAGTGAGTAATATGAGTAACATTGATAACACACATGGAGCATGCAAAACACAAATTTATGACATTTAGAACTAGTAAGATTCATATATTCTCACTAGGAACCATATCAAAAAGACAAGGCATAGATCTAGGACTAGTAAGATCCTTATATAGTTACTAGAAGTCATGTCAGAGACACATAAAAGCATGATACCCAAGTTATTAAGATCCTCTAATACTTAGTCATAGATCGCATTCTAACAACTAATAGAGACCTAATTGTGAAAGTTTGAGGTCCATTGGGAAAAAAGTTGTCATATTGCCATGACAACTTTTGCATTTCTTGTAGAAAATTCTTAAAAATATGGTTGGAAAGTTAGTTTATGGTGGTTTGAGGTTGTAACACACTTGGATGGGAATAAATAGGCCTTTGGCATGCCATCCAAGAGTTTTTCTTAATTAAATTAGGGTTTTATGTGCATTTTTTCATGCTATGTATCATATCATGCTTGATGATAGACCTTTTTTCATGCTATGTATCATATCAAGGAAGAATTTGGTGGGAAGACCAAGCAATTGGTATTTTGAAGTGGTTGATGATAGAGAGAGGGGTGAGGGGACCCTATGCAACCTTTGGAAGGGTTTGTCAATCAAAACCGAATGAAATAGATTAAATTTCTATGACTGTCCTAAGGGTATTGATTGTCATAGTCATAGTTTTACTACTAATATTGTTTTTGTTTTGATAGAGTTGTGTTTGTAAACCCAAGTGTGGACATTTAATGGAGTCATGATATGTCTTAATACTACATCAATACTTAACAACAACATAGTGTGTAGTCACCTAAAATATGAAAGGGCTACATATTGGAAGGCGCGTGTGATGATACCATGAAAGGTCTGATATCCCTATGTATCAAAGTGAGAAAACCAATGAAAGACAAAAAAAAATGCATTGAGAAGGCAAAAGGTTTAACTGCCTAATGTTTGTTGTTGAAGTGATGTGTGGGGACCCTGCCAAGTCAAATACCTTGTTGTAGTTTCAAAGGGTGGAAAAAGAATAAGCATTTTATTTATCTTCCTAATAGACCATCCATCATAACAATTATTACCAATATTGATGTGTGCGTTGCAAACAAAGTTCTAGAGGAAGGCTCTTTCTATTGTAATACCAAGTGAGTATTCATAGACCTTTTGTAGGGTCCTCCTAGCCTAGAGTTAGGAGTTTGAAGCCTACATACATTGATTTGGCCTTGTGGCCATCAATGAGTGCTCACCCAATAGGACAAGTCTTGAGACTGGCAATTTTGGAAGTGTGGCATTGTTGAGAGCCAACACTTATGTGTGAACCCGTCTTCATGTATTATGATTAGTTGCCATGATACTTGACCCTATCTTCATGGTGTTGGCTCAATTAATATTAGTGTGTTTTGTTGAAGAAACATGATGTGAGAAGTTTGATGCAGAGGCAAGGGTAGAACTCAATATTTCAAATTAGGACATCAACCACATTGATTAGACAAGTCAGATAAGGTGTCTCCAATGTTTAGGATACTGAATTCACATTAGACACTCATGGATTACCGCAATTAGACATTAGTCAACTTAAGATATGATACAAGGATTGCATACCACAAAGCCATTATATGTTTTGAGATGAAAAAGAAGAGTTAAATGGTTTTGGTTCAATGATGATAATTTCCATTTTCAAGTAATTTAATTTGGTATATTATACTGAAACGTGATTTCATAACTAACATTTCAACTTCTATATAACTAGTTCTATAGCTTGATTTTCTTGCCTGTGAAGAAAGACTATGTCAGACAATATCAACGAACAACAAAATAAGGAGACAATTGCTAGATTGTGGTCTAACTTGAAAAGAAAAGGTGATGGAAAATGTTATTGTCCCTGCAAAATCTGTAATGGGTTAAAGATTAGAAGACTTCTAATCAAAACAACTAAGAAACATTGTAGGTTGCATGGTCACATTGAAGGTGGACATGATTATCATCCATTGGTAAGTTTTTCATTATATCATTTTAATAATTTATATACATAGTAAATCATGTGATGATGAGATCATGATCATGGTTTATTTATGTTTATCAATTTTATATAGGTCAAGCACCCCAAAGCACATGGTATGGATCAACACAACCTGGAGAATATGCTTTTCGAAGTGGACGAACAAGGAGGTGTGAATATCGAAGTTGAAGATAATGATCCCATGGAAGATGACGATCATGAGCTAGAAAACACAATTGAAGATGATGGTATAAATACATTGATCCATGACACATTTAGTATTCACGCAGCTAATCATGATGATGAAGATGACCTTGATGTTGTTCATGATGTCCCTCTACTTGAGAAAGCACCAGAGGCCCTTTACGAAGGTTTACAGACAACTCTTCTCTCCATTGTATTGTTGTTGGTGAACTTGAAGGTTATGAATGGTTTATCCAACATAACAATGTCACGTATGTTAAGGTATGTCATATATGTCATAATAAACTATGAATCGTGTTGTACCATTAATATTCTTTATATTAACAAATTATATTTTTTTGCTACAGATTGATAGATGAGTTTTTGTTACCACCATCAAATATTCTACCTCGCTCATATCGAGAATTATCTGTCGTTATGAAAGATATTGGAATGGATTATCAAGCAATAGATGCTTGTCTCAATGATCATATTATATATCACAAACAACATGAATTTTGAATTAAATGTCCTGAATGTCATATCAGTAGATATCAAACAGATCAAATAACAAAAAGGGTTCCTCGCAAGGTTCTTTGCTTTATTCCCATTATTCCACGTATGCAATGATTATTCAAGTGCACTAGCTTGGCATATGGATTACCATGCACGCAATAGAAGTCGAGATGACATTATTTGAATGCCTATGGATGGTTCAGCATTTATGGACATAGAGGAAAAGTGGCCACACTTTAAAGAAGAACCTCGTAATCTCAGGCTTTCATTGGCAACGGACGGTGTCAATCCATTTGGAGAGATGAGATCTGTTTACTCAGTGTGGCCTGTTTTTGTTATCAACAATAACATTCCTCCATGGATGTCAATAAAAAGGGAGCACATAATGTTGGCAATGATTGTTCCAAGTATTTTATCATTTAAATATAGTCGTCTAAATTTAATTATAAATATTGCAGTAAAATGGTCATAATAATTATGTAATGTTTTTGTTCATTCGATTAGGTAAGTACCAAGTTAAAGATATGAATGTATATATCAAGCCTCTTATCGACGAGTTGCTGGAGTTTTGGAATGGTGTCACTATGTATGACGTCTCTAGACCAATAGGACAAAGACAATTTCAATTCCATGTGATGCTTCTTTGGACAATACATGATGCCCTAGGGCTAACACATTTTTGTGGTATGTTATAGTGTTTAAGTTGTGCATGAACATTATAATTCAAAAAAATATCATATTTAATCCAATTATGCATTATCTTGTAGGTCTTCAAACAAAGGGAAAATTTGCATGTCATGTTTGTGGTCCAAAGATGAAATCTCGTCATTCAAAAAGTTTAGGAAAGCAGGTGTTTGATGAGTATAGGCACTTTCTCCACAAAAATCATAAGTATCGAAATATTGAAAAACATCAAAGCCATGAAGAATGACACCTCACCTGTGGAAGTTGGAATATAATAGAATTAATCATCAAGGTAATGTCATTCCATCTATTGGTTTGTCATAAAACATCTTTTCTATTTTGTTTTGTTTATTGATGATGTGATTGATGATCATGAAGGTCGTGAAGGCATAAATGACCACCTTCCTAAGGGACTAAAAAGTTATCCCCAACAATTTAGTAGGTTTCCCTACCACAAGCAGTTACAAATTGTTCATTTATTTGATAGTATGCATATTGGAAACAATATAATAGAGACAGTATGGAAAATATTGGATGGAAGGCGTGACAAAGAAAAAATTGTCAAAATATGTAGTGACATTCAAGATTCCAATCATGCAATAATAAATGTCATTCAATCAAATAGCCATGGAGACCAGATTAATATAAGTGAGCTTCCTTAGTTATTAACAGACCAGGAAAGCAATGTTATAAAAAAATTCATACGAAAAATTTGATTTCCCACAGGATTTGCTGCGAACATAAACAATCTCATATCAAAGAAAAGTGAATTTGATCCAGGGATGAAAACACATGATTGGCATACCTTCATTAAGGCAATTCATATTCTTGTGTTTTTAGTATGTATTTAAGTATTGTGCGTACGTGTACTTTTCATTGTATTATGTTACAAAAAAATGAAAAGATAATTTTATAATTGTTGCAGTATGTTCTACCTCTATCTCTCCCAGACGACTTTGACAATAATGTCAAGAAAGTCATATATGATCTTGGAAAATACATGAGGTAAGTAGTGTTATTTGTTCAATTTGTTGTATAGATATTATATTTGCTATTTGTTTTACTTGTTATGTAATATATTTTTTTGCGTCTTGAATATCTTGTAGGTGGTTGTCATGTAAAGAAATTCATAAAGATGATATAAAATATTGGAAGAGAAAAATTCCTCATTTAATGTGTGAAATGCAAGTGTCTACCTCCAGCTTTTTTCAATGCACAAGAACACTACCTCATATACCAAGTTGAGGAGATTGAATTGTGTGGACCTGTACACACTAGGTCAATGTGGATGGTTGAGAGGCACTTAAAATTTTTGAAGGCTTTGGTTCGACAAAGAGCATATCCTGAGGGTTCTATGGTGGAGGGATATATGGTATACCATACTATGGTGTACATTTCTGAATATCCTCCTAAGTTTGCAGCAAAGATCCACGTGGATCATATTTGGGACCCCAACCCCATTAACAAATTCAAAGGGGAGTACTTGATGGGGAAAGGTAGATTGAGGAAAGTGAGAGGTAATTATAAGATGTTATTGTAGTTAATTAATTCTTAATCTTCAAAATAAATCGATTGTAAGACATCTATTTATTTTTTGTACAGTTGGTCGAGAGTGGGATGCACTACATTTGTATATTGCAAACAATCTTGATTGGATGACGGTATGGATTGAACTCTGTCAACATTCTGGACACACGTTAACATGGGAAGGTGCGGCTTCATTGGTTAAAGAAGCTCATCGTAATGGAGATTCCAATGTTACGCAAAAGGAAATTGATTTAGCATATGGTTTAAGAGATAAACAGGTACGTATAAATTTATTAATCACCCATATGTTTATCAACTCACAATGCAATAAATTTTACATGTTTGACATATCTCAGGTCAAACACCACAATGCTATGTGCTACAATAGTCATAAATTTCGCATAAAAAAGTTGGATGACACGAAGAAAACTTATGATTCTAGCATCACTGTAGTCTTTGAGGTGACAAATATTTCATCAACAAATGACATACATCCTCAATAGTCTCAAAATCGATACTATGGAATTTTGGATGATATACTTGAGTGTGACTTTAATTCCTTCAAATTAGTTTTGTTCGTTGTCAAATGGTACAGGCTACGACTGAATAAAAATGATCCCGATAGAACTATTATTGAACATGATAATGGTTTTACAATGCTAAATACAAGGTCATTTGAACTAGTCGGGGATGAGCCCTATGTTCTTCCAAGCCAATGTGAGCAAGTATTTTACTCAGAGGTTCCACATAAACCGGGTTGGTTATTTGTTGTTAGACATGATCCAAGAGGAAGGCTGATAAAGTATAATGTGATGGAAGAAGAAGATACCGAAGAAGTAGAAGATGAAGTGGGTGATGATCACGATCGACAGTTTCTCAATGATGATGATGAAGAAGAAGAAGAAGATGAAGATGATGATGATGATGATGATGACCTTGATGTTCATGATAATGAATGAAATGTATGAGGTATGCGATTAGTATATTATCTATTTAATATTGACTTCTTGATAGAATTTTTTTTACATAGTTAATTTATTATGTTTTGAATTCTAATGCCATTACATAATTAATTCATGATGCACCTTTTAATATGGAGATGGAGATAGGGAGAGTGACTATTTATGTGACATTTTTTAAACTGTGTTTATTTATGGAAATTGGATTGTTTATTAGTTGTGTGATGGACGTTGATTTAAAATACATATGTGATGGATCACATGTTTATGATGATGCATGTGACATTTTTTGAACTTTGTATTTATTTATAAAATGTGGATTGTTTATTACCTATGTGATGGATGGTGATTTATGATACAGATGTGATGGATTACATGTTTATGATGACACATATATGATGTTGATTGTGATGCTCAATTACATATATGATGACACATCATGTGATGCTTATGATGCTTATGATACACGTATTTATTGTTTATCAACTTACAAATGTAGTAATGCTTATGATGCTCAATTGATGGTGTTGATTTCAGGTATAGTCCCTATGTGATGTTGTCACCCTTGGTGGGAACAGGTCGTTGACTACAGACATCGTCAACCATTTAGTTGAGGATCATGCATAGTCTACATAAAGTAAAGGTAAGGAATTACAAAATTTACAATGATTTTGATGACAACATCTTTTTATTATTTAATACTCTTTTGTCTACAAAGTTCATGTTGTTCATGTTGTGTACTATGTAATTTTTGGCTAACATAAGATAATTGAATTACATTGTACATGACCCTGAACCCCTTTGACGAGGATCATGCACAATCTTATGGATGGACAGGTATAACTAGTCAATACACCCTATAGAAACAGTTTATTTTTTTAAAATTACTTGGAAAACAAACTTTCTCAATTTTTCAAACCTTGACATTAGCAGCAAATCTAATACAGTTATCAATACTTGAGGCCCCAGTTGGACTTATTCCAATTTTAATCCCAAAATCAACTTTAGGGCCGACTTCTTCATCAACATTACCCTCATTTGCAAAATTTCTCTCTCATTACCAATTAACTCTCTCATTTCATGGAGTGCAGGTACCCCCAAATAGGTATTTGTCAGATTTGTCTTCGTCGAGTGAGGAAAATGCAGGAATAGAAAATGAAAGTGACACATGTAGTAGGTCTACAATAGGGAGATCAACAAGAGGTCAAAAGATTAGAAGAAAATTCAATAAACGCATGAAATTTTTCCGTGCTCAAGGAGGGTCATGTTCTTATGATGATGAGACCAAAGGCGACATTGAAGTGCCACTGAGGTACATACATCTACAAAAACAATGGGTGCCCAAGAAACTTCCTCCAATAAACACCGATTTTTGTGTTAACGTTAGGATATATCGCATAGCACCTTCGTCGTTACATGGTTTAGGCTTATTTTCCATGGACGGCATAAAGGTCTGTTACAATAAAGTTGTTAAATTGATGGAGTTTGTTGGACCTTGTTACAATTACAATAATTGGATACAGATTGTTAAATATAAAAAAAGTATACATAGGTATGCACTGTCAACAAATTATATACAACAGAAAGATAATGATCAAAGTAAACGAGGGGCTGTATACATTGATGGTCGGCCAAAGGCAGCAAGGAATATTACAGGTTTTATAAATAGTACGTGACTTGGGTCAACTAATAAACAACCCAATTGCATATTTGAGGTGCGCGAAGGAAATCGTATATTTGTATGTGCGATAAAATCAATAAGTGCAGGCGAAGAGCTTCTAATCGATTACAGTTTGAATCGTATAGATACAAACAAAGTTAATATCATGGGGGTGGTACGTACTATATACCAATTAAATTAACCAACCTCCAATTAATGAATCCAATATACCATTTTATTATGAATTTTTTTTGCTAAGTCTATTGGTTTAATTTCGCTAACGTTTTTTATATTTTTTCTTTGTCACAGGGCAACATGGATCCATCACATATCACAGACAAAGATGTAGGTTGTGACACTTCTACTGAGGAGGTAAACCTCATTGTAATTGTACAAATTAGATAGAAGCAAACTGTTACATTATTATGTTCTTTTTTTAGTGATTTAGACTAATTTTGTAATTTTTAATGGTATTATTGATACAGACAAATGTTCAGGGAAAGGGAAAGGGAGTTGCAGTACCTGAGCACCTCTCTAGGGATGTGGAATAAATAGGGTTAAGCGATGATGACCCTGAAGATTCCACACACCCTATGGAATTCATAAAAAAGCCTCTTAGAAAAATTACTAAAGAGATTGTTGCTTTGGAACAAGTGAATCCTATTATTGATGAGATATGAGAGAGAGTGGAATTATTGATTCGGACAGCAAAAAACTTGCAAGTAAGCAGTAATGAAAGCTTTAATTATAACAAAAGTTCAATAATGGTTTATATTTTATTCTCTTTTATGTCATTAACTAAAATATGTACGTATTGTTTTTACATAAATTTATCTGCCCTCATGAAAGTCGTTGCCATGATCAAGGTGTTGCAGGTTCTTCAGGTGATGATGATTTTCTTGTATTATCGCTTGCTTGGCTTATCACTCTGAGTACCCAAAACACATCATACTTGATTCTGTCAATTTTTAAAATAAAAGTTCATCCTTGTTTACAATTCTTGCACTTTTCATATATTTAATGTTTGATATATTTAATGTATTATTCTTTAGGTGTTGTCAATGTTCCTGTGCAAATGTCGTCACCACCTCATCAGAGGTTACCCTCACCTATATTGCCAACTGCAATGTTGGCAACACGTAGCATGCAGACATCCTCTACTACACGTCATATTGGCCCGCCCACTGTTGGTAGATCCCTCTTTTTCTCTATCTTCTGTTATGTGTTTATTTCCCTTCAAGCGTTCTTTCTTGAATTTTAATGCCATTTCATAGTGGATTCATTTTTTGCAGGATGAGATGCACATGAGGATGTGCCAGAGGCGACTACTACTGATAACATACCATCGTTTCCTGGATCTTCTCGTATTGCTAGTACGGAAATGTTGTAGGCCACATTGGTGGTGAGGGATGAAGAAATGATTCCCTTAAGATACAAAAGGTTCTAGGTACTTTAAAATTATTATTGTATATACTCTAATTGTAATTTACTTTTTGATCACTTCTTTTGGACTAATGATCCCATGAATTTTTTGCAAGCAATGATATTTTCTATAAACATCTTAGTGACATTGCATTGCAGATATTTGGGCCCACCATACATAAAAGGTGGTACATCATATGTGAACTAACCCCAATCCACTATTTTGATTTCATATCATTGCTAAAATAGTTTTCCTTTGATCCATTTCTTAAAGTGTAATAAACGTAGCTTCAGTTCATTTCTAATTCTAACAGGTTTGTTTTTGCTTTAAAAGGTGGAATGACCAAGAAAAAAGGTTAAAAGATGAATTGACAAACCAAATGGTTGAGTGGTTTAGAAATGACACCTTTGACAAAACCAAGCTCCTTGAAAAAGTTGGCACATATCTAAAGTATGTCAGGGACCAATACAAGACCCATTTAGAGAGGAACCTAAAGTACGAGAATCCCCCCATGATTCCAGAGAGGGAGTGGAAGGACTTGATTTTGGATGTCAAGGAGAGAATTGAAAGGAAAAAAGGAAATACACTAGCAGATGCCAGAAGAAGGTACGGGATACTATTAAGAATGTAATTATGTACTAATTAATTACTCTTTATATTTATATAATCTAGCATATTTCAAACTTTTTATAGACTAAGTGACACCTCAAAGGCAACCAAGGCAAGACAAGGAAAGCGCGGGCAACACAAACTTGACTTTGGTGGTTACATGAAACTTGTTGCACGAATTGTAAGTATCTCATGTAAATGAAATATTGCATCAAAATATTAATAAATTGCAAACTTTTTTTTTATCAAACAATGCAAGCAAAATTCACGGTACCAAGAAAAAATGCAGGGCTCTGAATTCAATAGAGCACCCACAGAAGATGACAAGAATTTCCTACCAGCAAGGTTATTCAGCCATGGCTAATCGGCTATGAGAATTGAGTGGGCATACACAACATTCGAGTGCATCCGTCACACAGGTAAATATGCTAAATGGAAATTGTTTCAAATTGAATATTTTACCAATAATCTAATTGATGTTGAGTTCCAACATAAAGTGACCATATTTATTTTAAATAAGCAAGCAATGATAACAATGTGCATGACATTGGAATGCAGCCTGCTAATTGTGAAACACCACCTGCACATGAAGGTCCGGATGTGCATCCCAGTAGTGGAGGTATTTATTTGCTATTCAAATTTATTTATTTAGCTATTAATACAATTAAACATCTTGATTTGTAATTATAGTAATTAATGTAACCTTTTTTGTTAATATTTTAGAGCATGTAGTTGGTGGTGACCAAGTGGAGCATGATCTGGGTACACAACATCAGGAACATGATGTTCTCCACTTAGGTAAAGAGGACCACTGTTATTCCTTTAAACAAATATAATTGCAATTAGTGTTCAGCATTAATGTAACCTTTAGTATTTCAACTCCAGATGATCTAGAGGGTGTTCAACATGTTGAGGTTGAGGCTACACAAAATGATGTGGCTTCATTAGGTAAAGAGCACAACAATTATGTTCTCTAAATTAATGAAATATTTGTAACAATAATTTTATTTTTTTTTGAATTTAACCCATTTCTTTGTTAATGCAGAGGACCCCCCATCGCTTCAGTGTCCTCGTCCTTAGTATAGGACTAGGCATACATCAAGATCACGAGCAGTTGGCAGAACATCTGCAGAGGGGGAAAATGATGAAGAAACCGATGTTCCACTTAGTCTTTTCATAGCTTCAAAGAAAAAACAAAAAAAGAAATGATTGCAATCTAACTTATTTGATAATGATTGATTTTTATGTATTTTTGATTAGGGGAAAAACAAGTTTTGAGGGGACCCGAAACCCCTTACAACAGGTTTTGGAGAGACCCGAAACCCAATATATTTTACTGGGATCTAGAACCCAACAAAGTAGGCTACTAAAAGAAATAAACTATGAAAAACCGCAACCAAAATCCAGTAAATATGACTAAAACCAGCAACAACCAGCATAGTCACGCCACACCAAACAAAGCTACAGCTCCAAACTATAGCATGAAATAGTAATAATTGAGGGTATACCAAGCACCCTCAGCCAACTATCAGGGTTTTGAAAGGTACCCCTAACCTTCAATAACAACACCAGATTACATCAGATATTCATACAATTTGAATCTGGCCAGTAGGGGTTTTGAAAGGCTCCCTCAACCTTCAAATTGGGTTTTAAAATGGAACCCAAAACCAGCAACCAAGGGTTTTTCCAGGCACCCTCAACCTTAAATGATGAGCTCA
Organism: Cryptomeria japonica; assembly: GCF_030272615.1. Taxonomy (NCBI): domain Eukaryota; kingdom Viridiplantae; phylum Streptophyta; class Pinopsida; order Cupressales; family Cupressaceae; genus Cryptomeria; species Cryptomeria japonica. The sequence goes on along the minus strand of NC_081410.1, from coordinate 131,203,764 downwards.
GAACTCCAAACACAGGATTTTCCCCAAACCAAAGACAGCAAAAAGACAAACTATGCCCTTTAAAACTATTAGCAATCGTCCTGCCTATAGGATAAACCAGGAACCCACAACTAGAAGAAGGGGAACAAAGACCCCAAAAACCAGAAGGAAGGAGGCCAAACCAAGAAACAACAAAAAGGAACAAGTCCAGGAGACAAGCTAACCGTCATCCATAGCCAGCAGCAAGAGGAGCACCAAAAGTTGAAAATTCCCAACATTTCATCTCTCCACCTCAATAGGAAAGAGCTCCACCTCTACAGGACGAAGAATGAAGCAGAAAGACAACAACCAGCACTCTCCAGCAGCTAGCAAAAACCAGCCCTTTCCCCTCCACCAAATATCCACCTCCATAGGAAATATGGTCACCTCTAACAGACAAGGAGGAGAAGAGAGCAAGAGCCAAGAAACCCCTCTCAAAGGTTCACACCAAAGACAACTCTGCAAGAGGAGCACCAAAAGTTGAAAATCCCCAACATTCCATCTCTCCACCTCAATAGGAAAGAGCTCCATCTCTACAAGATGAAGAATGAAGCAGAAAGACAACAACCAGCACTCTCCAGCAACAAGCAAAAACCAGCCCTTTCCCCTCCACCAAAATTCCACCTCCATAGGAAATATCTCTACTTACTTCTATGTGTTCTCTCCTCTCCTTTGTGCTAAGGATTTGTTGTTGTTCTAGCCTTTGGCACTCGGGTTCTTCAAAGGAGCTTCCTTTTTTGATTCCTCTCTATTAGGCTACTCTCCTATGGAGGTGGAGAGTTGTCTTTGGTGTGAACCTTTGAGAGGGGTTTCTTGGCTCTTTCTCTCCTCCCCTCCTTGTCTGTTAGAGGTGACCATATTTCCTATGGAGGTGGAATTTTGGTGGAGAGGAAAGGGCTAGTTTTTGCTTGCTGCTGGAGAGTGTTGGTTGTTGTCTTTCTGCTTCATTCTTCGTCCTGTAGAGATGGAATGTTGGGGATTTTCAACTTTTGGTGCTCCTCTTGTAGAGTTGTCCTTGGTGTGAACCTTTGAGAGGGGTTTCTTGGCTCTTTCTCTCTTCCCCTCCTTGTCTGTTAGAGGTGACCATATTTCCTATGGAGGTGGATATTTGGTCGAGGGGAAAGGGCTGGTTTTTGCTTGCTGCTAGAGAGTGTTGGTTGTTGTCTTTCTGCTTCATTCTTCATCCTATAGAGGTGGAGCTCTTTCTTGTTGTCTTTTATGTGTTAGTGAATGTAATTATGTGCTAATTAATGATTATGGATGATATGTGTTAATTAATATTGATGAATGTTGCATGTTAATTAATGTTAATCAATGTTATGTGTTAATGAACGTTATGTGATATTAATGAATGAATGCTATATTTTATTAATGGTAGAAAGAATGAATGAATGAATGTTATAAGATGTTAACAGGGAATTTAGAGTGATGTTAGGGGGAGGGGCCAAATGAGCTTCCAACTTCACGTGGTTGGCCCTGTTAAGTAGAGATTATTAAACTATTCTTGAAACCAAGCGAAGCTCAACAAGATAACACACTTTTCAATATTTCATTATGTTGCACAGTTAATCTTATTGAATAATGTATATTGAATCTTAATTGCAGGGTCCAACAGAGTTGACATGAACAACAACACCACAAGTTGTTGGGTATAATGAACTCCCATATTGTCTTGTCTGTACACGAACAATATGAGTTGCTTCTAGTGTTGATATCCAAGGCGGGACTACAAAAGTTATGAATATGCCTCATCCTTGTAAGTTTTTTTATTACTTGTCATTTTCTTTAGCATTTTGTTACTTCATGAATGAGATGTTTTCAGATGTCTATTCCATGAATACCTCTCTATTGTATGCTTCATGATCTCGCTTCTGATTCAACTCTTTATATGTCCTAGCATTGTATGAGCCTAATAGCTTCTACTTTTGTTGATAGTTTGGTGGCTCTGAACAATGGCTCCTTCGAAGAAGTGTGATCCTTGTAATTTTGGCCTTCCATGATGTGAAAAAGAGGTTATGTTATGAATAATGGTCCAGATGATTTAGATATTTCTTATTATATTGAGTATGAGTAAATTTGGGCTTCCTTGGCTATGGTCACTATTTTGTACTAACTATTGTCATTTAGTGTGATTTGAGAATGGACTTCAAGTAATCATGAGGGTGGAAACAATATTCAAGTGTAAGGGGGTATGTGGCCTTGACCAAGGGATGAAAGTATTGGGAAAGTACAAGTGATTCATGTGTAGATCAATGTATCATTCACCTATTAATTCCTAGCAACATTCTCAAATAAACAAGCAAAGAGGTATGTTGAGTGCATATATACATTTTATGTTGCCATGATATAAGTAAGATATCAAACATGTAACTTAGATTGTTTTGCAATTTCATTCATAAATATTAGATCTTCCTTGCAATTTCATTCTTGGTATCTCTATCAATCATGTTGCTAAATGAAAATCCTAAACCTCTCTCATTGATGCATGGACATATAGAACGTTGTTGTTTCTACTCAAAGGATTGTAGGAATTGCTTTCAAAAACTATCAAAAAATTGTTAAACCTTAATAGTCCAAGAATCCCTAAATTCATTGGTGAGAGACCTTCTCAAGTGAAAAATTCTAGTGAAGGTTGTGTAACATTATTTTGAGAATGTATGGTAGCGCATGAAGGTTGTATAATAGTGTTGGGAGAATTGACAGATGATTGACAACAATGACTGTGACAGCCAAGTCACTTAGGACAATCGGCAAGATATGATTTGTTTTCACTTATTATGGCCTCCAAACCCCTTTAAAAGTTTCCAAGGATCACTACAACGGACAAGGCCAACATCACCGTAAATTTGTCAACCTTTCCTTCATTTAAACCAAGTAAACCTTTATGTATATTTGCCCAATTGGCTATGTTTGTCATTATTCTTTATTGGGTGTGTGATTGGTTTTTTATTCCAATGCATTCCAACAATTTCCACAAAATTGATGTATTAATGGCATAATTTTTAATAATTTTACTAAGGTTGTTAAAAATTAATTAAAATATTAAAAATGCACCTTAATGTTATAGCTCTCTAGAACCGAGGTGAAAAGTTTTAAATCATGGGCACATATAATAGGGACATTAAGCTTCTAGTTTAATATTATTCTAAGGGAGTTCTGAGCATAGCAATCTCTTCTTCTTGGATGTGAGCATTAACTCAGACCTGGGCAAGTTCAAAGATAAATTACCCATTTGAGTGATTATCTATGTATTTAGGATCTTGCTGGAAGATGTGGAGCTTTTAGGTGTTGGAAGACGTGGAGCTTTTAAGTGCTAGATGTGGAGAAAAATCTGAGTAATATCATTAAACTAGTTGTTGCTAGGAGTTTGGTGAAGATTTGGGAACCATCAAAGCTTCCAGTTTGTTGTTTGTGTGGAGGCATTGGATATCATTAACTTCATTACGTGACGGTTTAATCCCAGAAAATAATATCTCTGCATTTGTATTATTGTTGCAAATCAAGTTTAATTGCGGCTATGATTCCTGAACAAGCACATTCTAGATTCAGACTATATTTTGTGTTGGACACTACTTATTTTTCTAAGCTTGTAATGCTAGTACAATCCGATTGTTATAAGAGGTCAGCTATTTGTATTTCTGTTCACACTAATTTTCAATTTAACTTGATAAAAAAATATATTGCTCTTTAGTTGATTAAAATTATTTCAGTGAATGCAAATCTTGATTATTATAAAGTGATATTTGCACTATCAATATCAATTCCAAATTGAAACCCTTTCAGTGCATGCATGTTGTTTGCCAAAATGTCATCTCAAAAGTATCAACAAACAAACATTGGCATTCACAAAATCAAGAAAGACAAACTGAAAATTAGCAATAGAGCATTCAAGTAAACTGTTTGTCAAGAAGCATAGTTGAAAAGGTGCAAAAGAAATTGGTTTCAAAAAGGGGTAGACCATTACAAATTGGCAACTTGGCATCACTTCTCTTCTTACTTCTCCTCAGCCCTCTTGCTCTGCACTCTCACTTTTTCACCTGGCACCTGCAACTCTCACTCTCACATTCACAGTTGTCAGCTTCTTGCTCTTTGTTTTTGTGAGTTGAAACAAAAATAGGAGGTAGTTTTATAAAGTTGGTGGGGTTTGGGTGGGGCCCATAGGCTATGAGGGTTTGACCTTTGGCATGGAGTTTGAAAAAAAGTTCTGGTTTTTTTTAAATCACTTATGGGCTGTTTGGCCATGGGCGATGCTTGGATGTCCCTGAGATGGTCAAGAGGCTTTTGGGAGTCCCTCAAACATCTCAAGGATTTCCTAGAGATGTCTCAAAAATGATGGCATTGGATTGCACTGGGGCGGCAGGGGGATGTCCCATCCAAGTCCCTGTATTCTGAAGGTGTCCCCATTTCAAAAACAAACAGTTTTGGGGGAGGAAATGTCCTTGTGGAACACTAGTTCTAGTACATACGTCTTGGTATGATTTTTTAAATAAAACACCAAAATTCATAAAAGAATATCTTTAGAATCTATGTTAATCAATAAAAGATGTTTCTAATTCAATGTATGTACCAAACCTTATTACTAACAATATAACAACCCTAGCCTACAAATTGGACTGGTTAATTTTCTCCAATCAAACAAACATGTAATCACTCCATAAACTAGGTACATTAAACAAACATCGAATTATAAAATAACTAACTATGATACATCAATATGTGAAAGTTTAATGACCTAGATATTAGGACTGTAAAATACTATATCATATCCTAATTCTTAAAATAACCCTTTTTGTGTGATGTGTGAAGTACAATACACAACTAGGAATTATGTTGGGTCAAATGCAAAATCGGTACTAACCATGGAAGTTGAGGATAAATCATGAACAACATATCTGAAGCAACACAGGAATAACTCAAGTGCAGATGAATGCTAGTAAATAAAGTAGAAAACAATACAAAATTAGGTAAGAAACTAGGTGACAATAAACCATGAACAACTTGAAATAATCTATAATTAATGATCTATGTGATCCATCAACCTATGACTATGAAATGTAATCTGCAAACAGTAAACTTGTGGACCATTAAGAACAAGAAGAAACTTGTTAGTAGATTTGCCATTTCTTGTCAATCAATCATCAAAGAACTTGTGATCTGCCATGCACCATGTATGTCGTATACCATATCTATATACAAACATTTTGTATCGAGTAAACTACATTTATTGATTCATTGAACTTGTTTTGCTTGGATCCAAACACCATGGAAGCATAACCATTAATCCTAATAACCTGTGAACCATGGAGTGCAAACTAAATGGAATCATGTCCAAAATTTTGGTTAAAATAATCTAGAGAAAATAGTGGGATTCAAATTATCCATCTCAAAACACCACCATTGAAACTTCCATGTTCAATATACAAAAAAAACTATATTTTTTAACCATTTTACTCATCGATATATTTTTTTGCTAAATAAAAGTTGAATTTATATTAAAAGAGCTAAATATTACAAAACCATTTCAGCACAGTTTATATCCCTATCATTTATCACTATTTCTTTTTAATAGATTGTTGCCTTTTTCCAGTGGCAGTGTTGTAGTATTGATTAATGTGCTACATCATAATGTGATCAACTTAAAAGAAGTACTAAATTTTACCTAATATTTCTTTTAAATTGAGGGGTGAATTAGCTACATCCTCTAAACCAAGCATTACTTTATCATATTTATTGTCAGCATTCCTTCAATACCTGTTTGTGAATATTTAGGGTGACATGATTAGCATCCTCCCTTTTGTACAAAATTATTGATTACATGAAATGGATTTTTTATGTCATTTTGCAATATACCATGGTTGTATATGTTTATACGTAAAGTTATGAATCCAAAATTGTCAAATAGATGTTACATAGATAACAGTCTTTCCTTCTTGCTATCTATTACAGACAATGAAAAAGTTTCCATTGTCCTTTAATTCTCGTATACATTACTTGAACCTAGTCTATGTGTCTTTATGGTTGAAGTCATGGAATTTCAGCAATTTAATTCTTAGTATATAGCAATAGCCTATTAGCAAGCTAACTCTAGCGAAGACAAATTTGAAAGAATTCATAAAATAGGAGTTGTTAATGCCATATACTGACGCTTGAGTTTTATGTTTATTTTGTTATAGGCTCCTTTGATGTAAGGGATAAAGAGGATCAATGGATACGAATATGGGTTAAGAAGGGGGATATGATTATCCTCCCAAGAGGAATCTATCATCGATTTACCCTCGACACAAACAACTACATTAATGTAAATGCTCTTTTATCTCAAGGACACTCACTATAAATCATTTCTTATATGAACTAGAGGATATTATTATTGTTTCTTTGACTTTAATCGCAGATCCTAAGGCTTTTCCAGAGCGAGCTAGTCTGGACAACATACAATCATCCTTGTGAGGAGCATCCTGCTAGGTAAGAACCCTAATACTTGTAAGACCAAGATGAGAATTTCAATTTGATTGTTTTCAAGAAAACCTGAACATTCTAGTTTTACATATAAAAATGAAATATTTTTGTGATGGTATGTTCCAATATGTATTTTCTTTTGATAGATTGGTTATAGGTTCTAGAGAGGACCCACTTCCAAAGAGATAAAGTTGTTATAAATAGGCTATTGGTGAAGAATAACTGAAGAAAATCAATGAAAAACCACATCAACAATAACCAACACAGTCAGAAACTTTAATCTAAAGATTCCTTTTAGCCCTCACCTTTCTTGACAACTTATTTATCTTTTGACAACACCAAACTTCTTGAGAAGGATTTTCTTACTCAAAGAAAAAATGTGATAAAAAACAATTGTCCAATCACTCGCATCAACATCAACCATGCCAGAATTTGATGTTGCAAGATCCAAGATGGATACTGCATAACATAGAGAAGCCACCATTTGAAGGAAATAGGAACCCAGTGAAGACATTAAGAGGGCATGAAGGCACAACCAAGGGCCATTGAGTAGAAGGCAAAAGAAAAATCTTGGAAACAAGAGGAGGAGCACTTGGAGAAGAAGGTAGGAAAAATAGTAGTCCGACCAATAGAGAAGTTGAACTCTAAGGGCAAACTACCAGAGATAGCAAGAAACTCTCCAGTCAAAGGAGGGGAGACAAAACCAACAATCTCTGCTTAGGGAGGAGCTCTAAACACCAAATCTGAAGAAAGAAATAGAGCTAAAGTAAGAGAATTGGATGACAATAAGAATGTAAAGTGCACCCCTAATTTGCTAACCATTTTTTTTTCACTTTTACATGATTTAGTTTTCAGACATTATAACAAACACTTGACATGTAAATTACTCAAATAGTATGCTCTGCAAAATTTTGCAACCAACACTTTTTTCCAAAATACAAACAATAGGCATTACATTAAATAGTTTGCTTGCAATTCAGATCACAGTGTTTCTGATTTGAAACAAGTTTATTGATGTCTAAGTTCTAATGACATTGCATGTACTGAATTCGAGATTGTAAACCCAAATATCATTCATGGATAAAAACTGCTAGGAAATATATTATTAGTGTGGATTTTGTTACAATGGTTATGAGTTGTTTTAAACAACTAACTAATTCTAGAGTTAGGTAAAACTACATGGACAAATTTGTCAACCTTTCCTTCATTTAAACCAAGTAAACCTTTATGTATATGCATATGGATATGTATTTTGAAAAGTACTCCCTTAATTTAAAAATTATTAACAATCAAATGGTTGTACTTAAATCAGTTGAGCATAATTGGTGAGGGTGATGATATGTTTCTTGATTATACCATCCACAAAATGCTCAAAATTAAATGAAAATCTTTAATGAATACACAAAACTATATACATATGAATATGTATATGCATATGTATGCATATCCATATGCATATGCATTTGCATATCCATAAAGGTTTCCTTGGTTTAAATGAAGGAAAGGTTGACAAATTTACAGTGATCTCTTGGTGACACGACACAATTAGGACAATGATCTCAAACACACTTTTTACCATTCTTTTGGTGATTGTGCCCGATTGTGTATGTCTTGCTTATGTATGAAAAATGGCATTTTGCAGCTTTCCATCGATGATGTATTTGAGATATCTTTCATTTAGATATGGCATGAGCTTAGTCCTACAGTGAGGCTAGGGAGTTGGATCATCTCAACCATGGTGTGCCTGATCATATTAGCTTGAAACCAGTGCACCTCATATTAACCTCAAACCTATGCCCCCTACTGGTAGGTGGTGGGGATAGAATATCATTCACTATACATATCAATGACTGGATAATAATATATATTTTTTGATAAAAATATTATCATCGTTGGAATTATGACGAATACCAAGCTTTCCACCGACAATGAAATCGACGAACATACAACGTTCTCGTCAGTGAAAAGGTTCTGGAGTTGTCGCACTTCCAACTCAAACTACACAAACATCAGATGAGGATGTTGTACGTGCGACGACACTTTGTAGTCGAACGGTCGTCGATGCCTTTGAATGGATCGACGACACAAGCGTCAGACAAACAACATCACCGTCGGTGCAAAGTTCCAAATTGTCATCGACTTTGTGACGCAATCTACTGAAGCATTCGATGGGGATGCTGCATGTTCGACGACTTTTTTGACCGAAAGAACGATCATGCCCACAGTCGGCAGAGTCCATGGGATTGTCGTATTTCTGACAGTCAAGGGCATCGTCGACAAATCCGACGACGAGTTTTCGATGGCTACTTTTGTCGACACTTTGATGAAAATTTGTCGCAATTCCGACAATCGGCCGTCGAAAATTAGCTCTGAATGTACTAGTATATAAAGCCCAATTTGAAAATTTTAATGATGTAAAGGAAGAACCATTATCACAAACAATAGCATGCGGACAACCAAACCTGGTAATGATGTTCTCCTCTAAAAATTTAATCACAGCATCAGTCGTACATAACTTCAAAGCTTGAACTTCTAACCACCGAGTACAGTAATTTGTTGCGGTTAGAATGTATCTGTGTTACGCAGAGAAAGGTGGATTGATCATAGCAATGAAGTCAATACCCCACATAGCGAAAGGTTTGGACGTGATTGATAAGTTGATACTTTGTCATGTTTTTATCATCAAAACTCTTATTTTTTTGGCATCTTTTGGGTTGCATTGTGGTAGTAAAGTATTGTGAATTGACTATATGTATTCCATGTGTTAAACTTGAACTTATGAAATCATGTTTGAACTTTGCCGGTCTATACCTGTAGCCAAATGATTTGTTCCTATTGTTATGCGGATTATTTGGGATAGTTTCATATGTGAGTTAATGAATCTATTAATTAAGTAAAATATGTATGTATGTCCTTGTATGTTGTTTTTGTTTTAGAGCAGATAATAAATGATGTCACGATGGATGTTCTCCTTTCGCGCCTAAGGAATGAAGAATCACGTATGAGATAACTGGAGATCAAACTGAAGAGGAGCCAAGTGAGCGCAAGGTATGGCATAACCGGAGTAGCCATACATCACTATGGGAGTTTAACTCTAGTGGGCATTGAATTCGCAAAATATCGCTATGGCGTGCAAAGACTGTGGTTCGGTTTAGATCCACTTTTCTTGTAGCCAAACTTTAGTTATCTTCTTCATCTATCAATCATCTACCTCTTCTTCTGGACGTGATTTGAGTTGTCCATTGTAGTTGAACTTTTCTTTATAATAAGCTCTTCCTTTTTCTTAGAGGTTAGACATAATAGAAAGGAATAGAGCAGAGAATTTTGACAAGGATTCTAGAGTTTTTTTTTTAGAACAAGTAATCATTTTCAGGAAGAAATGAATGAAAGATATGTTGTTCTGATCTGTTAAAAGTATTTTGCTAGAAGTTTGATATCACTCATCCAAGGGGGCCCACTTGGTGAGTGATCCTGTGTTTATGTTCATTGAAATTAGTTCTTCTTTAGTTACAATAGAAGTTCATGTCTGGATTGTTCCTGCAGCCACTGGAAATAGATCCGCTGACAGTTCCTGCAGTCAAGCCAGAACAAAGTGATTTCTGTTATTTACATTAGATCATTCCAACATAGTTTTTAAAAGCTTTCATGTAGCCTTCTATGATTTCCATTCTTTCTTTTCCTTTCTGCATAATGTCAGTTACTGTAGCAATGCAAAATAGTCATTGAAGGAGCTTAGTGCATATATAGTGCAGACCCATTTCAAGCTTTACGTCCCTGGGTTGATAACTAAATGAACACTAACCATGAAAATAGTAACTTTACCAGATGAATATCCAAACTTCGGATTGAGATTTCAATTAGAGTTATTATTATTATAGTTGGAGTAGAAATTTTTTGGCGCCGTTGTCAGAGATGGTGTCAAACTAAGAACCTTTTATGATTATTCTAGTTAATTGTTTGAAAATTTCATGAATCTGCATGCATAGAAAAAGAAGAAACCCCAAAGGTAGATTTCTGCCCACTCATCCTAATCATGCAGAAGATAATTTCCCAGATATAAATCCTTTTGTTAAACTTTACCAAGCCCCACAGAATTTGAATCACCCCGAATCTAAATTTCCAGAAGGTAGTCTTCAGTTCTTTTTTGGTCCACAAGAAGAATAATTTCCTATAGTAACAACCCCCACAAGTCTAATGCAAGGGAACCCTCCTCGTGGTGGGAATAATCCACCACCACCACCAGGTCCAACATTTGAGTTTCCCATCTCTGATCAGCATGATAATGTTAACCTCAAGAACATTCCAGCATCTTCACTCCCTAAATTCTATGGGTTGGTGACAGAGGATCTGGATACATTTCTGTTTGAGTTTGATGTTCTGTGTAGGAGTTTTGACTATACTACAGATGCCCATAGACTCAAAAATTTTCTTGCCACTTTGAAGGAGTCATACTTGAGATGGTTTATGAGCTTGGGTAGTAGCACAATCAACACATGAGATGAGATGAAATGGTTGTTTCTTGTAAAATACAAAGATTATTGTAAAGGTATTGATTGTCATGGGGATGATATCTTTAGACTGACACAAACTGAAGATGAGAGTCTTGAAGATTATTTGGAAAGGTTTTTGTTTAGTGTCAAAAAGTCCAAGCATAGTACTCTCAATAAAGATTCCCTCAAATTGATATTTTTGAGGGGTATCAATGATGAATGCACCGATTCCATAGATCTTATCGGAGGAGGTGACATTACACAATCCACTTGGGCTGAAATAGGACAAATTTGTAAGAAGTATTCCAGATCTACTTCTAAGAAGAATAGGAGATTTAAGCCAGCGACACCATTATCAGCATTTGGAGCTGGAGTTTCTAGATTGGAACTTAGTCATCTATTAAAGGACTTCAAGGAGGACATTATAAACAATATGGCTACCCAGTTGGATACACTTGCAACTAAGAAGAAGCATAAGGAAGCTGATGCATTCCTTGCAGAATTCTGTCCTCATTGTAAACAGTGGAAGAAAGATTGCAGATGTAAAATGGTTGCAAACGTGAAAGTACCTGACTTCAAACCAGTTCAAGGTGAGGACGAGCAAGTCTTCTATGTTTCTCAAAGAAGACCAAATTTTCAAAGACAAGGTATGCCACCCGATCCACTTTCTTTTTCTAGTTATAGTGGTAATTCTTATGCACCAAATAATCAATGGCAACCACAGTATTCTCAAAATTTTGGTAACTATCCACATTGGTATGGTTCACAAGGCCAAGGGCAGCAATTTGCTAATCAAGTACCACAGTGGCAGTAGCCACAGGGGAACTGGTATCCACCTTAGGGTCAAGGAAACCAGTTTCAGGGAAATTGGCAACCTACCTCTCAATGGAGGGGAAACCAATCATGGCCGGCCCAATCTTTTGGATATCAGCCTCCTATTCAGCAGCCACAACCTCCTGTTTTAATGCCTCCTCTTGCAGCTACGGTTGCACTGCCTAAACCAACACGGTTGCCTACTCAACCGTTGCCAAATCCAAATATCAAATCTCAGCAACAACAACAAGCTTATTCAGTTGATGTTAATCAGTACCCAGCCTATTCTTTATCACTAGATGGCATTCACCTCCGTTCTGGAACAACTTTACCTAATCCCTCTCATTTAATTATCACTGAGGTACAAGAGGAGCAAGAAATCTCTAATCCAACAGATACAATACCCCAGAATCAAATATTGCCATCATTTCCCCATAGATTGTAAGACAAAGAAGTCCCCACTGAACAACATCAAAGCTTTGATATTATTGATCAACTGAAGCACACTTGTGTTAAAATTTCATTGTTGCAAGCAATAAAGGATGTGCCTATATATGGTAAGGCATTGAGAGAAGCATGCCTAAAGAAACCTGGTAGGAAGAAAAATGATCCACAAACAGTGCATGTTATAGGTCAATTGGCTGATATTATGTTAGGAAAAATTATCATTCCAAAGTATTTATCCAGGTAGTCCTGTTGTGAGTATAGTCATTAATGGCAGTCAAATAAAAAATGTTTTGATTGATCTAGGGGCAGCCATTAATGTAATGACAAGGGAAGTAATGAAACATCTAGAGATCAATAGTTTAAGGGCTACACCCACAGTTCTCCAACTTTTTGATGGCTCTACAGTGAGACCTGACGATATCATAGAGGATGTAGTAGTTATTCTAGATTCTTGGGAATATCCTGCAGACTTTATGATTTTATCTTCAAAAGCAACATTGGGAGGATATCCGGTCATTTTGGGTAGACCTTGGCTTGCCACAACTGATGCATATATTGGGTGTAGATCGGGGGACGTGACTATTTTAGATGGGAGTTCTACAAAAACATTAGCCTTGTATTCTCCAGCACAACCTCAACTTGAGTAGCAACAAGTTGTTTGGCCTATCTTGGGAGAGGAATCTGAAGAAATTGACTCTATTAATCACCTTATGATGATTAATCGAGGACCACTCATGCAGATATATGATGAGGAATCAATTCTTTATAAAATACTAATAAATGAATTTATAGAAGAGCAAAAATTGCAGGAATTGGTTCTAAATATTGCAGGTTTGGACTTTCCTGCAGCCACTGATATCTTGCATACTCTGTTGCCGCAAGAATTATCTTTTTCTCATTTTTTTGATATAAACCAGATTGATCTTACTATTAAGATAGAGGTGGAATTGAATAGATATTTGAATATCAATAGAGATCTATCAGATATTCAAAAGGAGGGCCTTGTGGATTTGTTGAAACTTCATAAAAATGTTTTTGCATGGGATTACAAGGATATGAATGGGATTGATCCAGCAGTTTGTACTCACCGTATTTACATAAAGGATGAGTGTTGCCCACTTAGACAACCTCAAAGAAGAGTCAATCCTGCCTTGAAGGAGATAGTTAAAGAAGAATTACAGAAATTGTTGAAAGTTGGGTTTATCTATCCTATCTCTGACAGTCAATAGGTATCATCTCTGGTGATAGTACCTAAAAAAGGAGGCAAGTGGAGGGTATGTGTTGATTATAGAGCTTTGAATTTAGGAACAAGAAAAGATCATTTTCCATTGCCATTTGTGGATCAGGTATTGGATTATCTTGCTGGTAAGAGATATTTTTCATTCCTTGATGGATTTAGTGGCTACAATCAGATACAGATAGCCCCAGAGGATTAACAGAAGACAACATTTACTTGCCCATGGGGCACGTATGCATATTTTGTTCTTCCTTTTGGGTTGTGTAATGCTCCAGCCACTTTTCAAAGAGCAGTGATCAATATTTTTTCTAATATTTCTCAAGAAATTGTGGAAATTTACATAGATGACTTTACAACTTATGGTTCTGAATTTGATCAAGCATTGGGTAATCTGAAGAAAGTTTTGCAGCGATATAAAGACTACAATTTGTCTTTAAACAGTGAGAAGTGTTTCATCATGATGAAAGAAGGAATAGTCCTTGGTCATCATATATCTGTACAAGGCATACAGGTGGATCCAACAAAGCTTGAGGTCATCCAACATATTAATGACCATGTGAAGCAAAAAGATGTGAAAAGTTTTCTTGGTCATGCTGGATACTACAAAAGGTTTATCAAAGATTTCAGTAAAATTGCAAGTCCCTTATATTCACTGCTTACTAAAGATACAGAATTTAAATAGACTCCAGCATGCAATAAAGCTTTCTTAAAGATTAAGCATGCTTTGACTCAAGCACCAGTTCTTAAAGGGCCAAATTGGTCTCTACCATTCCAAATTCATACAGATGCATCTGATTATGCAATAGGAACATTGCTAGGATAAAGAATTGACAAATTGGAAAATGCAATATATTACATTAGCAAGAATTTGCAATGACCTGAATTGAATTACACAGTTACTGAAAAGGAAATGCTAGTTGTCATATATGCACTTAACAAATTTAGACATTATATCACAGGGTATCCCATATTTGTGCATACAGATCATACTGCAATTAGATATCTCATGAATAAACCATCAATCACTGGTAGATTAGCTCATTGGTTATTGTTGATGCAGGAATTTGATATCACAGTTGTTGATAAGCCAGAGAAGTCTAATGTGGTTGCAGATTATCTTTCACGTCTTCAATTGCAGGAAGATTCTACAATAATAGATGACATTTTTCCAGATGAACATTTGTTTCGCATGCAGGCTCACACTCCTTTGTATGCTGATATTGCCAACTATTTAGTTGCAACTAAGATGCCAATTTATTTCTCTCATAAGGAAAAAAAGTTGCTGGTTGAAAAAGGTTTTAACTTTTCACGGATTGTTGATTGTCTCTTTTATATTGGACCTGACCAAGTCATGCGAAGATGTGTTAGAGAAGATGAAACATATGACATCCTACATGCATGTCATGATGAGCCATGTGGAGGTCATTTTGCTGCCAAAAGAACGGCACTGAAAATACTCAATACATGATACTATTGGCTCACATTACACAAGGATGCAACTCAGTATACAAGGAAATGTGACAAATGTCAGCGAATGGGAAAACCTACAAAATCTGATGAGATGCCACTATATACTCAAATATCAGTTGCACCATTTGACAAGTGGGGATTAGATTTTGTTGGCCCAATTGATCCACCTTCTAATGGCAAATCTTATATCTTAGTATGTACAGACAATGTAACAAAATGGGTAGAAGCTCAAGCCATGACACATGCAAGAGATAATAAGGTGGTTGAGTTTCTCTATGAAGAAATATTTACAAGATATGGAGTACCAAGGAAAATTGTCTCCGACCAAGGACCTCAATTTACTTCAATATTGATAAAGGCTTTGGTCAATGAATACAATATAAGACATAGGAAATCTACTCCATATCATCCACAGGCTAATGGATAGGTAGAAGTTACAAATAGAGAGCTTGAGGCTATTCTTACAAAAACAGTGTCTGTTCACAAGAAAGTTTGGTCTCATCGGCTTTCAGAAGCAATTTGGGCATATAGAACAACTTGGAAAACACCAATTGATTTCACACCTTTTGAGATAGTTTATGGCAAAACAGCAATGATGCCTATTGAATTTGAGCATAAAACTTTGAGGACAGCTTTGCAATTAAATATGACATTGTCTGAAGCACAGAAAGAACGCATTCAGCAATTAAATGCTCTAGATGAATGGAGAAAGATAGTTGTTCAACAGACAAAATTGATTCAAAATCAACGAGCAAAATGGCATGATAAATATATCAAGGAAAAGAAATTCAAAGTTGGTGACTGGGCACTACTGTATGATTCTAGATATAAAGATGCTATGGGAAAGCTTCAAATCAGGTGGTTAGGTCCTTATGAGATAGAAGAAGTTTTCCATAATGGAGCAGTCTATTTGTCCACAATTGATCCTGTTCGATTTAAACTTTTAGTAAATGGGCACCGACTACGACTATATCATAAGCCAGCTACTAAAGAAGAGTTTCGGTAGCAATTTGCTCCACAAAGTGACATAAAGGTTCCTACAGCAACTCATGAGCTTCATGTTGCAATTGAGCAAGATAATAAAGGTAATGTTCCTGCAGTCTCTGCAGTGAACATATTTGTCATTTCATAATAAAATATTTTCATTTTATATGGGACTATTCTTCTCCATACATAAAATTCCATCCACAACATTCCATCCCACGTTCTTACCTGTCATTTCATTTCATTTCACCTTCATTATCATGCAATTGCAAGTACGTGTATATTGTATTTTATTTTAACTATGCTTTTATTAGTTCATTATGATTATATCATGTTTAAATCTGCTACACTACCTGAAATCTTGTCAACTTGTGTGAATACGTGCTAGGTTAAGTTGGGGGGGAGGGGGGTGGGTACTTTATGGTTCATTTTCCAGTATGATTAATTATCAGTCCTTTTTGGTACTCCGAATTGATCTTCTCCCCATCATTACTTATTATATTATTATTTCACGCAAATGAATAATAAAGTATGCCACCAGAATTAAGATATGTAAGGAGATTTCATTTTTAGCAATACTATCAAATATTTTGGTTCAGCTGCAGAGAGAAAAATATCAGAGTAAAAGATGGGTGATGATCTAATTCGCCATGAGCCAACGGTCCATGAACGGTTGTTGCAGGATGGTCTTTGTGAGCATTATTTCTGAAACCATGGCTGGTTGGATTACTTCTTGAAAATTAGATATTACAATGAAAAAATTGTTGCTGAATTCATGCATTCCTTTAATGAAGGAGAAGCTACAGTTAAAGGTTTGAGAGTAATTTCTATGGAGCAATGAATAGCAGAAGCAATGGGGTTGCTGCAAGAAGGAGAACTCTTTCCGAAATCAAAAGACGCGAGGAGTGTCAGGGCAGAGTTCACAATTCCCACTGACGAACCCTTAATGGTGGATAGACAAGAAATTAGAAGGGTTTCTCTACCAGCACACTGGCCTCAAGTAGCTTTGTATGTTATGAAATACATTACATGTGAAGGGCAGTATTCAAATCTGCATTCACCTCATTTTAAGTTACTTAGTCATCTATGGCATGGCCGACGGGTTAATGTTCCTAATTTCTTATACCATCTCATTTCTACAAGTGTTAAGGAGACGCGAAAGAATGGAAATCGCTTCGTTAGCCATCATGGATTGGTTAAGCTACTTGTACAGTGGTCCCTGAGAGATGTTTCACAAATGGAATGGGGTGTATTTGAGGATATACAACAATTTAGGGTTGATGATGCCCCTGTTGTAGATAATCTGTCAGTTGAAGAAGAGAATATTGCAGATAATCTGCTTGTTGAAGATGAGGGTTTGCTTGTTGCTAAAGGAGCCGCAGTTATTATGGAAGAAAATATTGAAGCAAAATCAATTGAAGAACAACCCTCTACTTCTCTTCAAAGAGATTCGCTAGTTTTGCGAAGGAAAGGAAAAGAGTTAGAAAGGGGTGAAATAGATGAAGAACTTATTACCCAGCTGCATGTAACTCAGATTCCTCTTGCAGCCAAGAGGCGTAGGACAAAAATAAAAACTCCTGCAGCCATTCCAAAAGTGTATGTAAGAAGAACACGAAGGAGGACACAGAAAACTCAACCTGTGGGTAATCCAGCAGAGGTTATTGCAGTAGAAACTTCGGAAGAAGGAAGCCCAGCGGAGAATGAAATTCAAGAAAATGTTGTTGAGAATGAAATTCAAGAAAATGTTGAGGATGAAATTCAAGAAAATGTTGTTGAGGATGAAATTCAAGAAAAGGTTGTTGAGGATAAACTAGCAAATCTTGCTTCTATAGCACTGCAATTTGAAGAAATTGTTGAAGATGTTCTACAGCAGCCTGAGGAAAATATGGGAGATATGTCAGCTCAAAATGAGGAGTTTATTGAAGAAATCCTACGATCTAAAGTAGTACCTATTAGACCTCCTTCATCCCTAAGTAGTTTATCTATTGCTTTAACATTTTATAGACAATGGGAAATAAAGAAAGATAGGTTGCAGGGGATTGTTGATAAACAACAAAAAGAGATTGAAAAGAGAGAGAACAGAAATGAGGAATTAGAGGCTAAGGTAGAAATAATTTATGATATGGTTCCTGAATTGATGCAGTGTAGGGCACCTCCAAGAGTTTATGCAGTACATTTGAAAGAGTGGTATCTGAACTTCAAACTAAACCGCATTGTTAGGGACCTTAATCCTTCCTTAGAAACACCTGAAGAATTCTTTTCTGCTTACCAAACCTCTCCAACTTTTGTGAAGAATTTTCTATGTGAATTATACTTACATAACTATGTTGTACCTTCAGACAGGGAGTGGAATCCTTTATTGTATATTGGGGATATCCATATCAGAGCTTTAATGTCATGGATCCAAAATGAGATTATCATAGGGCTACAAGTCAGGGAGTATGAAAAATTAGAGCTTGACTATCTATTACCATTAAGAAGGGAATCACAAGCACCAAGGGTTCTTTATTATGATTGGCAAAAGTTACTAATAAGAGATGATGTTAGTAAAATAGTGCTTCCAATGAGAGAAAAAGTCTATCAAGTATATGAGCATTTGGTTCAAACTGACAGGACAAATGCAATAGAAGGGTTATGTCATGCCCAAACTTTTGGGCACAAACGGAATAAATTTTTTTTTTTAAATACTTAACTTAGGACGGCTTACTTAATAATGCAAAACTAATTTGGTCTTAACTATATTTTGAGTGAATCAAACCATTAATTTAATTTGGTGATAAAATTAACTAAGTTTTAAGCGACCTAATATTTCCCAAAAATAGTTATCACTAATCTTCCATTAATAAATAATTAACTCTCTTAGCCAATAACCTCAAACTTAATAAATAATCTCCAAAATTAATTGTCCAATCATCTCTTATAGATCTTTATTCGCCTAGGGTCTCAATAAATTGTCCTAATTATTAAGTTTAACAACCCTATTAAATAAAATCCCCATAAATTAAAGTACTTTATAATTTAGACTTAAATGGGTCACTTGCCCCTACAAATATCGTTGTGTTTATATTATTTTTTTTTAATAAGAGTCTATTCTACCTAAGAATTTAAAATATTCTTATTACAATGCTTCTACATTTATTTTCTAATTTAACGTACTTAACTTAGTTCTACCACTATTTAATTTGTTTTCAAATATTCATAGAAGTTAAATTTCTTATATATATATATATATACTTTCCTATAATTTCATATACATATGCTCATGAATATATTCAAAAGGAAGGTGGGGTTTTTATTTTATTATATTATTTAACCCCTTTTTAATACTCTTCCCACCACACACATACTTATTTTAAATTCTATGTATGTTTGCCCTAACCCGAAACTAGGGTTAGGGCAAATAAGTTAACATCTATTATCTTTTTTTTTTTGTGCTGTGAGTGTGTGTGAATGGTTTTTCATTTTATTTTTTTTTGTGCGTGTGTAGGTGTGGGAATGGCGGCCCGAGCTCTAACCCTTGGCCGAGCCGAAGGGAGGAAGGCGGAGGGAGCTGAGCAGCCAAAGAGACGGCGACGGAATTGGGGAATGGCGGCGGAGGTTTTTTTTTGTTTTGAGTTGGAGTGAACAGCAGTGGGCGGGGGTTCCCTCGGGCGCCATTGTGCTTACCCACAATGCGGCCGAGCGCCATCCACTGTGGGTAGTCACAGTGGCGGACCGGGAGCCACCACCACTGTGGTTACCCACAGTGGGGGACCCGGTGCCGTCCACTATGGTTACCCACAGTGGCGGCGCCAAGCCGTCCACTGTGAGTAATCACAGTATGGCCACGACCGCGTCGTCCCCTGTTTTCACAAGGGTTCGGCCCTTTGGGACTTTAATTTTTTTTTTGTTATTATTATTTTTTTTTTGTATTAAAATGTGGTAAGAACAAAAATACATTTAAATAAATAAATATATATATATATATATATATATATATATATATATATATATATATATATATCCCTTTCTTTTTGTTAGGAAATTTAACATGTAATACATCACTGTTTTTTTTTTGTTTATAAACAGAATTATCAGAATAACATTTAAAGAACTAAAATATTTAAATATATATGTATATATATTTATTGCTATTTTTTTTTTAATCTATAACCCATATAGGCTTTTTTTGAGTTTATTATTATTTTGTGTATCTCTAAAATGCATGCAAGGATTTCCTAATGTTATTTGCAGGTTGAATGATAGGGAAAAATATATTTTTTTTTTTGATAACAAAATAAACTAAAACTAAATGCTAATTTTTTTTGAAAGGAAATAGACTAACTATAATAAGATTTATTTCTGCTTTTAATGGAAAAATAATGACAGTTTTTTTTATTTTGCAGCAGCATAAATAACAAATAATCATGCAGTAATAACTAGATTTACTTGCAGAATACACAAGAATGCACAACTTCATATATATTATTTTCTTTTGGAGAATTTAATCACATGCTAATACATTTCATATCCCCTTTTTTTTGAAGATTAAAATACAAACAAATTTCATTTCTCCTTCCCTTTTGCAATACTAACACAAGTAGGAAAAATATATTTCTTTTACAAATTTAAGTACAAGGTAAATAAGATTACAAATAGGTATGAAAACCCAACAAGTATTTTCCCTTCCATAGTAATATGAATACAATATATGCACTTCTCTTTTTTTTTTAAATAAATACAACAAAACACTCTTTTTTTTTTTACAAGCTAATATTGAATACATATTTTTCTTCAAAACTTTTCTGCAACACAAAAATAGCAACTAAGCTCTTTATTCTTTCTTTTCCCATCCAAAGCAACCTGCAATAAAAACACAACTTAACCATGGAGAGCTCACCTTCCAGCCTAGGCTTACTAGAAGCCACCCCTGAGCTTGGAGAACCAAGCACTAGACGGGTTACAAACAAGCAAACACCACAACAAATAAGGAAAACACTCAACATACATCTTCTCATCCCAAGCTACACTTTCACCACATCTTGTGATGATCTTTCCACGGGTGGAAGCGGACCGAGTACCATTGGGGAGATTGCAAGCCAAAAATTACAACTCAAGCCACCTCATGGCAATACAAAATACAACAAAAATACATCTCCATGCCTTATGCCCCCCAAAGGCTCAAAGGCCATATTTTCTCTCCTTATGACCCTCAAATGCATACACAAGGCTATGCAGCAAGGGTCACAAAGGACACCCTTGAGATCACTCTCCATAAGGAGAGCCTCTCACCCAAGGCTGTCATACTCCTTCCACCCCAAGACCATCCTACTCCCCCAAGAGTAGGAGATCTTGGACACTCCCAAAAAAAACAAGAACACATAAACAAAACATAGAAATGAAAACTACATTTTTTTCTCCAACAATAATTTACATAAACACATCTTTTTCAACAAGCATTCCTTTCCTTCCACAAGACAACATAAACAACATAAATAAGAGGAAATAAAACCAACCTTATTCTGCCACTAGGTATGTTAGATTTAGTTGGGGATGAGCTGCCCAAATCCACACAAACTTTTCTCCAATCTTTCCCAAAAATTCTATTCTACCACTAATTTTCAAAACAATTCCATAATCTCTAACAATGGAGAGTGGGTGATTACTCACTAAGTCCCTAATCCTTGCCTAAAAAAGCCTCTCACACACTTCCCAACCCCTTGGGTGAGGTGAGAGTTCCCATTGGTTGCCCTTCCCAAACTCTTACACATTACTAAAACTGGAAAGCGAAAAGGTGAGAGAAGATGGGGAAGAGAGTTTGACATCAAAAGGGAAGGTTGTCTATCCTAGGAGGAACCTTCTAAGTTGAATTTTCGCTCACCTTGGAAAAACCACTTTTTGAGGTGACTAAACAGTCACATGGGAGTAGTCACATGTTTCAAAATACCCCTAACCCATAGGTATACCCTTTGGACCTTTGGAAAAGCCCTAAAACTGACCCTAGGAGTCCATTTAACCCCTTAGAAACCCAACTGAAGTTTACCTACGGGTCAAACCTGAGTTGACCACTCCCAAGACTCCCTACCCAAGGCAAATTTGGGACCACACTCATGTTTTTTGAATGGCTTTGGTAGAAACAAAACTCCCTCCAAGAGACAAGTCAAAATCAATGACACTAATCAGCACATGTGTCAAGTGACACAATAAAATACAATATAAAAAATCACACATGGAATTTGTCTCTTGTAGGATTACACATATACATAAAAATTAATTTTAACACTCAAGCATCATACACTTCACAAATAAAATACATTACAAACGGGGTGTTGTCTCTCCAAATAGACAACCCCTGGCTTAACAAACGTACATTGGTCTAGATTTGGTTCTCCATATAAATTCCATGGTCACATGGATAATTTTCCTGCGCATCTCAATTAACACATTAGTAACTCCAAATAATCACAATTATACATAATTAGATACATGAATTTCATTGCACATCAAACACTCATACATTTGGCAACAATAATTCAATATCTTATTCATTCAAATTCGATTCCACATAAGCAATTAACATAATTCTCAAAATTGAACCATTCATAAAATAAGCATCATTTTTTCTATCTTCCAAATGAAGTCCTGCGATTCCAATAATGACATTCACCATTTCAAAATAATTCTATTCTAGCAACATATAAAGTTTCATAATCATCATGCATAAAATAAAGCATCAATATATGTCAATGTGGTCCAAATCATGGAATCATATAAGTTTTAAATCCATAAAGCATAAAATAAAGCATCCATAATAGTCTCAATATGCAAATAACTGAAAATGTCCAACTGAGTCGGGGTAGGGCCTCACACCCTCCCCCTCTAGGCATGAACTTCATCCCGGAGTTCATCAAAAAGATGGGGGTACTGTGATCTCATACGTGCTCCATCCTCCCATGAGGCTGTGACCTCATCATAGCAATCCCACTGGACCCTAACCTGGTCCAGCTCTCGACCTCAAAGGCCTAGCGTCCGGCGTGCCAAAATGCAAATGGGCTCCAAAGCTAGTTGCCCGTCCGACTCCACCTGCAAGGCATCTCAATCTAGAATATGAGACTCATCATAGATATACTTCCTCTAAACTGAAACATGAAACACATCGTGGATGCGTGACAGGCTAGGTGGCAATGCTAGACGGTAGGCAACTGGTCCTATCCTCTCAAGGATCTCAAATGGTCCTACAAATCAAAGTGTGAACTTAGAACCCTTTCCATATCGGATTGAACTCTTATGCGTGCGAACTTAGAACCCTTTCCATATCGGATTGAACTCTTATGCGGTCGCACTCTCAAGAAGACTCTGTCTCCAACCAAGTAGCTACGATCTATCCTCTTTGCATCTGCATATTTCTTCTGTCTATCCTGTGCCTCTCTAGGACGTTGCCTAATCAAATCCACCTGCTGCTCCATATCCCGAACTATCTCTGGACCAATAGCAACTCTGTCCTCTATGCGGTCCCAACTCAATGGTGTCCTACAAGGTCTGCCATATAATGCCTGATAGGGTGGCATCCCGAAGGACGTGTGATGCCCATTGTTATAGGCAAACTCCACTAAGGGAAGGTACTCTTCCCATCTGGTCTGGTGATCCATGACATACATGCGAAGCATATCCTCTAACACCTGATTAACTCTCTTTGTCTGGCCATCCGTTTCCGGATGATAGGCTGTACTGAAATTGAGCTTGGTACCCATAGCTGCCTGTAATGCCTTCCAAAAGGAACAAGTGAAGAAAGAATCCTTGTCAGAAATGATCTTGCATGGAACCCCATGAAGTCTGACAATATCTCGCAAAAAAACCTGTGCTATTGCTGGTGCTGTGAAGGTGGTACGAACTAGTGAAAAGTGGGCCACTTTGGTCAACTTGTCAACCGTCACCAAGATGGCATCATGACGACGAGATGACATAGGGAGACCAATGATGAAATCCATGGATATAGTATCCCACTTCCACTCTGGTATAGCATGAGATTGGAGCAACCCACGTGGATGGCGGTGCTCCGCCTTGACTCTCTGACACTCAAGGCATCAGGCTACCAACTCAGCAATAAGTTGTCGCATACCTAGCCAATGGTATAATTCCCTCAAGTCTGCATGCATCTTCTTGACCCCGGGATGTGTTGCATAAGGAGCTCTATGAGCCTCTGTGATAATGAACTCCCGCAATCCCCTGGAAGAAGGTACATAGATGCGCCCTCTATGGCATAATAAACCATCGGACTCTAAGGAATAATCCACATATTTCCCTTCTAAAGTTTCCTGGGATCGTAAAGCCTGGCAAACCTCTAAATACCATCTATCCTCTAGCAACTGCTGCATGATCCGATCTCTCAAATCCGTGCTCATAGACATGGTGTATACCTCATGACGTCTCCTACTCAAAGCATCTGCAACTACGTTTTCCTTCCCTTTGATGTAGTGAACGTCAAAATCATACTCACACAAGAATTCCATCCATCTCCTCTGACGTGCATTAAGATTCGGCTCAGTGAATATGTACTGAAGGCTCTGATGGTCTGAGTGCAACTCAAAATGATGACTCAAAAGGAAATGTCTCCATCTCACAAGTGCATGCACCACTGCTGCAAGCTCAAGGTCATGAGTAGAGTAATTAAGCTCGTGAGTCTTGAGTTTCCTAGACTCAAAAGCTATAGCTCTGCCACTCTGCATAAAGACTGCTCCTAAACCCTCTAGGGAAGCATTTGTGTAAACCATGTAATCAGCTGAAGGATCTGGTACTACATGGATAGGTGCGGTAGTAAGTGCCTCTTTAAGTTCCTGAAAGGCCTTCTCGCACTTCTCCGTCCACTCAAACTTCTTCCCTTTGCGCTGAAGAGAAGTAATAGGATGAGCAACTCTAGAGAATCCCTCAACAAAACGTCGGTAATAACCTACTAAGCCCATGAAGCTCCTAACCTCTGTCACACTGGTAGGTGCTGGCCAATCCATAATGGCTCTGATCTTCGATGGGTCCACTGAGATCCCATCATCGGATATAACATGACCAAGGTACCTGACCTCTGTTCTAAAGAAAGCACACTTCGACAAACTACCATACAACTGATTTTCCCTCAAACACTGCAAAACCTGTCTCAAGTGCTCCTCATGTTCCTCCTCATTCCGTGAATATATCAATATGTCGTCGAGAAATACAATCACAAAACGGTCAAGGAATGTGCAGAATACTCCATTCATGAGACTCATGAAAACTGCTGGGGCATTCGTAAGACCGAATGGGACCACGGTGAACTCATAGTGGCCATATCTAGTGCAAAATATGGTCTTGTAGATATCGCTATCCACTATCCTCAACTGATGGTACCCTGACTTTAGATCAATCTTGGAAAATACTTTTGCACCCTAAAGTTGGTCAAATAAATCATCGATCCTGGGCAATGGATATTGGTTCTTGATAGTTACTTTGTTCAACTGACGGTAATCCATGCATAATCGGAGAGATCCATCCTTCTTCTTTACGAAGATGACCGGTGCACCCCAAGGGGATACACTAGGGCGAATGTGGCCCTTCTCTAGGAGTTCCTCAAGCTGTATCTTGAGCTTATTAAGCTCATTTGTGGTCATTCTATATGGTGCTCTACATACTGGTTTGGCTCTTGGAACAAGGTCTATATGAAAATCAATCTCTCTATGGGGCGGCATATCGGGTAACTCTGAAGGAAATACATCTGAAAATCCCTTAAGGATAGGATGGTCGTCAATAGATGGTTCCTTTTCTTCTTCTTCCTCTCTATCACTAATGGTGATGGCAAATAACTGACATCCCTTTCGCATGCTCCGCTTAAGCTACATGGCGGAGATCATACGAAGAGACACGGGTCTCTGAATTCCAGTGATCACTATGGGAAAACCATGATCATCCTCACACTCGGTCCTTTTCAGGCGACAATCCATCTTGGCTCTGTGGGCATAAAGTCAATCCATGCCAAGTACGACGCCATATGATCTGAGTGGTGTAACTCTAAGGTCTACTAAGGTGGTGGTATTACCAATCTGAAGCTGACAACCCTTAACCTCTGATTCCACTAACACTCTAGCCCCTGAAGCTAATTCCACTTCCCAACTGACCTCTTGTCTAATTGCCACTAGCCCGCAACGCTCCACAACCAATGGAGATATAAAAGAATCAGTAGCTCCTGAATCAAATAATATAGATACACTACTACCTCTGATCATACCTGCTACCTCAATAACCGTGGCCTGATGCTCTGCCTAGCGGTTGTCAACCGCTGCGAAGACCCTATGGGACTTGCCCATATTACCAACTGTCGGCTCTGATGCTGCCATCCTCTGATTCCCTGTCATCTGACCCTGAGGACACTCTCTCGCCATGTGTCCCATGGCTCCACATGTGAAGCAAGCGCCACATGCCTGAAACTGCACTCCCTGTGATCTGGAGAAAGACTGTCCCCCTGTCCTGCTAGAACCACTGTACCCACCTCTAGAGGACTGTTGAGTCCTCGCCGGAGGTGTGTAAGGAGCTTGAGACCTCTGATCTCACCTCTGTCCCTGTGACTGCCACTGCTTGGGCTTCGCGCCCTGCTGACTCTACGGAGGCCTTTGCCTCTGGTTTTGTTGTGACTGTTGCGAAGGAGGGGGTTTGGAGAACCCTGATGTGTGTCTGTTGTTACCTTTCCAATGAGGTTTCTGAAACCCATAAGTCTGTGGTGTAGGGTTACAGTTCTGGAACCGATCCTTTGAGTCCTGGGGTCTGACCTGAATCTCCTCGGCTATCAAAGCCTTCTCCACAGCAACCCGAAGGCTCCCTGGAGTGGCCATTCTCACTGGACCTGCTATGTCGAAGTTCAATCCTCTGATAAATCGGTTGACGAGAAGCTTCTCATCTTTCAGGTAGTCTACATAAGGTAAGAGTTCAAAGAACTTGTTCTCGTACTGGGTCACTGAAAGACCCTTCTGCTGGAGGTCATGAAACTCATCCACCCTACGCTGTCTGAAATGCTCTGATAAGTACCTCTCCCTGAATCTCTCTGTGAAAATATCCCAAGTGAGGGTCTTTATCTCTAAGCCACACTTATATTCTTCTTGTCTCCACCATGTGGAGGTTGTTCCTCGCAATAGGTGAACCGTTGCACGTGCTTTTAGATTGCTCTCATAAGAGCGTAATGCAAAGCACCTATCTAGGCTCAAAAGCCATGCCTCTGCTTCTACCCCGTCGGTAGATCCCCCAAAAGATGGTGGCTGAAGACGCATAACCTCTCTGATTAGATCCCCTGGATCCCGACGTACCCTCTCAATGTATACTGGTGCTACGGCTGGAGGTGGTGCTGGTAGGTGAATGGACTCGGGCTCATGCCCAACCTGACTCTCTACGGGATTAGGAGGTGGACTCCTACTCCGTTCCCGTTCTACTATTCTGTGGCTTCCTGAGTTCTGGTTCTCAACATTATGATCTACTGTCGGAAGCCTATCCTGAACTATGTCAATCAGGTTCTGTAGAGCTACCAAGATGTCTTGGTTTGGGTCAACTGATCGTTCGAGAGGAGCTGCTGGGTTCACTTCCTAAACCGATTCCTCCCTAATGACCTCTTCGCGTGCCATGCGTTCACGCCTAGGGCCTCTACCATGTTTGCAAGTTTGTCACGTAGTTGGAGGCATCCTTTTTAAGAAAATAAAATAAAATGAAATAAATAAATATTTTAGGAGAAATATTTTAGCTAATTTTAAAATAAATATAATAAAATTAAATACAATTTAATTAATTAAGTAATTATAGCGAAACATAATGGAGTAAGATTCCTAGTGTTGGTAACCTTGCTCTGATACCAAAATGTCATGCCCAAACTTTTGGGCACAAACGGAATAATTTTTTTTTTTAAATACGTAACTTAGGACGGCTTACTTAATAATGCAAAACTAGTTTGGTCTTAACTATATTTTGAGTGAATCAAACCATTAATTTAATTTGGTGATATAATTAACTAAGTTTTAAGCGACCTAATATTTCCCAAAAATAGTTATCACTAATCTTCCATTAATAAATAATTAACTCTCTTAGCCAATAACCTCAAACTTAATAAATAATCTCCAAAATTAATTGTCCAATCATCTCTTATAGATCTTTAATCGCCTAGGGTCTCAATAAATTGTCCTAGTTATTAAATTTAACAACCCTATTAAATAAAATCCCCATAAATTAAAATACTTTATAATTTAGACTTAAATGGGTCACTTGCCCCTACAAATATCGTTGTGTTTATATTATTTTTTTTTTATAAGAGTCTATTCTACCTAAGAATTTAAAATATTCTTATTACAATGCTTCTACATTTATTTTCTAATTTAACGTGCTTAACTTAGTTCTACCACTATCTAATTTGTTTCCAAATATTCATAGAAGTTAAATTTCTTATATATATATATATATATATATATATATAGACTTTCCTATAATTTCATATACATATGCTCATGAATATATTCAAAAGGAAGGTGGGGTTTTTATTTTATTATATTATTTAACCCCTTTTTAATACTTTTCCCACCACACACATACTTATTTTAAATTCTATGTGTGTTTGCCCTAACTCGAAACTAGGGTTAGGGCAAATAAGTTAACATCTATTATCTTCTTTTTTTTGTGCTGTGAGTGTGTGTGAATGGCTTTTCATTTTTTATTTTTTGTGTGTGTGTAGGTGTGGGAATGGCGGCCCGAGCTCTAACCCTTGGCCGAGCCGAAGGGAGGAAGGCAGAGGGAGCCGAGCGGCCAAAGAGACGGTGGCAGAATTGTTGAATGGCGGCGGAGGTTTTTTTTGTTTTGAGTGGGAGTGAGCGACAGTGGGCGGGGGTTCCCCCGGGCGCCACTGTGCTTACCCATAGTGTGGCTGAGCGCCGTCCACTGTGGGTAGTCACAGTGGCGGACCGGGAGCCACCACCACTGTGGGGAACCCGGTGCCATCCACTCTGGTTACCCACAGTGGCGGCGCCGAGCCGTCCACTGTGAGTAATCACAGTGCGGCCACGACCGCGCCGTCCCCTGTTTTCACAGGGGTTCGGCCCTTTGGGACTTTAATTTTTTTTTTGTTATTATTTTTTTTTTTTTTGTATTAAAATGTGGTAAAAACAAAAATACATATAAATATATATATATATATATATACATATATATATATATATATATACATATATATATATACATATATATATATATATATATACATATATATATATATATATATACATATATATATATATATATATATATATATATATATATATATATATATCCCCCTTTCTTTTTGTTAGGAAATTTAACATGTAATACATCACTGTTTTTTTTTGTTTATAAACAGAATTATCAGAATAACATTTAAAGAACTAAAATATATATATATATATATATATATATATATATATATATATATATTGCTTTTTTTTTTTTAATCTATAACCCATATAGGCTTTTTTTGAGTTTATTATTATTTTGTGTATCTCTAAAATGCATGCAAGGATTTCCTAATGTTATTTGCAAGTTGAATAATGGAGAAAAATATATATATATTTTTTTTTATAACAAAATAAACTAAAACTAAATGCTAATTTTTTTTGAAAGGAAATAGACTAACTATAATAAGATTTATTTCTGCTTTTAATGAAAAAATAATGACAGTTTTATTTATTTTGCAGCAGCATAAATAACAAATAATCATGCACTAATAACTAGATTTATTTGCAGAATACACAAGAATGCACAACTTCATATATATATATTTTTTTTTGAGAATTTAATCACATGCTAATACATTTCATATCCCCTTTTTTTTGAAGATTAAAATACAAACAAATTTCATTTCTCCTTCCCTTTTGCAATACTAACACAAGTAGGAAAAATATATTTCTTTTACAAATTTAAATACAAGGTAAATAAGATTACAAATAGGTATGAAAACCAAACAAGTATTTTCCCTTCCATAGTAATATGAATACAATATATGCACTTCTCTGTTTTTTTTTAATAAATACAACAAAACACTCTTTTTTTTTTTTACAAGCTAATATTGAATACATATTTTTCTTCAAAACTTTTCTGCAACACAAAAACAGCAACTAAGCTCTTTATTCTTTCTTTTCCCATCCAAAGCAACCTGCAATAAAAACACAACTTGACCATGGAGAGCTCACCTCCCAGCCTAGGCTTACTAGAAGTCACCCCCAAGCTTGGAGAACCAAGCACTAAACGGGTTACAAACAAGCAAACACCACAACAAATAAGGAAAACACTCAACATACATCTTCTCATCCCAAGCTACACTTTCACCACATCTTGTGATGATCTTTCCACGGGTGGAAGTGGACCAAGTACCATTGGGGAGATTGCAAGCCAAAAATTACAACTCAAGCCACCTCATGGCAATACAAAATACAACAAAGATAGATCTCCATGCCTTATGCCCCCCAAAGGCTCAAAGACCATATTTTCTCCCCTTATGACCCCCAAATGCATACACAAGGCTATGCAGCAAGGGTCACAAAGGACACCCTTGAGATCACTCTCCATAAGGAGAGCCTCTCACCCAAGGTTGTCATACTCCTTCCACCCCAAGACCATCCTACTCCCCCAAGAGTAGGAGATCTTGGACACTCCCAAAAAAAACAAGAACACATAAACAAAACATTGAAATGAAAACTACATTTTTTTCTCCAACAATAATTTACATAAACACATCTTTTTCAACAAGCATTCATTTCCTTCCACAAGACAACATAAACAACATAAATAAGAGGAAATAAAACCAACCTTATTCTGCCACTAGGTATGTTAGATTTAGTTGGGGATGAGCTGCCCAAATCCACACAAACTTTTCTCCAATCTTTCCCAAAAATTCTATTCTACCACTAATTTTCAAAACAATTCCATAATCTCCAACAATGGAGAGTGGGTGATTACTCACTAAATCCTTAATTCTTGCCTAAGAAGGCCTCTCACACACTTCCCAACCCATTGGGTGAGGTGAGAGTTCCCATTGGTTGCCCTTCCCAAACTCTTACACATTACTAAAACTGGAAAGGGAAAAGGTGAGAGAAGATGGAGAAGAGAGTTTGACATCAAAAGGGAAGGTTGTCTATCCTAGGAGGAACCTTCTAAGTTGAATTTTCGCTCACCTTGGAAAAACCACTTTTTGAGGTGACTAAACAGTCACATGTTTCAAAATACCCCTAACCCATAAGTATACCCTTTGGACCTTTGGAAAAGCCCTAAAACTGACCCTAGGAGTCCATTTAACCCCTTAGAAACCCAACTGAAGTTTACCTACGGGTCAAACTTGAGTTGACCACTCCTAAGACTCCCTACCCAAGGCAAATTTGGGACCACACTCATGTTTTTTGAATGGCTTTGGTAGAAACAAAACTCCCTCCAAGAGACAAGTCAAAATCAATGACACTAATCAGCACGTGTCAAGTGACACAATAAAATACAATATAAAAAATCACACATGGAATTTGTCTCTTGTAGAATTACACATACATAAAAATT
This sequence comes from Cryptomeria japonica, assembly GCF_030272615.1. Lineage (NCBI taxonomy): Eukaryota > Viridiplantae > Streptophyta > Pinopsida > Cupressales > Cupressaceae > Cryptomeria > Cryptomeria japonica. The sequence goes on along the minus strand of NC_081410.1, from coordinate 131,172,303 downwards.
AATTTTAACATTCAAGCATCATACACTTCACAAATAAAATACATTACAAACTTGGTGTTGTATCTCCAAATAGACAACCCCTGGCTTAACAAACGTACATTGGTCTAGATTTGGTTCTCCATATAAATTCCATGGTCACATGGATAATTTTCCTACGCATCTCAATTAACACATTAGTAACTCCAAATAATCACAATTATACATAATTAGATACATAAATTTCATTGCACATCAAACACTCATACATTTGGCAACAATAATTCAATATCTTATTCATTCAAATTCGATTTCACATAAGCAATTAACATAATTCTCAAAATTGAACCATTCATAAAATAAGCATCATTTTTTCTATCTTCCAAATGAAGTCCTGCGATTCCAATAATGACATTCACCATTTCAAAATAATTATATTCTAGCAACATATAAAGTTTCATAATCATCATGCATAAAATAAAGCATCAATATATGTCTATGTGGTCCAAATCATGGAATCATATAAGTTCTAAATCCATAAAGCATAAAATAAAACATCCATAATAGTCTCAATATGCAAATAACTATGTTGTATCTTCAGACAGGGAGTGGAATCCTCTATTGTATATTGGGGATATCCATATCAGAGCTTTAATGTCATGGATCCAAAATGAGATTATCATAGGGCTACAAGCCAGGGAGTATGAAAAATTAGAGCTTGATTGTCTATTACCATTAAGAAGGGAATCACAAGCACCAAGGGTTCTTTATTATGATTGGCAAAAGTTACTAATAAGAGATGATGTTAGTAAAATAGTGCTTCCAATGAGAGAAGAAGTCTATCAAGCATATGAGCATTTGGTTCAAACTGACAGGACAAATGCAATAGAAGGGTTAACTCAGCGCTGGAATAATCTACCGGAACATTTAAAATAGGGAGAACCTTACTCACTACAAAATTTCCATGCAGCCATGCAAAGAGCCCTCAGATACATACAGTTAGGCAGGGAGAAAGCCAACAACTGGCTACCATTGATCTTTCAACCTCTGATTCTTATGTGGCCACTTTTGGCATGCCAGCCAACAGAGTAGAACTATGATGCAGTCACAGAAGAAACAACTAGATGGTCCAAGCTGAAAAAAATGAAAAGATTTTATTGGAACTGGGCTTTAGGGGGGACAGGTCAGGGCACTCTTGGTGATTTAAGGGTTACAACGAGAATTAGAAATTTTTCTTTTGTTGCAGGATCAACAAACTCTTAAAGTTGGGGAGCATGATAAGTTGATACTTTGTTATGTTTTTATCATCAAAACTCTTAGGTTTTTGGCATCTTTTGGGTTGCATTGTGGTAGTAAAGTATTGTGAATTGACTATATGTATTCCATGTGTTAAACCTGACCTTATGAAATCATGTTTGAACTTTGTCGGTCTATTCCTGCAGCCATGCCAATTTATTCCTACAGCCAAGTGATTTGTTCCTGTTGTTATGCGGATTATTTGGGATAGTTTCATATGTGTGTTAATGAATGTATTAATTAAGTAAAATATGTATGCATGTCCTTGTATGTTGTTTTTGTTTTAGTGCAAATAATAAATGATGTTGCGATGGATGTTCTCCTTTCGTGCCTAAGGAATGAAGGATCACGTATGAGATAACTAGAGATCAAAATGAAGAGGAGCCCAGCGAGTGCAAAGTATGGCATAACCAGAGAAACCATACATCACTATGAGAGTTTAACTCTAGTGGACATTGAATTCGCAAAATATTGCTACGGCATGCAAAGACTGTGGTTCGGTTTAGATCCACGTTTCCTGCAACCAAGCTCTAGTTATCTTCTTCATCTGTCAATCATCCGCCTCTTCTTTTGGGTGTGATTTGAGTTGTCCATTGTAGTTGACCTTTGCTTTATAATAAGCTCTTCCTTTTTCTTAGAGGTTAGACAAAATAGAAAGGAATAGAGCAGAGAATTTTGACAAGGATTCTAGAGTTTTTCTTTTAGAACATGTAATCATTTTCAGGAAGAAATGAATGAAAGATATGTTGTTCTGATCTGTTAAAAGTATTTTGTTGGAAGCTTGATATCACTCATTCAAGGGGGCCCACTTGGTGAGTGATCCTGTGTTTATGTTCATTGAAATTAGTTCTTCTTTAGTTACAGTAGAAGTTCATGCCTGGATTGTTCCTGCAGCCTCTGGAAATAGATCCGTTGACTGTTCCTGCAGCCAAGCCAGAACAGAGTGATTTTTGTTATTTATATTAGATCATTCCAACATAGTTTTTATAAGCTTTCATGTAGCCTTCTATGATTTCCATTCTTGCTTTTCCTTTCTGCATAATGTTAGTTACTGCAACAATGCAGAATAGCCATTGAAGGAGCTTAGTGCATATATAGTGCAGACCCATTTCAAGTTTTACGTCCCTGGGTTGATAACTAAATGAACACTAGCCATGAAAATAGTAACTTTACCAGATGAATATCCAAACTTCGGATTGAGATTTCAATTAGAGTTATTATTATTATAATTGGAGTAGACAGCGATCACGGGCTGCAGCAGCATGGCTGGATTCTTCTCTCGAGCGGCAGCAACCTGGCATGTGTGACACATCTTCACATGTTCATGAGTATCTCGAAACAAAGTAGGCCAGTAATAGCTTGCTCTGAAAATTTGGTGCGCAGTAGCCAAGCTTGCACCATGACCTATCCCAAATCTGTTGTGAAAATGTTCTATAATCTGTTTAGCTTCGTTCTTTCCAACACATCTCAAATATATTCCTTCATGATTTCTTCGGTATAAAACCGAGCCTTGTAACATAAAATGCTGAAACTTCAATTTTAATGCTCTCTTCTGAGCAGAACCCATGAGTGTGGGGCATCTATGGTTCAATAAATAGCAAACAACATCTTTGTACCATTCATCTGGAGTGATATCCTCAATTGCATAGACTTGTTGGACTAATCTGGGTCCATCAACTGCTAGAGTCTGCGTTAAGGCTTGACCTCGAACAAGTCTTATTGGTTGGATCTCAATGTCGTACTCCTGGATAGTGGCAACCCACTTTCCTCTTCTTTCTCCTAATTCATTCTGCATAAGGAGTGTCTTAACTGTTGCATCTGGGAAAATGGCATGAACTTTTGTCCTCAAGATGTAATGTCTGAATTTCTTTATTGCTTTCACCAAAGCATAAGCTTGTTTCTCTACGTTCAGATATCTCAGTTCCGCATCTTTCAACGGTGCGCTCATAAATGCTATGGGATGTTCATCTTTATTTTTGTTTTTCTATGTAAGGACTGCAACACAAGTATGTTCTAAGGAGAATGAATACACATAAAAAAGCCTCGTATAATCAGGATTGACTAAAACAGGAGCCTCAACGATGGTGGACTTGATTTCTTCAAATGATTTCTTTGCTTCCATCGTCCATTCCATCTTAGCATCTTTCTTCAACATTTCATTCAGTGCTCGTATTATCTCTGCAAATCCGGAGATAAATTTCCTCACAAAATTGATCTTACCAAAGAAGGACTTCAGTTCTTTCTGACTGCTAGGGATGTTTATCTTAGATATAGCCTCAACTCTTTCTAGATCAATGGAGATTTCTTTCTCCAAGATAATATGTCCTAACAATTTACCTTTTGTAACCCCGAATATGCATTTCTTGGGATTAAGAGATATCTCGTACTTTCGGCATCTTTGAAATACCTTTCTCAAATCTTCAATGTGATCTTCTCTTTTCCTTAAGAAAATTGTAATGGCATCCATGTAAATGATGATGCATTTTCCAATTAAATCTTGAAATGCAGTGTCCATAGCTCTCTGTAACATGTCTCCAACATTGATTAAGGCCAAATGGCATCCTTCTGTATGCAAAAGCACCCCACTTTGTGGTGAAGGTTGTCTTTAATCTATCTTCATATTCTACCATCACTTGATTGTATCTTGAATATCTATCCAAAAAGGGCATCATCTGTGATCTATTCACAATCTGCAAAACCTCATCCAACGATGGAAGTGGGTAGTTATCTTTTTCTGATGCTTTATTTAAATTTCTGAAATCAACACAAAGCCTTATCTCTCCACTCTTCTTTCTAACTGGGACCAGATTGGTGACCCACGTTGAGTGTCGCATAGGAAAGATAATCCTTGTTGATAACAATTTCTTCACTTCTTGATATATAAGAGGCTCTAGCAAAGGGTTCACTAGCCTCTGTCTCTACCTAAATGGCTTACTGTCTGGTTTCAAGGGAATAGTATGTGTAATGATTGATGTATCATATGTCTTCAAATCATCATATCCCCATGCAATCACATCGGGAAAATCTCTCATATTCTTTAATATGTCTTCTCTTTCATTGGGTGTGCATGTTTTCCCTATGAATACATTCTTAATTTCTTTGTCAGTTCCCAAATTCACCGTTTCACGGGCACTTCCACTTGAGTCATGCAATCTTTCTGTCTTCATTTTATCTCTATCAAATATTCTTTCTAGCTCTATCATTCCCTTAGGAATGAAGTTTGTCTTCAAATCTAGGATACCATCTGAATCATATTCTTCTTCTTCAACTTCCTCTTCATCAATACCCTGACTCAGGAAAATATCTGTATTTGTTAGAAAATCCAATATATGCTTATCATCTTCAAAAACTTGGAAATTGGTGACATTGTCTGGTACAGATGGAACTAATGCAAGCTCCACTGTAAACTTCTTTAATCCTTCCATGGCGATGGGTGTCAAGGAACTAGCAGCCTGTGCAAGCGCATTTGCCACTTGATTCTGTGATCTGTATATTGACTTGATATTGAAAGCATCAAAGCTCTCGATAAGATCCCATATCCTGTTGCGGTACTTTGTCAATCTTTTGTCGTGGCAAACATACTGCTTCCACACTTGTCTTACTACAATCTCTGAATCTCCAAATACATGTAAAATATTCACTTTCTTCTGAATGGCTAACAACAATCCATAAACTAAGGATTCATACTCAGCAACATTGTTTGTACATGGAAACTGCAATCTATGGGAGGCCAAATAAGTTTCCCCTGCAGGACTTATCAATTCAAATCCGGCTCCCGATCCTTTCTTTGACTTTGAACCATCACATCTCAATGTCCAAACTTGATCTTCGTCGTGTATTTCTTCTTTGATTTTATCTATAATTTCTTCATCTGGCCTAGGAGAGGCCTCTCTAATTTCTTCAAGTGTCAGGATTTCAAGAATTCTCTTGTGTATCTGATTCAAAGCTACCTTGCACATTGTGCAAGAGAATTCAAAATGAGCAGTATTGTGGATTCGGCAACAATTAGGCAACAATAAACTTTGAATGCGAGCATGGTTGCCTAACTCAACTCCCTGCTGGATATTCTTGAATACAAATCCTCTAAAACTTTCAAACATATCAATTTCCTCATCTGTATCATGATCACTTGCTACTACAATTTCTGTGGAATTCACAATCTCATGATTTTCTTCTATCTTTTCAACTGGGTTTTGCAGTATCAAAACCTCTGCAACTTTTGGTCTGTAATTTCATAGATTTGTTTCTAGGAAAAGAATTTCATTGTTTTCCCCATATTCAATTATCATCAATCTTAATCTTGGGGTGCTATCTGTCTTGATCTGGTGTGGTACACCTCTCCATGGCAGCCACATGTGAGAGAAATCAATCGAAAAGTAACCATTCAGTCTTCGTGACCAATCTCGACTCAGGAGCATGCCATATCCGTCTGGAATGTCTACAATTGATATATCTATGAAGTGTTGGACTCTTGGATCCGCAACCAACTGCATATGAATATTGTTTAACTCTCCAATCACAAGTACTTATGTCTTATCTAATTGTGTAACCCTTTTACTAGTCTGTATGGGAATGAGACCCAATTTCTCGCATATAGCCTTTGGCATTACATTACTTGAAGCTCTGGAATCCACCAGACAATTATGCAATAGCTTACCGAATATCCTTACTGAAAGCAAGAATGGGGCTGGCTCATCTTGATAATCCACTACTGGCTTATCCCTATGGACTTGCAAGCTTTCTTCTTTTTTCACACTTTCCCTGGAACCTTCATCTTTTCTAACCGCACTTTCCACAGAAGCAATCTCACTCTTAGGAGGGATTTCACCCTTGGTAGGATTTTCAGTCACAACTGGTGGATCCTTAACTCTCTTTACATTATCTCTTATGAGAAAAGCTTTGCTTGCTAGCATATCTTCTTTCTTTGGCACATTTGTTGTCTTTACTAATTCTTCTTTATCGAGCATATTAGATGAATCTTGAACCATACATGCCTCTTCTGATGTCTGTTGAATATTTGGTTCATCTTAAACCACATTTATGCTTGCTTGAGGAACACTTGAACCTCTCTGAATGTTGGAACTAGTTTGAGTTGTTGCTCTCTCGACCGTATTCTCATTTAATCCATTCATTAATATATCTCTGATATCAAGTACCTTCATTAGTTCGAACAATGGTAGGCTGACCTTGAATTTCTTGAATTCTTCTAACACACACAGACTCAACCGCTTCAACTCTTCTCCTCGAGGGGGAATGTTCTTTTGTCTATACTCATGTGAATCTTGTGGATAGCTTGGTGTAGTGCTAGCACTTGGATTTGGTGGCGTAGCAAAATTGTTCGAAGGAACGAAAGTAGTTAAAGGCTCTGGTTCCTCTGATAAACTCTTGGTCTAGTGTTTCCTAACAATTGATGAAACACTTTTTTAATTCCTTCAACTAAAACATTGTTATTCAATGGTGGGAAACAATAATTGGATCTTCAATAGGTCCATTGGCTGAAGTAGGTGGGAACTGAGAATTAGGCGGAACCATAGGTCCATTTGCTGACTCTAGAGGAAATCTTCCACCTTGTTCGCACATTAAACTTTCTTAAACTGAAGGAAACTTGAAATCCTCGATGATTAGTGCTTGGTCATATCTTGTAGTTGGAACAATTTCATATCCCGTTTTTGGAATGCTTTCTGAAGCTTCATTATTTCACACTTCCTGCTGGAAAATATCAGCAGCAACCTTGAATTCGGGACAATGCAACTCTGAATGCTGACTAGTGTTGTGTAATTTGTACCAATTTGATAAGGCGGCCTCCGCAAGGAAGACTCTGTTAGTCGGTCAATTTTTCGAGGTAGGCGGATTGTCAAGAGGTGACGAAACATTTGCATTGTTCGGCGCAGTATTCCACATTCTCTTCTGATAATTCTGATTATTGCCACGATATCCTTGGTTATTCTTATTGTTGTTCTGATAATTCTGGTTGTTACTTTGGTAACCTTGATTGTTGTTTTGATTACCACCTTGATAGTTTATATGCATACTGTAGAGCTGATTGTTCTGATTCCTCGAGTGAGTAACCTCTGTAGATAATTTCTTTACTTGATCTATTAACTCTTTCATTTCTTCTTTCTCCTCATGTGTCCTCGTGGATATGACAACATTTTGCAGGTACACTGGATGCGTCTACGGAGCTTGAGAAATGGGTGCTCCAAGATGGAGTACCAACTGATTCAATGGTTGAGCAACTGGATACATCGGCTGTGGAACTTGATTTATACTCGGCGTATGATGCACCAAAGCTTGGCTTAAATTCTGAATTTGATTTGTGGCTACGAACGACCACAAATTGAGCAAAGGTCCACTAAGATTCTGACGTAATATTTTACTAACTTCTATTGCCTTCGCATATGCTTCATTCAAATTTGCTGGAGAAGGAGGAGTTCGCACAAACATATCTATAAGTGGATCTAAAGCATGATAATATATCTCTCGAGCATCTAGAATGAGATAAGGAGTCTGCAACCTTGTGTAAGCTTTCTGGAATCAGTTGTTGAATGAATTGATAGGTTCATTCTCTTGTCTTTTGCACTCAACAAAGTGTCTATGCAACTCCGATGGGGAAATTTGGATTCCAAACTTTCCAATGAATGTCTCTTTTAATTCCTCCCATGAGGTGATGGATCCTCCAGGTAAATGGATGAACCAATGATACGCTTCTTCTCCTAAGGAATAAGAAAAGAGTCTGCAAGCAACATCTTCATACTCAATTGGTCTATTTCTCAAATGGTCTTCAAACATCTTGATGTGATCTTCCGTCATCCCGCTTGAGTTGCTAGAATTGTACTTTGAACATAAATTCTTTGGATTCTTTGGCATCTCATGAATGTCATTGAATGCAAGTGGTGATGGGTTGGCAACCAACCAGGTAGCACCGTTTGGAGGTGGTCCTTGATTCTGGGCCATCTCTTGGTCTTCTTGTTGAAACAATTGAGCTTCCTCTTCATTTGGGTTTGGAGGATCTGGAAAAGTATTGTCATCTCTCAGCACGACACTTTGATTGAATAATCTATCCCTATTTGCTATATCTAAACTCGATGATGTCTCCTGCCTTCCAAGTCTGGTTCTGCAAGGAGTCCTCAACTCAATATGTCTTCGATCTCCAGGAGTAGATCTTAGAACTCTCTGAAGTCTCTCGGGTGAGAAGGAATTGATGCGATCCAAGGTGATCTATCTAGGATCAATCCAGACTTGATGTAATCTTTGAGCAAGTAAATCTCTTTCAATCTGCTCCTCAATGTGTTTGTCAATTCGTTTAGTTATCTCTCCTTCTTTGTCCAAGATAAGAGAAACTCCAATTTATTGTGGTGCACTTGTTTTCACTTCCTAGGCAAAGTTGTTCAAACTGGATATAATCTTTCTTTCATCTCCCAGGTTCGGTTGCTTGAACTCAAGTTCATCCAATTCAAGCTCGTTCGTTCTATCAAGATCAAGGAGCACCATGGTATTTCATACTAACTTGAAATCTTCAATAGGTTCAATTTCTTCCAGGCTAATTGGTAGACCGGTTCTCACGATCAACTGCTCTAGGAACAATGATAATCGGAGGCAAGTTTCCCAGCTGCTCTTCTCTGTCTATCACTTTTCTTACTTGTCTGAATTCAGCGTGACTACATTGGTTTCTCCAAGCAAGAGTGTTGAATTGTGAAATGATATCTCTTTGTTCACCTTGGATAAGTTCTTCTTCAGGCAACACCATTCCGGAACATAATCTTCAAATGATTGCAAAGAATGTTGAGCACGGGAGTGGGGACAAAAGTCCTGGATAACTCCTTGCGAATTGATTTCATCTACTCACGGCATGATAATGCTCAGCCCTCCTAGCGCCAAAAGAATGTTGAGCGCAGGAGGAGGGACAAAAGTCCTGGATAACTCCTACAAACATAAATTGATAAAATTTGAAGTCTAACTGTTTACACATTCATTGTGTTCAAGTCCTCCTTCTAGCGCCAAAAGAATGTTGATGTGTTTTTTATGCACAAAACATTTCAGAATAAAATACCAAGGTAATTTACCCTCTCTTGAACAAAATCACCTCAGATGCTAAGAATGAGATCAACTAAAATGATTCCAAGGTTTCTACATGTCAGGTCTTGACGAGTGGATAAATTCAGTGGTTGATGTGAATTGTTGTGTTTCACTTGGGGGCTTACGCAAATGTTTGGATTATCATGAATGATGCGGAATAGGTGTGCTGACAACTTAAGATTTATCAATATCGCTCTGGATTTACTTCTTACTAAAAAAATGGGGAAAAAGAATAGGGTTCAGAAAATCTATTATAAGTCTAGGAATATAGGAAATGATGAATGGATCTAGTGGAATCAAACCAAGCAAGGTCTCACAATCAGGTATTGACACAAGTTTAGTGCAATCGTCTAAGGTATACTTAAAGATTTTCAGGCTATCACCATCAAACGTAGACACCATCCAAGTTGATGCTTGTCAACGAACGCATAATAGTTGAAATTATGCTTACTCAAATTCCAGTTGACCACACAAAGCGCACTTACCAGCGGCAAGAGGCTAGTGGTATGGATTAGGGATTCTACACAAATGAATTCAACAAATCTTCCACTTAATCTAACATACATGAAAATAAATTTTAAACTAAAATTCTAATCTAACTTGGAGAAATTGAAAACCATAAATACAAATACAACACTTGAAGAGAAAAATCACCAACAATTGAACAATGATTAGGATTCAAATAGTTGTAGCATATACCAACAATTCTACAAAAACCCTCTTACAAATGAGAGACAAGGAGGCATATATAGAGTCTCTTACAAAATGGATGGTCAAGATTGATCTAAGATCAACGGTCGAGATCATGCCAACAAAACTCTACATTTGCCCTAATTAGGCTTACATCAAAAATGGCGCCACCAACATATGGCCCAATGAAAAGATACCTAGTCATCAAATAGGAAATCTTCTAGACGATTCCTCCCTACATCTCTCTCTCCTAGCATACTCTAAGAATCTAGCCAATGCTGAATCTAACTCCTTCATGGAAATGCTAGGCAAGGTATCCTGTTGTAAATCAATCACATCCAATGAATCTGAACAAGCATTCAAAGTGTTCTCCCATTTTGGCATGAGCTTCTGTGAACCATGAACATGAATCAACAAAGAGACCAAGTCATCTATCTGACTCTTATTCAAAAAGTCCAACTGACAAAAGTACATAAATTTCATCTTGTCTCTTAATTCGGCTAAGTGTAAACCACTAGCATTACTAACATCAACACCCAATAATTCATCAATCGAGGCAAGGATTTTCATCTGAATGTCTTGAATTAATCCTTCCATCTCCATACAACTCGACTGGGCGCTCTCATAAGTTGATTTCTTCACAGCTAGTGAACAATACCAGCCATGGAAATCGTATCTATCTCCACTGTGCACAAAGTTCTCACTGACCAAGGTGGAATTAGGAATCTTCTTCAATGCCTGGAGGCGTGGAAGAGTCTTGTCTTGAATAGGCCGGAATTCTTCCCAAACTCCCTCCAAATACTGGATTTTAAATACAAGCCCTATTGTCCTATCATATGCATGAACAAACTGAGTAAGGAAATCATCTGCCTGCTCTCTTGTGCTTTCAATCCACTTTTCCACCTCTGAGTGTGTACCTCTCGCTACCTCACAGTGTGAATGCATTTCATGGTCAACGGCAATAGGGGAAATAAGGGTGGGATCTCCACACCTTGTTCCTACAATATACTCTCTAAGTCTGATATTCTCTTCTCTGTACCTTTCTTTCTTCGCAACCACTCTACCTAACCTTGCATTGATTGCCTAGAGGTTTTCACCAATCTCCTGGAATTCTTGTTTTCTGGATGTACAACCAAGGGCGACTGAAGTGATCTGGAAATCCATAGGAGTAGCAATGTCTGTTGTCATGCCTGCAATAGCAACATCAATCTGCACAATCCACATTCTTGTCTCATCTCTAGCTATGTGCGACAAAATCTCTGCTCTTTTGGGCTCCTTCCCCTTAGCACTCCTAGCTAGGTACTTATCAATATCATCAATAGGCTGCACCTCTATCATTTGTTTACTTTTTTCTATACTTCTCATCAGTCATTCAGGAATAGCGGTCATCTCCATACCATCATCGAGACATACTTCTCGATCAAGTCCTTTCAATGCCGAAATAACATCATCATTATCATCAGGATTATTCCTGGTCCAATCATATACCTCATTTCCCAAGCTAACTTCCATAAAGACAATAGGGGATTCCGGCTGATCATTATTCTCATCAGGAGGTGTAGATGTCGTTGTGGCATGGAACTCCTGAATATTCTCTGGTAGTATCACTGTATTGGAACACTGTTGAGTCTCCTTATTTTGTTTTGTTACTTCAATCACTTCGATTGATTAGACACTGGGAGTGGGTGAAGGAATGATAAATGGAGGAATGATAGTCTTTTGTTTCTTCTTCACCTCCTCAATCTTCTTCCCTCTAGCCTTGACTTATCCTGACGTGTTCTTCCTTCTCTTGGGAGCTTGACTCTCTTCGTCTGCATGAATCCTGACATTACTGACAGTCCTCTAATCATCCTCGGAAGTAGACTCTTCCGACTTCATCCTTTCATAAATGAAGGGAACACCCATGTCAACTAACTTATTCATTTGTATATCCACCCATAGGTGGAAGAAATTCAAGACCTCTCTCATCAATATATTCAGGTCGATCTCTTCTGACTCTGACCAGTTAGGCAATAGGATTGCCTTCTTCATTTCACTCTCATACTGTGGATGTGTATGATCTCTATCATCTAATACCTGATTAGGAATGAGAAAAAGTCCACATTTCCTCATGAAATCCATTGACATTTTGGACCACATTCTTCTCTTCACTGCTTGCTCATCCACCAGGTTAGCCCAATAATCTTCTATGTCAATTTTGTCAATGAACTTCTCTCCTCTAATCCTACCAACCTTCTTGTCTGGATCAAATCTTTCTCTCTTCTTATATGTAGCAAATCGATAGAATGCAAGCTCCTCACTCGCAGTGCTGACGGCTATGACAGACTGGCAAACTTCTGACGTCTTCCCAACTGAAATAGGGAATGTCATTCTTATTTTATGCTTCTCTTTGAATAACATCGAACTCTAGAAGTTGTCTCTCTCACCACTTCCAACAATATCATTCTGTCAATTGGATACCTCAGAAGTTTGTAGGGTTCGGATTGAAACCCATGAATTCTCAGGTATGTGAAAGTGGGAAATTGTATATACCACAATCCATACTTTTCTATTAACTCTGTTGCCTCCTTGGACAATCTTCTGTGGATTCCGTCTTGCAACATCCGTGTGTACATAGTGAATGCATCAATCACTCTTATAGTCTTCAATTCTATGCATACTTAGCTGGGGGTAGGATTCATAACTCTTGAATTGTCCTTGCCCATTCCCGACTTCACCTTTGTATATTAATCATCTGTATGAAACAAACCGTGCAAGCAGGTACACCAGGTAAGAAGTCATGGAGAATAACTTGAACCGCTCTACATTCCTCAGCTGAAAATCCAGATTGTCACTTATAATCTTGGACCAATTCACTAACGTTCCTCTAAGACAATCCTGGATGAAGTAGAACATCCATCCATCAAATATTGCTCCCTGCGGCATCCCCATCACTCTGTGGAGTAGGAATATCAAATCACTATATTCCTCCTTAAAATCTATGCACATGAGTGTCTTGGGAGCCTTGGAATGATGAGACATAAGCTCAATCATCCACTCTTTGTTAATTAAATTCTTGCATACACCCATCTTCTTCGTGTATCTTTCTGCATTTTCCTCCTTGGTCACATCCTTCATGTTTGTTCCGCGTGGAATTCCGAACACCTCAGCAATGGCATCCTCAGCAAGGTAGGCGATGACAACACCCTTAGGACTCTTGATCATTCTTGTGAACGCATTGTAACATTGTGCACATTCCAGGATAAACTCACTGCACTGTATGGACTGTGGAAATCCAGCGGCATGGAAAATGCCACTCTTCGTAATATTCACACATGTTGGGGAAGGAACTTGATCTCTGACTCCGAACATCCAACGTTGCATCTAGTCGAAGTCAAGGAAATGCATGTTTGTATCAGCGATCTCCTTCCATCTTGATGAAATCTTAAGCTCTGGATAAAATCCAGTCTCCAACATCTTCAATAGTTCTTTCCTTTCCTTGTATCTTGACTTTGACATCACACCTGTATGAAGCTCAAAATTAAACTTAGGAAAATAAATAATATTCTTAATAAAATTCCCGACTTTCTAAAGATTTAGCTAATTTAGAGCATGGAGTCAGAAAAATAATCCATACACTTTGTAAATTTTAGCAATTAAATTCAAAGTGTGACAACACTAAGGCATGTAAGTCTTCCATAAAATTCATTGAATACCTCCTTATGCTTAGAAAATATGCAAGCTAAAATGCAAAGGAGTATACTGGATAAATGATGACTAGGGAAAGGTGTGAAAGGTGTTTTCACACAATGAATGTCTGAAGACACCTTCCGCAGTCAACAATGGAGGTGAACAATCTAAAGACAACCTGAAAATCAAACTTTCAAAACATGTTGTAATCTTCAAAAATGTGCTTAATCTTGATAAAAATCAGTTCTAATGATCAAAACAATCATATTCAGGAATGGAAGTATGGCTAGTAAAAATTTAATTTCTGAGAAGAAGTCTGAAAATTGAATAGTTCAGACTTACCAACACCTTGCAAAATAGTTAAAAATCCCTGAAAAATGATGAAAAATGGCTAAGAAAACAACCCCAAGCAAAATTGTCAAAATGGTTAAGTGGCTGGAAATGAAAAATTTCTGAAGACAACCGCCTAACAATGGAGTTTTTAGACCTGCAACAATGATAAAATGGTCTAAAAAATACATAGAAAAGTCCATAAAACACCTCCAAATGCAAAATGCCTAAGTTGGAATTGGCTGGGCAATAAAAACTTAAGTCTGAAAATTAATGGCAGACATTAATGGAGGTCAAAATCTGAAGCAAACCTCAAATCTGAAACGAATCATCTGGCTGGAAATGATGGCAACCACCAAGCATGACTAAAAATCACCAAAATATGGCACCAAATCACCTCCCAAGCAAAATCAAAATTTTCCAACTATGACACCAACCTGAAAATCTGAAAATGTTGTTAATGGCAGCTTGGATCTGCAGCAATGAAGGTCTGGACAGCAAGCAAAATGGTGGAGGAAAAATTGCCCAAGTCTCCAAACATGAAATCACCAACTTTCACCAAAAAATGTCAAATTTGGAAAAATCGTCAAACTTAGCAAAATCGAAATTCTAAAAGTGGTCTTTAATGGCAGCCAAAAGGAATAGATCAGCAAGCTGAAAAAAATGGAAGAAAATAAATCCTCAATGCCACACTTCACAAAAACGTCTTGCTAAAATTTTACCCAACTTGGAGAAAAATTGCTTTCATGGAAACACCTAGCAAATTTAATAATAAAATAATGCTAAGTCTCATCTCTTATACTTGCTTTCACCTCACACTTTCACCACACAAGCAATGTAGGATAAAACACTTATATAAATACTTGCTTGGTGAAAATCTAACTTGCTTCTAGAAGGTTCAAATATTAAATGATTATTGCAAGTTATTAAATTTTACTTTTAAATTTTAAATAATCATTAATAATTATTTAAAAGCAATTAAATGGGGCTTATTTATTAAAATATTGCAAATTAAATCCAAAATAAGCCTCCAAGGGAAAATCGATATGGGTTGGAATTGAAAAATCTCTTTAAAAAATCATGTAAGTGTCAAAATTTGCCCCATAAGAGAAATTCGACCCTAGCTTGGACAAAAATTCATGCATAACTTCATCAAAATGCACACAAAAACCTCCGAGGGGAAATTCGATACTAGTCTGGATGAAAATCCTGACAAAAATCCGCACTTAGTTATCACAAAAATTCTGGTGAAAAATCGACCTAGGCATGGAATCATCATCAACGTTGTCCGCACTTCAGTCTGCACTCCAATCCACACTCCTAATGGAAAATCGATGGCAGTCTAGATAAATCCTGACACTTAGCCAACTTTTAGCACTTCCAAAAGAAATTCGACCTAGGTATGGATAAACAGTGGGGAAAATAGTAGCCAGTATGGATTTCAGGGGAAACCCATGTGTAGTGTGGATTTGAGTGGGGGAATGGGTTGGGTAGTCTGGAATGTGAGGGGAAAAGCACCTCTAGCATGAAATTTGACCCTTTAACCTTTGGAATAAGGATTTCCCTTAGGATTTTATCATTTTAACCACTCAAAATCACTTAGAGACATTAAATTTGGACGAGGCTTAAACTAATTTTTCAAAAATATGAGCGAAACGCTAGGAAAATATTGGAATAAAGTGCGAAATTTAAATAATACCTTAGGAGCGAGAAAACAACTCCAAAAGATCTGTGAATATTTTGGCACTTTAAAATCACTGATGCATGTGTTTAAAAACACGTTCACGTTCAATAGGTCTACACTTAGACAAAACTTAAGATCATTAAAATATAACTTGATCCTATAACTTCAAAAACCCTAGACGGCACTAGGCATGATCAAAACTCTGAGACTCAGGCACGAGAAACGCAAAATTGTCCACTAAGCAGCCAAAACCCTAACCTAACAACGCAAAAAGCTGGAAAAGAGGGGGTCCCCGTTAGCAATGGTGTGATGTGTGAAAAGGTCACAACAAGACCCCACCCAACCTATTGTGTTCCCATCCACCAAATCCCATCCATGTCATTGAGCGTCTAAAGAAACCAATGCTCATGCCCTAGGAATAGATAGACATTATGTAGAGATGCTACAAGTTTTAATCTATTAGCATTAAGTGGTTTCTAGTAAGTCATCATTATTCATGATACTTCTTATAGTTGTATGGGGGATCCATGAAAAAATATGTTAAATGTAACTTGGGGTTCATCTAGTTAATCAGTGCAACTCTCATGAGGGAATTTTGCATGCATATTTGTTAGGTAGTTGTACCTCAGTCTTGTTTTCTAATAGAGTTTTGATAAGGATATTTAGTAATTTGCAAGGTAGAGTTGTATGAGAAGATTTTGCATCATAAAAACTAAGTACGAGATGGTGTATTGCTGCCTCATTGTCATCCCTGTAATGCAAGAAACCCTTCATTATGTTTATTCATAATGATTAATGATAAGCAATCTTGAAATTGACTGCAAGTATTTGATAGAATTGTGTTTTTCTTCTCTTGTTCACTTAGTTGCAGGGTACAAAATGAAGGGAAATAAGTACATCACATCACATGCATTTCTCATATTACAAAGCCATGTGATCCCTCCTGAACATCATAAACCAAAGAGGATTTTCAAGTCAACATGAAAAGAAATAGAGCACCAAATAGAAACTATAGTTTTGGTGTGAATCCAATGGCTTTGGTAATTAATAATATTTAACAGTAAACAACAAAAAAATGATGACACAGGACAATATTAAAAAATATAGAAACCAACTCATGAAGTTGAAACTCGAAGTATGTGTATGGGTTGAAAAAAAGAAACCTGCAAGCTTGCTTTTAGAAAAATCCTATATTCTATGACAGTCCTATGGGCTCAAATACAACCTAGATACAACTGTGAATATTCAGATAACATAAAATTTCTTGAGTATCTCATATTTCCTCCTGTTGCATCCATACTGAAATCCACATTGCATATGCTGGATACAGATAGTACAGAGGTAACCTTGGTAATCTGGTAATTAGTAGACCAATTCTCACAAAATATCGTCATATACTAAGAGAGAAAAGACAGCATTTTTTTCTAGACTGTTAATATCAATGATTTTCCCAGCATGCAAGTTGACCATTATCATGAGATGAAAAGAAGAATGTAGTATACCACATGATTATCAATGAAATAAATAAATATTCCAAAAGAACAAATTGATAATGATATAACCAGAACACCACAAGATGAAAAGGAACAAATACGATACACATTTGTTTGACTCCAATTGCCTTTTAACACAAATAGCACTGTATTTCAATCTTCCTTCTCATCTTCTTCAGAATCTGCAAAATTTGTATGCATTAATCAAATGCTTACATAAAACCATTTATACTGTTCATTGTTCAAAGAAATTTCCAATTTGAGTCCCAGAAGATACATACCTGATCTCACATCTTCACCAACCTTCCCTTTTGAC
Source organism: Cryptomeria japonica (assembly GCF_030272615.1). Lineage (NCBI taxonomy): Eukaryota > Viridiplantae > Streptophyta > Pinopsida > Cupressales > Cupressaceae > Cryptomeria > Cryptomeria japonica. The sequence goes on along the minus strand of NC_081410.1, from coordinate 131,154,773 downwards.
CTTATCTGTTTGACTAACACTCGATAGATCAAAACCCACCAGTAAATATTGAGAATAAATAAACAGACAAGTAACGTATTGAACACATAGTAATATATAGGCCCATCCCTGTATCTTCTTTTGTCCAAGGTAAGAAGAACTTCATAACTGCCAAATATCAAAATGAGTGGGTTAATATGACAGCATCTATATTTTCCATAAATAATTGTTAAAATCCCACATTAAGGATTTGTACATATATCATATGCCCTTGATACAGACTACAAAAATTGAGGGTGGCAAAATATGCTATGAAGAAACAAATACTTGTCTTTATTCAGCTGGTATTAGAAATCACAACAAAGTCTAGAAGACGGACATTCTGAAAGAGAGAATGAGAACGTTTAATACAAATTCCTATATGAAAAAGCAAATTGATTGACATTCAAAGCAGAGATTCATATTATCTACACGATGATTTGAAAATCTTGTAACAAAATCATTTGTTTATTGTCCTATCCTTTCTTTCTTCTGCTCTTGAAAATGAATGCATCATTGGCAAATTCCAAAATCATAACTGTTGCAAATTCATTGGCAACCACTTTTACAATTACAGTGAAAGTGTGCATGTGATTCAAGTTTCAACAACAGGGAGGTGAATTTCTCCACCACATGGTGGAAGTTTTCGTCCTCGGTAACTTCATTATTCTACTCTCAACATGATGTGCTTACAATCAATGTAATAAAAATTTAGAAATATTATCAATGGTCACTTAGTTGCTATTAGTGTGCAAGCGAAATAAGCCCTAGTGAGAAAACCAACTATATGAAGTAGGGAAAGGACAAAAAGCAAACAATCATGATAGCAAACAAACTTCATTATCCTCTAAAAACATTATTTTACATATGGATTCCATGCAATTTTTAAATCAGGTTAGAGTTTTTTTAACTCATTTCAAGTATGGATTTCATGCACTCATGAAATGAGATTAAAGTGAATCACTTTTCAGATAAATTGTCAAACAAGGGTCCTTTCAATTTCACCTTCTAAGATTTAAAACTTAATAATGGGCCTTATATTTGCATAGATTAAAGTGAATCACTTTTCAGATAAATTGTCAAACAAGGGTCCTTTCAATTTCACCTTCTAAGATTTAAAACTTAATAATGGGCCTTATATTTGCATAGATTAAAGTGAATCACTTTTCAGATTAATTGTCAAACAAGGGTCCTTTCAATTTCACCTTCTAAGATTTAAAACTTAATAATGGGCCTTATATTTGCATAGATTACCTTGTTAGCGTACAATAAAAAACAATATTCATATATAATTATGAACTATACATAAGAGAAATTCTAGGATGGAAGTGGAAATTTCATTAGCCCTTCAAGGGTTTGTTTTATTTTATTGTTGATTACTTATCCTGGATCATCTATTCCTAACCTTCTGCTAACATTTCATTTGACAAGATTCGATTGTGTTTTTTCCTTTTTATGGAACTGCAAAAAAGGAGCTCTTAACTGGATTCTTAAGTTTAACACTCCCATGATATTGTCACTTAATAATTGATCTGTTGAGAGTGCCCCACCCTGCAAAGGATAAGTTTGTTGCTCTAATTATCAATCCTTCTTCTTCTTCTTTTTTCATAGAATATGATTGTACTTATTTGTCCCATGTGTGCATTCCAGTGCCTTTCTTGTTTCATCACTTTTAGTCTCTACGTTTGTTTTATTATTACATCCATCTCTTAAGGCACATTTCACATTGGACAGAGGTTTATTTATATCTTATATAAAAGTTTACGTATTGCAGTCCTAAGAGAGGCAATATTTTGTCCTACATTGTTACACTACTGTACATCTACTTGCAGAACAGAACTATAGTCACATACAATAACCATTGAATAGAATACAAAAGAACATAGAAAACAGAGGTTTTATTGCATGGGTGGTGTTCAGTATCATAATATTTAAGTACAGGAAGAACTTCTCAAAATGGCTCCGTTAACCAGACATTGGATTTCCTGTTTGTAGAACCATTAACCAGACAGACGATTTTCTATTTTTAGAACCAACTGGTGTCAATGAAGACACAACTGTCCAACTGTTCGTAACCATAACAGAAATTGTATTGCACTAGCTAAGTAGACAGTTACTCAACAATAAATCAAGTGATCAACAACATGCAATTTAATAATGTTAATATAAAATTATGAAGGTCTACATTATATCCCTTCCTTTTAAACAAGTCAAAGTCCCTTACAACACAACCAAATTGAATAGAATGAATAATGAGATGGTAAAGAGAAAAAAGATAACGTCCCTACAGCAGCTGTTGTTAAAAACTTCCATATACTTGTCCTTGTGGAAGAAAATATAAAATTCATGAGAAGCCTCCTTCCTAAACTGTTCATTTTTTTCTTTTAAAATGTACCTAAGTGAATTTCTTCACAAAAGTGCTATGATTGTTAAAAGTCAAGTCATTCATCTACCTCTGCCTGAAGTTGGAATGACTAACAAAATCCTATAAATTGATTTGGATGATGGGTCTACAAGTTAATTTGGATGATGGATCGGTTGTATCTGTTTTCTTAACACAACTGTCCAACTGTTCATAACGATAACAGAAAATTGTATTGCACTAGCTAAGTAGGCAATTACTCAACAACAAATCAAGTGTAGGCAATTACTCAACAACAAATCAAGTGATCGACAACATACAATTTATTAATGTTAATATAAAATTATGATGGTCTACATTATATCCCTTCCTTTTAAACAAGTCAAAGTCCCTTACAACACAACCCAAATTGAGTAGAATGAATAATGTGATGGTAAAGGGAAGAAAGATAACGTCCCTAAAGTAGCTGTTGTTAAAAACTTCGATATACTTGTCCTTGTGGAAGAAACTCTAAAATTCATGAGAAGACTCCTTCCTGGACTGTTCTTTTTTTCTTTTAAAATGTCCCTAAGTGAATTTCTTCACACAAATACTATAATTATTAAAAGTCAAGTCATTGATTTACCTCTACCTGAGGTTGGAATGACAAACAAATTCTATAAGTTGATTTGGACGATGGATCTACAGGTTGATTTGGATGATGGATCGATTGTATCTGTTTTCTTAACACACGTGTGTGTGTGAAGAATACAAAGTGAACTACTTTAAGAAATTTTAGATATATCATTGGTAGTCATATGGTACAGGGGTCTATATGCTATCTACAAGAGAAAATAAACTTTCACATCCATATGGCAAGGTAACAAAATAGAAAAATCAATTAGGCATTTCCGCTAATGAATAGAGAGTTGTCAAGGATTGCATGGAGCCGATAGTGAATGTGTAATACTCTATCTACCCTTCATCGACAGCCATATTACTTTTATTATATACTCGAATTTTTAGTTTATATTTGTGATGAGATTTAAATTGTGATTAAACTAATGGTGCAAAATTGTGATAATTTCCTTCTAATTTTTCTTTTATATGTTTATATGATGACATAAACTTACTCTATATTGCCTAGGCTTGGACTGATAGTTTTCAGGCGTCACACAGTCAAATATGTAAACTTTGATTTGTATCTAATATGACAAGGTCCTTTTCTAAGAAAAAAAAATTGAATCTTATTTTCAGAGGCATCTACGATTATATATTTTCCAATGTGTCATTTCTTAGGTTACTTGAGCTATCATTTTCCATGACACCATATGTGAGAGATTACAAAGTAACAAATTGTGAAAGCTTACCTTGTGCTCCAAATGATCCAGATAGGAAAATAAATGAGGCGTAAAGCAATCCATGAAATGACAAAAATGACGAAAGTAATGCTTGGGAGCAAATCATAGCCAATGTATTTGAGCATCTTGCTGAACTCCAAGATCACATCACTAGCATCATGTATGGCTAGAACCATAGAACCAACTCGTGCAAACCTGTGTTATGATCAACATTTATATGAACAACTATAGAAAAACTTAAATCATCTACAATCAAGACAGATGCAAGAAGTTCCAACCAACAAGATGTGAGCATTCCATACTAAATTACCAAGCTGAAGTATTTGTGTCATATACTATTACCAAGTTGAAGTCTATACAAATCACAACCTTAAAATGATCCTGAAACATAAGAAGGAACTTTCTGATTTCACTATGTTGAATGTGTGTAGATTTCTACAAGGCATATGCTGAATTGTATGGGGAAAGTAACCACCAATAACAGTGCAAATGAATCAATTTTCGTGGACTGGACAAGAAATTTACTGGACTATCAATGTGTACAATGGACTCCCCAAAACATTTTTCACTATATCGCTTGCGTCCACAGACTGGACAGAACTAGTCTTCTAAATAGGACCATACGTCTGCAGGACAGAGCCATACAACTGTGGAAGAGGACTGTACAGTGAATGGAACTTGGATGGTTGGAGCAGAATGTTCAAACTTTACAACTGGCACAGAATATTCAGAGTCACAGACCATATGGCTAGAGCAGGATGTTAAGAGTCTTAGACTGTACAGCTAGAGAAGAAGCAGCATGGAGGTATACAACAAATGCACACCATAGAGTGCTAAAAGTTGCAGTTGCTTGTGTGAATGACAGTATGACAGGAATCCTAAGTTCCTAACTTGATAGAGTACACTGGAGAGTAATGAGCACTTGAGCATATAGTTGTGAAGTTATTAGCAAAAGACCATACAGTCTGTTTCGGAACCCACCATATAGTAGGGGGACATACAAAGCTGTTTGAAGACTATAGGGCTAAGTTTGGGATTTGCTGCACCTAGTTAAGTGTGCTTGGGCTAGCCAAAGTATAAATCATAGGGTGAGAGACGTCATATTCTTGCATAGGAGTCACTCTTTCATTTTCTAAAGACTCAAGAAGTACACTTTCTATCGGTTGAGCTTTCCACCTCCTTTCCCCATGCACTCATCCTCTTTGCATTCATAACTTTTACTGGATTAGCATACCTATTTGGTTTTCAAATCTTGTCCATAGAATAGTGTTTGTGACTAATTCATAGGCATTAGGTCTTGGTCATGCTTTGTTTATTGCAAACTCTAACATTGTACCAAAGCCATGATGTCCTAAGTTTAGTCCATTTTCCATTCAAGAGCATTAGGATTGAGAGAGATTTTTAGTACAGCTGATTCTCAATAAATGGTGGAGAGATTTTAACCTTAAAATTGTATCTAAAAGGTTCAAAAAGTCAAGTTGGACTTTCATTTCATCCAAATCAAGCAGAGGAAAGCTGGCTAACCTTGGTTTTTGGGTGCATGTTTTGTTGTCTCTCTTGCAAGTAACACATCTTTCAATGCAAATTGGTAGATTTTTGTGCATGCCATTGCTTTCAGAAGGGTCAAAACCCTACTAATGATTTGTCCATTTGCCCAAACCTGAGCACTTCGCCCAAAGCTCAACTCTCAATTTTTCCTACCGCATGTTGTACAGGGGAGATTTTCTTGTGTAATCCTATGCAAAGCTCAATACGGTTGCTTGTAATAACAAGGTGCTACTGCTCAGTTTATTATTCATGGATTAAGAGCCATGTATGGGGGAGGCATTTTTACATAGACTGAGATTCTCTGGTCTGTGCACGACAAGGTACCTCTTGCATTCACAATGGTGGTCAGGCAATCTTTGTCAACAAAGTACTACCCCCACACTAACATATGTCCTTCCCAAACAAGGCTACACCCCACTTTTCAAGTGATGCCCTTCACCAATGCTCCAACCTTCCAACTGGCATCCTCCCCACTAGATATTTATCTCTAATGACCTCCTTCCATGATATCTCTCATGCATCCAACTCCGTTCACTAGCATCCATGGCTATACACTACTAGTGCCATAACTCTGAATGGTCAACCCTAAATGGCTTGTTACAAATAGTTAAATCTGTTGTAACCTCTGACATTGCCTATCCTTGCCGAAGAAACATTCTCTACACATTCGTTGTGCATACAATGAATAGTACCTGCCTCAAACTTTGCCACCTCAACCATTGATTACTTGTACAACCGTTGCCACATGTACTTGACACCTATGTGACTTGTGCCTACTCAAACTACCACATCACCATTGAGGCTTGACCTCCTCGTAAGTGTACTTATTTTAAACTACCACGTTATGCTAATATCATCCTTCAACTTTGGAGTACCTTGCTTTCACAATTAAAGTTTTGATTTTGGTGCCCAACTTTGTGAGGCTCATTCTTAGTCACACAAAATCCAATTTCTGTTGAATTTTTCTACTGTAGCATTTTTTTCCTCAGCTATGTATTGGTGAAGTCCTTTTTGCACTTAATGCTCTAGTTTTTCAGGAAATGCAATTTCCCCTAAATTTTGTTGTGCAATTCTTTGTTTTTGGACTTTTGAGAACTTCAAGATCCCATATCTCACTCTTACAAACTCCTTTTTGGGTCTCCCTTTTGCCAAGTGCATGTTGATCCAAATTCCATTTCCAAGGGTTCATTGTAAGGCCCATAGTGATTTTGTACCTTCATTCTATCTACATAGTTATGTATTGGTTATCATATGATGTTTTGTGTTTGCTTATGGAATTTGACATATTTATATTGAGACTCGTGTTATTGGTTTATGATTGAACCAATATAATTGATTTAGCTTCACTATTTTCATTGATTATGAGATGTTAGTTGATTTGTCTCAGTGGTCCAGTATTAGTAATTTGACTAATGATTAAAAGAAATTTACTTGTTAATAACTATATCATCCTTATTGTGCATAATTAAAAGATTATTGAGATGTGAATTTTTATGACATGCAGATGTATTATGCCTTGCTCGATTTATACACATTTTTTATTTACTACATTGTGCTTTGACTATTATAGTGGACATGCTTGATGTGTAACTAGGTGCACATGTCATGGGTAAAACCAACAATGGTTAGTAATGGAGGTGTTCACATGGGTATGTTTGAGTGATATAATTTCTCCTACTCTATTAAGGATAAGAAGATGTGACTTTTTAAACCATGTGATGTCCCCTTCTAGGTAGACATCAATTGTCAGGTAGATTAGCCTATCATTCTGACCCTCTTAGGCTAATGAGTGTGGACAGAGGGTCTTCTGAGGCAGAGACTTGGTTAATTGAGGTTTTTGTCTTCTCCAGGATTCAATATGCTCCAGTTTGACTTTTGTTTGGCGCCATTTGGACTTCATTTGCTATACTTACTATTTATAGTAAGGCAGAGGTTGATAGAGAGGGACTGTTTCTATTTTTAGTAAGGCAGTTAGATGGACAGTGGATGCAGTGGTTGACTACCTAGTTCAAACGGGATTAAGAAATAATGAACATTAAAGAAGTTATTAATGTTTGATGGGCTCAAATGATAATTAATTATTGAAAGGGTCATATTATTAAGTTATAACTTAATAACTTGAGGGTAAATTCATCATTGAAGGGGGCCATTATTACAATTAATTATGGGGTCCATTATTAATGAGGAATTAAAAGATCTCCCAAGTCTAAATGAAAATAACATTTTAAATGTTATTTAAATGCTTTATTGGAAATTGAGCCATGTAGGGAATATAAGATGATGTTTATTTTTAACTTAGGGAGTAAAATAATATTGTAATCGGATTCTAATTAGAATCCGAATAGGGCTGGGCCCTTCTCTCCATCAACACGCCAAACACATAAACTTAACGTGTGCACACTCCTATAGGGCCGACCCTATATCAGCAACATGAAGCGTGGGAAAAGAAAATAATAAAAAGAAAGAGGTTGGCGCCAAAACTAATATTGGGCCGACCCAATATTAGTTCCCCTTCCACATATAAATAAGGATTCATTTGTATGCTTTTATTATTCATTTTTATATCAACACATATGTGAACTACCTCTGCAATTTTGGTGCGAAATCTGATTGAAGGTGAAATACATCTGCTGCTAGTAGGTGAAGTATACATGCTGCTGAGTGAATTAACTTCAGTCACTAGGGCAAGTTTACCATACAAGTATAATGCGAAATATCTCTGCTCATAAGAGGGTGCGAGATTATCCTTCTAAAGGTGCGAACTATGTGTGCACTTGGAGCTTCCCAAGCGTGAAGAAGTGCAGACCTTAGTACTAGGATGGTGTGCAAATTAGTATACAGAGAGTGCAGATGCAAGTATGCAGGGCAGATTGGTGCGCACCTTGGTGCGGGCTGGTCAGTACACAGACGATGCAGTGCAGATGCAAGTATGAAAGGAAGATCTAGGGCTGTTTGTGTACTGACCTAGACATCTGGATCTTGCTGTTGTTCATCCTTATCAGCCTGACAGATAAGTGTGTAATCTGCGTATTTGTGAATAATTCATAATCAGATCCAAGGATCTATTCTGGCTGGGGTTTTCCTCCTAGGAAGTTTTCCCAGGGTAATGGTGTTTTGTCTTATGGTTGTTCATTTTGCCTACTTATTGTTTATTACTAATCTGTAACTACTTAACTAACTGCAAACAATCTGAAAGTAGATATTAATTTCTGAATTCTGAACTTACTGTTAATCTGAAAGTGGAAAAATTCAACATAAGAGACTTCAAGCCAAATCGAATTCATTATATGATTGAAATTTCTTACAACTTGTTATTGGAGAGCATTGAGATTTGGAGAGACCAAGACTTTCTGCAGGTTTTCAATCATTCTCAGGCATTGGAGAACGTTCATTCTCCATTGCTCAGCAAACTGAGGTTGTGGAATACCAGCTGAAGTTGCAATTGGAGTTGGTTTCAAATAGAGGTTAAATTTGTACTTATTGGACAAGGGTTTCATGGTAAATTGAAGAAGTTTCATGAGCAGATTGGAGGGCACGATTTGATCAGCAAAATCCAATGTTTTGACATCCCTAGAAGGCTGTACAGCAGCCATTAATAACAGCCATACCTCCTGCCCTATGAATGGTTCGATTTTTATGAAGGCGGCTTAAAAAAAATCAAATGGGTTGAAGAAGAATCGGCCAGCACTAGAGAGAACAGCCTAACCATATTTGGAGGTTTTCATTGCCTATTAAGGGAGAATCGAACTTCTTTATGATCTGCTTTTTAGCAGAAATTATAAACAGCAGTTGTTGATCATCTTTTCAGGGTATGCATGTAATAGTTTTGTGCATTCCTTCATTTCCTTTGCATTATATATAGTTGCTTTTTTTCAAAAACCGAAAAACAAAGTTGTGTAAGTGGGAAGAAGAAGAGTTATTACAAACCAGGAACTGCCTGTCCTGTTCTCTTGTGATTCAAGAACCCTATTGTCTTCGTAGTGAAGTGTATTCATCATTTGCATGCCTTAAATTACTTCCATGTATATGTCTTTGATTGCTACGAGTGTGGATATACTTTAAGTGCTTTCTGAAATGATATGATTTGCTTAGAAACAAAAAGGAGGTAGTTTGAATTTTCAATAGTACATATGTTAGAAAAAGTCATTTTCACATTCCATTTGCCAAAAAATATTGGGTTTTGTATGTATATGAATTGAAAAAGTTTTTAAATTGTTGAAAATGCAAAAAGTGACTTATTAGGCAAATTAGAGGTCGTTTTAGATATTTGTTGGAAAAGATATTGCATAAAGCTAGTTGCTGTATGTAAAATGGATGAAAAAGATAGTGTACTAGGTTTTACTTTATATGCAAAAAGAGTTTCGATTTGGAATTATCTAATTTACCTTACGCAATTTTTTTAGAAGAAAGATGGCAAAGTTATTTAATTCAAACCATAGAGGTGTGTTTTTGGTAATTCAGAGAAAGTTTTCTGTTGGAAAAAGATTTCCATTGCTTGGTGACTACATATGCTTGAAGAAACCTCAACCACTTTGGAATCTTGTTTGCAAATTCAAGGTAATCTCTTTTTTAATTTTTTGTTGGTGTAATCATATAGTTTCACTTATATTAAGTTTAATTAGGTGAATTAGGACAAATGAGCACATGCCATCTCCTTGATTGTTGGGACTCATGCCGCATCTACCTCATTCACTCCTTGACTAATCTTTTTCAAATCAAGTTCACTCGACACAACTACTGCTACATGTTGAGTCAATCCACCAATTCATTGTAGCTAACTCAGCTCCTCTAAGACACTTGTCATTCTAACTTGGCAACCCAAAGTCTCTATATTATAACCCATTTCCTTTCATATGAATCAATCGGTCTATCTTTTCATCCTCAATATTAGACTGGCTGATATTTGCATTCTACATTATCTGTTTGTTTGCTTGTAGCTTATGTAACTTGTCTACTCTCACCTAGATCTTGGCTCATGTGTTTGAGCTCTCATTGAATCTTGCATAGTATCAAAGCCACCAGGGGATCTTGTTTGCATCCTCTAAAGTTTCAAGAATTCACAAGAGATCAATTTCCAATGCTTCCTACCTCAAAACAAATTGTGCCATTGCACCTAGAAGGCATCAAAACCTATGGATCAACTATAAATTTGACAAATTCAAAATAGGGTAATTGGATGCAAAAAATTTAAGCCCCAAGCCATATGGATTTTTGCTATCATTTGTGCATACTACAAATGCATGGTATAGGCAACACACTTTTGGGTCATCATGTAGAAGGTATATTGTTTAATAATTTTCTACATTTCTTAATTTGAAATATAAATATGTGCAGTTTTGCTATTGGAGTGGTACTTATCATCCAATCCATACCTATTGTGATTATTTAGTACATTTGCTCTTTGTTGGGGGTTTCATACAAGCACAAGACCCCATTCATAGTTTACCAACAAATCTACAAGGGCACAAGCACCACAACCCAACAAATTTCCAAAAACTGTATTGTCCAAATTCTCCCTATAGCATTCACAAAAGGTATTCAAGAAACCAATTGCAATGTAAGGTGTAAATTCATTCTTTATTGCCCTTTATCTAAGTTACCCATTCTAGTATGGGTTCAAGTTTGGGTTCCCTAATTGGTTTGCAGATTTGGCCAGAAATAATTTGGATTTAGTTTGTTATACATTTGTTAGTACAAAAACTAATAAAGTTTTTGTGTGTGTATATATATTAAACACAACATACATATTTCCTAGTATTTTTAATGTATAATAATATTTATAAGCCTTAGACAGTACTAGTTAATATATAGTATTATAATATAACAAAATACTATTTAAACAGAGTTAATAGTAATAACAAAAAGTTGTTAATAAATTAATTTTAATAATTAATTAACATACATAGCATTATATTAAAATAACTTCTTGCACCTAATATTCTTGATTTTAGATAGAATATGTAATTAATTTAAATTTTGTTAACATGATAAATATTATTTCCTCACACTGCATTTCGGGGCAAGCGGGAGGGGGTGATGCTATGCAGGACCACAAAGGGAAACTGATCTTTCCTTACGTCATCAACCTTGGAGAGCAAACGTCGCACTTTGCTGAGGTGGCTACGAAGCATCCTTATTGCCAAAAATAAAGGACTCAAAAACATCATTATAGGAGGTGACTCATTGAATGTGATCGATCTCCTAAATGACAAGGCAAAGCCCAATTGGCCAATCCGTGATTTGATAGTTGTTGCCCGTAACCACATCACTTCCTTCCAGAATCACATGGTTATACACGTGTTTAGGGAAAGCAACCGCTCACAGATCTTCTTGCTAATCTAGCAACGCAGAATAATGATTCCTTCATATGGAACAAAGAGTCCTCTCGTTTGACTCACATAGCCCAAAGATTACACTTGGATTCTCATGGCACTTCAAATTAACTATTCGTCATCTTTGAGACAGCTTGCCCGTACCAATCTTATGATGCCATTTAGGCCCATTAATTTCTTCTCTCGAGGTACTACAACCTACTTCTCTTGTCTCCTTCCTTTGGCTCTAGTTTTCATTGTTCTGATCAAGGTTTATCAATTTGGGGCCATGGTGGGGATCTGGTTCAAATTGAACCCAAGGAGTATGATAATTTCAAGAGTGACAAAGAGCTTGGGGAAGTTTTTGAGGGCAAACTGCCCCTTACATTTGTGGCTATGTAGGGATTCGACGAATCCCTCTCTATGGAATTTGCAAAATCTTGGAAGAACAAAGTGGTGATGGTTAGGGGCATCTCCATCTAGCTCTCAGCAGAGACAATTGCCACTGCCACGGGTCCCCAATGAAGGTGTGCAAATGACAAAAAAATCAAAAGGTGATTACAAGGAGGCCATGAGGAAATTTTTGGAAGTATGGGAAAAGGTTAATTCACTCCAAAATAGCTTTAATCGAGAAGATCTCCCTCGCGTTTGGCCTAGGGTTGTCGAAGTCCTAATGAGTTATGTAACTTTGGAAGGCCATTATAAGAGATTTCAAGCTTTCTTGTTCCCCATGCTTAACCATTTCAAATATCATGTTAAGTTGAACTTGCATTTTGGATTTTTACTTCCCTAGATGAGTCTATTAGTAGAGTGGATGGTTCACACAAACCCCCCCTTCACCAAGGTTTGATTCTTCTTCTCTTCCAGTGTAACCTAGCCCTTAGCCCAATCTTTTACCCTAGGCTCGGGGTTGTTAACCCTTCTATTTTGGTGTAGTAGGTAAGCCCAAATTTAACCACCACATGTACAACCTCATCGTCGTCCACTTCAACCCCCACTACTAATCCTACTCATAATCCTTCCCTCAAGGCCTCAAATTCTACCCCTGGTGCCTAGAATATCCTAGTTGACATTTCTCCTAATACTTCTAAAGACAAAAAAGTGTGGATTCCTGATCAGCCGGAGGTTCCTATTGTTCTGGACACTGACCATAGCTCAAATTCCTTGTCGAGATTTGTACTACCTCTATTTCTCACTTCGGTTCCCTCAACCTAGTTACTCATGTGGATGCCCCTCCCCATTCCCCCCTAAAGATCACTCTATGGAGCAAGAAGAGGTGCCAATATTCACGCCTACCCAAAACCCAATGCATCTTTTGCCTTAAACTTCAAGAGAAGTAGGAGATATGCAGAGCATTTAATTCCTACATGGAGTTCTCAAAGTGGCAGATGGCCCAGCTATAAGAGGCCAAGAAGAAGATTCAAACCCTAGAGATGTTCGTTTTCAAGGCCCAAGATTGGCCAAAGGAATCCCTCCATGACCATGCGTGGGAACAAATGAAGAAAATGGCCGAAACTTTTGGAAACTGGAAGATAATTGAGAAGGATGTGCAAGACATTACAAAAGATGTGGATTGAAAAGGAACAATGAGATTGAAGTGGAGATCGCCAAATTGAAGGAGACTTAGGAGGTTCTTTTGAACAATATTCAAAAAATTATCAAGTACTATAGGGACTTAGTTAAAAATACAATGACAACAATTCAGGTTCTACAACAAGAATTGGTTAGAAGAAAGAAGAGGATGAGAAGAGATGTAGTGCTCTGGCCCATGATAGCCTCCCACAGCAAGCACAAAAAAGATCAAAATACATGATTGAGCGTCCCAACTTTCTCCATTAAGTCAATGCTGCTGCTGGTTCCTCTCTCCCAATCAAAGGGGTATCCTTTGAAGACCGCCTTGAGTTTTAGAGAATGGCAGGCCATTAAGGGCCTAAAGTCCCTCAATGATAATTGTAGTTGGTCCTCTACTAGTTTTTTGTTGCTTCATTTTTAAGGTCCTAGCTTCTAGTTTTTTGCTCAATCTCATGTCTTGTGAGATTCGTCTCTTTTGCTTTGATGGCTGACATGTAATGGGTGTAGGCCCTCCCCATGCTTATCTAATCAAACAAAATATTATTTCCTATGAGCTCTTCAATATCCTTTAATGAAAGATATTTTCTCATGCCAACTAAAGTCTATTGAATTTATCCTCTTTGGAGTATCTTCATGGGTATATTAAAAAAACTTCTCCTTGCAAAGCAAGAAAGCCCTCATTTTTCCCTCGAGATTGTAATACTTGAGTACCATTCAGTGGGATTTGCTCAACATTGCTATAATATGATGTTGATCAAAAGAATTAGTCAACAAGAAATTTTGGCAACATTGCAACTTACAATAGCATTATCTACATTCATCTTCTTGCATCTATACTTTTGTCTACAGTTTTAAGGTTTGTTTCTTCCTATTTGTGACTAGCTGAATCTATGTCAAGGGTTTCTCAACACAAAAAATAGAGATTTTCAAAAAATTTAAAGAGGGTTAGACAAGGTGTGCTATTTTTCTATCAAGTTATTCACAAGTTCATGTTAGTTTGTCTAGGACAAACTCACGGTTTCTCATACACACCCTAACAAAATCTTCTAACAAATTGGCCTCAAATCAAGACCACATATAAGCCGAACTAGTAGCATAGCCCTTTATCATTGCTAAAACCTAGGCAGCATTTTGTTGTCCTTTTCCACACATAACTTGGAGTTCTTTTGGAGCCTATGTGTTATATATGGCGTAGGTGCTAAGCTCTTGTTTTATACTTATATAAGTTTTCTAAAGGGGGATCCATATATTATGTGGGAGTTTTAAATAAAAATCTAAGAGCATATAAGAAATGAAGAGTGTGGATGTAACCAAAATTAAAAGTGTAGTTCCTCTTATTAAACTAAGAGGACATTCAACTTAGGTAATATGCGAAGAACAACTCACTTTAGAGTTAATTTGCATATGGAATTCACTAAACAATGTGAAGTGAATTGACATATAATTAAGAATGAATGGGGACACAACGAGGCAATCATATTTTTTGTGATATGTATTAGAATATAATAATGATGAAATAATGTGTATTCACACTTTTATATATTTGGGTAGTTAGCTATACGTTATTAAATGAGGTGCTTGTAGTAGTTGTAGCTGTTACATCTCTTAATAGGACCAAACTTACTAGTTCGTCCCCTGCAGCCCCCCGGTCCTAGTTCGATTTGAACCGGGTTCACAATCTCCGGTCGCTCCGCTGTGGGTCCAGGCAAGGTACTGGATACATCCTATGAGTCCAATCCTACCGAATCTAGGTGGACCCAAAATGAATTTCCCCCCAAAATTCACCGCTGGCCAAACCCAGGAATTTGTAATTTTTTGTAGTGTTTTTTTCTAAATTACTGAGTCCTTCAGTGGAACTCTTGAGCACTGATCCGGTTCGAACCAAGTTTGGGTTAGGATGCAGTTCACTACAGGCTCGATCAAGGTCTGGCCCACATCCTATGGGTTCAATCATAATGAACTTGGGTGGACCCCAATGGAATTTTCCCAAGCCGAATTTGGCCAATATTTAATTTTTGAAGATTTCTTTTTATCCAAAAAGGTCATTTCAACCCCCCCAACCCTAATTTGACCACTAAAAACATCAACAAGGTAAAACCTATTTCACTTAAACTCAATAGAATGAAAAACAAAACCATTTTGCTCCATTGTTGAACTTTCTTTTTTGCTTGTCATTACTCAAAGAAAGTTGCAGATTGATTGTTGCATACTCGAAGTTTGTTCTTGTGCTATTCATGCGTGGTTGCAAGCGTTGATTTGTTCTGAAAGACATTGAAGTGGAAGATTTCAACAACAGGGGTAGGTTTTTGCTGTTTTTTATTTTTATTTTTGTTTTTCCTTCCATTTTTTTTTCAAATTGAAATGAACTCTCGATTTTTTTGTTTTTTTTTCATTTTGGTTTGTGGCTTTGTACCTATCCATGTTGTTTATAGAATTACTTGTGTTAGGTATTGAAATGGCAAATGCTTCTAGGTCTAGGAGCTAGCCCCGCTTTAAAATAAACCCACTCTCCCCTTCAAAAATATGTGGAAATGGTAGAATAACTTCCAAGTGGAGGAAGTTTTGTTTGGATTTGTTTTCATTGCAAATCACGATATAAGAGCTCATAAAATCGAGTGAAAGCACATTTGTGCTTTATCTTTTAGCAAGGCATCAAATTTTGTCCAAGATACCAAAAGGTAAAGGCCTTCTTGCAAAGGCACAAGAATTGGCATATATTGAAGAGCAAGCAAAAGCAGATGAAGCTACAGGGAAATAATCTATAGTTGCTCATCCTTTGGCAAAGACTGAGAAAGGATCGAAGGCCTCTCCATCACATTCCAATCTTGAACCTACTGAGAGCCATCCATTTTTGTCCATACCTCAAGAACAACCTATGACACATAAGAGAGCAAAGGGACCATTGAGAATGGCATTTCACAATGAGGGTAGAGAGATTGTTAAGCAAGACATAGCCAAATGTATCTATGCTAATGGGTTGGCATTTAATGTTGTTCGCTAACCTTATTGGCAAAAAATGAGATCAATTAATGACGCTCCAAAGGGGTTCAAGGGCCCAGGTTATGAGAAGGTGTGTACTTCCTTATTGGATAGAGGTGAAACATGTAGAGGACTCCTTGAAGCCCATCAAGGATTCATGGGTCGAAACAAGGTTGTGCATCATATTTGATGGATGGAAAGATGCTAGAAATTGCTCACTAAGCATTGTTATTGCAGTGTCCCCTAAAAGGGCAATGTTTTTGAGAGTAGTGGATTGTGAAGGGCAGGTGAAGGATGGCCCATTTATTGCTAACATTCTTTGCCAAGCCATTGAGGAAGTTGGCCCTCGAAATGTTGTTCGAGTTGTAACAAACAATGCCAAAAATTGTAGGGCTTCTAGGTTATTGGTTGAGGAATGCTATTCACGTATTTTTTGGGCACCTTGTGTTGTCCACTCACTCAACCTAATTCTGTAAAAAATTGGCAACAAAGTTGAGTGGATCAAATAGGTGTATGTTGATGTCGGGGATATCCAAGTGTTCATCACCAACCACCATATGTCACAAGGCATATTTAGACATTTCTCAAGATTGGAGTTGTTGAAGGTAAGTTAATTTTGTTAAATAATAAATATGTTTACTAAACTTTTTAATTTAGTTTTAATTCTAATATTTTCTTATTTTGATTTTAAAATAGGTTGCTTAGACCTTTTGCCTCCAACACACTTGTGTTGAGACAACTTGTGAAAGTTTGTGAGGCACTATCTAGCATGGTAATCAACCCTAATTGGAGCATGTGGAGACAATCTAGCACTACAAGGGTAGCAAACATTAAGAGAATGATACTAGATGACACTTGGTGGGATCGTGCTAAGTACCTCCTAAGTTCCACTTAGCCTATATTGAGCATGATCTATTATACTAACATGAATAGGGGTTGTTTGGATGAGGTTTGTGATGGTATTGACTCAATGATTGAGAAGATGAAAGTCATCATAAATGAAAAAGCACAAGATCTCAAAGAAACATTCTTCAAAGAACTATAGCAAATTATTGTGGAGAGATGGAACAAAATGACCACTCCATTGCATCTCTTTTCCTTTGCATTGAGTCCCAAGTATTATAGTCAACAACTCCTTACTGGCACAGGAGTCACCCCATAGAGAGATCCCGAAGTTGCTCAAGGGTACATGGAAGCCCTTTGCAAACTCTTTCACTAAGGCATTTGGGCTGCAATGAGGGCTGAATTCATGAGTTTTGCAAGCACAAATGATTGTGGTATTGAAGCTCTTTGGGACAAGTTTAGGGTTGATGCTCATAGCTGGTGGTACTTCCATGGAGAATCATACCAGCACTTACAACCTCTTGCCATCAAAATTTTATCGCAAGAAAGTTAAAGAAAAAATCTTCTATCTTGCTTTTAAGTTTATTCTTTTATTTATACTTCAATTTAATTTATAACTCTTAACTCTCTAATTTCAAAATCTTGATAGCTAGCTAGTTCATCTTCATTTGAGAGGAATTGGAGCACATACTTCTTCATCCACTCAATAAAGCACAATAGACTACACTCCAAAAAGGCAGAGTACTTGGTCTTTGTGCATTCAAACTCGCGGCTCCTCACACACATAGAAAATTTCTACAAACAAGGGGAGGCAAAGCAGCGGGATATTGATCCAAAGCATGCCAAGTTGGATAATTCGATTTCCCACCTTGCTGCACTTGGAGTTGATGATGACCAAGAGCTACCTAGTGATTATGAGACTAAGAATGCTAGGACTGCTGCCAATGCTAGTGACACAACCACTACCACTACCACTATTTTTTGGTTCTTCTAATTTACAATAGCATATGGAGAATAATGATATTTTGATGACCCATATATATTTGATTAGTGATGGCTAATTGTTGGCACTTGACATTATTATTTTTGGACTAAAATATTAATATGGCGGTGTATTTGCTATGCTATTTGAACTAAAACTTTAACATACATCACAACAATCAAGTTTTGACTATTAATATGGTGGTGTATTTTGCTATGTTATTTGACTATTAGCATAGTGGTGCATTTCGAACTTATCTATTGCTGCATATATGTATATATTTGTTATTTTTATATGTTTTTGTAAGAACCTCGTCGAAGTTTGATGTTGGTTTTGAAACCAAAGGTAAAACCCAACCAAGCATAAAATGACGGTGTTAAGACTTCCAAGGGGTGTTTAAGGCAAAATGGCATCACTCAATGACCTTTAAGACTTCAAAATATTGATTAAGCCAATTATTGAGCAAAATGATGCTCTTAAGAATAGGGGCTAAAAAACCATGGCAACAGTTGACTCTGACTGGGGACCAAGGCTACTTAAGGATGTAGTAGGAAACTAGAATCTCTGGTTAGCAATATTGGGCAACAAAGTCAAAAGACAAAAATGAAAAAGGACGCTTGAAGGGACCAAGACACACACCAAAAATGAGACTCAAACCAAAATTGATACACACCACCTAAATTACTAAAATACAAAAACAAGGGACACCTGTTTAGATTTGATATAGTTTTAAGTCTTGCCAATTATATGAAAGTGGCAAGACTGTACTATCTAGATAGGCCAATTTGAATGTGTTGCTTCCATACACCTGAATTATCTTGAAAGGACCCTTCCATAAAGAATCAAATTTGTTGTGAGCTCCCTTGGGCTCTCTCCTTTTATCCCATAACAACACTATGTCTCCCTCTATGAAGTTCCTAGCACTGGCTCTCTAATCAAAGATCTTTTTCACCCTTGCCTAGAGGAGTGTAATCTTGTCTACCATATCATCCCTCTATTCCTCAATCTTGGTCAGGTACATGACCCTTTTCTCTAAAGAGTCCTGAAACTACAAATCCTCAACAACGGTCTACAACTTTGACGTGACCAATTCTAATGGCAAAGGTAGGACTAAACCAATAACATACACCAATTCAAAAGGTGACATCTCAATTGCTCTTTTAGGTGTAGTTTTATCTACCCATAAAGCTTCATAGAAATTTTTATGTCAATTCCTCTAGTTCTCATCCACAAGCTTTTTCATAATTGATACCAAATTTTTATTACTAGATTTAGCCTAACCATTGCCTTGGTGATAATAATTTGATGAATGGACTATTCATATCCCATGCTCAGAGCAAAAGGACAACTTCAGAACATGAGAAATTGGCAACATTGTTTGTTACTAGTTTCGTTAGAACCCCAAAATGTATCAAGATGTTCTCTTTAATAAAGTTGCGAACTACTTATGAAGTAGTGCGCTTGACAGGTATAGCTTCCACCCACTTGGTAAAGTAGTGTACTGATGTTAATATGTGAGTGTGACCAGCACTTGAAGGTGGGTTAATTGGATCCACAAAATCTAGTCCCCATTGCTCGAAAGGCTCTTCAATCACTACTAGCTTGAGGGGAAAAGTTGCTAACTAAGGTCTACTTGCAAACTACTTACACTTTTCACATTTGGCTACCTAGTGATATGCATCTTTGAACATGTCAGGCCAATAGTAACATTGACTAAGAAATTTAAAGGCAGTTACAGTAGATGAGAAATGGACACTGCAAGCTTCATTATGAAAAGCTTCCCCATTGCTCAAAAGGCTCTTCAATCACTACTAGCTTGAGGGGAAGAGTTGCTAACTAAGGTCTACTTGCAAACTACTTACACTTTTCACATTTGGCTACCTAGTGATATGCATCTTTGAACATGTCAAGCCAATAGTAACATTGACTAAGAAATTTAAAGGTAGTTACAGTAGATGAGAAATGGACACTGCAAGCTTCATTATGAAGAGCTTCTAAGAGCTTTTGCTTCTAGTCTTTATCTACATGCCTCAAGAATGTCTCATCTAGCCCTCTTTTATACAGAGTATCATTCCAAATGACATATTTAGATCTTTCAATTTTAGATTCCTCTTCTTTTTCCCTAGATGATAAGTGTGGGGGACATTCACCATATGTGAGATAATATGCAACATCAAAAAACTATTACAGCAGACTTACAAGTAGGACCATTAGAGATTCTTCTTCAGCCTCATGTTCATTTTTTGCCATTAGTTTACATGAACCTCTGCCTCTAACTAGCTTAGTGGGCTTGATCTCCAAATCATACTCCTGAACTTTGGCAACCCATGCCCCGCTTTTGTTACAACCAATTTCTTGTTGAGTGACATACATCATAGAATGGGAATGTAAGATGTAAAGACCAAACTATTTGATTGTGTTGACTACAACAAAGGCATGTTTTTCAATCTAAATGTAGTTCAAGTTGTGCCTTTTGAGTGGAACACTCATAAAAGCAATGGGTGCTTCAATTTTCTGCTCATTAACTTGCAAAAGAATCGTAGACATTGTATGTTCAAGGTGTTGATGTGTTTTTTAGGCACATGCAAACACAGAATAAAATACCTTAAGTATCTTATCCTCTCTTGAACAAAATCTCTCGGATGCTGAAGATTAGCTTAAGGATCATTCAAGACGACTCCAAAGTTCATGAATGTAGGGTCACTACATGTCGATAAGCTTTATTGGTTGATGTGATTATGCTGGAATCACAAGGGGACTTACATTCGAATGCTTGAATGCTTGATTTGTTGGAACTTAGATCATCTGATGTTACAATATGGTAATGCTTTTGATCCTAAACTAGCTAGAGTTTGAAAAAAATAGCAAAAGGTAAAGGGTTGAGAAGGTCTATTCTAGAACCTAGAATGTAAGAATATAGATGAATGACTAGGTGGAATCCTACTGAGCGAGGTCTCACCATCAACTTGAACAATTTGACACAAGCTCAATGCAATCTTCTAAGGATATTTCAAAGATATTCGAATCAATACTATCAAACATCGATCACCATTCAAGTTAATGCATAAGCAATGAATGTAGAACGATTCGAAGTTAAGCTCATATCATTCCAGATGACCACACAAGGCTCGCTTACAATCAATAAGAGGCTAGTGGTATGGATTAGGCGGATTCCACATGAATACATTCAACAATTTCCTCTATTCAAACTAATCAACATGAAAGTAAATTGAGAAGTAAAGACCATGTGAGTTGTTGAAGCAACAAATCAAATTCACCATAACTTCAATGAAATCAATTGTTCTCCACAAGAAGGATAAGAAACAATCTTTGCCTTCTCCTAATCTAATTTCTATTCTATGCTATTCTATTCACTAACTATCTATTTCTCTATTCACTATTAACCTTTACAAATAAAGAGACTGAGCTTTTATAGAGAGCTACAATGAATGGCCAAGATTTTACAATGAAAACCCTAATTAGGGTTTGTTACAACAAACTCAATTCGGCCAATGAAATAATTACAGCACTTTGATAAGGGTAGGTGCCTCGGAGTTTGTGCCATCATTGGTGAGTCAAGTACATTGCATCTAGACATGCTGGTGTAGAACTTCTCTAATTAGAGGAATAGTGACTGGGACGATGACTAGGATTCCACCTTTATCTTGCACTTTGAAGGCTTGATAGATCATCATGAAGGAATATTTCTTGATGTTCAACATTATCTAGCTTCCGTGATGATAATGATAATCTTCTAACTTTGATTAACTCTTCTGAAGTATGTTGTTGAGGGCTTCAATCATAGATGTGCAAGGTGTAGACCTTAGTTTTGAGGTATTGATGTACTTCTGATGTCACCATTGTCTTTCTCCTTCGAAACTCCAAACTCCTTCTCTTGTGACTCTTCATGTCGTTGAACGTTTCTTATGTGATCTCCTTATTTCTTTCTTCATTTCCTGCAAAACAAATAGGCGAATATCAAATATACTTGATATATAGATTTCATTAAAGCATATAAAGAGAATTCGCCCTCATAAAGGGGCACTTGAAGTTGCTTTTTGCTCATGAAGAGGAGCTCTTGAAGTGTATTCCATCCTCGATGTTCATTAACTTTCCCTCGCCTTAATCTTCTTCATTTTCTTGAACTTCGCTCATACCCTTCAAATTGTGAAGTTTGCTCATGTAGGTCGAATCATGAAGTTTATTCTTGCATGTTGAGCTTGTGAAGTTCATGAAGTTGAGATTTTCTTGTGTAGGCTTGAAGATGAAGATTGCTCTAGATGGTGTGCACTTGTAACTTGTTTCAATCACCTTGCTTATTCATGAAATTCGCTCCAAAACTCTCCAACCTGAAGTTCGCTTCAATACTTCAACTCATGAAGTTGCTTCAAACATGAAATTCGCTCCAAAACAGCAACTCATGAAGTTGTAAATTTTGGTCATGAAGTCTTATCTCAATCACCTTGCTTTGCTGAGCTTGCTTGTCCTGAAATCTGCTCCAAAACTCTCCAACCTGAAGTTCGCTCCAATACTTCAACTCATGAAGTTGCTTCAAACATGAAATTCGTTCCAAATCCTTGGGTCATGAAGTTCGCTCCAATTCCTTAACTCATGAAGTAGCTTTAAATGTGAATTTCGCTCCAATCACTCAACTCATGAAGTTAAAAAAAATCGCTCCCCCAAGGCAAGTCATGAAGTTGTTAAATTCGCTTCAAAGCATTAAGTCATGAAGTTCAACTTCGCTCCAAGAGGTGGAAACATGAAGTTCGCTCTAAAACACCAACTCATGAAGTAAGAACTTCGCTCCAATCCTTCAATTCATGAAGTAATTTTTTCGCTCCAAGTTGAGAGATCATGAAGTTGATATTCTTTAAATTTGTTTCATTCCTTTGATTCTCATTTTATCAACGAAAGCTTGAAGGCATAATCTGCTCCATTCTTTTCTATTCATGAATCTTGTTGCTATCCATCAACTTGTGAAGTTCAAATTCGCTCTCATAAGGCAATTTGTGAAGTTCACTTCAGAAGTGCAACTCTTAAAGTAATGATTCCGCTCCAAAACTCTTGAACCTGAAGTTCGCTCCCATCCTACAACTCATGAAGTAGTAAAATCGCTTCAAACCGGCAACTCATGAAGTTCATTTGGCATTGTATCTACTCAAGGCGATCATCCTTCATTCTCTCACTCAACTTCGCTCATGCATTGATGAAATTCGCTCCAAGAGGTAAAGTCATGAAGTTCTCTCCTAGATGACAACTCCCGAAGTTCAAGTTCACTACAAGAGGTGGAATCATGAAGTTCGCTTCAAAATGATGACTCATGAAGTTGTGTTTTCTAATTCGTCTCATCCATTTATACTCAACTTCACTCTTAAAGAAGTAAATCGCTCCAATTTGTGAGATCATGAACTTCGCTCCAAAACACCAATTCATGAATTTGTCAACTTCGCTCCAAAACCCAAACTCATGAAGTTGGAAATTTTCGCTCCAAAGCCCAAACTCGTGAAGTTATCAACTTCGCTCCTCTTGGTCAAGTCATTAAGTTTGTATTTCACTCCAATAAGGTAATTCATGAAGTAGAGGATTTCACTCCACTTGTTCAAGTCATGAAGTTTGTATTTCGCTCCATCTTAGCAATTCATGAAATAGAGGATTTCACTCCGATTTGCTCAAACATGAAGTTGACATTCTCTTATAGGATTCAAGCGTGAAATTTGTTTTGATCTCCTTGCATCTTCATGAAATCATGGAATTCACTTCAAATATGTCACTCCTGAAGTTCTCTCCAAAGTAGCAACTCCTGAAGTATAAATTTCGCTTCAATTTGTCAACTCATGAAGTTGATTTGCGAGTGCTTGAACATGAAGTAAGTTGTCCTTTATCTCACTCAGAAAACCTTGAAGGTGAAATTTGCTCTAGTCTCCTTCTTCATGAAGTTCGCTTCAATTCTCACACCTGAAGTTCGCTCCAATTCCTTAAACTCATGAAGTAGGGATTCGCTCCAAAACACTAAATCATGAAGTACGCTCCAAAGTTGCAACTGCTGAAGTTTGACATGAATTTTAGTTACTTACATAAGGAGCATTCGTGAAGTGAAATTTGCTCCCCAAGAGTGGCATTTGAAGAGACCCTTAAATAACAAATCTTCCTTACTTATGATTGAACTCATCATATCTAGACTTTGCAAACCTACTTACTTCACACTTATGCAAAACTATCCACATGACTCCTGGCCATTTAAGCATTTATCCATCTCTAATGTAGAGGCTAACAGCTAAGACTCAACACTACCTAGAAAGCAAAAAAAAAAAAGTGGGGTCCCCATTTGCGATGGAGCGATGTGTGAATACCTCACAACACAAAGGCATAACAGTAGATAGTAAAGGCTTTCTTAAAAATTGGATGAACTAGGATTGGAGCATGGGTAATTGCCTCCTTGATATCTTTAAAAGCTTGCTTACCAGAATCATTCCCATTTAAAGCCTCGTTTCTCTTTCATAATGTCCACTATGTGCTTGGTGATCTCTAAGAAATCTAGAACAAATTTCCTTAGAAAGTTGAGTTGGCCAAAGAATGATTTCACACCTATTTTATTTGAAGGTAGGCTCACTTGTTGAATAGCTCTTACTCTCTTTGAATTGATCCTTATTCTTTTCTTTGAGACTATGCCCTAGGATCTTTCCTTCAATAACACTAAAAGAAGATTTCTTCGGATTAACGGAGACACCGCGCTCTTTGCACCTCTGTAAGATTGTCTCTAGGTCCTTCAAACGATTTCCCCTTCTCTTTGAGAATACCATTAAATCATTTAAATAGATCAATATGATCTTATTCCTTAGATCTCCAAATGACAAGTCCATGGCTCTTTGGAATGTGGCACCTGCATTGATCATCCAAAGGGCCTACAGTTATAGGCAAACATTCCCCAAGGTGTAATAAAGGTTGTTTTATGTTGATCTTTCTTGTCCATGCTAATCTGATTGTAACCTGAAAAATCCATCCAGCGTAGACATCATTTCATCCCCATCTACTATTTGCAACAAATGATCCTTATTTGGTAGAGAGTAGTTATCCTTCAAGGAGGACTCATTAAGATTTTTGAAATCAACACATTCTTCTTACACACTGGAACAATGTTTGCCACCCACGTAAAATGGTGAATATGATAGATAACTCTTGCCTTCAGCATTTTATCAATTTCCCTGAAGATGGCATCAATTATCTTGGGGTTATAATTTTTTTGTTTCTGCCTAAATGGATACGTCCCAAATTGAGGGGTATGTGATGTTGTAGTTGACTTCCCATGAAGT
Organism: Cryptomeria japonica; assembly: GCF_030272615.1. NCBI lineage: Eukaryota > Viridiplantae > Streptophyta > Pinopsida > Cupressales > Cupressaceae > Cryptomeria > Cryptomeria japonica. The sequence goes on along the minus strand of NC_081410.1, from coordinate 131,129,508 downwards.
TCTTAAAGTCGTCATAACACCATGTGAACACATCTTTGTACTTAACCAACAATTTAATCAGCTTATCTCTTTCTTCAAGTGTAAAACATTTACCAATCCAATCCAACTTCAGATCATTCAGACTTCAAATGTTTACACACTTATAATATCCTGAACTATTAATAGACTCGGCAATTTTTTATTCACAAACCTATCATGTCTATCAAAAAGGTTCTCTACGGAAGCCAAACCTTTTGGGATTTTATTTCCTTTCAGTTGCACCCTGCCTTCTTCCAACTCCTTCTCTTTATCAAGACAGAACTCTTTTACATGTTGAAGCACTTCCCTCAAAGAAAGTGTCCATAAACATCTATGCATTCTCCAAGAATGCCTAGATCTACCTATTATTCTCGAACACATGCCAGGATTCTACATTGTCAGAGGCATTGGGGTGATATATCATCTCAATCTTATAAGAATCATCTTTGAAGTCTGGGTGTGGAAGAAGCAACGATGCAAAGACTACTAATGAGTCTACTCTAGCATTTTGATCACAGCGTATTGCTTCAATGGAGAAAGCATCAAAATATTCAATTTCGTCCCAAACTCTATTTCTATAGTGCTTTAATCTTTCATTTTTCACAGTAAAAGCTTTTCTCACTTGTTTAACAATCGACTCAGCATCACCTACAGCTCTTAATTTCCTAATCCCTTTCTCTTCAACTGCTGCTATCCTCAGTAACGAGGTTTCATACTTGGCAATGTTATTGGTGTTTTTAAACTCCAGTTTGTACAAAGGGGGGAATTTTTTTCCATTTGGTGAAATTAAAACCACTCTAGCACCAAAACCTAAACTAGAACAACTATCATTGAATTCCAAATTCCATAACTCAGAAGAGATATCTAGACCAAGAAAATACTCCCAATTGGTTTCATCAGAGAACATGTAATTGCCAAACTCCACTTCCTCATAGAGAATCTAAGATCAAGGATCATCAAATTTCAAGACCATAAATTCAACCTTTGCTTCTGGGCCCAATTGTACCTTTTTATTCCCTAGTTAAATAAGGGCATGGAGCCAATCCATCTAAATTTTTCTCTTGCTTAAAAGCATACAGAAATAGTTAATTTAGACCTATTTTCTAGATAAGCTGCTAACTAAACTTGGGCATCTTTAATCTGACTGATTAGAGGGACTTGTTTTGAATCCATATAATTATTATAATAACATTTCTCAAAAGTTTTGGTCAAGGACAAACCAAGAGCTCTTGCTATAGATGTCGGTATAGACGTCGGCATTACATTGTCTGAGGCTTCGGAATCTATAATACAATCACTAGGCCTATGACCATTGATATAGAGAGACACATAGAAAGGATTAGATTCAAATCAGGCATGGCAGAGTTACAATCTTTGGTGCCAAATTATAGATCAAAGGTTGAGGTTTCAGCATTAAGAGACTGCTCTTCAGCTACATTGACTTTAGCACGTTCAAAGTTGGCATACTTTACTAGAGTTCAAGTTTGCTAGGACTTAGCTCGAGGTATTCAGTAGGAGAAATTTGGATTTTCGAGGATTTACAAAATTCCACAATGTCAGAGGAATTGGTACTTCTATCTACAAGCTGGGACTCTAAGACCTTAGGAGTAACATTTGTAGCCTTGGGAGAAAAGCTATTATTTTTTAAAAAGGAAGTGGACTTTTGGGGAGTGGGCATACCTTTTTGATTTACACTTTGTTGTCCTCTAGTGAGCACTGCACACAAGGGATCATCTAATGTAGTAAAAATATCTCCTCCCCTTTCTTAGTCTAACTAATATTCCAGGAAGTTGACTACAGAGTCACCATAGTTTTCAGATATGCCTTCTTCATTTGCTACTTCCTCTATTGCCTCTTTCATGGTAACCATCTACATATATGTATTCATTTTTGGACATTACCTCCATCATGATCAGTTGTTAAATGGAAAGTGCATGTAACCTCTCCCAACGCTAGGCGGTGCTTCAATGGCTAGCCTTTGTTGTGTTGGAGGTAAATGCATCTGTCTATTCCCACCTCCAACTTGTTGATTGAAATTCTTCCTCAAAGTATCCTGGTATGGCTGCTGGAAAGATTAATCGACCTTTTGGCATTTGCCTCTTTAATGCTATGATGTCATTCGCCACTCTTTGAATTGTAGGGTCAAAAGATGTAGAAGGTTGTGCATTGTTTGACTACAATTCCTTTTTCCATTTTCCAGTAGTAATGAAATCATCTTCTAATTCTATTGTTGTGGTCTAAGCAACTGCCAAGTCCGCCACCCTCGCTCTTCATAAATGGAAGCTTATATCTAGGGGCATTGAATTAATGAAGAAACAATTCTAATTTTTTGGAGTTGGCCTTTTGGCTTGAGGAATTTTATTAACAATCATATTAAATTTGGCAACAAATTCTTTTGTAGGCACATGCATTTCCTTTTCCAAAAGAGAGTGTTCAATCTTCAACACTTTTCAATTGATCTTCAAACTTGGTTCTCATGGTATTCCACGAGTCTATTGTCCCATTGAGTAAATGATAAAGCCATTCTGTAGGGACATCAACCAAAGATTCTACAAAGACCCTCACTGCGACATCCTCATGTTGGACTCCAAGGACCTTGCATACAGCATAGAAAGCATTTATGTGTTCATCTATAGAAACTTTGCCATCATCTCTGAACTTTGGCAAATTCTTCCTAGAGCCTTTAGGTAATTCGTTTAATTGCATCCTGTTGTGACCATTTCACACATCGCCCCATTAAAATGGGGACCCCCTCTTTTTGCTCGTTTTGCCTGTTCTTCTCTCTACCTTTTAGGGTTTTGGGTTAGTGAGGCAGTAGTCTAGACTAGGGTTAAGCCTTAGGGTTTTTTCTTCTGATGATTTCAAGCCAGAGTCCAGTCAATTTTGAAGAATTATTGAGCATCCTTGCGTAGGTTGCAATTTTGAAATGAGGTGAATCTGTCAGGAGGTCAAGTGAGTCTGTCTAGGTTCAGTCGGAATTTTGAAAGCGAGTCCAAATTTTGCCTAAGTGTTGATGATGGAATTATGGATTTTGTTTGATTGAATGATTTTGACCAAATTTTGGAATTTTTGATAATTGATCCTAGGCCTTGGGGATAGCTTAATTTTGCCTTGTGAAGTGACTGAAGTCTTAAGATCTTGATATTTTGGCCTATGGAAGCAAAATCGCTCTTGTCCCTCTGCCAGGGACCAGGGCGAAAATCATATTTTTATGCATCTTGGTTATTAATTTATTCCATTTGTCTTGTGCAAGGTCGCCAAGAGATGCAGTTGAACACGAATTGAAAGTTTTGGAAGATTTTTGAGACTCAAAATGGCAAATTTTTGAAGTTTGAGGCCAAATCGCTCCTGTCCCTCAGCCAGGGACCAGGGCGAAGTGACTTGCCTAGACCATTTTGACCTCATTTTGATCAAACTAAAGCGTTAAGGACGCGATGGAAGGTGAAATCAACATGATTGAGCACCAGGGTTTAGTCGTTTGCGACGAAAGGTTGAACATTTGCCCTCAAGGACAAAGTTCGCTCCTGTCCCTCACTGGAGGACCGGAGCTTGTTTCTCAAAATTTCACTGTCCTTGCAGGACCAAGACAATTTTTGGATTGGAAGAGATAAAGGAGGACATCTTTTGTCCATTGAATATAATTTGAAGAAATTTGCAAACAAGGAAATGTGCCAGAAGGACAAAATCGCTCCTGTCCCTCACTAAAGGACCGGAGCTTGAAATCCAAAATTGCCTTGTCCTTGAAAGATTTGAACGATTTCACGATTTGAGAAGATCAAAGGAGGTACATTTTATCAGTTGAATATAACTTGAAAGTGCCATCATGAGGAAAATTGGCCCTAGAAGCAAAATCACTCCTGTCCCTCTGCCAGGGACCAGAGCGAATTTCAATGATAGCTCCCATCCCTCTCTCAGGGACCAGAGCGATTTTCCTTATAAGACAAGTTTTGGGCGAAGATCAAGTGAGTGTTAAGTTAGAGGCAAGTAAAAGGAGGCGTAACGAATCTATTGAAGATAATTTTGAAGATTGCAAGATGCCAAGTAAGCCCATATTTGCCTAGGCGCTCCTGTCCCTCTCCCAGGGACCAGAGCGATTTCCTCCTAAGGCGATTTTTTCACAAGGTCGGAGCAAGTTTCATGTCAAAGATAAGTGAAGGGGAGCATAACGAGTCCGTTGAAGACAAATTTGAAAGTTGGCAAAACACGAACGAGCTTGCAAATGAAAATTCGCTCCTGTCCTTCAGTCAAGGACCAGGGCGAAATCCAGGCTATCTAATATTCCCCTCCAAGTTTAAACCACTCCAAGCCAAGGTACAAGGTGGCGACGATGTTTGGAACGCCTCGAAGAGAAACAAAGTTGCAAGGACCGCGAAAAGTGATGGAAATGGTCAAGTTCGCTCCTATCCCTCTCCCAGGGACCAGAGCGAAATGTCTAAGTATGCTTAATTTTGAGGTGTCACTTCCATTTCAAACGTTCAAAAAGGAGTAAGGAACACCATTTTATACTTTGAAGGCAATTGCAAGTTGATATGAACAAGGATTAGCCCAATGAACAAAAGTTCGCTCCTATCCTTCAGTCAAGGACCAGGGCGATATTCATAAAATCAATCTTTTTCTTCCTAGATCACATCAAAGCAAAGTTACACAAGATCGAATATGTCCTTGGAAGGATGATGGACAAGGAACCAAACATCAAAAAGTGACTAAATTGAGCAAAGAAGCAAAATCGCTCCTGTCCTTCAGTCAAGGACCAGGGCGATTTCTACTAAACTGGTCATTTCCTTCAAAAAAAAAATTACGTCAAGGCAAGGTTACACAAGGTTGAAAATGTCTTTAAAAAGATGATGAACGAGAGGTTAATGACAAAAGGTTGACAAATTTGAACTAAATGCAAAGTTCGCTCCTGTCCTTCAGTCAAGGACCAGGGCGATAATGGTCTAGGGGGCATTCATTTCAAAAATTGAATCGATCAAGCTCAAGGTTCCTATTTAAAATGCCAGTTTTAACGTAGGGGATGAAGTTTCGAATGTGAAAAATGAAAGACGGAGGACCTAAATGCATAATCGCTCCTGTCCTTCAGTCAGGGACCAGAGCGATATTGATTAATATCCCTTATGCCTCCCATGTTTAGGCGCCAATGTTTTCGAAATGCATTAAATGCTAAAAATTGATAAAATTTGAAATATTTAATTGAATTAGCATTTAAAAATAGCGCATGAGGCATTTAATGATTGATTTAACCCTTTAAAAAATCGAAATTATTAATTATAAAGGTGTTTAAATTAATTAATTATTAAATTAAATAAATAAAAAGGGGAGAGCGCTTGGGTTTTATTTTGCATATTTTTACAAAGTCGGCCTCCATTTTTATTTGAAATTTATTTATTATTTGCCTATTTTCAAAAGTCGGCCCAAGGGGATTTTAGAGGTGAGCGCCTATAAAGAGGAGATATGATATCTCATTTCAAATCATCATTTAATCGTTCATTTACATGCGATTTGGAGAAGACAATTACAAGGTGCGAAATATCATCAAGGGGAGTGCGAATTTGGTTTGAAGAGGAGCGAATACTCTATCATCACGTTGGAGACCCCCAAAGTTGGTGGAGTTGACAAGGAAGGCGCCTTTGCTAGAGGAGGACCACGTTGATACTTCAAACTTCTTTTTGCCTAGGCGAATTTCCTTATTTTGCATCTTTTTAGAGTTAGCTCTCAAGTGAGGTATGGCGAGGTCTTCTTTTGTCTAAATTTTGAATATCGATCGTCATAGTCTTAATCTTGAAATTTTGAATTTCCAGTAGCTCAATCGTATTTAGGAAATGATAACTCAAAGACTTATCATGAAGTTTCCTAAATTCAATCTTTAATCTAATCTATAGTTATACATTGTAAAATCTATTACTTATTATGAAATGTTGTGTAGGTGTTACGATGGCAACCCCGAAGACGGGAGCATCCACCAGTCGTCCAGCTCTCATGAAGGAAGATCAAAAGAACGAAGAATTGGAGACCAAGATCGTGTCTAAGTGGAGCAACATTGGAGATACCAACTTGGGAAACTTCAGTACGAAGAAGTTTCGAGAGGTCCCTTATATTGGCAAGCCATCACCTGTCGCCAGGAGGATAATTGAAAGTGGCATCATTAAGGCGGCCGGCTTCCCTCCAGCAATCCAGTGCCATGAGTTGATGATCGAGTGTGCTCGCCATTATGATCCACAGTCCAGATCGATCGTGTCCAAGGAGGGAAACACTTTGGCTTACCTTTCAGAGGAGGCTATAAGTGAGGCTTTCCATCTTCCGGAGCACAAAGATATGATCTACAAAAGCATAGAAGGAGCCAAGTCCATGTACGAAGATGATCCAGACGTTTGCCTAAACATCATCAACAAGAACTAGTTACTCAAGAGTCGTCCTCGCCTGAGCAAGATTCCGAATACACCACATAGGATTGATTTCCAAGAGGAGTACAGAGATTTGATAACACTGCTCAACCGAGTGACAGGAGCCCCTCAAGCCTTCTATTTTGAGAAGTGGATGTTCTACTTCATCCAAGTGATAGTTCAGGGAAAAGGAGCAATTCATTGGGCTAGAATGATCAGCCATTGCTTGGACGTACAGTTAAGGAGACTGAAGGCTACCAAGTCCTTCCACATGAGTTCATACGTCATATATGCCTTGATCAGGAGCTTTGAGTATGCAGGACTACCTCACAGAGGAGTGATTGGAAGAGCACCCGGGGAGGTCAGAGTTTGTGATTCCTATGTTCACTTGCATCATCTGCCAGGAAGTAACTACAGGTTAGTCAATGATACCTTCACGATGAACATCACCAGGACGTTGCGAGGTGGGATTCACAATCGGCTATCTCAGGATGCACAAGAGCTAGTAAAGAGGTACGGTGCTTGGTTTATCCAATTTCCGAAATTTACTTATATTAGAGTTCATGGATGTCCTTCACCTCCATACATGTTGCTGAGATATCCGACAGACAGAATTGTGTTACTTGAGGTAACTAGACAGTTGGCAGCTTATGCGAAGGCATTCAGACACAGACATGGAAATGGAGTTCCTGTGCCTATCATATTAGGGAATTCAGTTGAGGTATGTCCTAATGCTCTAGCCATGGATGATGCAGAGAAGGAATTAGCTTTGTATTCATTTTCATTCTTTGCCTTGAGAGAGAGCTTTGATCCATATGGGTATATAGAGGAGACAGTCGGAAGAAAATATAAGCATGAGTTTCAGATAGAAGACTTTGTGATGAATCTCTTAGATGATCTTGAAGTGAAAAGAAAGATGCATTCCAGATTGCCTTTAGACTTCATCAGGAAATGCAAGATTTACAGAGTGGCCGACCAAGCTCGGGACAGTGGCAGACATCTCCAATCATCCTCTGATCGAGAAAGCAAAGCAGTAAGGTTAGATTGGAATGAACCCGAGGTCGTGGACCTAGATGCTTTGATGGCTCCAGTCTTGTCTTGTACTCGCAAATGGGTTGATGTGCAGCATCAGAAGTTGAGAGAGCAGGGCATAGCTATGACTTTTACTTTGGAGGAAAGACCAGCAAAAGGTGGGGCAAGTGTAAGTGAAGGTAATCCTAATCCCAGAAATGCAAGCGAAGGCAACCTTCAAAGCGTAAGTGAAGGCAATCCCCATCCTAGAGGCTCGAAGAGGAAAGAGAGACCTGAGAAAAGAGAATCCTCCAAGAAGAAGCAAGAGGCCAACCGAGATCGTTCATCCGGCACATCTTCTCGACAAGAAAAGAGGACACTTGAAGTAGAAGAGTCTATGGAATCAATGGTACAGAACGATAAACAAGAAGAAGGACAGGCACCTCGAAGGTCACCAGGTGGATCTCTCCAAGCTAATGAGCTACATGAAGATAAGGAAGATAATGAAGTAACATCTCCTCTCAGAGAAGAAGAAACATTGCCTAAGGAGATACAGGTTAAAGAAACAAGATCTGCCATCCCAGATTGGTTAAAGGAAAGACTAACAAGGGTGATTGTGATCGAAGACGAAGACAATGTGATTGATTTAGAGAGCCTTGTTGGAAATTCTCAGGAAGTCCCAGAGAAGAGGAAGGCCACTAAGATGTCCAAGATGATCAGAGATGAGACCGGATCCAGGAAATTGCAGATAGCTACACCGGCAGTGGACAAGTATGAAGGTGAGATCCTCGCAGAAGAATATGATGTAGAGACATTTGAGCTTGGTCCACTCACAGCCGAGCAGACACTAGATGAGGCCACCGATTCATTTGAAGCATTGAAAGACAAGCTTAGGGAAGAAATGGAGAAAAATAGAAAGCTTGAGAGAGAAGTCGGTGCATGGAGAAGCTATTTCAGCCATCTCAATCAGCCTTTAGGACGTCAGGATCCAGCAGTATCTCCTATGCAGGCACTTCCCCTTCAATCAATTGGTGAGGCAGAGAGAGTCAGGAGTTTGGTCCAGCTTATGAGCTCTTGGATTGACAAATCTCATACAGTTGCCATGGAATTTGCAACAAGGATGATGCAGACTATTCACCGAGCTATCCAGGTTCTTGAGATCATCCATAACTTAATGATAACAGTAGCTGCCTTTGCTCATACTAAAGATGTTATCATTCCGGTCTTGCAAGTAATCAGACAAACATCAAGGAAGGTCCTAGTACAGGAAAAGATAATGGATGGAGGACCTCATAGTTTGCTTCAGTGGTCAACCTTACTCCAGATGAAGGAAGTTCTCTTCGAGGACATCAGTACCAGATGCAATCATGTTGAGGAGGTTATCCACCCGATCCAGGACAGAGTGTTTGAAGTACTACGTACTATTCTTGGCAGGAGGATTGAAGTTGAGACAGATGTGGATTTGCAGGAATTGGAGGAAAGAGTTAAGGTCATCTTTTGCAAAGATGCGAATGTCATCTCAGATGAGCAACGAGACCAGATGTTTGCTACTATGCTCCTGATTGAAAAGACCAAAGAACTTGAACCTGAATGGGACGCTGCTCTTCTCAAGGCATTTGATCAAGTCATCCACTTAGAAGAAAGAATGAGGAATCTTCTCGAGATTCCAATTGCTGAGATCGAAGTAATCGTATCAAGATTCATTGCATATGCTAAAAAGGAGCATTGGAAAGGGAATAAGATTCTAGAAGAAAGGTTGTTATAGATGACATGGCACCTTAATTGTCATTGGTCTATGTCTCCTAGATTTTTGTGCCAAATTGAATATTTGGCTATGCATTTAATATTGTTCAGTAAAAAGGGGGCTATTTGTAATAAACCCTAATTAGGGTTTAGGTGTCATAATCTTGGCCATTGATCTTCTTTTTGATCTGGACCGTTCATTGTAATTGAGGATGCTATATATACCCTCATTTCTTCTCATTTTGTAACTAGAAACTAGAGATTAAGGAGCAATTAGAGAATTAGAGAAATATTAGAGATTAGCTAAGAGCAAGTTACTTTGTAGCAAGATTGAGTTTTGAGGAAGGAATTTCAAACAATTGTTGTTCATGATGGCTTTGAGATCAATAAAATATTGAAGTTATGGTGTTTTATTGCAATTCTTGTGGTTATCTTCATGGTTGTTCACTTTCTTGAATCATTCTCAATCAAGGTAGTATTTTAGTTTAAAGGACGAAGTTTTGGACTTGATCGTCGATGAGATTCACTTTCCAAACCACTAGCTTCTTGTTGATTGTAGGAACGCCTTGCGTGGTCAACTGGAGAAATTTGAATCGCTTAAACCTTCAATCGTTGTTGTATCTTGGATATGTACCTTTGTGGTAGTGTCCATGATCCTTGATGAATTGAAAAATCATTTGTTACCTTAGAAGATCGCATCAATTTCAATTGAGTTGTTATTTTATGGCAATATTGAAGTTGGTAGAATCTTGCCAAGTCTCGTCCACATTGAGTCATTTTTAGGGTTAGATTAAACTAGATCTCTTGTAAGCCCTACTCTTTTGATCTTTTTTAAGAATTTGTTTAGTTTAGGAAATTCTACTTCGGAAACGTAAGGCCCCTTGATGACACAGCAATCACAATGACCACTGGTGCTTATCCACACGTAGAGACCCTACTTAAAAGAACATTGGAGTCACCCTAACTGATCCTTCTTGCGATATCTTCAGCAGTTAGAGACTTTATTCAAGAGAGGATAAGGTACCCTTGGGTATTTTATTCTGTGTATGATTGTGTACAAAATACACGTCAACACATCCCTAGTTAAGAGGCCCAAGGGTCACTCCCTATGGTACTAGGCGTGCCATTATAAGGGCAAAATATGTTTGGGGTTGACCTTGCAGTGCAACGGTTAGTTGCAAGCTGCATTAATGCTATGATTCAAGTTCAAATCTCACCCAGTCGAGCCTTGTGGTTGCAGGTTGGAGTAAAACGAAGAGATAAGGAGTAGAGTGGAGAGATAAGGAAGAAGGAGAGAAAAGGAGTGGAAGATGGCAAAAGGAGCTATAAGGGTGTTAATGCCAAACAGTTATGAGGATGAGGTCCCTCAAAGATGTGGCCTCACTAGTTCATACCTCTAGTCAAAAGCGTTTGACTTTGGTCCCTTAACAATCAAAACAAATAAAAAAATAATATTTATATAATATCACCATTTAAGAATATAGTATTTATAAATATGATATATAAAAATAAATTAAAAAATAACATCAAAATAATTATAATCACTTTTAAATATAAAATATAATAAAAATATTATATTTATAAGTATGATACATAAAAAAATTATCAAAAAAATAAATAAATTTTTTAAAATATAATCATTTATAAATAGAATATAAAATCAATATATTATCATTTATGGATATAAAATAAAATAACAGGAAGAACAGTATAGTGTGAGATAAGAGCTTGGCAAATAGGAGACTGTGTGATGCTTCTTTGAGGTGAAGGTGGCCTACTTCTTGCTCTTCTAGAAGGAAGTACAGCATATGAAAATTTTACACTTTGAAGTGCTTCAAAATTAGAATCAGTAGTTCCTCTATTACGTTCACCCCCGGTGAACCTTCTAAACTCTAGTGTGTCTTAGATAACCTAAGGATTATAAACACATACAAATTAATCCCTTGGTTGTTGGCCTTGGTTTTGTGGTTGGTTCTAGTTTAAAAACTAACGCTGGTTTTGTTGAGGGACTAGATCTATTCATGGATTCCTTACAACTATTATTTGAGGAAATCTCATTATCACTCTCTTGAAAATTGCCACAAGTTGCTAGGCCAATTCTTCTTCTTCAAGAACCAAATTCACTCTCATATACTCCACAACATTTCCCCCATGCCTCCAAGCTAATGTATTTAATTGGGAGATGATATCTTCTTGTTCAACGTGGACCCAATCTAAGTTAGGTTGGACAATAGGAAAATTAATATTATGTGGTAGAACCATATTCTTTCATAATAAGGCAAGTGTTATCTAAAAATCAATGTTCCATGGCCATTGGGAACAGGGGGACACGGGGACATGTTTTAGGGACATGGGGACAAAGGGCCTAAGTTTGGGGATGGCAGGGGGACGACGGCAAGGGGGTGGTAGTGCTGATATAGTTATACATATACTTATAGTACTTGAAATACGAGTTGTGAAAAGATGTATAACAATATAAGAATTACATTTCAAATGAAACTATAGGAGATTAGTAAAATTATAAAATACTAAAATAGCAAAATTTGAAATACTAAATCTAAATACGAAGATTTCTTGAATGCTAATTGCTAAATAAAATTTGACAAATGAAATTGTCAAATTGAAGATTTCTATTATATTGAAAATAAAAAAATATCTAATATCACAAAGTCTATAAAGATGATTTACATGATACATCATTCCAATGAGTAGCAAATAGCAATAGCATTACAAAAGACAAAATGTCAAAATGCCAAAATGTCAAAACTCAAAATGTAGTGAAGGGAGGCCTCTAATCATCTGCAAACTCCTCATCACTGGAAGTTGGAACTGCTAGACTCCCCACGGTCAAGATCCCTCAAGCCAACACCAACCAGCCCTACATCTGAAGTGGTAGGATCATCCTCATCAATCTGTGATGGCTCCTCTGGCTCTACATCCCATCATGTCGTCGGACTCTCCTTGTACACAATTGTCTTGCGGTCAATGAGATGCAAAGCACTATGTACAACCACAAGATTCTCCACTCTCTTAGAGGTAAGTTTGTTCCTCTTAAGAAAGTGGATGAAGCTATATGCAGACCAGTTCCTCTCAGCAACTGAAGAACTAGAAACCTAGGATAGCATACAGATAGCTAGAGTGGTGGTCAAAGATTTCTGACCATGACAATTCCACCACAAAAGTGGGTCCTCCTATGCCATAGTTTCTATATCCATCTTTGCTGCATCTGAATAACCCCTAAGAGTGGCAAATTTTGTCCACTCGGTGCGAATTATGCCGACATCTCTAGCATCATACATCTTCTCTATGCACCTAAAGAACCCTGCCTTCACCTCATCATCCTGAATCGGTGTAACCCTGCCTGGTCTAGCCTTGTACCACTTAGGATTCAAGACATAGGCAGCCATATGCAAAGGAGTCTTGAGCTTGTCCCATCTGCACTAAATGATTGGCCGAATGTGCTCATTGTAGAATGCTAGAGTGGGGTCCTTCACTCGCATGGAAGCCCTCAGCTAGTCAAGCATAGAATCGATGCACTCATACACCTCTCCAAGGTTAGGTGCATCCCCATCCCCATATCTGATGACCTAGAATACAGGAGAAATGATGGAGACAATGTATTTTGCATCTGTCCAAAATATCTCTTCATTATCTCCTTCACCCTTCTCCCCTTCTTTGTCTTGGCCTCAACCCACCTATTCCACTCTATTGTCATAACCATGAGTTGCAATGCTTCTTGCAACTCAATAATTCTCTCCAAGAGAATGAAATAGGATGCATATCTGGTCTCAATTGGTTTCAAGAACTCCTTCGCAAAGGTCCTGAAGAGTGCATGTGAAGTGTGGTGATTGCAGATAAACATCTACACATCTCTCGCATTGCTAACCACTCCTCTAATCCAGTCAATCTTCCCCATGTTCTTGAGTGCATTGTTAATGGCATGCACACAACATAGAGTCCACCAAATATGTCTATAGGCTGCCTCAACAAGTTTCCCTTCTGCTCTACACACATGGGTTGCATCTGTCACTACATGGACCACATTTTGTGGCCCAACCTCCTCAATAGCCTCCCTGAGGACCTCAAACTGAAAATCAGCATCTTTGTGATGCCCTGTACAATCAACTACTCTGAGAAAGTATGGGCCCTCTGCACATGTGACCATGATGTTGATGACTGGACGATGGCTAATGTCCGTCCACCCATCCATAACCATGCTGCACCCAAAGGCCACCCAACATGCCTTCATCTTCTCCATCAAAATAATGATCTTGGAATAGCTCTTATCCAAGATCGTGGTCCTCAATTTCGTCTCACCTGGTGGCACATATGATGGTCCTCCCTTCACCACCATAGACATCATCTCCCTATAATAAGGAGGTCGTGTAACATGAAATGGGATGTCATTGGCAAAGAAGAACCTGCCAATGAACTCATCTATTTCATCCTTCAACTGCACATTAAACATATCAGCTATTGGGTTTCTTTGCATCTTGCATTTCCCTGTCCCCTTAGCCTCTCGTGATTGGGGCATGGCATTAGAAGTGGAAGTGGATGAAGGTCTAGTCATCACTCCTCTCGTCTGCAATGAATGAGAACTAGAAGAGTGTGTTGCACTTGTTGGCTCTGTTGAAGGGCTGCCCTAGTAGACAAAGTAGTAGGAACTGCAATTGCTCTATCATCTCTAATGCCCCAAAGTTTGTTGATCTCAATTTTGTATTCTATGTTTTTAGCTTGATCCAAAAACTTACATGGATCCACACCTTTTCCTCTCCAAAAAAGGAAGTGTGCATTCACTCTAGTGATGCTACCAACCCATGTAAGAACACAAATGTTGCATTGCCACTTGTTCCCCCACCTATACTTGATGTGCCTTGTATTTTTGAAGCAAACTATTTTTGAGGAGATTTAGAATCATAAGAACCCCTAGCATACTATGCCAACAACTTTGAAGGGCAACCTGTACTAGCTGGTGCACTCGCCATGGAACTAGATTGGGCTCCAGCATCAGCCCCATGGTCACCCCCCTCAACCTCAGGTTCAAAATCTGAATCATTTCCACTATGAGAATGGATTTCCATCTCATCCTCACTCATGTCATGGGATCTCATTGTGATAGTGACACTGTATTTCACAAAATAAAAATAAAAATAAATTCAGCCTAGTTTAACAAATAATAAATTTGAAATTTCAATTTTGAAAACAAAATTTTTAATTTATTATTTAAAATTTGATGTTGAGCCTTCAGGCAAAATGATGAATGATTCATTCATCATTTTGCCCTTAAGATTCAACATCAAATCTGAATTTGAAATGAATTAAAAAAAAACAAGTTTAAACAACCAAAAAATTGAAAATCAGAAAATAAAACAAAAACCAATAAAAAAACCTACCCTGTGCCTGAAAAATCTCTCCAAAATGTTGAAAAATACTCTTCCTCCTCTTCTTCTTGCTCCTTCTCACTCCTCTCACACTTGCATTAACTCTTTTCACTCCTTCAATCAGACTTCTCCAAGTTTATTATCCTCTTCAACTTGCTGGCTTAAAAATGTGAATGAAATCAATAAATTTGGTGGTTTTGTGTTGCATTGGGGGAAGGGGTGGGGCCCACGTCAAATTAGGGTTACCCCCCAACCCCCCAAAATTGCTCATATTTAAAAATAAAAAATTAAAACATTTTTTTTCCATTGGTGGACAGGAAACTCCTAGGCATCTCCCAAAGAGTCTTGGAGACATCTCGGCATCACCCAAGGATTCCTTCAAGACGCCAAGACATCTTTGCGTCTCCGGCGGAGCACCAATGGCAGTGGCGGGACAACAGGAGATGCCACGTCCCCGTCTCCCCGTCTCGGAAATGCAAGCCTGAGGGGGGGGGGGGGGGGGACCGGGTTTCCATGGAACCTCTATTCATTTACCAAGTAGTCACCAGAAATCTATTGGTTAACAGATTTGTCCTCCTTGAAATAATAAACAAATGACTCTTTATTGCCTAAGAATTGAAGACAAATCATCAACTAAAAGTTGGGTAAAGTAGTCACCAGAAATCTATTGGTTAACAGATTTGTCCTCCTTGAAATAATAAACAAATGACTCTTTATTGCCTAAGAATTGAAGACAAATCATGAACTAAAAGTTGGGTAAACTATTAATCAGTTTCCCTCTAAATTTTAGAAAGGTACAGCTCCCTTCGTATGATAAATATTTTGATTTTTTGAATATTTAAACAGGGGTATACTTTTGACCAGAAAGTAGTAAAAGCATATAACACTTGCACATCACCATGTAACAACTGGGAAAAGAGTTTAAGATAGAATTACAATTTCAAGATATCAACTTTTAGGTTCACAAGCTATTAAACTTTTAGAAATTAAACACTATTAACACCAACACAAAGATTGAAAAGCCAATCCATGAATGGAAAACTTTATATTTGAAGATTTGCTGAGATTCCAAGATGATGAAAGTTACTTATATGAATATCAATATTCTCAAAGGAAATGACGTTCAAATTGTTTAAGCTCACTGACTTAAAACTTAAGTATAACCAAACATTCACTTTCTATGCACATAGACAAGGAAATTCTCATAAGCACATCAGAATTTATTGATCTTCAAACCGATCAATTCTCACTCTTGCACTACAATGCAACAAGGATTAAAACTCGGAACCTTTCAATAGTCCAATAACTACATATTTAATGATTTAAATGTAACTGCCCAAAGTTCTTTGAAATTGATTCTTTTAAAAGAATCGTCTTAAAATAAAGTTTAAATTATTAAGACTTATAAAACATTATACTTTAAAACCTCAATAAAATGGCCACTAAGACTGAGGTGGCACTTACTGGGAGTCAATGTTAGCCTTGTCCACTTGATCTTGTTGTTGTGTTGCTAGATGGGCTTTGTAATCTTTTCAGCCTACACCACTGCTAGAATGCCCTCCTAATTTGGAATAAGAACATTTTGCATTTTAAGTCTCCATAAGGCTTTGTTAGCCTGAACAGGTTCAATTCTGGTAGAGAAGTTTGTAGGATGGCCTTTGTACTAAGACAATGTAGAGTCAATCCTTGCCATCTTATCCAATTTCTCCTCATTAAAAGCCTTTGGGCCTGAGAGAATATCAATTGTGTTTTGGAACTCAGCTTTCAGCCCATCTGCGGTGGCATCACCTACATTATCTTTCTTCTTGATTTGGCATCCAATATCTTTGAATTCTTGAGTTGTTTGTCAACATCTAGTTGCAACCTTTGAGTAGCTTGCCATGCTCTTTGATGTTTTGTTTGAGAAAAGAATCTTTCGATTTAACACTTTCTTTCCATATTATGCGAGTGTTATTGGCATTGGTGACAATGTTCTCAGTTGCAGCTTTGTCCATGCCCATCTTCATGATCTCTTTAAGTTCTTGTCCTGTTTGTAACAATGCAGCTTCATCTTGCTCAGTTTTCACAATTTCAATGTGAACGCCATTGCAAGCTACAATTAGATCATAAACTTTCCTCATATTTTCAATAAATGGAAGTCCTTTGGCTTTCACCTTTTTGATCCATCCTTGGGTAGTGTTGTGACCTAATCACACATCACCCCATCCCAGATAGGGACCCCCCTCACTTTTAGGCCCTTTTTGGTCGTTTGGCCTTGGTTTTTGTGTGTGTTGGTAGCAGTCTCTTCAAATCTTTCCGCATTGCGGGTGTTCGGGGGTCAGTTAGAGTTAGTCTGCTTCTCTGTCAAGTGAGTTCTATGAAGTCTAGGACCTGTTTTGTCCTTTTCTAGGGTTTTGCCTTTTGTCCTAGATTTTAGGGGTTCCTGTTAGGGTTTCGGGAAAACTAAGCATACGACTGGAGTCAGGAACCTTCAGGGGACCTCCCAGTGAAATTTGAGCCCAAACGGAGCAACTTTCTATTTTTAGAAAGTCCTTATTTTTTAAGGATTTTTCCGAGTCCCAAAATGTCGCCATTTTGCAAAAAAACATACTTACTATTTTTAGTAATTTCTATTTTTAGTAAGTTTCTATTTATAGTAAGTCATTATTGCACCCTGTTCGGGGATCTAATGTTGACACCTGGAAAGTTTCTATTTTTGGAAAGTCAATACTGGCAGGGTCAGTCAGACGAGGCGACAAGGAACAGGCGTTCGCAAACATTTCCAATTCCGGAAAGTCATACAGCAGACAAAGATAGCCAGAAATGGGGTCAAGTGCTGGAAATCCATGCCTAAAATGGAAAGCTCGAAAAGCACTCCAAAAGCACAGGAGGTCAAAATATTCTAAGTCTAGAAGCCATTCACAGTGGAAAAATCCGTCAGTCCATGGACAAAGCTAAAATGCGCCCAAGACTAGACTGGGGCGCTGAAACCAAGAATGCATTCACAAGAGGAAAATTCCATGTATCCATGGACAAGGCTAAAATGCACCCAAGACTGGGCTGGGGCGTTGAAACCAAGAATGCATTCACAGGAGGAAAATTCCATCTATCCATGGACAAGGCTAAAATGCGCCCAAGACTGGGCTGGGGCGCCAAAACCAAGAATGCATTCATAGGAGGAAAATTCCATGTATCCATGTACAGGGCTAAAATGCGCCCAAGGCTGGACTAGGGCACCAAAACCAAGATGCCATTCACAAGTGGAAAAATCTGTCAGTCCATGGACAAAGCTAAAATGCACCCAAGACTGGGCTGGGGCACTGAATTCAAGAAGGCATTCACAGGAGGAAAATCCATGAATCCGTGGCATGGTGAAAATTTCACCCAAGCTAAAAATTGAAATTTTGCCTAAGGCACGAAATCCAAGGAGTCAAGGAAGAATAAAACGCAGAATTCCCCTCAGGCGAATTTTTGATTATCCTATTTTTAGACACCAAATCCCGACCAAATGTGGAAAATTTTATAAATTCAAAATCGGGATGAAATTCCCCATCCAATGAACCTGACCCCTAAATTTTAGGAAGATCCCTAAAAAATAGGGATGTGGAGAAAAGCCATGAAAGTTCCTTCGACAGCACGAGATGACAAGTTGAAGTAGAATCGAGCAAATCCCAAGAAAGATCCTGCGATCTCCCTCCAAAATTGGAAAGAATGAAATCAACGAGTTGACAAAAGGAATCTTCCAAGTATGACACATAACTTGGAGCATTTAAGGAAGATTCTAAATTTGAACTCACGCGCATGGGAAACTGCCTTTGCATGTCATAGTAATTGAGGAAAGTATGACGCGTCATGAATGCAGTTACTAATTAATGCCTCTTGAGAATTCTATATAAACTTGGAAAGGCATTTCATTTCTCACGTGCAAGATTCAGGAATGAAGAAGTGGAGAAGTGAAGAATATTCATACAGCCTCTATTTTCATCATTTCAAGGTGCTTCCAAGATGGCGGAACCAAGCAAGGCAACTACTATCTCCAGGCAGGCATTGATCAAAGCAGAGATGAGGGGTTTTCTTCCTCATTCCCGATTGAATTCAAGATGGGATGAAGTCAGCAATACTAATCTAGGCACGTTCAACTTGGCTGCATTCAAGATCCGAATGTTCGGAATAGCAAGACACAATCCATCCCCGACAGCTTTCAGAATTGTGAAGAGTGGGATAGTTGCAGCAGCTGGTTTTCCTCCCGCTATTCAATGCCCAGAACTGGTCTTGGAATGTGCAGCGCATTACAATCTGGAGCAGAAAACAATCTCAACGCCAGATGCCAAGTTACTGGCAACATTGACTCCAAAGTCAATTGGTGAAGCTTTCAGAATTCCTTCACATTATTCCATGACGTACAGAACCAGTAGCGGAGCTCAGGTAGTGTATGAAGCAGGCCCTGCCAGGTGTGCTGATTTGATCAATAAGCAGTGGTTGCTGAAGCCTAGAGTGCACGCTTCCAAGATGCCCAAAACTCTCACAATCTTCGAATTCAAGCAGGAGTATGTGGACCTAATAAAGATGCTGAGCAGAGTAATGGGATGCCCACATTCGGTGAACTTCAAGGCCTGGATGTTCTTCTACATAGGTGAGATCATGAATTCAAATACACTGATCAACTGGGCTAGATTGATCAGCCACTACTTGCATGAACAATTGAAGAACTTGAAAGAGAAAAGGTCTCAGTCCTTTTTCATGAGTTCCTACCTATTCTATATGCTTGCACAAAAGGGAGGATTCGATGGGCTGCCAACAAAAGGAATCATGGGCTGCGGACCAACTCAGCTGAAAGTGCATGAATGTTATCCTCAATTGCATCTCCACATTATGAATTCTTACAAGTTGACGAATGACACCTTCACTATGTACCTGACATGACTTATGCAAAATAAGCTACACATGAGGTTGTCTCCACAAGCAAGTGCCTTGGTCCAGAAGTATGGCGCCGCGTTCCTGCAATTCCCCAAGTTCACCTACATCAGGATGTAGGGCTTCTCCTTCCAGTCTTACAAATTGCCTAGATATCCATAGGACAAGCTTATATTGCTCGAGCTAATGAGGCAGTTAACTACCTATGATCAACTGTAGAAGAAGAAGAAGCAATCCATCGAATTTCCAATTGTCTTGGGGGATTTCATGGAGATATGCCCAGGTTTGGAGGCCGCTGAAAGTGCAGCAGGCGAATTGGCGTTCTATCGCCTACCATTTTACACATCCAGGGCCCAATATGATCCTTACAGCCAGATTAGGAAGGTTGCCGGTGTCAAATTCATACACAGATTTCACTTGGAGGATTACTGGGCAAGTGCTGAGGATGACCTTGAGGTCCGGAGAAGAATGCACTCCAGACTGCCCCTCGACATCATCAGAATAATTGAGATTCATCAGGTACCGGATCAGGTAAAGGAAGATTCAGATTTGACGCAACCCGAATTCGAGAAGGTAAACGATCAACCTATCCAGTTGCCAGATTGGTCAAAGCCTGAGGTAGATGATTTGAACATCTTAGCTAGACCAGTGCTAAAATTCACTAAGCACTGGATTGACAGGCAGACAAGAAAGTTGGTGGAAAACAATGTCCATCTGACATACCAGCTGATGGGAAATCTGGATTCCCACAGTGAGGCAACTGAAGGCTCTTCACAAGGTCAGGCAAGAAGAGAAGCCCGAATGGACAAAGGAAAAAATGCCCCAAAGAGGCCAAGGGCAGAAAAGATGAAGGATATCCAGCAGGAAATCCCGCACGAGGTTCAACAGGAAGCCCAGCAAGAGGAACCTCCACAAAAGAGAACAAGGACAGGAAGGGAGCATTCACCAGTTAGCTCCTCAAGCGTACGAGAAGTGGAGATGTTCCCACATCCTGCAGGCCCACTTCCAGGGAACGTTCCAGCGCCTGATATACTCAGCATCAATGCTTCACAGGGCCGTCACCAGCCAAGAAGTCAGAGGCAAGAAAGTTCCCCGCACCAAGAAGAAGTTCACCAGGATAGCTTCATGGAGACTATCCTTGGTGAAATGGAAGAGGAATCTCGAAAACAGGAGCATGCAGACG
Source organism: Cryptomeria japonica (assembly GCF_030272615.1). Taxonomy (NCBI): domain Eukaryota; kingdom Viridiplantae; phylum Streptophyta; class Pinopsida; order Cupressales; family Cupressaceae; genus Cryptomeria; species Cryptomeria japonica. The sequence goes on along the minus strand of NC_081410.1, from coordinate 131,108,899 downwards.
ATCATAGCCATTCCATCCCCGCGCCAAATTGGTTGGTAGGCAGATTGGGGAATGAAGCAGAAGGAGGGACCAATCCTGCTCAGGAATTAGAAGAATTATTGAAGAGAATGGATCAACCACCGGAAAGAAAGGCCCCCCGGAAGTTTTCCAAGGTAGTCAGGGAAGAATCTGGATCCCGGACCTTGCACATTGTTGAACCTGCAGTGGATAAGGATAGGAGTGAGATTAGGCAAGAGGATTACGTCATCAGACAGGTTGATCTGGGCCATGCTTTCACCGGTCAAGTTGTGGGGGATTTTGAAGATTCCTCCTTGGCCATGAAGGAGAAGTTGCTAAAGTCAAAGGCAAAATGTAAGCGGCTGAGGGAGGAAAACAGATTTCTATGCAAATACGTCAGGAGTTTCAAAAGACCCCTCAGGGAAGCAGGGCCTTCATCCACTCCTCCTCCCTTCCTTCCCAAGGAAGTAGTTGATGATGCAGAACTTATTAGAGCAATGGCACAAAATTCTCGAGAATAGGTAGAGGATGTCTATGCTGAGGCAGGAAAATTCGTGGAGGATCTAGCTCAGCTCCATTTGAGGTTCGCGGCCCTCCTAAGCAGATTAGAAACAGCGGAAGGACTATGGGAGGATGTTGATGTCTACCAAGACTTAACCATTTCCCGGCTCAGGGCTCTAATGAAAACTCCAAGGCAAATCCTGGTGGACGGGAAAGTGATCCAAGAGAATGAAGCCTATGACTTTCCCCGATGTTTCTACGCCATATGTTCAAGAAAGAACACCCTTGACAAATTCAGCATTGATTTTGTCACCTTGAAGGAGTCTATCAGAGGGATACAGGAAGAAATCCTTAGTGCCATAGAAGCTTTATTTTCAAGGAAACTCAATGACGGAGGAATAACGGTGAACTCCTTGAAATCCCAGTTGCACAATTTCTTCTTCGTCGGTTCGTTCCCTAAGGAACATATTGCAAATGTTTCTTCATTCTCCGATATGATGAAGAAAACGCAGGAAGTCATGGCAGAGTGGGAGAGCTTCTTTTCCACAAGCGAAGAAGAAATTGCCTTGATGGAATTCAACATTGAGAATGTGCCAAGTGTCTCCATCGGAGAACTAGAAGCCGTCGTCGGTAGATTCATTGCATATGCCATTAATGAACGAGATAATGGTCGTCCATTTTTGGACGAAAGTCTTTTGACTTAATAGTAATGGCGTACTTATTGCTGAAGGAATATTAACTAGACGTGGACTAGTCAACGCATGCCACCACCGAATAGGGAATCTTCTTGCATGTCGCCTTCTCATTATGGTTTTATGACAGATTCTTCGTGCATGTTGCCGTCACTTGGAGAATGATGGGCATTTATGATGGTGGCGGTTATATTCTGGGCATGGTCAACATCATGAGGCATTTACTGTGCTAAGTAGGCACTATTTTAGGCTCTTTTAATTAATCGTGCATGGGCATAATGGGTTATTAATTGCAGATTCCCACCTTGTTGCACCTTGAGTGGGGAATCTTTAGGGCAAACCCTAATTAGGGTTTTTGCATGTAATCATGGCTTGAGGCCTATATAAGGGGGTGACCCCCTCATTTGTAATCGGGAGAGACTATCGTCAGAGATTGTTGCTAAGAGTTTTTTAAGCAAACACTTAATACATTGTTCAATTGTTGGTGTGTTCTTGTGTTGTTTTGGAGCTCGCATGGTCTCATTCTATTCATAGATTAGATGTGCTTTCATGCTGTTAGACGAACTGGATCTGATAGGATCGCTTGTTGCAAAATTCGTGCTCATACTTTTGGTATGCAGCTGATTGTTGCATATCGTGCAAAGTTAGCCTGAGCCTTCGTTATATGTGTATGTTCAACTTCGATTATCAGGAGAGATTGTTCGACTTGATGGTTTCTCTTGATGATTTGAAAATCTTTAACACACCCTCTGAAGATTGCACTGCCTTCGTATAAGTTGTGTGTTCTGGCAAAGCGAAGCGTACTTAATTTTGCACCAGTTATCCCGTCTCTTTGTTCATAGGATTAGATTGCTTTCAGTTTAGTCTTTCTCTACCCTATTCCTATTTACTTTCTACATAATTCAAAATCCGAAAGATCCAAAACTAGAGCTTTTATTGCAAATCATCCGTATAAAAACCTTTGAGCTTGCATAAGTTTCTTCAACATACGTAAGGCCCCTTGGGTTATCAACAAACCCATCAAACAATTGAGTCACATCCACGCGCTGAAGGAACCTTGGGAATTAGCTGTTTGAACTTTAAGTAATCCTAGCATACGGACTAATCTTGATCAAGAGAGGATAAGGTGACCGTTGGTGACTTTATTCTGTGTTAGACGTGGTCATAAAAAACACGTCAACAGGTACTTCTACCAAAGAAACTGTCATTTTGTACCTTACTCGCCATCTCTTTTCTTGCATCTGAGATGGGGTCAAAAGAGACTCCAAATGAGTTAACAAGTTGAGCTGACGGGTCCACTACTGACTTTAGACAACTAGTGTGTAATTCCATCGCTTTCTTCAGATCCTCTTTGTCCTGCTTATCCTTCTCTGTCCTTTTCATCAACCTAGTGGCAGTCACTTGGGAATCGTGAACATCCCCATCTCTACTCGGAGGCTCTAGGTCTACCCTAGTCATATTAAAATCAGCAATAGTGGTTTCCTTGGGCTCTTTTTACACAGAAGGATGTGCAATCTATATAAATAGGTGCTTAGAGTTTTCATCTTCCATTAATCTAGAAGTAGTTTTTAACTTTTGGCCTTGGGGGATACTTGCAGTAATTGCTCTACAATATTATCAATTGACAATTTCACAGATTCAATTTTTCTCCAGCCAAGATGGAGAAGACGGAGAACCTAAAGCACTTTTCAAAGAATCGGGAGTAAACTAGAGGGCTCTCTTAAGTGGAGGAGTTTTTGTTATATTTTGCAAAGTGAAGGGGAAAGGAGGAGCCTTATCTTTTTGAGGAGTCTTTTCAAACTCTTGTGAAGGTTTGGAAGAGTCTATCTCCATTATTTCAATTTCTTGCTCCTCTCTTGTCTTCTCATTCTCTTTCTCAATATCACCTTCTTTCTCCTTCTTTCTCCTTCCCTTTACCTGTATCCTCCTTTTCTTGCTCATTTTTCCCCAATATCCTTGGGTGGACCATCTCCACAAGTCTTCTTTGGGATCTTCTTCTTTTCAAGTGGCTCATCTCCACCTCCACTTCCACCTGGAGCAGCAGCTTGTCTAGTTGGAGTGGGAACCGTTGAGGAAGAAGTCTCTGCTGAGCTACGATTAGCTTGGCCTCCTACCTTTGGTCTTCCTTTAGAGTAGACCTTTGAGGCTTTTGCCTTTTTTTTTGGCCAACCATATTTGAGTCCTTTTCAAGGCTACAATGGTCCTTGTTTGAAGATCAGTTGGCTCTTGTAGGCTCCAATCAATAGGAACTATGGATTGCATCTAGATGCTAGAAGTATAGATGGGGTCAATTAGGTCTGGCTCGCCATCCTCTACACCATCTATGTTCCAACCTAACCAGAAGGTGACAATTTACCTTAGACTCATCTCATCCAACTCTTTTTTCTTACTTCGTAGTCATCTAAGCAATCTGCCCAATAGTCTTCCATGTGTAGCATGTGATGAAATGTTGAGCCTAGTTGTAAATTATTCTTTACAAATTCCTTGTTGTCAAGGGGGAAATTGTAGTCATCATAGGTAGAGATGGTGTACCTTACCAAATCTTTTTCAATATTAAGGGCATCAGATTGGGACTTATAGATGTAATGTCCAAGCCCAATAGGGAACTGAATTCCAGCTTCCTTCCTCTTTGCACTTCTTTTATTCACCTCAAAGACTTGCCTATAGATCTCTATTCGAACAAACTTATCCTTGGCATACTTTGGCAGTTTGTGAGGGAATCCATCGAAACCTCCTAAACAGATGCAGGCGAAACGTTGAAATAGTATGAAATGGCTTCCATAATGATTAATCAATTGGATGGCCTCAAGTGAAATTCTTTGCTCCGGGTCCCCTTGTAACACTCTGACCAATCTCATAGTAAACACATCACTTAACCTCCTAAACTTGGAGTAACACTTTTCTAACTACGGGTCAGGATAATAATTGAACATCTAAATGTTATTGACATGCTGCTCAACATGTCTTAACCCAAGCCATGGCCTTGTGCAGGCTAGTTCATAGAACAAATAAGAAGAAATGAAGAAAAACTTGTTGAGAGCAAAATTGGAGATCATAGAGTGGAGTCTATCACTGATTAGGCTGGCCCAATCTAAGTATTGCCGCCCTACACCTATGATCTACACAAAGGAAAACATCAAATCCTCAAAATCACGGGCGTTCATATTGCCCCTCACCCTATGTAGAAGTATTATGATGTCAACGATCTCTCCTTTGAAATGAGACTTGTCTATGGTTTTAGGCAGTTGGGCCTTGCCTTTCTTTGGTGCTGCAAATGACTCCTTAACAATTATGTTTCTATAATGCCCTTTTTCTCACTGAAGTGTCTTTCTCTACCTTGCTTATTCTTCTTCTCACGTTTTCCTTCATTTCAAGAAGCTTTAAAAACTTAAGATTTGGATCACATATCGGCTACCAACTAGGTTGTGAGAACCTTGTCGACATCCAACAAGGTTGTCGCAACCTTGGAGTCTTTCGCCTTTAAGCCATTTCTTTCCCTTCTTTTTGTGCATTCTATCTTCATCTTTTCTTTTTCTATTTTTCTCTTTTCTCCAAATTTCTCTTTGATTTTGAGTTTCTTGATGGGGCCTAACAAGGTTGTGGAAACCTTGTCGACACCCGTCATGAGTATCAAAACTCGTCACTTTTGCTCACTTTTGTGTAATGTCACCAAACTGAAATCAACCTGTTATACAAGGAAACAACATTTCCAACAATAATATGATATGGTGATCTCAAATTAACATTAATAGTTTAAGAATTAATGAGCAATTACTTCAGTTAGTGAGCAGACAAATTACAAAAAGCATTATGATTAGCTAACCATTCTATAACCAATCATTGCATCGTTCGATAGGGAAATCATAAGGGCACCAATAAATTGCCCAACCCAGCTAAGCCCAAAAGCAAGTCACATCCAACAAGAGGCAAGAACATCCAACTATGACCAATTCCATCCCTTAGGGTAATCAATTCATCACTTGGCCCACAAGAGGCAGGAATGTCCAACTAGGACCAAATCCATCTCTTGCTGCAATCAATTCATCACTTGGCCCACAAGAGCCAAAAACGTCCAACCAAGACCAGATCCATCTCTTGGGGTAATCATTTTGTCACTTGGCCCACAAGAGGCAAGAATGTCCAACTAGGACCAGATCCATCTCTTAGGGTAATCAATTCATCACTTAGCCCACAAGAGGCAAGAACATCCAACTAGGACGAGATCCATCTATTGGGGTAATCAATTCATAAATTGGCCCACAAGAGGCAAGAACATCCAACCATGACTAGATCCATCTCTTGGGGTAATCAATTCATTACTTGGCCCACAAGAGGTAGGAGCGTCCAACCAGGACTAGATCCATCTCTTGGGGTGGTGTACTTAGTTTGAGGGAGTCAGTAAACCACATCTCTCTAACTTACTTCCTCCAACTTATATTTGATTGATAAGCGATCATTGAATGCTTGGAATGATCTCTCCTTTATTGGTAAAAAAAGTCACCATCTTTCATAGGGTTTGAGACACCACCTTCCATAAGAATTGAGACACCACTTTTCATTGCTGCCTTTAGAATAATATATTATTCTTCAAACTGATCTCCCTTGCATCTCTTCCTCAAATGAACCTTCTTCCCTTTATATCTTCCAATGTGAGGGAGAAGTCACGCCTCTTCATCATGTATGCCCTTTGGCAAGAGACACAACCTCTCACAATTTCTCTCCTTTGAAATAGTACAACCCTTCATAATTTATGCCCTTTGAAAGAGAGACAACCTTTCATCATTAGCACCCTTTGAAAGAGTCACAACCCTTCATCGATTATTCTCATTCCTTTCTTCTTCCATTAATCCTTCCTTAGTTCCCATGCTCCCTTCTTTCTCTCTTTCTCCTTCTCCCCTTCCAAATGAAGTTCTCTTCTCCCTTTTATTTCTCATGTTTGAGGGAGTCACAACTTTTCATTTCATACCTCTTGACCATTCATTAAACTTAATTAAATATTAATTATATTTTAATTTAATTCTTTTATATTTTAATTTAAGTTTTATTTATATTCTCTTATATTTTAATTTTATTATTATTATATATTATTAAATCCTATTTCAAAAAGGGAACATTACATTTTGAAAACAACTTTCTTCTTCTTCTCTCTCTCTTTCCTTTTTATCTTTGAAGCTTTATCTTTTAAAGGAAAAAATATCCTTTCGGGAAAATGTCAAGTTGTGAGAATCCCGGCAGCTCCCAACAAGGTTGTCACTACGTATATTTTTCCCAACACCTATGAAGAAAAAGACTCTTATGAACATTTTGAAAAGCTATGAAGAAAAAAAAGACTCGTTGGGCCCAAGACAGGTTGTGAGAACCCTGTTAGGTCCCAACATTAAGTTTGGATGGAGGCTGAAAACAAAGACTTAAACTTTTAAAACAAAGGATCGTTGCTTAGACTTAACCTCATCGGAGCTCGAACTGGTTGTGAGAACCCCATCGAGGCCCGATGGTGGTTTCAAAACCAAAGGTAAAACCAGACCAAGCATAAAATGACAAAGTGTTAAGATTTCCAAGGGGTGTTTAAGGCAAAATGACATTACTCAATGACCTTTAAGACTTCCAAATATTAATTAAGCCAATTATTGAGCAAAATGATGGTCTTGGGAATAGGGGCTAAAAACCATGGCAACATTTACCATAGCTTTCTTTGGATGGAAAATGTAATTTGCCATGAGAGTTATATGTTAAATCACATAATTAAAAAAAAAATTGTACTTCAGCTTGGATAAAATTTATTATTAGCAATCTTTGGGCAGCAACATACATTGGCACTAAACTAGCCTTCCCAGCAAATTGTTGAAGCTACCAACACTGTCAGAGCAGACGAACCAACAGTGGCACCAACAGCTCATGCTAGGGCAGATGAACCATTTTGTCTTACCCAGGACATTCCCATCTTCCTTGCCAGGGAATTACACATAAATGTGACATTTAAGTCCATACCAGTGCTCTATGAGCTCTATCCTACATTTGTTTCTAAATTCGGCATCCATAATTGTAGATATCTGTAGCACAGTGGAAAACTCTAACTTTGGCACAGAATAAGCAGCCCAAATTTTTTACTCATACTCGGGACTCGACAAAACTCAACCAAATAGAAAAAGACATAATTACAGAAATGCACTTGTAATGTCCCCATTTTTGTGAGCATCAGAGTTCGAGGGATTAGCCTATTATTTTGACTCTTGTAGGCCAACATGTTTGGATAGAGAGTCTCAATGACAGTTCCACTTCTTCAGTTCAGTCTTGAGTTCAGTTTCGGGGCCTTTGCAGTCAGTGTGTGGACTCAGTTGAGGAACTTACTATTTATGGTAAGTCAAATTGGCAGTAGTGCTATTTTTAGTCAGGGCACCTGGACACATGAGGGTTATTCAGTGTTGACTCCAGCTTCAGACGGCACGTCAAAAGACTGAATATTGAGAGAGATATTAATATTTTAGTGGTTAAGGTATTAAATTAACTTTATATGAATATTATAAAGTCATAAAGTGACTTTATAAAAGATTAAAGCCACTTAAATGTTATAAAGTCATTTTAAATCACTTAAATCATAAAGTACGCCTAAGATGAATTTTAACTATGGAAAAGTAAGTTAAATACATTTTTATGTATTTAAAATTGCAATAGGGCGTACTTTCTTGAGAATTATGCCTTTTTGGGTTTATAAAGGCAAAGCAAGCAATTCAACCTCTATTATTGATTATTTGACATTGCTTGATTATTTCTTTGTGGATTGTCTGAGACACGGGTTTCAGGGGGTTTATTTCTTCAATTATTTATAGTTTTAAAATAAGGAAGGAGGCAATACAAGTTAGACGCCTCATTAGCAGCATTTTGAATTCAATGAAGGCAACAGTACACTTCTCCTTTGCTGGCCATACACTTTCAGCTTGCCACATGGGGGTTCCAAGAAGGACATTTTTTGGCTGGAGGTTGAAACGCCTCCCTAATTTGCATTCTGAGTGCACAGTTCCCAACGCCTAGCCTTTTCAGGCTATTCCATCAACTTTTTGGCTCAAAGAAATCACATTCTGGACTTGTACACCAATTTTGGTTAGTTTCCCAGCTTTGGCTAGCAAACACTAGAATTCTTCATTTAAAATAAGCTAAGGACCTCGGGTATGCAATTAGCAGTAGAATTTGTAGCAGTTATCTTATTCATAATATAGTTGCAGTTGCTCTCAATTTCATTTCTATTTGGTTCTATGTGCAATTTTTGCCTGGCACGTGTGTTATTTTTTGCTTTAAAATTGTTCAAAAACCTTGAAAAGTCAAAAACACATCAGCAATAGTAATTCAAGAGAGTTAGAACCGGCAGGGTTCTTACAGTGGTATCAGAGCTCTGATCCTACCTTCCTGGAGGATTAGATGTTCTTTATGTATCAGCATCAGTTTGGGCCTCCTAGGTTTTACACATGCCAGAGGCCTAGTTTACAAGGAAACCAGGATCAATTTGAAGAGATATCATTGGGAATCAGTGAGCTCACACGATTGACATTTGAGTGACCCGCACTCTTGCATTGTTTTAGTCATGGGTAAAATGAAGTCTATACAGGAGATCATGTCAGAGCTCATGCAGGCCTTTCAAAACTATGATAGGAATTTAACAAGGTTTTTACAACATCCAGAAATAATGGATTCCTTGTTTGCAAAGAAAAAGAAAGCAAACACTAATTCAAATAATCTTATCAGTACAAAGGAAATAATGGAAAAGAAGGTGAGTTTTGAAGAGAATGTTGACATTATTAGTGCTCAAGAAGTTGTTATCAGTCATGATAACAAATCTGATCTTTATGACAGCAGTTTTCCATTTGAGCGTAATGATGATTTGAAAGTCATGGCAAGTTCAGAAAGTGTTGTGGTAGTGACCTTAAGTTTTGGTACTCATGATACCAGTGTCAAAAATGAAGATTGCATGAAAATATTGACCCCTAACAGTTCTGATCTACATGACAGCAGTGATGAAATTTTGCATCAGCATGAGACAGCAGTGACTACCCATATGCAAGATGCTTCTATTAAGTTGTCACATGAAGGTACTCAAGATTTGGGTACTAATGGTGCAATGTGTAATGTGGATTCATGTCATGGTGAGTCTGAATTTTTCAGATCAGACCTTAGAAAACAAGCTAGAAGGTTCATATGTTGATATGGGATCCCAGTATCATGAGTTGGATAGACATGAGGTTATATTGGAAATGGAAGTGTGTGAAGATATTGTCATATCAGCAGCTTCTACCTTACCAATTGAGCCATCTTTTGAGGTGCATAGCACCAGTACCTTAGTTGTTGATGTGTGCATTGATGATAGCACACATGATGTTAGTTATCATGAGATGAGTGATGTTGATACAGCCTCATATCACAATGCAGATTTTGGGTCAGAACACTTGCATGGGAGTTATAAGTTTCAGGGTCCTCGTCATTTGGTTGGGCAACTTAAGGTTAATAATGGTATGACTGCCACAGTCTTAGAGCACTTTGATGTTGCTCGTCAGATATTGGCCACGTTTGGTTGGGGTACTCCTATGTCAGATGAGCATGGTGATAGTGGCCTTTCCCTAGCAGAGTTCCATTCACTACGAGAAGCCATTGGGATAATGAAACGTAATTACTTGCAGCTACTTGCTGATAGGGACTTTCTTCTCAAGTGAAATTGTATTTGCTACGATGCACTGAAGGGAAAGGAAGAGGAGGTTGACGAGCTCACTCATGAGCTTGAGGTGACTACGAATTCATAGAGAGCACCCAATTGGCCCTTTAGGAGTCCCAGTCACGGTTAGAAGAGTTTACCATGGAATTGAGTTTGGCACAGTCTTCACTAGCTACAAATACAATACAATCTTCTACAGTGGCAGTTGGTGATGATCTTATATCCATGGATTATGGTTGTGAGCAGGTTGAGGATGTGGCTACACCTATCATAGTTACAAGTGTAGTTGACACAGATGGGATGAGTGCATCTATTGAGAGCAGCAGAGAACCACATGCTGCACCAAGTTCTCTTGTAGTTACATCCACCGCAAGTATTGCTAATGATGAGCCATTGACGGAGGTTCAAGCCTTTTACCGTAATTACATAGTGGGGAACACTCATCATTTTTATTTTGATCCACACACAAAGGACTTGATGATACATCGGTGTGGATTGGTTCTGATATTATACCATCCGTTGTGGGATGGGTATTCACCATCTTTGGTAGATGGGATCGATAGCTGCAAGTTGGATTACTTGCAGAGTCAGTGCATCCATGGGAGTTCAGTAAAGTATGGAGATAGTTGTGATGATGCAAATACCTCCAGTTATTCCTGTCTCCACATAGCATATGGATGTGAATTTGGTTTGCATTGGGACCTGAGTAGCGACGGGTTTAGCACTACTATTTGGAGGAGTCCCATTCGTTGGCTTGACCACTTCTGGCATGGTGAAGTTGAGAACATATTTGAGCAGCGGAGGTCTGGGAGTGTTTCTCATGGCAGACTTCCATACTGGCTATGGGATCCAAGGATTGTTCCAGCTATTGCTTCTTCCTTCTGTTGGGGTTGACTTAGTTGCACTATACAATAGTATCATGTTGATGCCACATGGTTTGGATGGAGTACTCTACAGAGTGATTTGGGATCCCGACATTCAGCTAAGCATTGAGTGTAGAGTTTGGGATTATGTGGCTGCGTCGAGATTCCAGACAAGGTTTACAGTTGAGCATTGCAACATGTTCAGTGTGCTAAGATGTTTGGATAGAGAGTCTCAATGACAGTTCCACTTATTCAATTTAGTCTTGGGTTCGGTTCCAAGGCCTTTGCAGTCAGTGTGTGGACTCAGTTGAGGGACTTACTATTTATGGTAAGTCAATCTGGCAGTACTGCTATTTTTAGTCAGGACACATGGGGGTTATCAATGTTGACTCCAGCTTCAGACGGCACGTCAAAAGACTGAATATTGAGGGAGATATTAATATTTTAGTAGTTAAGTTTTGGATTATGGCAAAAACCAGTTTTGAAGGGGCCCTGAAACCCTTTACAAAATGGATTCTAAAAGATTTAGAATCAAAGCAAAAAAAGTATCCAAAACAAGACAGGCTGCGAAGTATAGAACATTACAAATAGCAGCCAAAAAGACAACAAAAGCCTAGAGGGGCAGCAAAAAGCCAGCAAAAAGACCAAACGCACAAACAAACAGAACCAACAGACCAGCTACATGAGGCTCTTGGGGGTTTCAGCACCTCCACCTCCAGGGTACTCATCTTTTCAGCTACAGCCTTAATTTCTTTGCAATCCTCGTTCTAAGTGGCCACTTTCTCCTTCATATTGCCCTGCGTCCTCTTACTGGGTCCTTCATCATCCTGGATCACATCAATATCATCTCCAATGGTAACAACAGTTTTGTCCTGCTGCATTCTATCAAAGTTGTTTACCATTGCATTCATGGCATCAGCAGTTTGCTTGTCAATCTTATGGCTGCTAGACATAATAGTCTTAAGGGTAGCCTGGATTTTCACATAGCCAACTTCCATCTTGAAGATTCTGTCCTCAAACCCTTTTTTCATTTGGTCAATACCTTCTCCAGCCCTTTGAATGCACTCCAACACCGACTTTTTCTCCTCCTCCAACCACTGCTCAGCCTCTTTTTGATTGCCTTGAATATTACCCACAGGGATGGCCTCCATTTTGCTTCCCAGTGCCCTTTGATTAAGTCTAACCTCTTTCAACTCATGAAACGGCCACTTAGACATACTAAAGTTATCAATGGCATGTTCCCTTGCCATCCCTAGCACATCCTCACAGTCCTCCTTCTTATCATTGAGCTCAAGGGGAGACTGGGGGTTTTGACCCGTACTGCCCTCCTTCTCACCCATAGAAACCTCAGGGTTACCTTTATGGCCACTGGAAACAGGGGTATCCTTAGTTGCTGAAGTAGAGGAAGAAGAAATCACAACTTTCTTCTACCCTTTTCTACCTTTTCCCATAGGAAACTTGGCCATTGGGATCTTTTCAGTCTTAGCTTTTTTAAGAGGGGGAGTAGACTCAGTTTCAGAATCCGAGTCAAAGTCCTCACCACCTGACTCTCTAGCACTAGTGGCATCCTCGGAGGAGGTTTGAATAGAAACATTCGGGGCAAGAAGGGCACGGAAGTGGGAATCAATCAGGACTAAAAGCCCTTCATGAAGTATAGGGAATTTGGAAGGGTTATTCTCTTGGTCTTTGAAATTGGCCCTTAAAGCAGACATAAGATAGAACGGAAAGGAAATCTTGACCCCATAACGAAAATGGTTCATAATAACAAAATGATGTCCATAAATTCTAGAGAAACGACCATCTAGGGTAAGATACTCCATGATTACCTTAAGTAGTTTCGCCCAAAAGCTCTTGATCACAGAAATATCGTAGTAGTTAGCAATCTTCTTCACGAGCTTGGCTCTCTCTTCTTCAATCTTTGGGAAGTTCTACACAGCCTGCTCAGTATAAATCCCATCTCTATAAAACTTCATCCCCTCAGTCGATAGGCCAGTGACTTGGGCAATGAGGCTCTCGTCAACCAACACCTTCCACCCATGGAGAATAATATTCCCGTCTTTCCAGTGCTTGGCAAAATAGTTGGTAACATTCCTGTTAGAACCCTTCAGCCTTTCAATGTAAGGGGTAAAACCCCCTTTCTTCAGAAGCCCCCAAAGCTTCTGCTTTTTCTTCAACTGCACACAATTTGGTGGCTCGGTTCTCTTCCTAGCGCCCCCCATTCTCAGCTTCTCTCTGTGAATAGCAACACTCACAACTTGCAAATTGACTAACAGAGCCCACAAAATACCAATATACACCCACAAAGCATGTGAAATAACTCCACACTTATTATTTTGTCCTCTTTGTCCACATGCCAAAATCGGAAAGGAACCGATCTTTCTAGATTCACTACTAGTCATGATGGCACAAATTATCATTAATATCTCTGCCTCGACCTCTATCATGAAGAATAAGCATGAATAGATCAGCCTCCAGCTTGTCTCCATTAGTCCAACTCAACTGACTTTTGCTAATAACCCCTTTATTTGCAAGGTAGTCGGCCACGGCATTAGACTCCCTATATGTATGGGATATGAAACATTTATCAAAAGTTTTAATGATATCCCTTGATTTTTTAATCCAGATTTCAAGATTCCAGGAGGGTTTGGAAGTACCCCTTAGATAGTTTATGATATTTTTGGGATCTCCCTCCAACCAAACACATTTGAAATTGTGTTGTCTAGCAAGAGTGAGGCTGTTATAGGCTCCAATGGCTTAAGCAAGATGGTTAGTTTGTGTTCCCAACGAGAGCGCCATCGCTAAAAGAAAGTTGCCATTATGATCACGCAGCACTCCCCCACATCCTGTCGGTCCAAGGTTACCTTTGGCCGCCCCATCAAAATTAATTTTGGCCCAACCATGAGGAGGATTTCTCCAACCAAGATTAGGTCTAATATTAGGATTGGACTCAACAAACTGAGACATAACACAATCAATTTCCGAAGCCCTGGCAACGCTGATCTCATAGTCTTTAATATCGCTGCTCTGAATCTTACACTTTAAACTGACAATAGAGATGTTATCAATTATGGCTCTATGAATTTTCCTGAAAACAATCTCAAGTTGAAGATAGATCTCCCTGAAGATTCGATTATTTCACTCCTTCCATAAACCCCACGCCACATGAAGAAACACAAAGGACCATATTTTTTTTAACAAATAATTTCTAGTAGGCGCCCTCCTCCATTGGTCAACAAGCTCCCTAACCGCCCCAGGAAAGACCCAATAGAGATCCCATCTCTAAAGAACTTGACTCCAAACTTCCATTGTATAATCATAGTGCAGAAAAATATGATCAATGGATTCAGCTTCCTTCAGGCACAAATAACATCTATTAGGTATAGAGAAGCCCCTCTTGCACAGATTATCAGTGATTAGGATTTTATTCAAAAAGAGAAGCCGAAAAAACATATTAATCTTAGGTATTAAGTGCTTCATCGAGACTTTAGACCACCATGGAATAGGAGGATCATCACAGCAATCCGCAGAAACAACAGAGAATTTACCAGTAGAGGAAAACCTCCATATCAATTCATTTTCAGAGCTATTCTCCAACCCAAAGGAGTTTAGAGAAACCTGCAACTGGGCAAGAGATGGATGAATAACAGAGAGATTCACCCATGTGCCATCAACCCAATAGTCCACCACCATCGACCGAAAAGAAGCAATACAAACATCTCTAAAAGCCCCCAGCTGAGGATCTAGGGCCAGCAGCCTCTTACCAATCCAGCAATCATCCCAAAACCGGATACTCCTCCCATTTCCAAC